>NC_090665.1:17632500-18257500 GCF_013368605.1 Nyctibius grandis
AGCTCCAGTTTCTAATGAAGATGGGATAGCTCTGCAGCTAAGAAAGAATTACAATTCCCTCTGGAGCGTGTCTGTCGCAGAGCATTGTTAAGTTTAATGACTCTTTTTGAAAAAGAGGGAAAAGTTGTTCCCATCCACTGCAGGTCGCTTCCTTGTTTCACATGGTGCCTGGTGGTGAGCACCCAGCCGCGGGTGGGATAAGTGATTGCAGCTTCACTGACATCTGTGTGGCTACAGATTTGCACTGGGCACAGACATCATCCAGCTTTCTCTAAACAGTCTTTTAAATGTCAGCTTCCCGTGATGGGAGGCTGTATCAAACCAGGACTGAAATTTCAGTGTTTCAGAATTCTTTCTTACATTTTTTTTTTTTGACTGCAAATGCCAGTTGCATTTTCTGTTGACTCGATATTTTTGGGAATCTTTGATTCTTTTCAAGTTATATAAGTTCATCTCATAAGTGACTGTGGACTGTATATGGGTACCCATGGAGGCTGTCTTCTTGTGACATTAAATACTCTAGGGATTAGTATGCAAACACTTCAAGAACAAAATCTTTATATGCTTTCTGGTTTATATTCAAGTTGCAAAGACATTGCTTTCTAGGTTATTACTTAATTGAGATTAAATTAAATGTTATCAGCTGAAGTTATAATATTTTATAAGGGATTTGTACTACATTATGAGCTGCATCCTTAATGACTGATAATTGCAATAATTTTGGAAGTGTGATGTTCCTTTTTCATGGTAGTAGAACTATAAAACAGGTTTAACAGCAGTGCAGCAGAAATAGTTTATAGTTTAAAGCCTTAAGATGGGAAGCCATTCTTCATTTTTATCTTAACAAACGAAGAAAACACTTGATATTTTCCTTCTAAGTAGCAATGGATTGCCATAGGAAAATGTATGACCAATTTCTGTTGAATTTCTAATTTCTGTTCTTGAACCTCATTTCCAGTGATGATTTGAGGGTTGAAAGAGGCATTCAGGAAGTTAAGGCAAACGTTTGGGGAACCTTTAGTACTCCACTCATGTAACCTGGTGCACTCCTTCACTTCTTTATCATGAGTTTCCATTGGTAGTGTCTGATATTTACGCAACAGAAACGTACTTTTACATTTTGGCATGTATTTATGTTTTAGCATTTAGCATATGTCTGTTATAAAATGCTGAGCTGTTGCATACTTTGATCACTCTGGATTTGTGTTTTGTTTTGTTTTTTTAAAAACAAACAAACAAAAGGTCTGATTCCCTGCCCCTGATCTGGTAGAGGTGCTCAGACCCCAGAAGCACCTCTGAAGGAGCAGTTCCTGCTTATCCTGATGACTGAGGAGCTCTGCCAGCTGATGCTGGGAGACAGGACAACATGTGAACCACATCTCTCGCTATCTGGGTGAGCACCTTGCTCACCACCCAGGAGACAGGGTGGGTACAGGGCTACTCTTACTCCAGTCTAGTTTGGGTGAAGATGGCAGCTGCATGAGGTGCTAGGGAGAGTAGGGGTGGTTCGGGGTTGGGCTCCCCACTGCCATCTCTGCCTAGGTTAGTGCTACTCACACACACCTTCTTCCCCACCACACCAGCTCATGGTAGATCGAAATGTTTTGTGGGGTGTGAGTGGGAGCTGGGAAGGAGGTCACACTCTCACTGCAGCTGTACCAATGCTACAGTGATGGTAAGCCCTTCTTCTGACCTCTTGGGATTTCCAGATGTTGTTGGTTGCTCTGTTTTAGTATACCATGTCCTTTTCCCTTCCTTCTTCTCCTCTGTCAGCTTAGAGAGATCATACATGCCTTGCACAATAACTTCTCTGCACTTAACTGACTAATCTATAACTCATCCCAGCAAGTGTGTCATCCCCATATGACTATGAACTTTCCTTCCTAATAGATGTGATCATGCCGGAAGACTTTATAAGCCAGCAGAATGGATTTTGATCCCTTTCTGTTTTGGTTTTGGTGCAACACAGCTGTTATAATGGTGCCTGAGCTACATTAGGGACAAGCACTGTGTTTATCTTGGCTCCTGGTTCTCATTCGCCATATGGCACCATGGCTTCGCTCTCATCTGTTATGAGAGATGCTGTAGTAGTCTCATGTTTCCCTACGTGACATTGACGTCCTACCACACTATATGCATAAACCTGGTCTGTCAGGCGTCTAGTTGTATGTACTGAACACAGATTTCCACGCTGAAAACACAGCTTATGAAGCCTTTTTAAGTTTTTTTTGTCAGGTCTCTGCCAGCTTTCCAGATTTGCATTTTAGTCCAAGTCCTTTAACGCGAGTAGCCATGGACTGTGCAGCTGAAGAAGGATGTGAAGGAGTAGACATCAAAAAGTCTTCATCATTTAAAAATGGGGATTGCTTCAAATGACAGACATCAGTGCACAAGAGACTGCTGGCCACCATGTTTCTGCTTTCTGTGCTCTGTGCCAGAGGTTAAAATCGTACTTACTACTTCCACTTCACAGATGCTGGTGACCGAGTGCAGAGTGGGTCAAAGCCCAAACAACCCTCTTAGTCAATGGCTAGAAAAAACTTTGGGGCAGTATGAAATACTTCAGATAGATGTCTATGTGACAACTTGGTATTCAAGCCATGAACCAGAACCAGGGCTTTGCAGTTGCTTCAAGTTGTTTTACTGGCTAGCTTATCTTGGTTATGGTAGATCAAACAAGACCGTATCATTGGACTCCTAAAGTTTTTGGAAGAGTATTACTACTGCTGTCGCTGAGGGAAGAACTCTTTGTTTTCCCTCTGTGGCGTTTGCTAGCGGGGCTTACCTCATGTGTGTTACAAGGGCCCCCAGCTCTGCCCTTGGTTTTCTCCCTGGCCCGGGTATCCTGACCAGCTCTTACACCTTTTCTTGTTCCAGGGTGTCAAAACCACATTTTCCTTTCAGCTATTGCTCTTTTGCATGAAGTGACTCTGAGGGGAGGAGGGAAGAGCACTTCTGTGCTCTGCTGCCAAAATGCACGATACATTCATGTGGGCTGACACAGAGCACTGGAAAGCCCAAGGTCATTTTTGTTTTGTGACCTTGATGAGTTCCTGCTGTCTGTTGCTTTGCTATCAAAGAGTTGGACACCAGTCTATCTTTTTAATAAAAAAAAAAATACATACAGTCATTTCTTAGTAACTTCAAGCTGATTATCTGTTGGAAAAGAGAAGAGCAATAGCTCCTTTTAACCAGGAATTCAGTGGGTCTTCGGAATAGGAGGTGTTTGTTTTTTCAGCAGTGCTATGCATGTGATAATGTCCTTCAGGTGTAATCGGGGCTTTGTTAATCTGAGAGTCATCTGCTGAGAAGTACATATGAAGTAGAAGAAACTGGGATTACAAGAGTTTGCATTTCCTGACAGGTTACGTAGTGATCAAGGAGAGTAACTGTACATGTACCTAAGTCAAGGTCTTTAAATGTTATGAAAGCTGCTGTGTGTGGCTTTATCCACCTGCGTGGAAGGATTTGTGCTAGTCTTTTGTTGATTCTTGCAGAATTTTTTCAGGCCTAAGATGATGATTGTGTCATCTGGCAAAGCCCAGAGCTTTATCTCCTTTACCACACTTGCAGGACACCCTTGGATACAGATTTCTATTCTGTTCTTTTACAGTGTGTGTGTTTACTTCATTTTCATTTCAAAAAAAGTAGGTGCCTGAAGGTGGCAGCTTAGTTGCTGGGATTGGAGAAGAACACAAGCAAGATGAAACCTGTTCTTGCCATTGCATCCTTGATTTAATTAGTTCAAATGCAAGATCTTGGTTATACCTGACATTGTGTTGTGTAAGAGCCTTGTTAGTTGGAAAGTGTGAAGGACATTATGTCACCTTTGCCTAAAGCATGAAAGGAAAAGGCCATTTTCCTTTTAAAAAGAAACTCAAGAGCAGTTTGTGCTCTACATCAAAGAGAAATGTTTGGCTTCCTGATGTCTTCCAGGCAGTTTGTAATACATGTCTGAACCCAATCTATACATAGGGGTCAAAGTGATTTTTGCTTTCTCTCAAGTTCTTGCTTGCAAAACCTAATTGTGCTGGTTATGTATTTTTCCAAAGTGCAGCAGTCTCATATAACGGAGAGTAGATTTTGCTTTGGCGTGTGGTACCCTGCTGTCATCCTCTTGGACCACCTCCAGGAGAGCACAGGTGGCAGTTCTGCTGGGATCTCATAGCTTCTCTGTTTTTATTAGCCTTCTGGCTGGTATCCTCTACGGTATGACCCACCCCTGAGATGCACTTCCTTTGGACCACTCCATGGAATTTCTTCTGTTCACCTTCTACAATTTCTTTCCAATATGTTAAATTAAAAATGTCTGGGTAAACATTTCAGTGTTCATTCTAATCATTGGTTTATGATCAGATTAAGTACACTTGAGTGGCTATAAGGAGCGTAGGAGTATCCTGATGGATCGAGTATCCTTTTGGACTCGATGATCCCTGAGGTCTCTTCCAACCTGATTGATTCTGTGATCATCTAGGGACATCCATACACTTCCCTGTGAAGGGTGTAGTCTGGTTTGCGATCCGCCCTGGAAACAGCTGCATATCCAGCAAGAGCTTTCTCGGGGTCATGTCATGGCTCTTTTCCCTGTTCCACACGTTTCCAGTCTTCCCTATATAAAGTTCCCACTTGCTGTGGTTTTCATAGCTTCCACGCTGTCTGGGCTCTGTCCCGAGCAGGTGCAGCTCACACCGATTTCCATTGCCCGGCCGGTGCGGGCAGTGGTGGTGGGGCACTTGTCCATTGCCAGGATTGCACTTTCCTGGGAGGGAAGGAAGGAAGCAGAGCAAATGGCAGGCAGGAAAGAAGGCAGATGCAAGAAAGTGGTGAAGTTACTCGCTTCATGAATACCTCTCCTTTGTATTTGCTGATTCTTGGGTGTGTATGTAGCCAGGACCTGCTCTGCAAAGTGAGTAGGAGTGTAGCAGACGTGGTGGTGTAAAGGCAGTACTCCCCCATGCTGTTGGGAGACACTGCTCCCAATGACATTGCTGTGAATGAGACAGACAGTGTCCCGAGCGCTGCAGTCATTGCAAAACTGTGTCTCTTTTTGCAAGAGTAGCACTCTGAGCATGGCTGCTAGAGCCCAATTTCCATTTCCATTAATTACACTGCTCCCTCATAAATTGCCCTTGTAGTTTCCCTTGGTAATATTATTCATCACCTCCTCTTCTAAACTCTGGAGTTGGGGTATACAGGTACATGTAGGCAGCTGCTGTTTGTATTTTAAAGATACAGCTTGCTAAATGCTTCTGTGAGGAGAAATGTGTTATAAAAAATTCAATGGAATTATTTTGTAGTACATATATATATGTATATCATATCCTGTTAGAATAGCATAGCGTCACTTTATGTATGCAGATAGGAAGCTGTCTGTGTGCACTGCTGAACAATTTGGGATCTTAGGAACCTAAGGCTGTGACAGGCATTACAATATGATGCATTAATGCTGTTTCTGAGCGTTGGTGGGTTCATCCCCAGAAGGGCTGGGCTCCAATTCACTAGTGCATATTATGTGACGTAGCTGCCATGGGAGGCACTGCCTTGTTTTTGTGGTGGCTAATTTAAATATGGAGATTTTTATAATCTCTTTGGTGCTTTTGTGAGAAGAGAGATGCAGTTGTTTTGTATCTACATTTTTTTAATGAAAATAAAAATTATATTGTGCTAATGACAAAACATGAAGACAATTTATAATCTATATTGTCGGCCATAGTACTTGGTTTTTCAGGTGAGACTAACCTCTATTTCAGCTTTTTTTCCTTGGGAAAGAAAAGGTAAACAAGATCCTCCGAAGAAACATCATGTGCTGGCTGCCCTTGCCTGGAGTAAGAAACACTGTTGTTTTTTTTTTGTTGTTGTTGTTGTTTTTCTCTGGGTTTTTTTTTTGTGAGTTTCTTGTAGAAGGAGGATGTGTTCTAGTAAATAAGATTCCCTCACAGGAATACCTAGGTTGACGTGTTCAGATTTGATTTTTGCATACATGGCTTGAACTTTGTTTGTGGGTTTGCACTGTGATTAAAGAATCTTCTACTTGGTTTTGGCCCAACAAGAGATACCAACTTGTTTTGATGACAGCAGAGGAAACGAGTGGAAGGCCAGAGACAGATGAGAGGGGACAAATAGTATAGTGTGTGCTTTTACTGTAAATGTCTACATTTTTAGCATAAAGTAAACCTAAAGTAAATTTTATGTTACCCAAAATGCTGTTTTCTCTCTATTGTGCTGTCATATTTAAGCTTATGCATAATTAAAATATATGTTATTTTCTATTTAAAAGTATTTAACCAAAATAATAACAGCTTTGGTAGGACACCAGACTGTTAGGAGAGATTTAGCAAGGGCTCTAAGTCTGTGAGTGAAAGTATGACTGTGTCTCATACCAGCATTGTATCAGGCTCCCTAGGAACAGGAGTGCTTTGACTTTGCTTGCTTCAGCCTGGATGAGGAAAGCTACAGAATTTTAAAAGACGAGTAATTCCTCATTTGTTAACGCACACACCAATCTCTCTTGCCAAATTTCTGTGTTTCTACATACTGAAAGAGTGGTAAGCTTTTCTTAAAATGCTTGGCACGTGTTGCTGTCTGTGTTCTTTTGAAAAATCTCTCTGTCAATATCTCAAAGCAAAGGGAGAGAGCACTTTAAACCCATGGGCTTTCTTGAAATGCCTTGAAATATTTGGTTCCTGCTGTTTGGGGAAGAGAAGCTTTCCCCTGTGGGCAGTTTATTCCAGTCTTGGCCGTTGCTTTGTCAGTTTGGACCCTGCTTCTTTATTCTACCCTTTCTGTCTGATACTGGAAAGTGCTGGAGAAAGTATTATGCACTGGTTTGTCTCTTAGTTTGGTATGATCAAGAGCTATTAAGCTTTTTAAAAGATCTGCTTATTCTATTAAATAATTTTAATAACTATATGGAAAATTGTAAGTGTAGGATGATGATAAATGGCTAAGACTAGGTATTTACTTGTTACAGAGCTGTGAAACACCTTGTTGATGGAAAGTGTTTGACTAATTGTTTATATAGAAAACAATCATCAGACTTCTGAGATTTTTACCAGATACATATTGCAGTCATAGTTAGCAATATGTTAACTTTTGACTGGTGGGACCTCATTGTGCTTATTATGCTACGGAATGGCCTGTGCTTCATAGGATGGATGTATTTTGCTTAGAGACAATGTCATACAGATAACACTGTAACGTTCGTTGCCTTAGGAAGCTGTATTCTGTTGTCATGCTGAAGAGTGATTTCAGAGAGTTAGTGTTGCTTTATCCAGAACTGACCCTTCGTCCCCAGGTCGACCAAGCAGCAACTGGAGTAAAGGTGTCTGAGCTTCAGTGGCAAAACACTCAGTAGGCTCCCTGCTCCCTATGGCTTGGCCGTGTTGTCCCAGCGACTGCCGCACTGCGAAGAAGACGACAGAAAATAGGAATGAGTGGAGCTGCTGTTGTATTTCTTTTACCCTCACTTCTCCTAAAGCAACATAGGCTATGGAGAGTAGATGAGTGTGATGCTCTTCAGGTTGAGTGGTTACTCTGAATCAGTATTGATCCCGCTGTTGTGTTTTGCTACCGTATCTTTATATCCTTTCTTTCTTAGTATTCATACAAATACAGAAATCTGCTGCAAAGATAAATTGGAGAAATTTAAGTCCAGATGGCAGTTTTGGTTGCCTGAGAACTGCAAGACTGGGGCCTTTTTATAATGTTATTGATTATTATATTTTTAACTGCAGGTATTTGTTGTTGCACAAAGACAATAAGTGTCAAGAAAAACAGTGAAAGGTTTATTTATTTCTATCATAAATAGTTTCTTTTTTTTTTCCTTCAGTACCTAAAATTTGCACTGGTTTGTCCTTTGTCAAACAGATCAACAGCGGGGCTATTCACTATAGATTTTGTCTTTGCAAAGTCAACTTCAGGGCCAGTGGAAACTACAAAAATGAATTTTCTGCCCTTTGTAAAAGCCATGACCTCTGTAATACCAGAGAGATGAACTGCAGATATGAAGGGAGCTCCTAGGAGCTTGCTGTACAACTGGTGCAAATAGCGATTGGGTCTGACCTGCAGCCATCTGAATTGCACTGGGGGCAGGCTGCTGTAATAGATGATCTAAATTGCAGCAGTGATAAGTAGAGCTGTCCCCAGAGAAGAGGACCTTTGCCCCTCTCCCTTTCTTTCCTCCAGACAGTCCTCCACTTTGGAGTGCTGCCTTCCAGGCGCTCCAAACCAAGGCTTGGTCTTTCCTTTAATCTCGGCCGAAATTAGCACCATGGAAGTATCCACGTCTCTTTTTTTTTTTTCCAGGTGGTTAAGGACTGTGCTTTCTGGCCCCAAAAGAATGGGTTGGAGGCAATGTAAGTTTTCTTTTGAGAGGCGTACAGGTGATGATGTGATTAAATTAGCCAGAAAAGGAGGCAGGCTCCCTCTGTGCCACTGTAAAAGAGCTCTCGCTGCCCAGATTCCCAGGAGAATCCTTCCTCTCCAGAGCCCAGGTAGCCTGCATGAATACCCAATTTACTGGATGCTCACACGGGCTGAGGAACGATTTCAGATCTTTCTGTACTGATTGGAAAGACATTATCCCAATGGGAAGTGACTGTAATGAAGGCACAGACAAGCACTAAATCCATTGTGAAAACAGGACCTTGGAGGCACTGTGAACCACGGCTTTGGAAATGAATTAAAAACGGTATGGCACCATTGTTTTCCATCATTATACATATGTGTTCTTTTAAATTTTTTTGTTTAGTCTTGTAACATACTGTTGCATTGTTGAGTGGGAAATTTCTGGTTAAATTGTAATATAGTGTCATGAACCATAGAGGCAGTGAGATTGTATTCTTTCTGTCTGTGCAGAGCCTGTGTTGCTATGACCCTGATCCAGAATTTGATAACACAAACAAATATAAATGATAATCAGGCATATTTATCTAAGGGCTCATTTAGCAATAAAGAGAGTTGTTCAACTGTATTTTCTTTTTAATAATGTTTTTAATGCTTTTTATTAAGTTGAAATATGCAAGGTCTGTTTTTCATTGCTGCAGCGTAAGAGATCCATCCCAGTGTAGGCACTGTATTTCTTCTTCTCCAGCCTTTGAATAAGACTTTTCCTGGAGATGCCAAAACCTGTGAGAGCTGGAAAAATCTCTAAGGGTTTTGCTAAGTCATGGAACTCATTTCACATAGTGATGCATGAAGGAGATGTAAAACTAATGAGCAAGTACCTTAATAGGAGACTTTGCAGATGCAGGTATAGTCACATTTACATAGGGGGTGATATTTCTGTGTTCCCCCGTTCTCTTCAGGGAATGCGTTTCATTTGCAGTGTGAGGAGGATAGCAGAAGGAGTAAGTGCTGCCATTTCTGGGAGTCTCTCGTGTCCGTGGGTTGTTTCATAATTTTTCTCTTTTTTTGAATGTTACTGGTCTTACAGCACTCAGGGGGAGGAAGAACTGAAATGGTTTAGTTGTCATTATTTTTCTTCTGTTCTTCCTGCAATGTAGGCCTGACACTTCCCGTTAAATACAAACCCAATTTGTAGTCATCTTCAGTGGTCCCTGAAGCTGGCTCCCTTCCCCTTTGCTCTTAATTTCAGGTGTTGTCAGGTTGTGCCAGGAAGCAAGTGCAGTTGCGAAGTTTGGTCTCCAGAACTGAATGTCTTAGTAACACAGGCTTTGTTCAGTTTTATTACTTGGCATCTTCTTTTAAAAGGAAGAACTAAAGTGGAAATACAAGGAATACAAGGGAATGCTCTAACAAGGGAACCCTGAGGACAGATCTCTTAGCCATAAAAGATCCTGAAAAACGTGCACTCTACATGGCTTTCTGGGAGTACTTCAGGGCCCAAAGTCTTCGAGAGTATGTAAAATGCACATGCCTCGATGGAAATGGTGGCCCAAGTTATATAGCCATTCCCATGCTCACTCTTTGCATGTTCCATTAAGTACAATTGGAGTTTTTATAGGACTGGTGCCAAAGTGAGCTTTCTGCGGGTTGGAAAGGAAGGGGAACGAAGTAAAAGCAAATAGCATGCTCCCCATCTCCACCTGAGGGCTCCTTCCCCCTGCTACGAGACGAGCTGTGAGGAGCCCAGCACTGAAAAGCTTTCTGAAACATGATGAGTTGCTTAATCAGATTTCCACGCTTGGTTTCAACCTCCTGTAAATAAAGAATGTGTAGGGAAAAAAAGCTTGTGTGTAATTTGAATATGAATGTGAAGGTAGATGTCTGTTGATGATCGTACAAACTTACACCACTTTCTCCTGGTAGGAGGGACATTCTCAAAGTGAAGGTTTTGAGGTGGCAGAGGAGAGGTTTTGGAAGGACTTTGTGTGAAGGAAGCTCCAAGCTATTGCAACTAGTGACTGCAGTGTGGATTGATTTTGCTCTCACTTCCCTGGCTGCCTCCACATCTCTCCTCATCCTGGGAAGACTCCTGAAGGACAGTGGGAAATGTACTGGCTTATCCAAGAATTCATTTCAACCCAGTGGTAGCTGGGCACAGAGAAAGGAAGTTACGTGAAGCAATGAATTGAGACAAAGGAGGAAAGTGATCTAAATAGCAACATAAAGAAAATATTTGGGAATAAAAGTAATCATCAACTTGTACAGTAGGGTGTCCAGCAGCCCTGCTGAGGTTGTGTATAATTGATGTATTTTTTCATTCACTTATGTCCTGCACTACAACATTTTTAAATTGCTCCTACAATTAAATTGATTTCTTGAGTTTTAAATAGTGTAGCATAGATCTTCCACTCACACCAGGACCCAAGTGTCTCCGACTGCAAGCTAGCTGCAGTTTGCCAGTTCCACTTGATTTCATTTCAGACTCATCCTGGCAAGCCAAACCACAAAAAGAGCTTCCTGTCCAGTGGATGAGGTTGCAGGGAGCAGAGCTGGCTCTTGCTGAGGTTGTGTTTGGGCTTGGTTAACCATTTTGCCAATTAGGCAGAGACTCCTGGTCGCTGAATATAAGTTGGATGTTCTTAGGTCTAACTGAGGACAGTAGTTTAATACCGAGGGTAGTTTATAAGGAGGCTTGTTGAGCAGCAGCCTGATGTAATGAAAGGTGAAAAACTCGGACCGTTGTGTTTCTCAGGGTTGTGTTTCCAAGGGAGAGCTCTGCTTCCTGCCTTATTTATCTGGCACTGGCTGTTTGGCCTGTGGAGCCACTGGGCTTTTTCTTGTTTGCTTTTGTTCCTGTCAGAGCTCACAAACTAAGCCATCAAGGGTAATTATTTTTCCTCTTCTGGTACATTTATTTACTAAATCTTAAACTTAAAATGTCAAAGTTTTTTCCCTCCCTCTCCCAGGCAGTGTGGATTAGTGTCAGTGAAGGGACTGGTCGCACGGGGTAAGGGGGACTGCTCCTGAAGGCATTCTGCAGAGGTTTTTGTCTTCTGCTCCCCTCCCCAGGTGCCATCAGCGGGAGGCCTGGCAGAGCTCTTCTCTGGGAGGACTGGGGTTCTATTTGGTGAGGAAGAGGGGCTCTGGGATGTCTGTGTTCTTGGGTTCTGGGATGTTTGTGTTCCTCGCTCAGCACTGGAACAGGATCCCAGAGATGTGCCTTGCGCTTGATGTCCGTCGTCCGCGGTCCCTGGAGTGTTTGTCCTGCTCGGTGTCTGAGGAATGAGAGGTCCTTCGTGGGTGAGCTCTGCCCTCTGTCAGAAAAGCCCCATGCCCAAGATGCTGCTCTGGCAGATATGGGACTGGACATTGGGACACTCACCCTGGACCATGGTAACTCATCTGCTCTGCCCGCTGCCATGTTAAAGGGCTTTCCTAGGCTAGCTCAGAAGCAGCAGTGAAATTGGTAATATATTTTTCTTTCTACTGGAAATGAGCATTTTTCAAGAAAAGGCATTTTCACAGTGCTCCAGCTCTTCCTTCTCCTTCACCTGCTACAGCTACCTGGAAGCACGGAGGCTGTAATAAAATCTGGAAGAATAATGATGGCTTAAAAATAACCAGACCTCTTGTGTCCTTTAAAGTGATTTAGCTGGAAGATTGAGTTATGTCCAAAGTGACTGCCCCGCACTATCACTTTACACCTTACTTGTGTGGTGGACCCTTCGTGGGACTGAGCTAGGACTGAACTAGGACAGGATCTGCTGCATAGTCACAGCTGAGAAACACGTGGAAAATAAAGGCACCTGTGAAGGGCTGCTGGGAGCGTGGCTGTGGGGACAGGCGGACGGAGGGAGGGAAGGAGCAGCTACTGCCCAGCAGTTGTTTTTCTGAAGGAGTTCTGAAGATGTAATGAGTTGAATGCATTTCTTGCTGGGCTTGTCTGTTATTTTTGTTTTGGAGGGGAAATTTTAGCATTGTTTTAAGACTTAAGTTCAGCTTTGTTCCCACTAAAGGAGTCAGATGCTGTCTGTTGACTTAGCTGCTGAAGAGGTGCTGACACTTCCAGCTTTTTCTGGAGGTACTCTCTGATTCCTTGGAATAAGTCAGACATTAACTACTGATCTTTTTTTCCCTCCCTCCTAAACTGGAGGGCAGCAGAGTTGATGGTTATTTTCCATTAAATGGTTGCCCAGCTCAGTCTGTTCTCCCTCTGAATTTCGTCTGCAAAATAAAACAGTTCTTCACATATTTCTGTAAGCCACGTTGCTGCATTTACTGAGTATTTCTGTGTGCTGAGGAGCCCTGTGGTTGCCGCAAAGGCCCTCATGTTTGTGCTGCGAAGGCTTTGGCTGGATGGCGGGCAGTGTGGGTGAGGAAGCAGTGACAGGGAAGAGGGAAACTGTGCAGCCTTTTTCCTTAACTGAGTTAGTTTGTTGGGTCTTACTTAAGCAAACGTTGCTTGAATGCAGTTCATGGTATTTGCTCAGTGATCCAGTGGAATGTCTGGGATATTTTTATTTTTCCTCCAGAGCCAAAAAGCAGTTTTTGGCTCTAAATCCCAAAGCCGCCAGCCTGAAGCAGAGTTCACTGTGCCTGAGGGTTAGGAGAGCCGAGCTGCTGCGGTGGTGTGGCGAGACGGGCACCCCGGCTGGCACGGAGCGCTCCCTCTGCACCAGGAGCTGGGTGTGTTAATTAAAGATGTTGCAAATGACTCTACAGCTAAATTTGCTTTTACTGAAATGATAGATGTGCCATGACTCAGTGAGCTGCCGGGCAGCGCACGGCGGGACGTCCCACTTGTATCCTAGCTCTGCTGTGGATAAAAAAATCCAGTTTCAGCACTTGAAACTGTGTGACCCTCCAGTGAGCCCTGACCCGACCCGGCCACCCAGCATGGGAGGCACCATGGGCTTTGTGCACACTGCCATTGCAATGAAGCTCTCCACTGGCCACCTTGTCTTCTGGCTGGCTTTCCAAATGCTGCACTGCGTCCCCTGGCCCGGAAGGACAAGCAGATGTCCTGGTGGGTCCTGCCAGGCTGCCCAGGGCTCCTCTTGGAGAGTCTATCCAAATCTTTGTGACCAGGGACAGAAGGGTAACATGCTGCTTAAAGGGGAGGTATTCCAGGTGGCAGTGGCCATGGGGAAACATGCCCTTTTAATCTCATTTTTGTGTGTCTGTATATATATTTATTTATTTATTTATTTATTTTTGTCTCTGAACTGAAGTAGGTCATGTTTGGGATCCACCAGTGCCATATCTTAATGCAATCTTCTGATGCCTTTTGGAGGCACTGGAGGATATGAGGCTGTATCCAGACAGCTTTGGACTTCACCAGGCCCAGTACCTGGTGGTGTGGCCGGCTGCTGGGGCACAGGGAGGCCCGAGCACAGGTTTTCTGAGTAGCAGCTTCTGGCAATGTTTTCCAGACCTGGTAATGATGTGGAGATCGAGCTTGCTTTGTTCTGGCCTTGACAATACACACGTGGAGGCTGGGTGAAGCTTGGGCTTTCTTGTCCTTCGTGGGCTTTTGTATTGCTAATCCGGAGAGCGTCTGCATGTTTATCTGTCTTCCATCAGCAATTCATAACAAGACATGCACGCGTCCTCCCAAACCTGCTTTTGGCTGCTCCTTTCTTCAAGTCTCCTCTGTATTCTTCTTAAATATTTTTGCGAGTTTACCCGATCTTTAGGCTGGTGCTTCTTCCTTGGCTGGGACAACCTGACAGTTAACTTGCTGACTGGGGGATCTATACCTGTGCATCCTGACACAGACTCTTCCAATTGTTTCTTCATTACCACATGCCCTGAAGTTGCCACAGCAGAAATTCTTCTGATTTCAGGAAGAAAATGTCTCATTACCTCTGCTTGCCTCACCTTTCAGTGAGGAATATCTCACTGTCTCAGATCAAACATAATCAGTTGCAGCTAGACTGAGGCTAAAAGAATGTTTATTTTAAAACACGGATCAACAAAAGAGACAGTCACCTATTACTAAGATCTGCATAAGATTCAAGATCCTCTGGGGCATCCTCTGATGACTGCAAATATGCAGAGTGAATACCTGCTGGCTCAAGTTCAGTGCTCTATTTGTTTTAATTTTTTTCATTTTCTTTTGTTAATTTTGTTGACAAAGACCCTCATTATCTGGTGTGGAAGAAGTACTTATATTAAAGAAATAACTAAGTAGTTAATTTTCCATATGGTCCTTTAATCATGATCTTGAATAGCCCAGAGTCCTGTGTGTGTACATGTTCCTGTGCCAGATTCCTGTGCCAAGAGAGCATCTGCCTTTGTGTAATGTAATAATTATGGATCTTTACAACTTGGATCTGCTTTCTTGGAGCAACGGTAGGCTGCGGACCAGGGGTAGGGAACAAAAGGAGAAAAAAAATTTGGGCCACCTAACTTCAGGTGCCCAACTGAAGCATGTCAGTAAGGGGCAGTATGGATGAATGGTCCATAGGGGAGTCAGATCTGAAGTCAGATCAACCGACGCATGCAGGAGCGAAGCTGTTCTTTATCTCTTGTGGGCTGCAAGTAAACAATGTGAGGTCAATGATAAGAATTGAGTACGGAAAGTAAAACCCCCTTAATACTTCTGACAAATTGTGTAGAAGTGAAAATGTCTACGGCAGCTGCTATGTTGATCTTTTCAAAGTTGGTAAGCTCTTGAGCCTAGTTATCACAGGTATTTTCACTATACGTTACTGGACCGAAGGGGTTGAAAACAACAGTGTCAAATTACTCAGATGTTTTTGTGTGTCCAGGACAGTGCATGAAAGATGACATCGATTCATCCTCATGTCCTTTGACATGAGACATCTCTATGTGTCAGATGGCTGTAGCTGTGTTACGAAAGGGCAAAGGCACAGCATTTTTCTGTTGAGGACAGTTTTGTCAGATACTGACACTGGTGTTGGCAGGTCTCTAGGGTGAAATAAGGAGCTCTTCAGAGCATCTTGCCTGTTTGCGAAAGGTCTGAATGTTTGCAGCACAGAAGTGCTGAAACCACAAGTGTATTTTATGTCATGTTGGGTGACAGCGGCTTGCCAGGGAGTGAAGGATCAGATGGAAAATGCCAGTTTGCCATAGAAAGGCTGGAAAGAATGTGGATAATTTTTAACACGCACAATAAATTGTTGCAAGTTGTATCTTACAGAAATCCATGGGAAAGATGGAACACACAAACTAAAGGACTGAAAGTGCCATAAAGAAATCTATTCCTACCCCTGGAAGAAGATACGATATGAAATGCCTTTATTGCTCAAGGTTAACACAGTGGCACTGAGCTGGCTTTTCCATTCCTTTTCTCACTTTATATGCAGTGTCCAAAACAGGTAAAGGCTGCAACAGCTTGATCATAATTCACACATTACAACCAACCTGCGGCCACTCTGCCTTGCACTGAGGCTAGATGGGAGGGAACATGGCTACTGGCCTCTGTGTGTATAGGATGACACTTGCTATAGGACATGCCATGCTGTCACAAATAAGTCATGTTACTGGACTGATGTTTGCTGCCAAGTGACCTCTGTCCAGTGTTTCAGAGGAAGGAAAAGCATTGTTCAGGCCTGGTGAGCTTTGGTTGGAGGTCTGAACTGTATTATCACAGATGCAGCTTTCAGCCTGGGCTGTGGCTATTGCCAGTCCTTGTCAATGATTGCTCTCTAGTCAGTAAGGCTATACAGTTGATTCTGTTCAGGCTCTTCTTCTTGTTCTTCTTGTTCTTCTTGTTCTTCTTGTTCTTCTTGTTCTTCTTGTTCTTCTTCTTGTTCTTGTTCTTCTTCTTCTTGTTCTTCTTCTTCTTGTTCTTCTTGTTCTTCTTGTTCTTCTTGTTCTTCTTGTTCTTCTTGTTCTTCTTGTTCTTCTTGTTCTTCTTGTTCTTCTTGTTCTTCTTGTTCTTCTTGTTCTTCTTGTTCTTCTTGTTCTTCTTGTTCTTCTTGTTCTTCTTGTTCTTCTTGTTCTTCTTCTTCTTCTTGTTCTTCTTCTTCTTGTTCTTCTTCTTCTTGTTCTTCTTCTTCTTGTTCTTCTTCTTCTTGTTCTTCTTCTTCTTGTTCTTCTTCTTCTTGTTCTTCTTCTTCTTGTTCTTCTTCTTCTTGTTCTTCTTCTTCTTGTTCTTCTTCTTCTTGTTCTTCTTCTTCTTGTTCTTCTTCTTCTTGTTCTTCTTCTTCTTCTTCTTCTTCTTCTTCTTCTTCTTCTTCTTCTTCTTCTTCTTCTTCTTCTTCTTCTCCTTCTTCTTCTCCTTCTCCTTCTCCTTCTCCTTCTCCTTCTCCTTCTCCTTCTCCTTCTCCTTCTCCTTCTCCTTCTCCTTCTCCTTCTCCTTCTCCTTCTCCTTCTCCTTCTCCTTCTCCTTCTCCTTCTCCTTCTCCTTCTCCTTCTCCTTCTCCTTCTCCTTCTCCTTCTCCTTCTCCTTCTCCTTCTCCTTCTCCTTCTCCTTCTCCTTCTCCTTCTCCTTCTCCTTCTCCTTCTCCTTCTCCTTCTCCTTCTCCTTCTCCTTCTCCTTCTCCTTCTCCTTCTCCTTCTCCTTCTCCTTCTCCTTCTCCTTCTCCTTCTCCTTCTCCTTCTCCTTCTCCTTCTCCTTCTCCTTCTCCTTCTCCTTCTCCTTCTCCTTCTCCTTCTCCTTCTCCTTCTCCTTCTCCTTCTCCTTCTCCTTCTCCTTCTCCTTCTCCTTCTCCTTCTCCTTCTCCTTCTCCTTCTCCTTCTCCTTCTTCTCCTTCTCCTTCTCCTTCTCCTTCTTCTCCTTCTTCTCCTCCTTCTCCTTCTCCTTCTTCTCCTTCTTCTTCTTCCCCTCCTCCCTCCTCCCTCCTCCCTCCTCCCTCCTCCTCTCAGAATAATAATAATAATGAAGTCTTTCTGTGCCCTTCGCATCTGCTTCTTACAAGTATTAAAAATGGAATTCTTTTTTCTATGCTTCCTGCTGGCTTCACGCTGAGAAGACACCATTGATTTTAATGGAAAAGACCTCCAGTGGGAATTTTTGCCTCAAAATAATTTTCTTCTCCATCTGATAATGGAAGGAATAATCTGTTCTTTGATCTTTGGTTGGCAAACTTGGAAGTCGGAAAGATGATTGTACTGTAACAGCTTTACTCTAATGATGTGTGTGGTCAGTGGTTTCTGGGCACATAAGTAGAGGTGGGTGTGCTGCAAGATGTGGTGAGTTAGGAGCTGAAATGCAAGGAACATTGCTTGTGGAATAACCTTGTAACTGAGAGCTCAGGGAGAAGCACACTATCAATCCGTCTTTTGTCAGTTTTAATTCATAGTGGCACCGTCCCTGCAATTATGTAAATGTTAAAATTGGCCAGCTCCAGATGGATTAATATGTAATGAGTAACGTCTATGTGATATTTAATCATGAAGAAAACTTTGTTCTGAACAGGATGCTGCCTTTTTTGTGTCGAATCTTCAAGGTGCCTCGCCAGCCCCTGTATTCCCTTTCTGTATTTAGCAGGGGACCACGAAGTGATGAAATGTTAGACATCTGTCTTCACTAAGAGCTTCGGTAATGCTACTCTTGTGAAATGCTCGTATCTCAACTAGGGAAAAAATGATAATTTGTTTAAAAAGAAACAAAAAAATAAGCATTGATGTTTCTATGTAAGATGCAGTACAGGAGAGATTCTAAACCAGAGGTTTTGTTTATTCTCTCTCCTGTGAAGTCCTTGTTGTAATGTCTAAGCACCTTATAAATATTTATGAATGTGTCCTCAAAAGAAAATTAAATTTATATAATGGAGATGCAAAGTGGTGTTAAAGGAAGCAGCTTTCCAACAGTTCCTACACAGTGATACTGTGACAGAACTGGAACAGCAAATCAGACCATTACGTCCCATCTTGGTAAACAAGTCATCATCCCATCCTTCTTATTCATTACTTTTGCCTTGATTGCTTTCAGAGTAATTCACTGCTTTTCTTCGTGAAATACAAATTCTTTATTTGTAAGGAAATGCATTATTTTTTTGTAACTTCACACTTAGGCAGGCCACGCATGATTGATGGCCAACAGGGAGTTGCAGTTAGCGGCAGGGAAGGAGTGGAGAGAACATTAAGCTCAGTTCACACTCCAGTGTGACAACCCGCTCTGGTCCTGCTCCTCAGCTGCTGGAGGTGTCCTGAGCATCACTTGGGAGTCATCTGTGCTGGGAAGCTGATGCTCTGTGTGCTGGGGCTGAATTTGCAGTACCGAGCTCAGCAGCACTAACTGCCTGGGAAGACCAGTAATAATGTTTCCTAAGTGGGATGTAGCTGGCTTTGCTTTCCTCTCCTCTCCCATTCCCCATGCTGTTGCAGCAGGGCAGCTCACATGCAGTCAACAGCATCCTCTTGCAGACAAGTCCGTAATGAAACCGTTTCCTGCATTTACTGTTGTGCACTAATGAGAGGTGCTTATTTCTGCATGCTCCAAGTGATACGGGTCTTCTCCAAACGGGAACTGGGGAGACAAAGTGTTGCAGCAGTGGCAGCATCTCTCCTGCGGCTGGGGATTCAAAACTGTATGTGGGCAGTGACAAAGGGCATGAGCAAGAGGCTAATTCGCTGTTCCTCAGGGTTTAAAGGCTTTGTGTAAATCCCTCTGAAGTCAGCTAAGGACTTCTGTTACTGCAATGGGCTTTGAATCTAACCCCAAATGCTCAGTTAATTTACAGTGTGTGTTAGGCTTTTGTTAGCTGGCTTGTGAATATGAAAAGGTGCTGAGCAAACCCTCGGAGAGTATATTGAATGTGCAAATTTGCACACTGATCTTGATCTTTTCAAAGCAATATGACTGTGGAGGTAATGTTGAAATACTACCCCCCAGTACATTGCAGACACAGTCCTCTTTGGTCTTGTATGTGCTGTTTGTATGTGTTTAGTTGGCACTATGAGCTCTGAGGTTTTCTTTTAAGTTATTCTACAGTACTTTAGGGAACTCAATTCTCATCACTAATAAAATAAAGCAAAGCAAACACTAGTAGATCTTGCCTTGTTAACTGTTCTAGCTGTTGTGTTTCCCACTGTTCCAAAAAATATAAAGCTTTATAAGATCTAACATATTCCCAGTGCAAAGCGTGAATATTTATAGGCAAAGAATAAGACTTCCCGTTTTGAAATGTCAGTACTATGAAATTGCTTTTTTGGCAGGCCTGATTAAGCCACATGGACTTCCAATAATGTTTTGTAAGCTTTTTCCTTAATTATGGCTTAATTTAGGTCTCTGAGTTTAACAAAACCTATGAAGCTTGCAGCAAAATGTTTTTCTTGTGGAAAATTTTGTTTGCATGGAATACAAATCCTGTATTCCTTGTGGGTATGATTTTTTTAATGTGTTTAAATGTGGAAATCCCATGTTTTTTCTTTGCATTTCTTAAAGCATATACAAAATAAAAATAGCTGTTACTGTATGTTTAATACAGAATTTTGAAGAAATTCGTTTGGAAAGTGCGTGTGATTACTTTTTTCTTCCAGTGCCTTGAGTAAAATGCACATGAGGTTATAAAACATTAAACAAGAGGCACAAGATTCTGTCTCAAGCAGTTGCTGCTGCAAGAGACAAATTAGAAGCAATTTTGCTTTCATATAGTTGTTCTTAAATGCACCATTCTGACAACAGCAATAAATAGAATAATCTGCATAACTGTATTTATGTGGCGTTGATCTGTCTTTTCTAGACAAAATCCCTTTTCCCAGATAAAATAATCTTCCATTCAGCTGTAAGTGGAAGAAAGCCTCTTTAGCAGCTGCACAGATTTGGGGGAATCTTTCCGCACAGGCTTAATACAGAATTTTGATATGGACCTCTCAGTGAATTTGATTTTTGGTGAACAAAATACAGTAAGGGCACTAAAACCACCTTGCTTTCCTGGGCAGGTTGGATAACAGGATATTTACTCAAAAGAGCTAGACAGAAAAGGACAGAGATGATGTGATTAAACTAAGATTTATTACTAGATTTTTTTTTTTAACAGCGTATTTTCTTAAATTGGTGTAATAAATGTCTCAGCCCTGCTCAAAGATAGAGTTTTGAACAGCTTTGAGCTATTCCTGGCTTAATACTTAAGTAGAAACAGCAGAAATGGTGGAAAACCAGGATCATTTTGGAAAAAAACCATTCAAACAGTTTAAAATCCTCTGCTGTGATCATGCTTTTCTGACCCCCTGCAGCCTTGCATTATCAAACTGAGAATGTCAGAGTATCCCTAATATTAATGTTTGAAATATGATACAAATGAATCATCTGCATAGAGTAGAAAGAGAAAAAAGTGGTTAGCATCACAGCTACCTGAGGCCTGCTCCACTGGCACTTAGACTTGCTAACATGTGCTTAGAGGTGCAGGGCAGCTGAAGAGCGTGAAATCCCTTGAAACTCAGAGACTGAACATTTTTAACATCTGAGTTTGAATGGTGAAGTCAGCATCTGAAAAAGCAAATATCTGGAAAGCAGTTTGAAAACTGTTTTACTGAAGATGATGGGGAAATTGGGGCGTTTGCAGAGGCAGGGGTGCTTTTATTTTCTAGATAAAGTTCCCTGGGCTGGCAGAAAGCAACACTGAAGTCTGCTCTCTATGTTTCACTTATCTTTGCTCTTCTTTGCAGGTTACATATTTGGGTAAAGTTTCCACAACAGGGATGCAATTTTTGTCAGGCTGCACAGAAAAACCAGTCATTGAATTATGGAAGAAGCACACGCTCTCCAGGGAGGATATTTACCCAGCTAACGCCCTTCTGGAAATTCGCCCTTTCCAAGTCTGGCTGCATCATCTGGACCTCAAAGGCGAAGCGACAGTCCACATGGATACCTTTCAGGTAGCACGTATAGCCTACTGCACTGCTGACCATAACGTCAGCCCAAACATCTTTGCTTGGGTCTATCGGGAGATCAATGATGACTTGTCCTACCAGATGGACTGTCATGCTGTAGAGTGTGAGAGCAAGCTGGAGGCCAAGAAGCTGGCCCACGCCATGATGGAGGCCTTTAAGAAGACTTTTCACAGCATGAAAAGTGATGGCCGGATCCACAGGAACAGCTCATCAGAGGAAGTGTCTCATGAATTTGAATGTGACGATGGCTGACTGAACTCATTCACGATTCAGCAAAGGCAGAAATGGCCTAGGGAATGAGAGCTGACAGATAAATAAGCAACAATTGAAACTGGGGAATGAAAGGACTGCCAAACATTTGTCTGACCAGCTTTTTAAATCAAAAGAGCAATTCAGTACCTACAGATATACGTCATTAAAGTAATTACGTTACATTGGAATTTGCTGCTGTTGTAAAAGTGAGAAAAAAAAGCTCCCTCCCCATCTCTCTCACCCACCCATCACTCCGTTTCTTGTCTCTGTAGTTCAGGTGCACACCATGAAGTAGAGTCATTCCCGTTTGTCTTACAAGACTGGTCAGGCAATTTTATTAGTTGCTCCCCTGGCATTCCTAGCTGGGGGCTGATGCTGATGCACAACAACAAGTAATCCTGGAAAGCCCTAATGGTTCCGAAGAATCTTTCTCCATGATGCATCACAAAAATACTTTGACCATACATAGGCTAAGACAGCCATACATAGCCTTTTAGACTAATGGCCTGGCATTCTGCATTTAATTCACATTTCACAGATAAAAAATGGAAGATGCTTGTATGTACACATTATATCATATGCTATCCTTTATTCATTGTACCTATTTTCTTAATATACCTGCTGCCACGTCTTTCACCCAACACCAGTAGCTGCAGTTTCAGACTATATACTGCAGGATACCAAAAAGGGATGGGCAAAAATACTCCATGATCGCTGGGGTACAGCAAGCCAGCATCACTATCTGTGCATTTTCCAACCCTGATGTGCTCTGCAGGAGGGGGCGCCCACTGGTAAGAGTTGAGGGATGCTTGGGTCTGTCCGTGTTTGAACTGTGACTTCTCATCAACCTCAGGTCTGAAGTGATATGAGCATGGTAGCCTCAACTCCGTGTTACCAGTCTCCGCATTGCTGGTCAAGTGGCCCTGGTGGGATGGAGCTGGTGGTGCCTCATCGCACAGCCAGGGCTGCATTACTGTAATGATCAAAGGAAACGCTCCCTTAAGAGTCAGGTTTGAACATCTGTTCTGGTTGAGAAGCTCATGTTAAGATTCCCCTATCTTTCCTTGTTCGCAGTTATACAGAGCCATGCCTTTCTTAAATGCAGATGTTTAATAAAACTCAAATAAAAGGAAAAACTTATTTCACTTGATATTTTTTAAGACCAAGAGCAGATCAATAGTTTGCAAGTAATGTTGCTCCTTTACTATAATTATGAACAAAATTTTATGATGTTAGGGGCACTAGGGCACCTTACAGAAGCCTTAAAAGAAAGCTAATCGAAGCAGATAGATAGCTCTGTGTTTTGTGGGTCTATATGTTTGTATGCGAGAGTGTGAGTCCAGTGGTAAAGCATGTAGATTGAGCATGGAGACATATTGAGGAGGGCCCACACCTCTTGAAAATATGCTTGTTGCTTTACAATGTATGTAAACTGTTCTCCAGCATTCATACTTTAATAAAAAAAAATGTGTTGAGTTAAAGCTTGGGGAGTTCTAAGCTGTCTTTCCAATGCAAACTCTGTGGTTTTGTTTTATGTGTGTGGGTTCTGTGTTCATTTCATTTAGTGGAATGAAAATGTTAATTTATTTCCTTTTAGTATTACATCAGTCTCCATGAGAATGACCTTTAATATTTTTAAATTATTTTCTTTTACATATTTAGGTAAATTATTGCTGTGAGATTTTTTTTTTAACTTTGCTGTGTGTGGACATGATTTATAATTTCTGCTTTGCAGGAGGTGGCAGAGATATCCACACACACACACCTGGCCAGTTGAAACAAGCTCTGCTGAGTGGGAGCAGTATCTTGCCCTGCTTACAGAAATCACAGAGTGGCTCAGGTGCAGTGTTAGATGGTGGAATGGAGAATAAAACACTGGGTTGGCAGCTTCCAGAGCTGTTTCTCTCTGAATCTTTGGATGATCCAGTGTTTCCAAATATGGCTCTAAAAATGATTTTTTTTTTTTGTTTCATCCTCTCAGCCAGATGTCCTTGCACTGATTTACAGTGGGTTGGGGAGTTCTCACAAATGTATTTGATATTGTGGATTCTGCAATAATTCCCCAGCATTTGGAGTCTGTGGATTGCATGAGAGTTTTGAATTATAAAAATGAAATACAAAGGAGAAAATTCTAATCCGTGTGATTAGAAAATCAGACCCTTTGAAACACAAACCAGCTATTTTTTAAGGGTTCAAACATGCAACGGAATATGAGGGAATGTGAATTCCAGTTTGTCTTAGAAAACATGAGATTTGAAAAATAATGAGTGTCATGAGTTTGGATACTTAGATAATTTGGAATTCAGGCCAAATCCCTTTGCATTATCAATACCAAATGTGTGATGCCATTTGCATGAAGGAGAAAATCTTTTACTCCTAAATTGTGAGCATATCAGTTATCGCTGAATATCAGTTGCCAATAGATACTGGAATGAAACATCAAGTTAAACTTTTCCTTCAGTTAATCTGCTGGAAAAGAAAAAATCATAAAGTTTCCATCAGAAGTCACTTCCAGTTGGCTAAAGACTCCTTTTCAACTACAAAGAGCCCAGTTTTGGATCTCACTGCATCCCGCTGTGGGTTGATGAGTTCCTTCAGCGTCAGCCAGGAAAACACGTAAGGGATTTCTTTCCCTCTTCTGTTTGTAGGGAAGAGCAGAAAAGGGTCAAATATCTAAGTGTGTTATTAGAACTGCAGAAAAAGTAGAGAGCATTTAGGTCATTACACCTCAATATCAATATGCAACATCACTGGTGTTTTGTCAAGGTGATTTTCATAATTTTTCTGACTACCTTAAGAAAAAAGAAAGTGTGTGTTATTCTATATAGAGTAAGTTTGTTCTGTTTTCTAGCTCAGAAGTCTAAAGATCTCCTGTTCATACCAAGTCTTCTGTGGAGCTGTGAGTGAATGATTGTAGCTCAGGAGCAGTTTTGCTGTGGGGAGAGCAGCACACTGCACTAGCGAGCACAGGTTGCTCCAGAATTGGTTAGATGTGTATGGGGGTTTTTTGGCTCTGGGGAAGAAGAAAAGCAGAGAGTAATTTCTTTCATGTTTTAAACTCGAAGGCCCCTAAGAACAGCTGAATGTTTTGTTTTGTTTAAAAAAACCCACTCCAAACACGACCAAACAAAAAAAAAAACAACCCTGCAGCTGGTTCCACTCCCTAACCTTCCAGTAGTGAGTGGCTTCATTTTTACATGAAAAAGCTGTTGGATGTTGCCAATGAATTGCATTTAATTTTCCTAAAACCCACAAATAAATGGCATGTGATTGAGAAGCCTTTGATACAGAGGCAACCCCATATCAGTCTCTTAAAAAACTTTACAGCTTTGAGACTTCAGTATCTGTGTATTCACACTGAATTTTATTTGAATAGTAAGGTTCTCTGTGTGTCCATATACACATATGTATGCGCATATATATACACATACACATGTACACATACACATCTTGAAATGTGATGCTTGTTAATAAATATGTTCTGTATGATGGACATATGAAATGGTAGGTGTATATGTGAAGGCAATCTTGCATGTTAGTGTTGAGATAAATGGTTTGCTTCTTAAAAAGTGCTTTTTCTTTAGTGGGAAGCAAATTAACTTGTCTATCTATGTGCAAAATTTGATATACTTTCTGCTTTATTTACCATTTACCACCAGAGCTGGCCCGCTCCATGCCCAATTAGCTGCTGTACAAATGATGTATGATTGGGCTCACTTTTCCCTGTGGCAGTAAATTATTAATTTGTGGATAATTGGGAAGTGATAGCTTAAATGTATGGTTGTTATCCTGTAGACTAGAGTGTTCAGTTTGCCGAGAGTTTACAGTAAGAGAATATATCCTTTCGTGAAATAGGGACATTCATTATACCTTTTTTCTAATGTGATTTTAAACAGATTGTCCTGGCTTTGCATGGATAAAATTTATAGAATCACTTTTCTGTTAGATTTTGTTTCAGTTTGTGGCCAGCTGTGGGATGGTGATCAAGGCCATTAGCAGTGAAAGCCAGGGCAGCTGACCCAGGCTGGCCCACAGGTGTGTTCTGTAACATTAATGTCATGTTTACTATACATGGGAAAGCTGCTGGGGATGGGGGGGGTGTTTTGTGGTTTGTTTTTTTTTTTTTTTCTCTGCTCTTCTCTCCCACATTCTCCTCTCTTCTTAACAATTGCTATCCCTGGAGGGACTTACCACCACTCTATGAGCTAAGTATAATTTTGTGTCTTTTGTGTTAGTATCGATATTGGTTTTCTTATTTTATTAAATCTGTTTAAATTTCAGCCCACGAGTCTCCCTCCTTTTCCCAATTCCCTTTATCAGTTGGGGAGGGGAGACTGGGTGATAGAACAACAGTTATTGTTTAGCCCTGGGTGTGGGCTAAACGGAGACACAGATACAGGGTGTTTTTTAAAAGTTCCTTTTTTTCTTAATGTCCATTCTTTCGTTTCATTGTACAATTGATCATCACTGGCTGCTTTTACCTATTGCCCCAAGGCTCTTTTATCTCCATGACCTGACTTCTACACTGCCCTGGGGCCAGACTGGGGGAAAGCCAGGGACCATCCCTCCTTCCCCAATGGGGCACATGGGCCAGATGCTCATGTCCTTGGTGCTGCAGCCACCAGGAGCCTGTGTGCCTGTGCTGGGGGTACAGCATTTGCAGGAGGCTGGGCTGGGATGGAGGAGTCGCTGGGTACTTGCAGGAGGCTGTAGGACAGTTGGGTTAGGCTGTTGGTTTAAATTTTTATAGCTAAGTTGCATAGGCTGAGCTTGAAGTTTGGGAAGACCTCTCTTGTATGGCAGTAATTCTTTGCAAGTGCCATGACAATTTCTTCAGTTATGATTGTGATTAACTGTGATCAGGGCTGTTAAAGCAGATACAATGATTTATTGAAAATAGTTGTATGTTTGGAAAGATGGTATCCTGTCTTCTGCAGCGCCTTCCCTGAAAAGGGTTGTGAAATATGTTGGAAGCACAGACATGATACACGTGCTGTCCATGTGCTGCAAATGGGATTAAAGCTGGAGGCTGTTAAAGCTGCATGGGGATGGAAGGGCACAGCAAGGCCCTAGCAGGGAAGCATGCGTCTACGGGATGTTGGAGAACTTTCTGTGATCAGTTCAGTAGAGATCCTCAGTACAGTTGAGTGACAGGAAAGTCTTCACCGAAATGAATAAATGTGAACTGCTCAGCTTCCACAGCGGCGATGCGGATAGGGATGCTCTGGTACGGCCGGTGCCCGGAGGTAGATGGATTTATGTGGGCTGGACTCCTGCCCAATGCTGGGACTTCACGGGGTGTCTGCAGCAGCAGCGAGTTGCTGTGTTCTGGTGGGACGTGCCCGCAGCAGACTGCTTGGGTGGCACCATCTCTGTCCATTCTTCTTTTCCATTGGTTGGTTGATTTCAGATAGTTACATACCTGATTTACCTTGCTGAAAGAGAAAGGAGCTCCAGATCGTGTCTTGGGAAGAGATGGGGGTTGCTGCAAGTTCTTTTCAGAAAAATGAGAAGTCAGAAAGTAGGTTTCTAGTGTACAACTGAGGAAGCGTTAAAAATACTTAGAGTAACAGTCTCGATCTACTGAGCAGATCCTGGTAGTGCATTTGAAGATAACCCTAATGCTGTGCTAAGAGCCTAAGGAGACAAAGCCCGAGCCTGGCACAGGAACATTTTAGTAATAGGCCATGTAGGCAGTAGGCATGATTTCCAGTTATTGCTAGAAAGATGGGAGGGGGTGTCTAGAAGGTGTTTGTTTTGGGTTTTTTAGTGTGTGCAGTGGAAGGTGTACGTGAAAAGGCTGTTAATGTTTTCTCATCAGGAGAAAACTGCTCACGTGTTAATGCAGCGCCTCGTTTGTGTGCTTGCATTGGGAAAGTGAAAACACCTAGTGAAAACATGCCATTAGAAGCAGTCCAGCTCTGATGCAAAGGAGTGCCTTATAGTTACTGTGCACATCGCATGGTACAGAATCCATGCATCCCTTCACGAGGGGGCCGTTACTGTGCAGGCTGGAGCATCTCTCTCCTTTCCCAGCTTCCACCATAGGAGCGGGAAGATAGTACTAGATAACTTTTATCTATTACGCTTTGGTTTGCGTTGTGTGTTACATTCTCTGTTATTTTCCTGTAAATGGTATTGCTTTTGGAAAGAGAGGGAACGTTGCAATCCTATGAATAATGCATAATGTGGCCGGTATGTTTTTCTGTGGGCAGTATAGCTTTTCTGAGAACGACGGACAGGAGTGGATTTCATTCTTGGAAAGCGAATAATTTTTCAAAGTTGATATGGGTCATGTGCATGTGAAAAAGGAAGTCATTGCTATCTCGAATTAATTACCTCTCATTTAGAGATAGTAGAAATAGTTTTAGACATAATTACTGAGGATGTAATTAATCAAGGTTTTCTTGCACAGTTGGGCTAAATTGTTGTGGCTGAGTGCTTAGTGCCATGCCGGTGCTCCCTGGCTCAGTCTCATCTTTAATGGATTCCAGATCTGGTGGTTTCAAGTAACAGCAGCTTTTCCAGATCCCAGGACAATAATGAAATACACAGTACAACTTCAAAGGAAACTCCTCTAGAAAGGAAAAATGAGGTTAAATGATGATATAGTCAACTGTGGGATATTTTTATATCCGTAAAAGATGTCAGG
The DNA here is from genome assembly GCF_013368605.1 of Nyctibius grandis. Taxonomy (NCBI): domain Eukaryota; kingdom Metazoa; phylum Chordata; class Aves; order Nyctibiiformes; family Nyctibiidae; genus Nyctibius; species Nyctibius grandis. Next base: position 17,660,558 of record NC_090665.1, read on the forward strand.
TCTGTCCCAATGCAGAAACAGGTGAAATCTGAAACTGTGCTTGACTAATAGACAATGCTTCACATCTACCCTGGCTCTCCTAAATGGTTTGGGACCTGATTCTCGCTGGGGTTTCCAGGTGGATTTCTTTGTGTTTTTTCGAGTCAACTCTGGCCAAGCAAAGAAAAGGCCTTTGCGTCTCCCATCCCTGTTTCTAATAGTGTTTGCTATTCAGTAGCGAAGGAATGGCCCGGGATGAGCTGGAGCCAGGTCTGCTGTGAGAGGAGCTGTGTAATCCCTGCTCCCGCTGCTCTGCCGCGGCTCGGCCGTCCTGCTTCGCCTGTCGTCAGTGTCTCAGGGACCAGGTCACTGTCACTTCCAATGAACCCTGCTCCACGCCCTGGGCCATCGCAGTGTCTTCTGTAGGTAGCGTGCTCTGATTACATTTGTGTGACCTGTTAGAAAAATACATCTTTTCCTACTGGTGTTTTAAAAGTGTTTATATGGTAGTGCATTAGTCTGCCAAGCAGAGGAGGAAAGGCCGCAGTCTCTTTCCTGCAGTCTGCAGAAGGATGACCAACAATAATTGCCCAGCGTTTACTAATTGACTCGTTACAGGTCTCTACTGGTGTGCATGCAGTAGGGGAACCACATCTGCACTGCCTCAGGTCATTAAAGTCTTGATGTCAGGATGGTGGCATGGGGCAGGACTGATGGTCCCAGTTGGCACACACACCTCTGGGACAGTGGCTGCCGGTGGGCACACAGGAAGGCACGTGGGGCCAGGACAGCCCTGGTGTCGCTGGCGGTTGGATGCTCTCACAGCTCGGCTGAGCCACGGGCCAGGGTGCCCGGCTGGCTGACGGCGCTTCGTCTGTTTGCAGGATGAAGCGATGCTGAATTGTGCTGAGCTTTCCTAAGGCACCACAGCCTTGTGCAGCAGGTTGCTGCATTCCCTGTGCCTTACTTACAGAAATGCTAATTTATGCCATTGGAAACGTTAAGAACAAAGCATTTCAGCGTGGTTCACATTCTGCCTGCGCGCTGCAGTAGGTCTCAGCTAATTCATCAGCAGTGGTTTGTTCTGCTTGAAATCCTGGAGAACGGCTCCTCTCCTGAGGTATTTCTTCCGACTTAATTGCCAAGTTATAGTGAAATATGAGGTTCGTTGTTGTCTGCTGGAGCGCTGGGGATTCTGTTTTGTTGGCACATTTTTCATGACCTCGTGTCAGCAGCATAACTAGGCTATGAGATAATTTGTATGCTTTAGATGAGCAGCTGCATGCATCTTAGCTGGAGAGAGAAGTAAGTATGATCAGTCCAGCAGAGTTAATTAGGTAAAACAGGGAATTAACTCTGATGTTGTAAATTAAGTGATGTCAGACCATGCAAGATGTATGTAACTTTCATGCAGGTGGAAATCAAAATGGTCTGAACTGGTATACGCCAAGATTTAATAATAATGAGTGAAACAACAGCTGCAAATGTGGAAAAAAAATCTACAGCCATTTAATAGCTGAAAAGGAAAAAGTGTTGTACCCTTATTTCCCTGTGATGCTTTGGTTCTGCGATGACTTTCCACTCATTTCCTAAGTAAACAGTTTTGAGGTTGTAAGAAAGGAGGACCATTCCTCGTCCTTGTGCTGTTGCAGGTGTCACATGGTTATCACAGGCTTTTGGAAGCTGTTGAATTTACTGACATTTTGTTGGCAGCAGGGATGAAAGTTAAATAGTACAGGAAAAACAGAAGAAGCAGACTTGTAATGGTGTCTGGTAATCCTTAAACTGCCTCTCCTGTGGAAACTGTGAGAGTTGCTTTGACAAACAATGGAGGACAGATTCTGCACTGGCATTTGCCCTGCAGAAACCTCCCTGCATGGGAGGTAACCAATGCTTAGACAGAGTTGGTCTCTGAGATGTCACCCTGAGGAGACAGTGGTTAGAGATTTGCTCTGTACTGATAGCCACAGCATTTTCTTATGTATTTCTGATAAAACTCAATGTATTGAGTGTGTTTTCAGCATGTAATATTTGGGTGGAGGAGTCTCAGCTGTCTTTTGGAAATCTGGGAATTACCTTGAGAAAAAAATTTAAGGCTATTTAGTATTTGTAGTTCAGAAAAGCAGCAAAAGCATGTTATTAAACCTGCTTTTATTGAGTTTTATTGAGCCACAATATCTGTCATCCTGGGCATCCTTGACAGCTTACATGGTTTGGGTGCTTCTGTGGAAGACAATGAAAAATGCAAGAAAAAAGCACCTGGAGTTTATTATAACAATGCAATTATTGTAACTTGTAGTGTGTGATGAGGTGTCACCTCACCAGGTCTTTCTGCTGTGTGCTCCAGGGGGGGAGCAATGTGGTGGGGGGGGCCAGCTACCCATCTGCCTGCCAGAAATGATGCAATCGGAGGTGGCTCCGCTGTCAAAACTAGGCCATGGTACAGATAAACATGAACATAAAAAATAGGTTGGAAACTTATGGAAAAACCTTACCTTGGTGCCTACTGCACAGAGCCTGGTGGTCACAGTGGAGGTCTGCCTCCTTGTGTTAATGCCGTGTGTCAGCATGAGGTACCAGATGTAAACCCCAGTCCCTTGTCTGACTGATGGTTTCTGGGATGCCATACTGTGGCACATCACCTAAAAGGAAAAGGAGGACAATCATTGCATTAGCATGTTGTTACCTACTTGAAAATTTACACGGGATTGTCATATCATGAACATATTTAAACCAAGTAGGAATTGCAAAATTTTGTCCAACACGGTAATAAATGAACATGCGATAGCAGAGAGCATATCTCAGGAGAAAACCAGCAGAAGTTAAAGGCTCCATTCCTCAGAATCTCATTACCCCATTCTTGTTTGTTGGTACCTGTTTCTAAATTCAAGGAGTCACACAGTGAAGTGCCAAGATAGAAAATCTCATGATGCAGGGAAAACGAGTTTAATGAGTGCTGCATGTTCTACATCCCATAATTTTATCAGTAAGCTCTCAGATTTCTAGAAATTACTTTGAAATTGGCAGCCCAGACTTAATATCTTCTACCATTTTGCCATCATATGCAATTTTAGTTCTCAAGTGACTCCAATTTTAAACACCCAGTGATTTAAACAGCTGCATTGTGCAAAGGCTGGAGTGAGGACATGCTTTTGTAATCAAGCAGCCCAACTCTAAATTTTATGGCATGATGGTTACTGTGCCATTCAAACTATGCCCCATTACACAGAAGTGCATTCCTTTGATTTTACCAAAGAGACCATAAATCTAACAAAAAGCATAGCTGGAAAACATGATTTCATGCCTGAATTTTTCAGCTCTTTGCTACTACAAAGAATAAATGAAGTGGTCTCTGAAAGGGGCATATCTTTGCAGTGAATTATGTTTGTATCGTTTGTATGGCTGGCAGAGCTCATCATTAAGCTTACCAGAAAATATATGCCTATTACAATGTTTAGAGAAACGGGGAACGCGGTTTTCAGATCAAAAGAATAAGAATGTAACTTCCTATTTCAGTAGTTTAATATGGTGGAGGCTCAGGCCGTGGGGGGAGGAGGTTATTATGCTTGATATAAAAATCTAAAAGATGTTCCATAAATGCATAAATAAAATTAATTGTCAGCAGTCATGTGCTTGGCAGCCTATAAGGCTGATTTGCCTTAAAATTTCTTGTTGTATTCTTTCCCCCCAAGGTGATGTAATGTTTTAATCTCTGAAAACCTGGTTTCAAGAAAGATTTGGCTCTGAAATGGACATCTGCTTTTGATTCGACATTAGGTCCTAGCAGACAGTATTTTTCAGTCCCATTTGTTTGATCACTGCAGCCTTTCTTCAAAAAAAGTCCCAGTGCATGTTGCCAGCCATGACTGGCAGCGTATAGCCTCCATGATCTCTGTCAGTAATACTAAAGCTTAACCAGGTTCTATCATTAGTTCACCACCAACACAAAATAACTGAATAAATGCAAGCAAAGTTTCAAAATAAAAATGAATAGCTATACCATCTGGCATTAGTGAAGCAAAAAATAAAACAGTATGCACAGGTACAATAATTGAGAATTTAATTTGGGGAATTAAGTTTAATACATAATAAAATTTTATAGTAAACATTTAAAATACTCCTAAATATATAAGGGCTTATTTGCTCAACATTTTATAGAAAGGTGCTTATTACTAAGAGATCTATTGGGTAATTTTGCACTGTGAGTTTTTATGTAAAGTATTGACTTACATGAAAGCCCAAGTGCAAGCCATTGGCAAGCGATTTCAGCTGGTGTTGGATTAGACCCAGTGGGGCAAAGGGCAAGCTTCATGCTAGCTTTAAAAATATAATTGCTCTCTTGCAAACCTCAAATCAAGTATTTTTCCTTGCCAACATTGGTGATTCTTTTTTTTTTCTTTAAAGTCCAAAAATAGATATTACTTTTCCTTCCCTCTCTGCCCTTCCCACCCTCATCTTGCTTGGTGCTTCCCTGAGTGGTGAACCTGGTGTCCAGGCACATTCCAGCAGCGTTTGCAACAGCCAAAGGCAAAACAGTACTGAGATGGCACCTACCCTCGTCTTACCAATGCTGCTGTCCTTGGGACCGACAGCAATCCTCCCTGCCACTGCTGCGCCATCTTGCCAAGGGCAGGTTGGATGCCATCAGTGACAAAAAGGAGATGATGGAGAGATGAGCCCTGGCCGAGGCTGCGGTCAGGTGGACTGGTGGGGCTGCAGAGGGACAAGGTTAAAGGCTCCTTGCAGCTCTCCATCCCTGCTTCCTTGTTAAAACATCTTTGAGTGGGCTGGTGGCAGTGCCAGTATCAAAGGACATTTGCTAAGAAGGTCAGAAGAAAAGTTTAATTAGGTTAGCCCCACCTCTGGTTTTCAGTGCTTGAGTTGATAGCCCATGGGCCCCACTGAAAGCATGTGAATAAATGGGCTTCAAGGCGTTGGATTTTGGACGTTATCAGAGATAAGGTAATAACAATAATGCTGGGCTGCAGATTAATGCCTTTAGAAAGCTGAGATACTGGTAGCAATTTGCTAGATTGTTTATAGGTTAACCACAGCTTCAAGGCTCACTGTGTGGTGCTTCACCATCAGCTCACACCAGAGAATCAGAAATTCTTGTCTGGAAGCAGCTCAGAGGCGCCGGGCATGGGCAGGATAATGCCAGTAGAAAACCCAAGGCAAATTGTGCAATTTTACATTTATGTGGGTAAGCAGGCAAAAATTGTCTGCACTGCAAGGACAACAAATACTATTTTTTCTCAGATGTAAATATAAGAAGACACAGTAAAATGTAATTTGAGTCCTTCCAGTAACTGAGATTACCATACCAGGCCAAGCAGTGGTCTGTTTTGTGCATTGTCAGGTCTCTGAAAGTGGTTTGTGCTCCAGGCTACAGATGATGGTCATGTAATGCTATACCTGCCCACTGGAGGACTTTTTTCTCCAGTCTCATGAGTTTGCCCTGAAATATGAGTGTTTACATCTTTGTAAACCTATTTGCCTCATTCAGGACCACCTGATGTTCTCGTTTTCTGTGGAAATGCCTAATTTGTATGAGAACCCTATTAAGCTGTTGACTGCAATGATAACATGTGGCAATAAGTTAATGGGTTATGCACATGCTGTGCAACGTTTTTTTTTAAATCAGTAGTAAATCTATAAAGCTGTTTAAAATCTGTTTGCTCCCGCATGCACAATTCTTCACTCTGATACAGTGATAATGGGTAAAATCACCCCATTCTTTCCTCTTCTGCCATTATTTATGAAACTGAATATGTGCCCTTGTGCTTGTGTCTGCCCCAAACTGAAAATTTAGCATATCACAGCTGATTTTTATTTCCTTCCTATAGGTCTCCAAGTTCTCCTCCGTACTGTCTGTAATAGGGACCAACCACTCAATCTGAGTTGCAGTAAAACTCTCCATATTTCTCTTAGAGTGGTGCTTCCATTCTGGGCAGATCCTCTGCCTTGGTACTGGAGAGACTGCTATAGACTTGCGTCAGTGGAAACATTAAAATAATCCATAGCATTTGAAAACCTGGTGGTTTGTTAGTAGTTTCTCATGCTTGTTGAGCATCGGTAGAAGAAATATGGCCACAAGCACCTGGAGACTGGTGGACAGCGTGTTTTGGGCAATGCTGGTTCCTGAGACTGGCTGGGGATTCTTCCTAAAAACCTCCCGTCCTTCAAGTTTTTTCACATTGACTTTAGAAAGTCAAGCACTACAAGTTCAGAAATGTCAAATATAAGGCTATTTGGACAACTTTAACTCAGCTTTATTTTGTCAGTGAATGGCAGGCACATCGATTACACACATCTGTGTGGTGAGTGTGTGGTATTACAGCACTCAAGGAATACTAGAGGGCTTTGCATGAAGGTTCCTGCTGTCTCTGTTAGCCCTGCTCCTATTTGTAACAGCCAAAGGCAGGTAACAAATGAAGGAGTCAAGATGTGGCTGGGAAGCAGAGACCAGATTGATGGTGGGGATATTTGAATACCAGCCAAAAATATAATGTAAAAGTAGACCTTGCTTGAATAGGTTTATGTCAGGGGCAGGAAACCCTAAAACTGAGATAATGTAATAAGGAGTTGAGCTGGGGTAGATGTCTGTGTCTTTGCAGAAAGCTTCTTTCTGTTGATACCATTACTTGGCCTGTTGACTCCACCATGGTTTTCTCACTTGAGTTTTCTTCATTCAGGATTATGGAGCTTGTTCAGTTTCCTTGCTCAAACAGGTGTCAGCAGCTTCTACAACTGCTGCATCCTCTCACATCCTCTGGTTTTTCTCCCCATTAGCTAGCCTTTCCTATCAAATAAACCAACTTCCCCCCAAACAGATTTTCTTTCATTGCACTGCTCACTTTTCCTGTATGCTACACTTGCTGTCCCACGCGAGGTCTAGGCTCTCCATTTTGGTCATGGGAGTGTGGCCAAGAGACTGTTGGTGTTCACCGTGGGACACACAGCAATGAGACTGTGCTTTTTCACTCCTTCCTTGGGCACCATTTGATATTAGTAACATTTGACATAAGTGTTGTTTGAACATCAGCTCTATGCTTCAAGAGAAAACGCCTCCTTAAAATCTCTGTGACAGTGGGAAATGGGGAGACTTTTATCCTCCGTGTTGGTGTGCTCTGGGGTGCCAGCTTTTTGACACACTGGCAACTACAGCTGAGAACATGGAGCCTTTGGTTGTGCCCAGTTCTGAGGATGGTATGACCTGCTCCTGAGCATATGTAGTGGAGAAGGTGCAGGTGAGCATTATCCTATGGGCTACGATGGAAGACTTTTTAAAGCAAAAGGTCTTACAGGAGAAGGTAAGAACAGGTGAACCCCTGGTTTGTCTGGTCTCGGTGCTTTGTTTGACAGCTGGATCCTTTCAGCCAGGATTCTCATCTTTGGCTTTCGTCCAGTTGCGTGAAACCTTATCAAAGCCATAAATATTACCTCAGCCATTGTAGTGGACCTGAAGGGGAAGTGAAAATCCCTCCATCCACAGGCCTCGGAAAGGTGGGATTTGCAAATAGATCTTTTCTTTATGACTGTGAAACAAAACCCTTTTACCAACAACAAACCCAGGTACGCCTGAAATACAAATCCCAAATGCAATACTTGAGCCCTAGTTCCTAGCTGATGGAAATAATGAATATGTAATATATTGATAAGTCTTGTCTGCAGTGTGATAAATCTGTATAAAATTTTGTAGGAGTTCCTCTACAGTGCACTATCCTGGCAATAAATCGTCTCAGGTCACAGAAACAGGACAAAGCAATGAAGATGCCATAACTGAACTGTAGAGCAGAAGTTAAAGAATTGCCATTAAGTATTCATTTTATATAAATATATATGCATAGTACAAATGAAAAAATACATATAAAAGATATATTTCTGTAAAATCTCATTACAGGGCATGTCAGGTACAGAGGTTTGTGTGTAGAGTACAGCTTCTTTACAAAGCTACAAAAATGTTCCACAGTGCTTTGTTGCTTTTAACAAGTCTGCTCTTAAAACCACAGTTCATAACCTTGAATGTCCACGCTTTGAACTGGAATGTTTTGTAGCAGTTTTTTAAATGGTAGTTTTCTCACTCATAAAAAAATGTCCGTGTGTTTGACATAACTATGAAAAAAATACTTTCATCCATTGCAATTGATAATGGGTATTTTTTCACTAATTGGCAAGAGAGCTGTTAATCTGGAATATATTATTTTCAATTGACTTGGCAATTGTTTGTGATTTTGCACTCTGATAGAACGGTTGTGTATATGTATTTTGCATTGCACTATAGATACAAAACCTCTGCCAACTTGGCTGACAAAAAGTATTCTCCCTGTTTTAGTCTTAAATTGCAGCATTGGTATTAAAATGGGCAAGCTTAATAAAAACAAGCCATGAAGAGATAAAATTGCCTTGAAAAGCAAATATGGCATTCACTTAAGTACTTCTGTCTACAAAATATTCTGTGTAGGTTCTTGTATTTCTTTGCCAGTCTGGGTTGCTGGGTGCGTACAGGCAAGTTTGACAACTGCAGAGGTACCAGAAGGAAACGTCTTGATGCTCAGTATCACAGAAGCATTTCCAGGCAATGCCAGTTAAGCAAACACATAGATCTGTAGTGAAATCTAAATGTGGCTGGTTTGGGAGATTTGGAAATCTGTTAGAATAACATCGTATTGTCAATACACGTCATAACCCTTCTGTTAGGGTTTCCAGTTGATGGCAAGTGTGGTGTTTGAGATACGAATTCCTCTCCAATGTGAGAGGATGGAAACTTTTAACTCATTTCATAGCTCTGTAGGAGCTAGTAGATAATACTAATATTATTCATTGTTGCAAAAGCTGCAGCTACATTTTACCTGCTCAGTGTCCTATCTGTGGCCTCTGGTCCACCTCTGTGATCAGCTTCCATAAGTAATGCTACCGGCAGTAGAGTGGCTGCCTCAGCCCACGACATGGGAGCAAGTGCTTGCAGCGTTAGGCTTTGCAAAGCATTGAGAAAAGGCAGGTTTGCTGATAGTGGCAACTCACTATTTGTGAGTAAAGAAACCCCTAATTTCTCTGGTAATTAACAAGTGGCATAACATCTCACCTGTGAGTCTTCCTGCGACTCGGTGGGCAGCTGCTCAGCTGAACGGCCCCGTTCTGTTCAGTAGACTGATAACCACTTTATTTAGCACTGTACGGCCAAGTGGATCCTTCACTGCTGCTGCATACCCCAGCGAAAGCATTTGCTACGTAGCTCTATTAATGACAAATTGAAGGCATCCACATATCAGGATAACTGCAACATTTTCCCCAGGATTGTGGGCGATATTTGGCATTACCAACTTCAAAGAGAGGGAGAGGGAGAGAAGGAATTTAGTTCTGCTTGTGTATGAGGTAATGTCAATTTCTTGCAGTCAGGAGACCGGGGCTTAATTGATATCATATGGCTAGCAAAGGTACTCCAAAGCCAGCCTCATTTGATTACTTTTTAATAACTAATAACTCTCGGTGGGAGTCCGAAATATGTATGTATAAAAAAGCATGCTGGAGCCACCTCTCTCGCCTGCCAAGATCACAGTTACTGAAACAAATCTGTACCTTTTGCAGTCCTGGAATAGATACCAGCAGTGGCTGGACACGTACTCTCCCCACCAGCCCTGGCTGGGAGCGTCTGGAGGAGCCGCAGCGAGGTTGCAGGCTGCGGCCCCGCCGGCGGCAGCGGCCGTCTGCTCTCGCTGGGGTTTGGGTTGAGCCGTGGCTGGAGGGGGGACTGAGCCCCTCCTGGTACTCTGCCCTGCCTGCCCAGGCCAGCTCCACGCGAGCGCGCCTGCCCACGGCTGCAGAGCTCGCAAGGGTAATAAAGCGCCAGCGAGTGATATTCCTGTCATGAATCATTTTCCCGTGGAGTTCATTGCCTTCCCGAGTCGCAAATCTCAGAGCAGGGAATTGTCCTCTGTGATGCGCTGGGACTCATAAAGGGCTCAGCTCCCCCATCCCCTTTGGTAGCCCCGGGCGCTCGGAGCCTCCTGCCTGCTCCTGAGCCCACGGGCAGCTGTTGGGGTGGCACCGGCTGTGCTGAGCGGAGGCACTGGCAGCGTCCCTCAGCCCCAGCGCCAGCACAGCTGCCTGCAGTTGGATTTCCCTGAACAACTAGTTATACAAAAGCTCTGCCTGCAGAGCGGGGTCTGGGTGCAAGCACACTTTCGCAGAGCAGGGTCTATGTAAAAACGCGACGTGTTGACCACAGCCGACAAAACCAGGGCCGAGTCCTGCTTTCTTCCCTTCTCTCCCCGCCCCAGCAGGGTGGCTGGAGAGGAATGAGAGGATTTGATGGTGTCACCGGTGTGTCACACAGTGCCACGTGCCCCCCTCCTGCCTGTCCTCCCAGCAGGTTTCCCCTGGCTTATTTAGTGGGTGAGTGGCAAGGGCAGGGCCACGTAGGACCACAAGTCATGGCCGCTGGCTGGCTTCCTGGGGTGACCCCGTCGCTGGAAGCGAGTGGTGAAGCAGCTGCTGTCCTAACTCCTGGCAGTTAAAACACAGGTAGGCGAGTTACCTGAACGCGCTGTGCCTTTGAGCGGTGCCAGGGAACCTGCTGTGAGGGCCTGGGGGAGCTGGGCAGGTGGACTGCTTTAAAGTGGACTGTTTTGACTGCTGTTGTAGACCTCAGTCTAATTTTGGGTAATTTTTGTACTCTGCATGTTAAGATGGCAGTGCCTGACAACAGCAGTGTACCTACTGACGCTGCCCTAATACCGGGATAGTGGAGTGGAGCCAATATGACTGAAGAAATTCTTATACTAAACTTTCAACCTAATAGTTAGGTGTAGACTACAATGATTTGCTTTTCAACGCTACAGATGCAAGATGAGCAAATAGCATTAGTTTTGTTTCCGACATTGGGAAAAACAGGATAGCAGTGGGTGGTTGATGGAACCTGACTTTTTGATAACTCCCATAAATGCAAGGAGCTAAGCAAGTAGGTGATATGTGGGGAAATGCAGTCACTTGTATTTGAGTCATATATAGAGATTAAGATGATGTAAAATATCTCATTCTTTTTTAGTATTGAAATATCTGTCCTGATGGAAGCTACTCTGGATTGGTGCCCCTGTGAGAAGAGAGTCAGGACCACGGTGGGCACACATCACAGGGGCTTTATAAGGTCCACCTTCTGAATGCTTGCAGGGACCATTTCTATGTGAGAACCTGTGTTTACAAGTACTGCTCACGTGGGTCTGTTCAGCAGAGTTATGTAGGCAGGGTTCAGCTGGGAGTTCTCTGTGTGAGCAAACTGAACTCAACAGGAGTTGTGCCTATTAGCTCATTACAGTGCGCTGGAGAAACTGTTATGGAAGGCTGGGGAGCCTGGCTTAAGGCCACTGAAAGTCAGGACTAAGACACTGTTATCTGTTCATCTTGCAGAGGTCTGGAGTCATCAGGAGAGTGTGGGTAAGTGCAAAAGAGTTTTGTGTTTCTTTGCCTGGCCTTGGTTTTGTTTGGGGTTTTTTGTTTGCTTTTTTTTTGTTTGTGATTGTTTTGGGGTTTTTTTTTGTCCAGTGGCCCCAACCTTGAAAAAAATGCTGATCCTGTGTGTCTTTCATTCTGCCCGTGGTCAAAGACTCTCCTCGCTGTTGTTGCATCTGAGTTAGTGTCAAAAGGAATTCAGATGACTTGTGTCTATAATCAGACCTAAAACTGGGCAAATTCTGCTTGGGATAAGTGATACGTATTTGATTTCTATTGCTTAACAAGAGGATGCAGGAGCAGGATTAATTCAAATGAGTTTGCAGGAAGGGTATCAAAATCCATACACTGAAAGCAATTAATGAGGGACTTCTCTTGGGATTATTAGAAACACTACCAGGGAGACAGCAAATTATGGAAAATTAAAGACACTTGATGCAGGGCAGAAAAAGGAAAACAAAATCCAGGCTGGATAGTTAATGATGAAAACAAAATGATATTCTATTTGAAAAGAAAATAAACATGTTGAAGGAGTCCAGAGATACTTCTGTGTATAGAGACTGGTGACCGGGGCACTCCCACTGTTTCTGTGAAGCATACGCAATGTTTTAAAATTAGTAGAAAAATGCTGAACTTTTAAAATTATTCCTCAGAAAAGCAGAGGTGAAATGCTAAAAATGGCTATTTTGTGTTGTAAAAGGGAAGAAAAATTACTGCAGTGTCTGTTCCCTTGCTATTCCCCCTTCTCCAAACCATCAGAGGTAACAGGCATATCAGAGCACGTCTGCCCTTCTCCCCCTTCCTATCGACAGAGAATGGGGCCAATTTGTAAATCTCGTTCCTGGAAGCAATGTCAGGAGAGGTTGTGGACTGTTACCATTGGAATGACTGGTGACTTCGTTTCACATATATGTGTGCTGAATTTACTTTACCTCTGTAAAGCTGCCTTTGATTAGATTTTCTTTGGGACTCACACTAAATTGCGCAATACTAACACAGTTATTTACGTGGAGTTCTTTCCTTTGGCCTTCCACTTTGCCTGTTTCTCCCTGTCTGTTGTAGCTCAAAACGACTACATTTTTCATTTTGGAGTATTAGATTATCAAAGGGCACTGTTGTATCATAACACAAAAACCCAAAACAGAAAGCAACACTTACTGCAATGGAATATTAGCATGTTGTTCTGAAAATGGGTATGTTAGGTTTTTAACTTCAGCAAATACAGTTCATCAAAGCTCACAAGAATTAAAGCTCTTAAAACGAGAGTGATTCTGTGCAAGTTAATGATGAAGCAACATGGTTGGTAATCGTAGCAGATGATTTTGGGCTGCTTCTAGGTAAGATTTGGTATATGTTTATGCAGTGTTGATAGACTTAAGAAAAACCCAACCAAACAAAGAAAAAGAACAAAACCAAATAAGCCAACGTTGGTCCCCTGTTACAGGAATGGTGCTGCTGTAGGAAAGAATGGTAAGAAATGGGGTTGATCTTCAGGCCTTTTCCATAAAGTTTCGGCTTTACTGAAAACTAATGATGCTCAGCACTACATGTGACTAGTTCCTTATGCTGTTTAAAATGCAAATCTCCCAGCCTCCTCTTCTTGATATGAGTTGTTTAACCTCAAACATTTTATTCTCTGTCACTTGGGCATGACATTGGTAATAGGAATAGTTTGCAGCCTCATGGGGACCCAAAGACTCAATTATTAGGTTTTATATAATTAGAGGTTGTGTCCTGCCCTGCTTGTTTTTACCTCCCATCCCAAAAGGTGCAACACATCCTGATAATTTGTTTTTTTCCCTGCCCTACCTCTGCACTCTTAACACCACCACAATCGCTGCAGACCCAGATCCTACCCTTGGAAAACAGAGGTGGTTCCTTAGCCAGTGCCTCACACCAGCTTATGGAGCTGCTCCATTAATGGTCACTGTGGGCAGGTAAAGCCACCTTTACCTTTGGTGAAAGCTGTGCCTGGCTCCAAGTGCAGCGTCAGATCCATGGGGAGTTCTCCTACCATAGCCCTGTCCCCAGTGTTAAGATGTGGCACCACTTCACTTAATCGTTTCCATTTCTACAACAAAACTATATAAAAATTCTTGTGACTGAGCATGCAATGGCGCTTATAAAAAAAGTCTATTAATTTTTATGCCTCATAAGTGTAAAAAATTCACTTTAAGTTTGCTGTGAAAACATTCCTCTTAAAATCTGAGTTTATAGGACACAGAACAAACAGGATTTCAGAACAAAAGTCTGGTTTCTATTCTCTTGAGAATTCTATTATTGTTAATTAATAATTCTGGTTTGCCTGCCTTTGTTTTCAAGGCTTCTCAAGGAAAATATTTCTGAAGCTCTGCTGTTTTACTGCTTTTCTTTGATGAGTATTTTATCAAATAGTAATCAACATCTTGTAATGCAATTGTACGGCTTACAACTGTTATACACCGAAACCTAAAGCAACTGGAGAAGCAAAAGCAGAACACAAAATGATCAAACCTTTAAACTTTCAGAAAAGCTGAAGTGCCATAATATTAGTTTATCCTAAAGCCAAGCACCATGTTGCTGTCTCGCTACTGACTGCCACCTCCCTGAGTGGCGTGATTTGGCTGCTGGTGTTTAATCGCACTTTTAATCATACTTTTGGAAAGGTGGGCAGAGGAAGCGATGGTGCCCCCGGCTGTTGTCTGAGCTGTAAAGCAGAGCCCTGGCAGACACCGACGTGTGCTGGTACCTCTCACAAGGTGGGCCATTGGTCTTGATGACATTGCAGCCTCCTGTCTGCCTGACAATTATGGCAGCTGATCAAACAGTAGGCTTCCTTTTATTCATGTAATTTGAACACAATGTGGTGGTTTTATGGTGTGAGCGTACGGCCGTTTCCCCTCCGTGGCTGTGCTGGGTGCCGTACCACCAGCCCAGTGCACAGACGCGCTTCTGATGCAGAACATCCCTGCTGGGGGACAGCATTTCTAACGTACATGATTTATTTACAGGCTGACAAAATGTAGGCTTTAAGGCTGAATATTAATGCAATAACCCTAATTGCAAGAAAATGGCTGGTTTTTAGAAGTGCTGATCTCCCACAGCTTTCAATGGCCCTATTTTTTTCCCCCCTATATTCTTCAGTGCTCTAAATATCAGAGCGCTTTCATTTCACTCTCTCAATAGAGTCTTGTGTCAAGCAGCCTTCAATGTTACCATCTTGTTTCAGCATTGATTCCCGTGTTCTGCTAAAGCCAGAGGCTCGCAAACTGTTTGGCGGACTGTTTTGAAGTTTTTGTGGTTTGGGGTTTTTTTTTCCCCTTAAATATTCAGAAGAATAGCAGTATGTACAGCACTCCCCTGAACAGTGCGTGGGAACCACAGATGTGCTGTCACCATTAAATGACACCCTCAGGGAAGTTTCAAACAGTTTGAATGCAGGAAACATTTCTGGTGGAGGAGCGCCGGCGTGTTTCTGTGGTGTGTGTTACAGGGATGTATTTAGACCACTGCTGTCATTCGTATTTTAAGTTATCAGGTGCAGACGAAGTGCTGGGAAAGCCTGTGCCCACCCTGACAGAAAAGTTTCCTTTTCTCCTGTCATCACATTTCTTCATCCAGCCCTGATTTCCAGCTGTATGGGCAGCACCAGCTTTCACCATCCTTCCTCAGTTCGTAGGCTGATTTCTGATTGTTTTTCTTTTCTGAGAAATGGATGGCAAAACGAAGGGCACTCTGTGCCGGGGGAGGCAGAGCCCTGCTCGGAGGGGAGGCTGGGGCTGGCTGCCACCATGCTTGAGGCAGGGTGTGAAACAACAGCATGTAGGGAGGTCACTTGGCCTCACCGTGCTGCTATTCCTTACACTTTATTTTTAAAAATATATTTAAACCTGTGAGAGCTGTTCAGCTTATATTGCTGTCACTCCAAATGGTGATTCTGTACAGCAAAGCCCTGCCAAACTTTCCTGTTCTTGTGTGGTCTTGGGTTGCCGATATACTGTTCAGTAGGAAATAGAAGGCCTAAACCCAATACTTGTTGTGGAAAGATGATCAAAAGAAGGTGAGCAGGACTGTTTCTTGCCCCTAAGGAGGTGACAGGGGCGATAGCATGAGGAATCTTTGCTTTTCTGTGGCTATTTTCATGTCTGTTTCTACAAATACGAAGTAGGAGGAGCTGCAATGAACATTTCACAGGAGCAAATCCTGTTCAGGATCATAAACTAACTTCTATAAGCTTTGGCCCAAGTTTATGTACTTCGGAGTGGAATTTTAAAAAAATAAAAATGCCAGAACTGATATGCAACTCGGAGTAGACAGAGCGTTTATCATATTCCTATTTTATGATTCTTTTGCCAGAGGGAACCTTTTAGCATAACTGTGCTGGTATTGTTGCATTCATTAAAGACAAAAAAAAAGAAGGAAATTATATTGCTCCCCCAGTGTTTCATTTCTGATGAGTGATCCCGCACACTGCGGGAGCTCAGAGCCAGGCACATACGGGAAACCCCTCAGAGCTCCCCGTGGCACTAGGCAGCCCAACAGCGCAAGGGTGATGCTCCCCGTTTAGCCATCGCAGGTGTGTTTGAACGGCAAAGCTGGGTGGTGGCTCCGTACCGTGCTCTGAGGCGTTTTTAGGGGTTCAGCAAGGAGGCGGCAGTGGGAACAGAGCTTGACTCGCTGCCCAGAGCCCGAATGGCTGCAGATGCTGAGCCCAGCAGCTCTGCTACAGGATGAGCCTAGAGGGAGGGTGAGAAAGAAAATACGGTGTTTTTTCTCAGAATAACAACCCCTTTTCTTCCTCAGATGGGCTGTGTGTACAGAGGAGTTGCTCCCCTGGATACATTGGGCCAGTACAAATTGCTCAGTGGTGTTTTTCACCCCAGCTGAAGAGCCAAAGTTTAGGATTCTTTCACCGTTTCTTTAGCCTGGGTGTCTCCCCACCTCTGTCTGCTGTGGGCTGCTCTCGGCATGGCTGGCCTCACCAGCAGGAGCTGTAGCACATCTTTCAGACTAGATCATGCTGGTGTTTATATGAAGTAACAGGAGGATTTAAGGCAAATTCACAATATGAGTGAAACATCCTGGCTGCGTGTAAATCCCCATCAGATGGCATGTAGTTTCCAAAGTAATATATGGTGCATGGAGGAAACACATCCCTGTATCCCCCGAGGCAGTGAGCGAGAGCGGGCTGTGGCTGTGCTCCCCCGAATCCCTTCAAATAGCTTTTGCACCCACGGGGAGCTTGAGGGCATGGGAAGCCCAGGAGCACACAGGGACGGCAGGTCACTGCAGCTGTGAGGATGGGCATATCAGCCCACGGGCACCAAGACTTTCATTGGGAGAGGGAAAGATATTTGTGGTTTTTTACATTTTTTTTAAAGTTGGAAGGATGACTGAACAATTTTAATGACTGTTTCATCTAAATGCCGAGCTCTCAAGAAGCTGCAGCCAGACTCCTGCCCACTCTGTGTGTGCACTTACACTCTATGGGTGTCAGACAATTGGGAAGAAACGTGGGTGGAAAGAATCTTTTGGAGCATATTGGCTTTTAATGAAAGAGACTGTTTCTGGGATAATCTTTAATTGTCCCCGTGTCCTCAGGGTGATCAGGAATCAGCTTTTTTATGCATTGCTAAATATTCGGAGCAGAGTATTGCTACATCCTGCAGCTGAAGCCAGGTTTTAAAAGATATTTAGATACCTAATTCCCTCTAAAATCAATACTTGCTAATTAGCACATGTATTTAGCTTCACACACATACATATAAATTGCATATTACTGATGCCCTGCACAAATATATGCTTTGGTCTGCAGATGTTATTTAGAAAGATGTGTTAGAGGAGTTGAGAAAGGTACCTGCAGATCAATTAGTATCCAAAATTACTGCTCTTAGATGTTGGTTGTTCTAGGTCCACACACAGCTGGGCTTTTCCAAGTGGAGGTTTGCCCCTGCTGTAAGGTGGGTAGGTGACCTGTCTGTGCCCTTTCCCTCTTCAAATTTAATCTTTACGGGTTGAACACATGTTTATGAGATTGGGGAGCTTGAGAGTACTCTTTTGCCTGGAATTTGTTATGGTGTGTAAAGGGAAAAGGCAGCAGAAAAGGCAAAGAAAGCAATTGTCCTTTCAAGTTTCTACTCACTACCCACCCCTGGGTATTTCTAAGGGAAGAGGCAATCAGCCCCACACCATGTGACTTTTCCCTTTTCTAGTGCACGGAGGAGTATGGGCTGAAGCCCTCCCTCTCCCCATCTGAAAGGAGGTGACCTGGGTGTAGTTAAAACATCAGTGTATAAAGCCTTGAATTATGTGCTAAATTGAAAAACAAAACCTGAAAGCAGCTGGTGATTGCTCATAGTAATGCAGAAAGGAAAAGAAAGAATGCAAAATGCCAAAAGATGTAATTCCCTTCAAAACGTGAGCCTGTGAGACCCTGGGGAGGGGGTCAGAGGCAGGAGCAGGCTGGTGCCTGCGCCTGTGATGGTGCGGCAGGAGGTCACGGCTCGCTTTGCTGCTTTGGATGCTCACATGGCCCCTTGCCAGAGGGCTGAGATGCCTGTCCTCGCTGAGTGTAAACACCCAACCCAGCATGAAACTGCTTGAACCCCTTTTTTTTGGATTTAGGTGAAAAGCCCTTTCTCTCTTCCATGTTTGGCAGGTCTTGGCCCTGTTTCCCAGCTTCAGCTGGTAGGTCCTTCTCAGAAGGCCTTGTGCTAACTCTGGGTGCTGCTTCTTGGGGCTTTGCTTGCCAACTGGAGCACTCCATTTTGGAGGAAAATCAGGGCAGAAGAGACGTTCAGGAAGGTGTGGGGTGACATGCAATTCTCCCTGCTCCTTAGCTGGGCAGTAAATATTCATAGTCTTAATGTTACCTGTTTCAATGCAGCTTTGTTGACCAAGTACACAACATGCATATGTTTACTCTCTTATCTTTTTTTTTTTCTTCTTTTCTGATGGGAGAAAAAGATCTATGCATGCTCCTCGGAGGCACCAACTACTTTAGGCTGACACATTGATGCTGCTATACTGCAGCTGGTCTTTTTTTCAAGAAATACTGAAGAGCCCTCAACCCCCAGTGAAGTGAACTGAGATGCAGGGAAGGGAAACCTAGGGCATCTGTGGGTGGTCATGCAAACTGCAGGCACCCAAAAACAGGACTGTGTTGGTAAAGTTTAGTCTTTCCATTACCTCCTTTTCTCTTCCCAGCAGGCACTTTGAGTTCAAGGCGTTTATGGAGGAGATGAATTCATTGTGTATTAGCAGTAAGAGCAGGGCTTGTCAGAGGCTATTTGGCCACTAACCAGGCACCTGCTCCTGTCCACAGAAGTTGTGCCTGTGAATAATGCTGATCTCCTTCTCCCTATGTATGTATGTGTGTATAAAAATCTTGGTGCAGTGGATTTCTGAGCAATTTACTTTCATTACGATAAAATGTTCTTGTTAAATTTACTTGTAATTTGATGTGAGATAATAGATTAATGATTTTAATATTTTACTCTTTCTACAGTAAAAATCTAACAAAGTTCTTTACATGTTCTTTCAAAGACAGTAGACATAATTACAATTGACAACTCAGTCTTCTAGTGCTCTCTGTGCATTTTCTGTTCCCTCATCAATAAAGGAAAATAGTGAGGAGGTTCTTTGAAAGCAGCAGTTCTTGAGGACTGTATTTTTATAAGGTTTTTACCCCTCTTTCATGTCAAAAAAAAGCAACAAAATTAGGATGAAACTAATGCAAACAGTCTTCAAAAATGTGTATTATAGTGGTGTATAGAGACTAAGACGATCTGAGCTTTTGCCCTTCTTTTCTTCATTGCACGTTTCAGATCAAATCTAGCACTAGACTCATCTTTGGAAGCTCCTAGGCGTTTTAAATCTGGGATTTCAATGTATTTCCAGCAAGGTAAGCAGCTTTTTATGTGCTAGGGAAAGGGATAGTTCATAAAAATTGTCAGATTTTCTCCTTTCGTTCAAGAAGATGTAGATTAAGTGTGATTCCTCTGAAGCTGGTGAAGGACCTGTGCTGGGGGATATGGATTCGTGTAAGATAGGGCTGATTCTGCTCCGGTGGGTTACATCTGAACAACTGGTTTGGACTTGGAGAGAAGAACTGGAGGGTGCAGGGTTTTGGAAAGGGGAAGAAAGGAGGCAGTTCTGGCTTGGCTGGTAGGGAGTGATGGGATGCTGAGAAGCTGTGTGCTGATCCACTGTGAAGCTTTCCCTAAACCGCGGAGGCTTTTTGTGTTGCTCATGTCCACAGCCCAGGAAGCCGTATTTGCCAGCTGACCTCACACGAAGTGGTGAGGGCTGACCATGGCTGATGTGAGCTCTTACGGTTGATTGTGAAGCCACAGCTTTTCTTTGCTGCTTGGCAGCAAACCCTGGTGCTGGTGATGGATGGCCTGGCCCAAAACCACAGCAAGGACCAGACTGTATTGCCCAGGCGACTCCGACTTGCTCCACGGGAATGGAGTTACTGTTCACTGTGACTTCTTTCCTGCTGACATTGTGCTCTGCAAATTATGAGATGCAAAATTATGTGGCGAAGTTTTAGTTAAATGAGAGCATGACTGTTAAATCCATGGACCCGCTTCCCAGGAACAGCAGGACCACAGGACAGCAGGACCACAGGACAGCAGGTCTGGGTCCTTGCGTGGATGCATCTGCATTTGTCATTTGTCATTTTATACTTGTGCAGGTTTTTGCCCTAAAGATCCTGTAAAAAAGTCTCTTTTTAGCATGATTCTTTTTTTCTATTGAAAGTTGAACTGCTCCTAAAGATGGCTATGCTTGTGACAGCTGGGAAGAGTTTGGGGTAATTGTCTACCCTTACCAATTTTACGGACAAAGCATAAAACAGAGCAGTGACTAGGGGCACAGCTTGGGTGTCTCTGTTCCAGAAAGATCGTGTCCGCTGTTTCGGTACAGACCCTGGAGCAAATGCGCAGGTATGCAGAACTACATGAAAGACCATCAAAAGGTGTCCACCCACCAACCTCCCAGAGCACAGCCCTGCAAAGAACTGGTGAGGCATCCTGAGAGCTCACCATGCTTCAGCCATGTGCTGAAATACAACCGGTCTTGTCCTAAAGCCAACCAAATCAACAAAAGCTGTATCCGTAATATTTTGATGGGCTGTCATCTGGTGATGGCACGCTGTAGTCTGGCCATGCCAGGGCTGTGAGCTCAGGCTCACAGCTGTCTGTGTGCTTCATGGGCTTCAGACTTGACTGCCTTCACCTTCGTGACTGGCAGCCAGAGAGGAGGTTGCTGTCGCAGTCAGGTCTTGCACCTTTATGGAGTATTAAAAAGCCATCATGTGTCTCACTGAGGAAGACCAAGGAGCTTTGGATCTTCTAATCAAGATGCTGATAAAAACAGGTTTTCTAACAGGATGCTCCCACTTTATGCTGGATCATTACCTTCTTGTACAGGTGCCTCTTTCATTTTTAGGTTCGGAGCAGGAGATGCCCAGTGACAGGAAGGACTGTACTGTGCCCATGGAAAAAAAAATATAGGTCTGTGCTTTCAGTGCTATGAATATCACTTGTCATTAAGGTGTAAGTTTAGAGCCAGAGAGCAGTGGATGGAACAACGTGCCAGCCAGCCTGCTTGAACCTCAGTCCTTCTGAACCAAGAAATACTTTAATTACTTTATGCAACATGTGGCCTTTTGATTCTGGCAAGCAAAGGCAGAAGGGAAAGTTGCTATGCAACCAAGCAAGCAGCTGCTGAGCTGAGGAGTCCAGGAACTGGGAACTTTAACAAACAGGAATTGTCTTGAAAAATAGCAGAATTTTATGGTTGCTTCCTATTTTCATGTTTTTCATCAGCTTTCTTCTAAATTTATTTAGCCAATGTTGGCAAAGGGTCACAGAAATGTTGCCTCAGGTGCAGTCTGGCAGCTTGTTTTGGGGACTATAAAAATATGGGAATTTGGCTCTGGTGACAGCAACGTTCTGTACATGCAGCTGACAAGGGACTTTAATTATTTTAATCTAGGCTTGCATTGAATCCAGAAAGCTCCCCCTGTAACCATAGTGCTAGCTCGGGCCTCACTTCCTTCTGGCAGCAGAGCAGATGCAATGTGAGGCTGAGCCCAAAGCCAGGGGCTTGCAGAGATGTGCTGTGAGGAGGGGCACCACGCAGTTTGTTTGTTCCTAAACCAAAATGAGATACAGGGTCAGTGCAGGGACCTTCACCTTGGGGTGAATATTTGTTAAGATGAATGGCTGAATTTTGTTCATATTGCCTGCAAAAATGAACATGGCTATCTTCCCAAAGACTGGGCAAACAGAAAACTCTGGTGCTACTCCTCTACTCAGTTCTAGTTCTGATATGTGTTGCTAGCAGGGAGGCCTGTCTATCGTTAGCCTTTTATTACATAAATAAACGAATAAATTGTAGTGAAAAACAAGCTCCCTTTTCTTCCCTCAGGTAGACACTATGAACTAGCAAAGGTTGCTGTCAGCCTTTTTAGTGGAGTTACAAATGAATTACAACAGGACATAAAACACAAGTTCTGACTACCACTTGTGCCATTTAACTACTTAATAAATTTGTAGGGAAGTGGGCGTTCAGTAAACAAGTCTTTTACTACTATCCCTTTCCATATGGGCTGTAGACACTCTTTAGACACTCTGACTTGGAAGTAGTGTTTTGGAATAATCACTTCTCCCCCTGCGCCACAATGTAATTCACGGGTGGGTCAGGTGAAGCCCCTGCATGGGCGGATTGATGGTTAAAGAACTGCCAAGGAGAGCCACAAATCCTTCATCACCTTACAGCCAGGGTGTTCAGGCTGCCTCCTCCTCCTCTTATTGATAGTATCTAGACAGTAAATTATCATATCAAAGTAAAAATTCAAAGCAACAAAGTGATAATCATCTCCAATTCTTGGTGGATAAGCAACTAATGGGTGATTTAATATACTACAAATGCAGGAGATAACAAAATAATTACAAAATGGCAAGCTGTTGAAGACTTTTAGGAAGAAGGACAAGGAGAAAAATGTTTTTTATGTAGTGCTTGTTATAAGGAAAACACATATCAGCAGCCCATCTCTGAAGAGATACGTTAGGGAAATTACACCCAAGCACGTCCACTTGGTGTGTTTCCTTGTTCTGCATGTTCCTTAAATTGTGTTCCAGCAAGAAACCATCATCTTTCTTTTTTTTTTTTTTTTTTTTTAATAGTAAAGCTCATTTCCCTCATTGCAGGAAATATGAGTCTCATTTTTCTGTTGATGGTTTGGGATGTCAGAGTACATACAGTGAATGGGTTATGGTGCAGGCACCCAGCAAGCCTTTCAGCACAAAAGGCTGTTTAAAAATGTCTATTACAAGATGTTAAATCAACCTGAAGGAGCTGAATGGAAAAAATCACAGAGGTTTCTGTCTGAGAAGCTGCACCATGTCTGCCTGGAGCTGGGTATCAGTGAGTGACGAGGCAGTAGGGAATGGCTGGGTTTGCTGGTGGGTGGTACGTGCCATGCAGCAGTCCACAAAAAGTTTCTGAAAGGGGATGAGCCACAAGATTGTGCTTGTGAGGCAAGATTGTATCAGATGGGAGATGTATTGCTGGTGAAGTTTTTATTTTTATGGCTGAATATATAAGAAAATTCCATCTTACAGATATTATGCAGCAGGAATCTGAAAAATGAAGCCATGCCCTGAACCTGGAGGGGGAAGGTGGAGACTGTGCTTAGGTCCTGGGTCTGTCTGCCAGAGGGGACTGTGCTGGTTGCAATGGAGACTGAGGCAGGTAAGGGAGGTTTGGAAAGGGAGTGGAAGGTAGACTTGGACTCTGCTTGGCAGGGTTGTGGCTGTAGTGAAGAGAAGGCACCATGAACCGCCGGAGTGGCTGAGAGTTGAATCTGGACAGAAATGCAACTGTTGAGGAATAGCAGAAAAGCAGTTAGGAGTTGAGTTGTGCTTTAGGAGTGAATGAGGGAACTTATGCTGTGTGACAGCTTGAGAACAACAAACTGCTCCTTGGGGGGAAGAAAGCACCATTTCACATGTCTCTGAAGCCATCATTTGTCTCCTGGTGAGTGCAGGTGTGAAGGCTGATCTGCGGAGGCTCTGGCCTTTTTCCAAACACTGAAAATAATGATCCTTGTTCCAAAAAGCTTACAATCAAAACCAAAAGAAGACAAATACAAGTTCAAAAGCAACAAGGACAAGAGAAATTTAAGAGTGTACAATCTTCAAAATGTCATTAATTGTAAATAATGATTTGCCTGACCTTGGCACTGCTCCCAGGAAGTCACACCAGGCTCAAGAATGCGACACAATGACGCACGACTTGAAAATGTGTCCAGCACCACCTGGTTCCTCTTAGCTGAATGCCTCTTGGCATTGCTCATTCGTTCTTCGCTCAACTGAAAACTCATGGACGCATTGATGGAACTGCTTGGCAAACCTTAATGGTTTTAAAATGCTAATAAATTACTAATTAAAGGAGGGGGAAAAACAGACCTCAAAAAAGTCTGCAAAAATGTGGGTTTTTTCCAACATCTTGTAAATTCAGTGGTTTAAATGTATTGAAAAAAACTTTTTTCTTTTTTTTTTTCATCTGCCTTTGGGATGTTCATGGAAACTACTTTGATAGGTATACCCAAATACTGACAGTGCTCCCTGTCTCTTCCTCAAGGACCTTGGTATTGCCTGTGAAGATATGATTTCGATGTAACCTGTAAGTGAATCATACCAATTTGTTTTTTGAAACAGAGCTTCACAGGAGTGCCTTCTCAAAGCCTGGCTGATAGGAGATACAACACTCGTGAAGCACTAAATATCCATAATAGTTTTTGGGAGGAGTATGCATTGAATATCTTTTCATACCTCTAAAACAAATACAGAGAAGTATTTTAACTGCTTGCGTCCCTCAACCTCCTGCAGACTAGCTGACCCATCTGCTTAGCTTGCTATTGCTGCAAAACTGGATTTTAACTTCACGGATGAGAAACTTTGAGGTGACTATAGGGAAGATGCGCAAGTGAAAGACTTTACCTCACGGATTCATGTGCCTTTTTGTCCCCTTTTAAAAATGTAGTGTTAATTTCCTAATTAATAGTGGGATGATGCTTACTCTTATTTCCTTTCCTTATGGGGAGAGGTTTTGGACTTTTATAATATAGTGTGTGTGTGTGTTGTGTGTGTTGTGTGTCTGTGCTCATGCAAGTCATGCGCATGTGGATATTCATGTCTACATATCCACCTTTCTGTCACAGATTTCTATGATTGCTATATACTCATGGTTGAGAAAGCAGGGCTAAAATGCAGCTTGAACGGATACGGGAAGCTGGAGAGCCGGGTGGTAATAATTAGTATCTCTTGTGACTCCATGTTCCTGAGCTGACCCCCGAGGAGAAAATCTCTGCTGTAAGTGGCACATGTTTTGCTAGAAATTCTCTGATTCAAGCTTGTCTCCTCCTGTTGTGCAAATTAACTTTGATAATGAAGCAGTTGTAATTTTTACGATTGAGATTAACACATCTAATGAACCTCTGCTTATTCAAATTGGTACTGAACAGCTTCTCCATGTAACAAGTGAATAAGAGGAACATGGTTCATAAGTATCTTCCCCCCATCCTATTTCCTGATCATATAAATAGATCTTGCAAAGTTACTTTTTCAAGAGAAAATACAATACTCTCTGGCTCTCAATGAGAAATTGTGAAATCAACTGTTTCCTCTATTCTTTAAAAATGCCATTTGTATCTAATTATTCAAATCAGAAATATGAGGAGGACCACATAGTTCCTTCTGAGGCCTGAAGAGATCTTGCTGTGACTTCAAAACCCCAGCAAACCTACCAAAATCAAAACAATCCTAAATAATGACAGCTGAATGCAAAGGGGGGTTTCTTCTTCCTCTGAAATCTGAAGTTCTGCAGGAATTGATGTTTCTTAGTCATCTAAGATCCCATATTGATAAGTGAAATAACAAAATGGAGAACATATCTAGAATACCATCCATAAGAAAACAAACAAATAATCAGGAACTTTGCCAAGATGTAACTCAGTCAATCAAACAGGGAAAGCTTTCCTGCCTTAATCTTGCTCTGTGTTTATTTGTTGGTCTTAAGCTAGAATTAGAACTTGTAGATTTATGTACTATATATAAAATAAAATAAAAAATCTCTGCTAGAATACTTTTTTTTTGCATAAAAAATGTTTGACAGAGGTGATTCTACACTAGAAGATTCGACTTTCAAATGTTCTCACAAATTAAAGCAATTTTTTGATGAACCACTTTAACTGTTCTGAGTGCTGAAGAAAAGCATCCACAGGTGATACAAACTGAAGCCCTAACCTGAACATCTGCAGCCAAAGTCCTATTTCTGTTGACAATTGGAATCCCTTGAGCCAGGCCAAGCATGGCAACGGTAGCAAGACTATCTAGAAATACAAATACCTTAAAACCAAGCCAACTCTTCCCTCCTCCTGCCCCCAGGAGATCCTTCCCTCTAAATTAGTGTTTCTGCCTTAGGTTCAAAACTGTCCTGTAGAATTTCTCCTGAAACAGCTCCTACTCCAAATTTTTTACATTTTATAACCTTGATTTACCTTTTGCTACTGAAACTCTGCCATTCTCCCAGGGAGAGGCTGATGAAGCCTGGGTCGGGAAGTTTTTGTTCAGTTCATAAAATTTACTGACTTTTCACAGGTGCTTTGCACCCAGGTGAGGGTAGTTCAATCTGCTGGAGAAGCCAGAACCTGCCCATGAAAAGAAGGGCTGGGTGGTGAAGGGGAAGGGCATGGCTGATGCCTCTGTGCAGCTCTCCTGGGTTTGCGTTGGGAAGTTTCCCTGGAGTTGGTTTCTGTATTGATGGAGATGTGGGGAGGCGGAAGGGCAGGGGCTTTTCAGTGTGAGACAGCAACGCACTGTTGTGGCTGGCTCTTGTTTCGATTCTGCGTGCTGTGAACTACTCCTGAGCCAAAGATAATATTGCTGCTGGGAGAGGGGAGGCTTCTCCAGTTTTGGTAGCCCTAACTATATGCCATTAAGAGAGGGAATCAGAAATGTTGAACATTACACTGAGTGCCTCTGATGCCTCTGCTCACTCCTAAACCATGCTGATTGTCAGGGCTTAGCAGAGATGTGGACTGAAGGAAATCTGGGCTGATAAATGACCTTCTACTTCCCAACTTCTACAATTTAATGTGAAAATAGTCAAAACCACAGTAAATATGGGATCACAAAGCTCTGTTTCTAAAGGCACTTTTTGGAAGAACCTAATTTTAAGGCAACACTAGCCCTGGAAATAACTTACTAGACTTATAAATAAGATGCTCATGAATAATTTACGCTACATTAACTTGTAAATTGTGATAGCTTTCGAAATCATTAAGCTTCAGTAGCTTGCTTTGTAAATCCATTGGCTGAGTCTCATTATTAAAAGCTAATTAGCTCGTTCAACTGGAACATATTTTGTAAAATAGCTATGCTAGTATTCTTCTTTATATTACAACAGTTTATATTAATTCTAAAAATATTCCAGCAATGGCATAATGGAAATATTTAATAATAAGGGTATATAATCCTATACAAACAGATAATTGCATTAGATCTTTAACAAGTTTTCCAAAACATGGTAAGTGAGGTATGAGGATTATGGTTGTTTTTGTGAACATATGACATTAGAAATCCCTGATATATACATTATTTATTTAAATATTAAAGATTATAGCTTATACACAGGAGGGATATTTTCAAAGTGCTAATTTGGATGTGTGAGAAGCTTGGGTCTTTGCTTAAAAAGTTATACTCCTAAAGTTAAATTTCTAAGCCATGGTTGGCACTAGAAAGGATGCAGACCACGAGTGAGTGTGAGCAGCCTGCCCATGACGGTAGGGCAAGAGGTGGGGCGATGCATGAGACTGCTCTTGCCCCTGCTCACAGGGAAATACTGTGGCTGTCAGGCAGTTGCAAAGTATTTTTCTCCATGAAAAGTGGTTTTTATTTGCTATTGAATTTTCATATTGAGAAAACACTGCATTTTTCTCCTGTGTTGTCCTTCCTGTAGGTGTTATTCCTGCCACTGTGAAAACAAAGAAGAAGAGGAGAGGAAAACCAGGCACTCACCGAGCACACTGCACCACCAGCTCTGGAGCAAGAGTTGCCACAGCACAGCTCCACAGCAAGTGCCAAACCCAGGTGCCATAAACACCCTACTGAGCCCTCGAGCACCTGCCTGGGCCGTACCACAGGGAAGCTTATCTTTGCACGATTGACTTGTTCCCGAGTCATCCTGTCCCACCCTCTCAATTGAAATAATCACAGTACACCCCTCCAGCACAATATCCAAGGAGCTGTTTTGCAGACTATTTTTATTTCAGTATAAAGTAAAAATGTCATTCAGGTTCATTTGTGCTAAGGCCCTGGCTTTAGGAGAAGAGGCTCTGTAGGAAAAGCAATAGCCACTGGGCATAAAAAAAATCCATCTGGTTTGATAACAATAATCTGTGTTGCATTTGAAACATATTTACTATGTAAAATATCCAAACATTCTCTTTTTTTTCCAAATATTTTGGGTTTATGTTTGTCTCTCTTTCAAATTTAAACATTTTTAAGCTTCAGTACATTTAAATCCTTGTTACCAGCTTTTAAAGGGATTAGGGTAAATGGCTTTTATTCTGCAGTCGCAATACTATTGCTTTCAAATACATCTTCTTGAATTTCCTGTTCAGAAGAAAAAAAAGGAGGAATTTAAGTAATTCACAGCAAAGCTACAATGTCTGCTTCTGCACTGATGAATGTTTCCCTTTAGGAAAGGCAGTTCTCTTATTAATATAACATCTGGCTTTCATCTTGAATAAATACAACTCAAAAGCAGGAGAAAAAGAGTAGAAAAACGTGAATTTTCCGGCATATCAAGCAGCCAAAAGGCCTAATTAACAGAAATAATATCTGGCAAGCAACGCTTCTTGAGAAACTGCCATAAATGAATGTTCTGGGACAAGATGTTTCAGAGGGACCACTTGGTCACCCGGAGAGCCAAGAGGGTGGGATGACAAGAAGAACAGAAAACAACACGGGTTTCTGCTTCTGCATGTCAAAACAGCTGTTATCAGCGGGCCCTTCAGGGAGCCCTCGCTGTATTAACTATAGCAAGAAAGCTGTATAGTCTCACTAACTGCTTTGTGTCCCAGCCACATGCGATTCGGCGGTGTGCAGCCACCCCTTGCTGCCCTTTCCCCTGGTCAGGCAACATGCCTCGCTCCTGTAGGACCCATCTTGAGGTTCTTGTGCCTTGTAAACTGCAAATTTTGAGAATTAGTCTCAGTGTTTAGAGAAAAGGTAAAGAAGATATTTAGTTAGTTTAGACTTTTATCATTAAAAAATGAAAAAAAAAAAAAAGCCAACCCCCAAAAAACCCATCAAAAAAATCCTCCAGAAAACCAGCGAGGAGGGCAGAGATTTGACAGCTGTCCCAGAGATGTTTCATTTCTATGGCTGCAGAGTGGGGCTGTGGATGTGTGAACATGCTCCTGATGGAGGTACGAGCCCAAATCAGCATCTGCCAGTGAGGAAGGTCTTTCTGGATTGAACCCAGTTCATATTTTTCACCCCTCTGCTTTCCTGTTGGCAGAGCATTGATTTACCCTTGTCCGTCAATGAGCAGACCAGCCTGGTGAGAGGGATGCCATTGGTTATTTATGTGCTGATAGTTATCAGTCATTATTTCTGCAGGATGCGAGTGATTATCGGGAAAAATTTCTTCATGGAAAGGGTTATCAAGCAGTGGAACAGGCTGCCCAGGGAAGTGGTGGAATCACCATCCCTGGAGGTATTTAAAAGATGTGTAGATGTGGTGCTTAGGGACATGGTTTAGTGGTGGACTTGGCAGTGCTGGGTTACTGGTTGGACTTGATGATCTTAAAGGTCCTTTCCAACCTAAACGATTCTATGATTCAGGGACACCAGGACACAGGGCAGGGCCTGCTGCTCTGCTGGGGCAGGGGAGTGCGTGGACGGCGGCATGGCCACCGCGTGGGGGCAACACCATGGGGACCTTCTCAAGTTCCTGAGAGGTGTTTGTTGCAACTTAGGAAATTATTGCATTGGCTGCAACTGTTAAGTGGAAGCTGAACCCAGCCTGCAAAGAAGCAGTGGGCAGGAGGAGAGTTGGCTATAAATGCTTTTTTATTTCTGTTCCATTTGAGCCATTTGTGTAGCATTTTGATCTGAAAGCTCTCATAATTTAGAAGTTTTTAATTTTATGACTTTGAGAGGTAGCTAATCATGTTTAATTTTTACTAAGACTTACCTTTCTTTCTTTCTTTCTTCTTTGTTTTTATTAAATCCTTCTAGTCTTGTTTGTAAAATGCACTGTAAGGGCATAGTCCTGGGAAATGCACCTAAGAGCTGAGTCTGCCTCAAGGACTTGTATCTTCTCCCTTTATTAGGTCTGCTCCTGTCAGCCTTAACACTCTGCAGCTTCACAAGATGACCCTATAAGGTAAAATTCAATTCCCTCTTTCTGTAGAAGGGAAAACTGATGCACAGACCTGATAAATTACCTGCCCAAGGTCAGAGCGTGGCTGAGGGAGCAGTAGCACACTGATGAAACCATCTCTATCCCATTTTGATAAGCCTGAAAGTGGCTCTTGGTAGGAAGCACTAGCATGGGATATCTATAGCAATGGAAAAAATATCTTTCTTCCCCTTTTCCACGTTATCTTTTTTTTCCCCTTTAGTTTCCTGCAGCAAACCTTTACATAAGTCTTGGTGGTAAATTTAGTGGTTGAGGGATGACTAGACTACTAGCGGACGAGTGTGAGCAAAAGTAAGTTTATGGGGAGCAGGCAAAATGTTACAAATAAATTTGCAAGAATGTGCTATCTTCTGTCCTGCAAAGCCATGGGGACCAAGTCTGGCCCCAGACAGCCATACTCAATTCCCACTTACCCCGAGTACTGTCTTTCAGCAGTTTCTGAGCTGGATTAAACCAGGAGGGTACAGTCGAGTTCTCTTCTGACAGCCTGTTTCCATTAACTGAAAGCAAAGACCTTACATGTCAAGACCTTATGTTTCAAGATGCTATTAACTATTGACTTGACTTTTGCTTGACAAGTACAATATTGCCAATGAAAAGAGAGGAGTCACTTTTTCACTACAGTGAAAATACAGACAAATATTTCTGTTGTGGCGTAGGCTTCTGTTTCCTGCTGAGAAAAATCAGTATTTTAACTCTTTTCTCTCTCTTCTGTCCCTAAACATATAAATATGAACACCAGTTGCCCAGAAAAACAACATCAAAATAAAGGAGACATTTTAGTCTCGAGGCAGTTGAATTTTCAGTACTCTCGTGTATTCCCCCAGCACCTGATTGCTGGTGGTTTTTCACTGGGCCCCTGAGAGCCAGTCAAGTCAATCACTCATCTACGTTTTCACAGGCACTTTCCTTCCCTGCCAGCTCTTAAAGCAACTTAGTGGGCTGGCTCTGGCACTTAAGTGCATTTTTCTGATACTTTTCATCTGGTGATATATGTTTCAGTGCACTAGATTGCTACAAAGAACTCTTAGTGAAATATCATATGATTAAAAGAATGATTATTTGAAAACCCTGTAGAGCAGGAAATTAGCTTAACAAAGGTTCACAACTCCCTCCAGAGCCTGTTCCAGTTCCCACCGACATCTAGGGGAATGCTGTCACCGAACTGAAAGGGAAAAGGGTGAGGTGCTACATGTGCGTTGATATCAAATGCTGTTGAATACTTAGGTGAGACTAAGAAAAGACAGATGGTGTCAATAGCTAATTGCAGCTATGGAGGTCTTGTGAAATTAGAAGGAAAATGCATTCCCAGATTCAGACACAGATACTCTGAGATTTATTTTTTTCATCTTGAAAGGCATAAAGATCAGAACAGTCATTTTAATTGAAATATATATAAGGTTTTTTTCCCCAATTTTCCTGTATGTCTGCAGGAAATTGCAACCTGGAAATAGCCAAGCTGTGATAACTCCATCACCACAAGGGTTCATCTCTTGCTGCCTTTAGCTCTCTGTTCTGATGGGTTTGTCTTAATCTGCTCTTCTCTTTCCAATTATGGTGCTGGACCTGGAGCTGGGAGCATCAGTGCTGGCCCCTGTGGCACCGACTGGCCCTGCAAGTGCTACTGCAAGATCAAATAGCCCAAATGATGGTGATGAAAGCAGCAGCAGGAGATGTGAGGGATTTTCCCCAGTCATGGGACTTTCTCGGCAGCACCTATTATTCAGTCTTTCCATTTGTAATCGTCACAGAGTGAGTCTTTCCTTACAAGTAAGAGAGTCACAGTCCTGCTGACATTGAAAGAACTGGCAAAGGGCTCTAGACATCAATGGGAAAAACACCAGGCCTTAATGGGTTTTGCCTCTTAAGTAAAACCTGAAATTGAGTTCTTTTCTTTGTGTGTATAACCCTCACAGTAATTTGAAAATATTTATTTCTGTCACTGTCCTTCTGGACAATAAATCGTTTTTCCATTTGATGGGGAGTGAATTGGTGTTCATAGTCTGTAGAGGTACCATTCTTTTTTGGACAAAGGAAATCTCTAAGGCATTTTTCTAACTGGTTTGTGCAATCTTTCTGGATGCTGAGTAACTCCTGGGCAGCCCAGCTGCACTCTGGTGTCACCTCACTAGGGGCTGCCCCGCCACTGTTTGTAGGTGGTCATTAAAAAACAGCTCAGCATTTACATGTAGCTTGGTTAAAACTCATCTGTTGTGAAATAGTGTGGTTTGCTTGTTTTGTATGATGCTCCTCTGTGCTTTACAGCAACATATAGACTCAGATATTCTCATGGCATATTAAATACTGTTGTAATGTACCCAAAAGACTCCTCCACCAGCATCCTGGTGTGATGAACTCTAAAAGGAGGTGATGGCAGATTACCTTCACCAGGTATCTATAGGCAAACCCTGTGTATTGCCCTGACTTCACTGCTTTCTGCTAGTGCAGCCAACGCTACATGGTAGTACAAGTATTGCAGCTCCATTAGCAGCAAAAAAGGAGAAGGAAAGTTGCAAAGAAAGAGTCTGACCCTACAGCTCTGGCACCAGCCGATGTTTTAGGTAATGATGTCAGGTGCAGTGGAGCAGGAGGTCCAGCTTCACATGCTGCTTCATTTTTGCTCCTTGCCCACGCGTGGTGACTCTGTGCTTGCCATTAGAGATCAGCCCTGAAGGTGTCCAGGTTGTTATGAACTCTAGGCTGAAAGAACTCAAGTCTCCAAGGAGATAATCTACAGGTATGTTGTCTGGTGAAGAGTGCCACTGACCTTTAAATAATTTAAAGAATAATTAACCAGATCTGTAGCTCTCCCAAAACTGGTCATCACATGCATTATTAAAAAAAAACCAAGCCAGCATCATTCCTGACATTAATTATGCAATAGGCTTTGTGATTTTTTTTTTTTGACTCTGTAATTTACTGTACATAAGTAAAGAGGGAGGTGAGCAAAGAGAAATCTTTGATAGTTTCATTTGCTGCAGTAGTGGAAACCAGTTTGTATAGTGATTGCCTTGTGCTTGGTAAGTGGTTCTGTCCTCACATGGAAAAGGGTTATAAAAAGCTTCTTTTAAAAACAGGTTGTAATAGTCCTAATTTTATTGCCAGATTTCTTAGGACAGGAGGCACTATTGCTAGTCTCTTGATCTTTGCAGTAACTTTCTCTTCAGCACTGTGGGGAAAGTAGAGAGCAGAGGATGGAGCAAATTCAATAGCTGAAAATTTTCAGATGAAGATCAGTTGAAGAACCAACCCGCTGCGGCAGAGAACGGCTGCAGTCACGGGCTGCGGGACCACCACTGCCTCAGCTGTTTTTTCCGGCTCTGAAGGCCGTCCCTTACATAAAAGCTCTTGCCCTTGCTTTGCACGTGGTTTGGAATACCACAGAATCCCTTTCCACTGAACAGGAACAAATGTACTTTATCAGTGCTTGTGTCCTCATTGGAACTCATTTTGTGTCAGGCATCTTTAAATGGGAGTGAAAATGATAATGGTGAGACTGATCAATGCAATGGAAGTGTTTTCTGTCAACAGGCAGACACTGGACATTTAATATTTTTCCCAATCTATTTAATAACAATCCCTTGTATAACATGGTTTATTTCTGTTATTTATTAAAATCTGTGATTTGGGGGGAAGAAAAAAAAATATATTTGAGCCTCAAAGGGTTTCAGCAGGGTTCAGTTTGTTTAAGTTGTCAAATGTTTATTTTCTTTCAGAAGAAAATCCTTATGCTTTGTTGCGGAAGGGTATTTTATTAAGTTCAGACAAACTGAACTGGCTTTCAGCAAATAGCATTGGCTCTTGAATCAGGAGGAAATAAAAAAACTTGGAATGGTGTCATCATATGACAAAAGTGATATGGCTACAGGTCAGAAATTCTGGTGTTTGTTCATTTGTAATGAGTATATTGAATTTGTGATACATTATTTGGGTCTCTGTCTGTTTTTCTCAATCAGAATTTCACCCTAGTCCAGAACAAAATGCAACCAGCGTGTGGTGTATGACTGTAGAAACAAATGAATTCTTACAACATCCCTGTCACCCTGCGGGGTACTGTCCTCGCAAACTGCTCCGGGCGTGCTGAGGCACGGCCAGCCCCACGCCTGCCCCTGGGGACAGCGCGTTGTGTGCCATCGCTGCAGCAGCTGCTGCCCGCTCCCAAAGGGGCGAGAGACATGGCCTGCAGGAGGTCCACACGTGGCTGGCGCTTTGGGAAAGCCTCTCTCACAGCCTCCCGGGAAGGTCTGTTTTTCCCTATGGTTAGCATTTGCCTGTACAAAACCAGACCTCCAGTCAGCAGCACCAGCCAACGTGCCGGTTAGCTTTTCCTCGTCGTGGCTGCTGGGCTGATGAATTTCTTGATGCCACCACTGCATGTCCTGCTAAGGCCATTTTGCTGCTGCTTATCTTCCTGACTCATTTAGGTTTGGAGATGGTGGGCGGCCTGGGTGCATGGCTCTGGCCCTATGTCGCATGGCGGGAGGGCAGCGGCTGCTGCATGTGCAATGATTAATGGCTTTTCTGTCCATGACTTCTGCCAGGTCAAGGAGAGCACGGCGTGCACTTCTTGCAAAATGATGTCACTAGCCCACGAAATTCAAATAACCTGCTCATCATCGCAAGCCCACAATTGTTTCTCCTCACGTGGGGGAGAGGTTCCATCGCAAGCCCACAATTTTCTCTCCTCACGTGGGGGAGAGGTTCTTGTGTCATGTCTCCCTGCAGGTTTGCTGGCAGAGGTGAGAACATCTGCTTCCCGTTCCTAAACACCAGCGATGATGAGGCAGGCTCAGCCCACAGTATTTCCATGCATTTATGCTTATCCCTGCGTTATGACAGAACAATCTCTTGAGCAGGGATGAAGCAAGGGGAAGGAGGAGATAATTGAATAATTATAGTTGGTAATATTCTATTTTCTTATGTAAATATTAATAATTTCACTAGGAGCTGCAACCAAGTGCAAACACATTTTATTGGATTTATTTTTTTTTTTATTTTTAAACCAGAAGCACAAGCGAGGGAATCTCTGTGACGACTGTGACCAACAGAAAATTAATTAGGATTCTGATTCTCTAGTGCTGGTGTCTTAGGGCTCTTTGCTTCTTTGGATTAAATTGCATTAAACTCTTTATTAAACAGAGCAGGCAGCTTGGCACTGGAATCAAGCCCACAGCTGCACCTGGATTTTCCTATTAAAAGCGGATAGAGTAAAAAGAATGTTAAATCCTTTTATCCATGATTCAAGACATACTAGGCAGGACATAGAAAACATTTTCTTTTTTCAGGTTTATAATTTTGGGTATTACATACCCTGGGTTTACAGGTTTTTTTTTTCTCCTGGTTTTTTTTTTTTGAGTGTTTTCTGTGGGGTTTTTCAATGCTTAGAACACATCCTTTTGTACCAATTGCCTGTCTGGAATCCCAGGATGAATGTTTTTCTTGTATTTTTAATGAGGCTGAAGTTAACATGGCATGTTTGTTTAACAACAACAACATACACAACTCTTTGCACGTGAAGGCGCCTTTGTTTCTGTACCATGGTCATCAGCTCTTTCAGCAGGACCAGGGAATAAAGCTGTTAGTTAACTTCTGACGTGGATGGAAAATGAAGCATTGAACCTGAATCTCCTCTCATTTATGTCACTATAAAGGGTGAGTAACTCCCTCTAAGTCAGCAGAATTCTATCAGAAAGAGGGAATTTGGCTGATGTTATTCAAGGTCTTGCACAAATAAGAGAGATATTTGAGTCTGGTCTAAGGATCAAGTCTTGACCATTGAAATTAATGAACATTTAGCAGTAAGTCTCCAGGGAGCAATAATGACAGGGTAATTTGAAAAAGAAAGAAAAAAAAAAAAACCACAAGAAAAAAAAAAGAAAAAAGAAAGTGTTCTTCAGGATCCAGAAAGGGTTGCACATCGCATCCAGAAAGAGATGTGCAGAAAGGCACATCATCCTTTCTCTCTATTCGGTAGCTAATCTTCCTGATAGCAATTTCAGTTTTTGAAAATAAATGGTGTATGGAAACCATTGGCAGCTCTGAACAATGAGCTGTGGTTTCTGTCCCTTCATGCTCGCTTGTGTAAGTCAGACCTTGAGGTTGGCTACTTCAGTCTCAGGATTGAGATTTCAGAGATGAGGTGATGATTTTGAGCTCTGTCACAGAGTTCTTCCCTGTAAGCCTCAGTATCTCACTCTGCTTCTATTTTTCCATGTAGGGAAGAACAGTTTGCCATCACCTTCTCCCTGTCTCGGTTCCTCACTTGTTGGTCAAGGACAGTGATACTTTGACTCGCACTGCCTTCTTCCACTGCTACCTGGTCTGGCAACAGTTCAGCGTAGGAATTACCCCTTGGTTTGCGTTGTGTCTGGTGCACTGGCTCTTGATCTCACATGGGGTTTTGGGGTACTACCTTGATGCAGATGAATTTAACGGCAACAACCGTGTTATGTGTAACTCGGCAAAGCCTGAGCATCCTCCAGCCCTGCCCAGAAGCACCGGGCAGCCTCCCTGTGTGTTAGAATATGTTTCTTGATGCTGTGTGTGCTTTTGAAAAATGTTGTTTCTGTGACAGAAAGACCATTGGCTTTTCTTTTAAAACATGAATATCAAAGTAATATTTCCAAGACACATGCCTGAGAAGTGGTTATGTGGTCATTGCTAATATTTGGATGTTAAACTGTTTGTCTGGGAACTGTCTTCATTCTTCTGCAAAAGTAGCTGGATGAACTTCCCGCTTTCTCACTGCACAACTATGCGTCCCACCGTAAAACAGAAAGGGGAAAGAGCACTGGCAACTCCTGCGCTGCTGAAGCTTTGCAGCTGCTGTAGGCTGCTCTTCCTCAACTGTTGCCACAGAGCCAGGGCAGCCCGAGAGACACAGGGTGTGAGAACAGAGAGATAAAACTACTATACTTCTGTGGTGTTCAATAACATCTCTTTTATCTTTAGATTAATGTCTTCCAAGCATAACCCATGGTTTTGTTTTGCTATGTAGGGTGGCATCAAGGAGCTATGTGGTACTGAGCGCATCAAGCAGTCTGCTTAGCAGAAAGCAGGGACAGTGCCTCCAGCTGACTACTACTAAATATTAAGGGGAATAATATATGGATTTGCTGGATTTGAGGAAATTTGTAGCCCATTTTGTGGATAAAAGTTACGCAGAGGCTTCCAAACCTTGTAAAATCATTTCAGCCAGCGCAGGGACAGATATGAGACAAAAGCCTCCAAATGTATTTATACAGTCAATGAGCCTCTTGGAGCCCAGACAAGGGAGCTCAGGGGGTGCCAGTCCCCTGCCTGGCAGCAGCCCCCGCAGAGCCACCATGCACATGTGCCAGTGCCCACAGTGTCCTCTGCAGGCCTCCAGCTGATTTTAGAAATGGTTTTACCTTTAGAAAACATCAACATTTTTGCATCTCATTGGCAAGCTCTGCCTTCTCATGGAGCTGGGCTTTTGTTCCCAACACAGTGAAAAGACACGAGGAGAGATGAATGTTCCCAGCTGCTTCTGGCCTCCTTTGTGGTTTCTTTCCCACTGCTCTTTATACTGCTCCATCGCAGAGGACCGTACTGACTTGCACCTCTCTGGTTTAGGGAGGTGCACACTCAGCACCCACGTGCAGATCGTGGGGCCGACCCTGTCTGGTACTTGCTGCCACAGCAGAGGCTGTAACTGAAGGCTGGTCTCTGGTGTACGTTCCCACCTAGCCCTTGTTGTCAGCAAAGCATGGAGAAGAGCATGCATATGCTGATCACACATCTTGCACTTGCTGACGGAGAAGGTGAAGTCACAAAACCGTTTGAATTGGGGGCCTTTTTGTGGTCTCCCCGAAAATACTTCTCAAAGGTGTGACTCCATAAACACACAGCAGTGGAAAGCCTGCATTAAGATTTAAACCCCACAGATCTGAACATCACAATGAATTAATTAAAGCCAAAAAACCATGCTGTGCATTTAATCAAACGAGGACTTTGTCAAGGAAAGTTTTGATTTTTCCTCTATAGCTTTTTCTGCATTTTGTTTAAATACGCTCTGGCCACAATCTGCCTCTGGTTGCTACAGTGTGATGCACCCTTTGGAAAGACTTTTGATGTTTTTTGGAAACATTTATATATTTCTACTTCCAGTTCCACAATTCAAGAAATATTTTAATTTCTGATTCACTTAGGTCTGGCTCTAACCCAACCTGAAAATCTCTAGGCCTCAGGAATGACATTTAATTTTGAAAGCATCCCAGACTTGGCAAGGTAAGGAAAAGGAAGCTCTCATTAAACATAGGAAGGCAACATGTTGTTTGGTTTGGAGTTTAATATTATTCTTTCTGAACAGCTTCTCAATGAGTGGCTTTGGTCTTGTACAAAAAAAGCTTTCCTAGTTCTAAACACAGAAAAGCTTTGCATGAGGAAAGCAAGAAATGTCATTTACAGTAAGCTGGAAGTCCCCAGACCCTATACAGGAGAAATGTGCATAATTTACTGAAATAATGTGAGTTCCTCAAGGTGGACAAGGAACTTCACTCACTTTTCACACTCTCAGCAGCCCATCAAGGCATGGAAAGAGTGCAAAGACAATATGAAAATAAAAATTGAAAGGAAAAGGCTGAAAGGCAACAAGAAAGGTATGTATGAAATAAGGCAGAAATAAAACACTATGTTAATTCTCTTGGAATACCCTTTTCACCCCTGTGCCTGGTTTGTTGGGTACCGGCCCCAGAACTACCTGCATTCATCATCAATAGCATTTGGATGGTCATGGGAATTCTTGCTTTTCCTTCATTACTGTACATAAAATAAAGTCTTCACTGTGTCTCCTGCTGCTCATTATCTGATTTGACAGGGTCATTTCTGAACACTTCTCTCTTTCTTTTTTTTTTTTTAAAGATAAAATGTAATGCTTGTAAATGCTGTAACTAGAACAGTAAGCACATAATTATGCAATTTTATGTCTTAAAGTAATGCCATTCTGCTCTGAGATATGTGGCTGTACAGCACAGACAGTGTTACGTTCTTCTGTGATAGTTTAATGATTAAATGAACTGTCTGTATGGCATCCTGGGAATTTGATCATTTATAGATGATAATGCTGAAAACAGAGGTAATAACTACCTGAAGCCTGAGGTGCCCTTGCAGAACCGCTTCAGTCCTCTGCAGTCTGAGGAGGAGAGACCCGCTGCATCGGGAGAGACACTGGAGCCTGGTAAGGTAGCCCAGTGTGCCCCCCGTATAGAGACCAGTCCTACCAAGAAAAAGCGATAGGTGATAGTGGTAGGTGACTCTCTACTGAGGGGCACAGAGGCACCCATCTGCTGACCTGATGCGCTCTCCAGAAAGGTGTGCTTCTTACCGGGGGCTCGCATCAGGGACGTCAGGCAGAGACTACCGAGCCTGGTACAGCCCTCAGACTATTACCCGCTGCTGCTGTTTCACGTGGGCACCAGTGATACAGCTAAGAGCAGTCTAAGACATATCAAGGAGGACTACAGAGCCCTGGGAGCAGTAGTAAAGGACTCTGGGGCCCAGGTAGTTTTCTCACCAATCTTTCCAGTCAGAGGGAAGGGGACTAAAAGGGACAGTCATATTAGGGAAATCAACACATGGCTACAGGACTGGTGCCACAGCCAGGGGTTTGGCTACTTAGACCACAAGACTCGTTTTGAGAAACCTGGTCTTCTGGCAGCCAACAGGGTCCATCTATCAGAAAAGGGGAAGACCATCTTGGGTCATAGGTTAGCCAAGGTGGTAAAGAGGGCTTTAAACTAGATTTGCCAGGGGAGGGGATCCTCAGTCCATCCCAATTGAGCCAGTCCAATGCCAGGGCCAGTAATAGGTGCCCAGAGACTGGAGAAGGATGGCAGGTCGGCAGGAGAGCGCCAGAAGAGCCACGGATAGGAATTTCAGGCCGCAAGGCAGCTTCATCGGGGGCCCAACTGAAATGCCTCTATGTAAATGCACGGAGCGCGGGGAACAAACAAGAGGAACTAGAGACGTGCGCATACCTGCGAGGCTATGACCTTATTGGCATTACAGAGACATGGTGGGATGACTCAGATGACTGGAGCGTTGGAACGGAGGGATACAGGCTTTTTAGGAAGGACAGGCAGGGGAGATGAGGAGGGGGTGTTGCGCTCTATGTCAATGATCAGTTTGAGTGCATGGAGCTCTGTCTGGGGATGGAGGAGGAGCTGATGGAAAGCTTATGGGTCAGGATTAAAGGGCGGACAGGGACAGGAGACATTATAGTGGTCGTCTGCTACAGGCCACCTGACCAGGATGGCCAAGCGGATGAAGACCTCCACAGACAGATAGATGTAGCCTCACGTTCACAGGCCCTGGTCCTCATGGGGGACTTCAACCACCCTGACATCTGTTGGAAGGGCAACACAGCTGGGCACAAGCAATCCAGGAGGTTCCTGGAACGTGTGGATGACAACTTCCTTCTCCAAGTGATAGAGGAGCCGACGAGGAGAGGTGCCATGCTGGACCTTGTTCTCACCAACAAGGAGGGTCTGGTGAGGGATGTGAAGCTCAAGGGTAGCCTTGGCTGCAGCGACCATGAAATGGTGGAGTTCAAGATCCATAGGGCAGCAAGGAGGGCGCGCAGCCAGCTCACCACCCTGGATTTCGGGAGAGCAGAATTTGACCTCTTCAGGGACCTGCTTGGGAAAGTCCCTTGGGATAAAGCCCTGGAGGGAAGAGGGGCCCAAGAAAGCTGATTAGTATTCAAGGACCACCTCCTCCAGGCTTAGGAGCGATGCATCCTGACAAAGAGGTAGGCAGGCAAAAATGCCAGGAGGCCTGCATGGATGAACAAGGAGCTTCTGGATAAACTCAGGCACAAGAAGGAAGCCTACAGAGGGTGGAAGCAAGGGCAGGTAGCCTGGGAGGTATACAGGGAAATTGTCTGAGAAACCAGGGACCAGGTTAGGAAAGCTAAAGCCCTGATTGATAGAATTAAATCTGGCCAGGGATGTCAAGAACAAGAAGAAAAGCTTCTATAGGTATGTCAGTGATAAAAGGAAGACTAGGGAAAATGTGGGCCCTCTCCAGAAGGAAACGGGAGACCTGGTTACCCAAGATATGGAGAAAGCTGAGATACTCAACGACTTTTTTGCCTCAGTCTTCACCGGCAAGAGCTCTAGCCTCACCACCCAAGTCACAGAAGGCAGAGGCAGGGACTGGAAGGATGAAGAACCACCCACTGTAGGAGAAGATCAGGTTTGAGACCATCTAAGGAACCTGAAGGTGCACAAGTCCATGAGACTTGCTGAGATGCATCCACGGGTCCTGAGAGAACTGGCGGATGAAGTTGCTAAGCCACTATCCAACATTTTTGAGAAGTCGTGGCAGTCTGGGGAAGTTCCCACTGACTGGAAAAGGGGAAACATAACCCCCATCTTCAAGAAGGGGAAAAAGGAAGACCCGGGGAACTACAGGCCAGTCAGTCTCACCTCTATGCCTGGCAAGATCATGGAGCAGATCCTCTTGGAAACTATACTGAGGCACATGGAAATCAAGGAGGTGATTGGTGACAGCCAACATGGTTTCACCAAGGGCAAATCATGCCTGACAAATTTGGTGGCCTTCTATGACGGGGTTACAGCACTGGTGGATAGGGGAAGAGCAACTGATGTCATCTACCTGGACTTGTGCAAAGCATTTGACACTGTCCCGCATGACATCCTTGTCTCTAAATTGGAGAGACATGGACTTGACGGATAGACCGCTCTGTGGATAAAGAATTGGCTGGATGGTCGCACTCAAAGTGTTACGGTCAATGGCTCAATGTCCAAGTGGACACCAGTGACGAGTGGCGTTCCTCAGGGGTCGGTATTGGGACCGGTCCTGTTTAACATCTTTGTTAGCGACATGGACAGTGGGATTGAGTGCGCCCTCAGCAAGTTTGCTGATGACACTAAGCTGTGCGGTGTGGTTGACACGCTGGAGGGAAGGGATGCCATCCAGAGGGACCTTGACAGGCTTGAGAGCTGGGCCTTTGCAAACCACATGAAGTTCAACAAGGCCAAGTGCAAGGTCCTGCACGTGGGTCGGGGCAATCCCAAGCACAAATACAGGCTGGGCGGAGATAGCATTCTTTGGATGCTTCTGCAAGGAAAAAAAAAAAGTTTTAATTGGATTAAAGCCTGCAAGGTGAATATTTCTACATAAATGTGGGGGAAAAAAGATGACGACATTACATTCAGTTACAGCTCTTTCCTAAGAATGTTTTGTGATACAGACAAGAAAGTGGTGCTGGCATTATTAGTAGAATTATTTGTTCTTTGCTGATGGCCATTAACATTATCAGCAATTTGCATACAGAAGAAGACTCAGCTTCCTCGCCTTCAGAGATTACAACCTGAATCCATCACTGTCAGCACACCTCAGACATTACACACTGAATTCACCACAGTAGATAAACATCCAAGGAGTTAAGAGGTTAATTAGGATTTTAGCTGCAGCACATAGTAGCGTTTTTTACAAGATCAGGTGCCTTTTAATGTAAACAGACTTGAATACTGGCCCATTAGAGGTAATACCTCAGAAATATCCTCGAAATGGGCTTGTTTCCCCCCTGCAGACAGCTCAAACCAGACAGAGGAACAAAAAAAAAAAAACCAAAAGAAAACCAAATTACTGACAACAGAAGAAATTTGACAAGGCTGCAGTCTCAGCTTGGGGAGACTTGT
This sequence comes from Nyctibius grandis, assembly GCF_013368605.1. Taxonomy (NCBI): domain Eukaryota; kingdom Metazoa; phylum Chordata; class Aves; order Nyctibiiformes; family Nyctibiidae; genus Nyctibius; species Nyctibius grandis. Next base: position 17,703,157 of record NC_090665.1, read on the forward strand.
TTTCTCTTAAATTGGGTCTTGTTTTCTCTTAATTAGTTTGACATTTGTGGCTGAAGTGACCTAGAGCAGGATGAAAAATGCTGGGGCACAGGATGCAAACACATGCTTTCCTTCTCCCTCCTGGGTCAGCAGCTCTGTGAAGGCTTTCTCTCCCCCACGGGAGCAACATGAGCATGTTGACTGGGCCGGCAGCTGTGTCCTTGCTCCCTGGGGCTGCAGCTGGGGACACCCGGCACCAACTCACCCACCTGACAGGGACCAGAGCATCCCCGGGAGGAGGATGAGGGAGGGGGCACAGCCACAGGTGCACACCGTGCTGCCCACTCTTGCACCCCACCTTTTCAAAGGCTGTTTCTTTGCAAACTTTTAGTGCTTCTCTGCTCTTTTAGGCTTCGTCACAATTAAGGACCCACACCTCACTCAAACTGCTTGTGCTCTGTGTGATAAATATGGACCACTATGCCCCAGGTCAGGAGTTTAGTACTCTGCCTTTGTTGCTGTCAATGATACATAGTGTATCAATGATCTGCTCTTGTTGGATTGCTACCATCGCTTATCCTATGGATTTTCTACCTTCTAATGCCCACTTTTTTCCCATATCTTCTTCAACTCTGTTTCAATTTTTACTCCCATTCAATGAATGACCTACTTAACCTACGTGTCACCCACCTTCCATCGCATTTCTTTTGTACCATGATGACATCCACATATAAAGCCTACCTCACCCCAGTGCCTGTCTGCAAGTTTGGAACAATTTTTCTGTGTGAAAATATTATTTAGGTTGTAATATATTTCACTTTTTAAAATTGTCCTTTATTAACAGGCATTCATAAGGACAGGAAAATGTCTTTGGTACTCATCTGTCTACTTTCCGAACACAGTGTTGGACCTGCCTTTTAATAATCATGAGCTCAGGAAAACTATATTTTTTTTCCATCTCGGCTCATCTTTTATTGTGGAAACCAGCTGGCATTTGCAGCAGCATATCAGTCATGCCTTCACTCAAACGAGTTTTGAATGTGTAATCCATTTTTCATAGCACAACACAGATAAACAATACAAATTAGGCACATAGATAATTTAAATTCTTACAGAAGATGTGATCTTATTTCTAAAAAAAAAAAGAATAGTCAGAATAACATCTGCAGACTCAGTAGAAGTAAGATAACTAAGATTTTTTCCAAGAATTGCATGTCCCAGATGAGGATCATTTTCCCATCTTTAACTTTGAGCACATAAATGCCTTCCAAAAATCTCTCTTGGCTCCTCTCCCTCCCCCAGCAATGTTCAAGTTTTTAAAAGCTCTTTGTTTAACACCTAAATCTGAAATGCCTGATTTCTGAGAGTGCAGTTGTGCTGGTACAACGGCCACTGCCAGTGCACCAGGAGAATAGTTGCCATTGAAATTCTCGGGCTTGGCTTTTGAGAGTTATCGTTGAGTACATTGCTCCTAGTGTTTGTCTGACTGGAGGCTCTGTGGTCTCAGATATTTCCTACCACGAGAAGGAGGAAATTCTGCAGAACACTCTAGCAGGCAGCGTTTGCTCCCCAGAGACAGGGGCTGTCTCAGGAACATCTTACGCATGCCAGCAGCTAGCAGAGGCTCTGGTGTCCCATGGGCAGCCCTGTGCTCCCTCCAGTGAAGTCTGGTGCATGCCTGGAGGGGCCGGGCCAGGTGCAGGTGGCCGTTCTCAGGTGTTAGTGCCCCAGGTGATTTCTTACAACATGTTCTTGTGGTGTGAAGGAGTCCCTGCTACTGCAAACAGATGTTTACTCTTGTTCGGTAACGGCTGCTGGTAGAAAGGTCTTGCAGAGACATTTAGGAACCAGAGAGGACTCGGCCTTGGAGGCTGGCCCTGCCTGTCAGCCCTCAGCACTGGCTCTTTGCCTGCTTGCAGGAACAGGAGACAATGCTAAATTCCTTCAATTTCTATGGTATCCAAAGGACTGGCTTTGGACAGAAAGACTGGAGCTCTTCATGCTGAAAAATGGTGATGGGCAGCATGTTGAGGATGATGACTGACAGCATTGGTGCAAGACAGCAGGAAATGTGCTCCAGCGTGAGATCTCCCATTAGCTTTGATTCGTTTTGCAAGGTGGGACAAAATGCGAGTGGGATTAAAGTAACAGTTGCCTGACTTCATTACTGTAGGTGGTATAAAGAAAGGCGAAAGAAAGAACAAAACTATGTTCTGCAAATCTTGCAGAATCTCACGTGAAAACTCAGTGGTTATTGCCCCAATATGTGTTGAGGTAAACAGCAAATGCAGAGGTCTGCAACCACTGGACAGTGGTGGAGGTGGGAGGATTTAGTTAACTCGTTCAGATGTGCTGCCAAAGTCCTATAGCCATCCTATGGCTTTATTTCCATAATCATGGATGCAGCTTTGTATGCTGGAGGCCCTGTATCCAGTCTGTGATGGAAGCAGTTGTACATCAAAAGGCAATCTTCACCGCTCTCCAAACGCAAAACCGAAGTGCTCTGTGCTCCCCAGCCCAGAGCCCTTCTTTACAACCTTTGGCAGAAACAAACCAGCCAGTGTTTCCGCTGTTGGCCCAAATCAGGACATTAACAAGTAAACTGCTGGTTAATACTTCAGCTGTAAGAGTATCAGAGGTTTTCAAAGCAACAGTAATTTGAGAAGTAAAGTAGAAAACCGGCAACAAACCCCAAAGGGGGGCAGTCACTTGGAAGTTTGCATTCGCCTCTACTCCTAGCTGGATTTTAGTTGGAGTTGCTTTGAATGGCTGGTTATATGATTATTGCAGCCTGCCAACAGCAGCACAGGATAGAAATGTATAGATGAGTTTGTGGCATTTCTCTGTTAGTTCTGCCACGTTCTTTGTGGCTTCAGGTGGTGGTGCTGTTGATACTTAGAAGAATTGGCATGTGCCCAGCAGCTGCTGCTCTCCTGTACACTAAACTAGTAACTGCTTAGCATTGGCAAGCTTACAAGCAGCACTGTTTTGGGAAATGCAATAAGAGAAATACTCCAACATGCACAGTCTGCCATTCTCTTGACTTCAAAGGGAGGTGGAAGCTGAGTTCAGCCATGCACAACCCTGCTATACTTCCACATCACTCCTGAAACAGCAAGACAAGTATCACGCCAACAGGAATGGATGTCTTTGGGGACAGCAAGAAGAAGGAATGAAAGCCAGGATGTGATTATGAGAAAGTTGTACAGGGCTGGCAAGGCTATAACACTACGTTCAATTGTAACTTTTCCAGGTTCAAGTATCTCCGAGCATTGATCAGCCTGGGGTGTGCAGAAAAAAGTCTGTGATTCATCCACTGTTAGCTAATTTATTTCTGGAAACCCATTACAGAACATTTTTAAAGTGTTCTGGAATATTATGATGGGCTTCTATTTAAGTAAAAGGAGTTTAAGCAGTCTGGTGAATGATGGAATATAATTCTGCATTGCTTTTCTTTATCCTGAGCAAAGTATGGCTGGCAGTTGTCCACAAATCTGTATTACTTTTAATGACATGGCACTTTTCGGACTGGGGAAAATTCATTCAAGTAGTTTCATACTAAAAAACCACACTTATAAAAGTGTCATCGTCTTTTTTTTTTTTTCTTTTTCAATTTCCCATTTCGAAATGCAGTTCCTAGGTTTTGCTTTTAGGGGCTGTATGGATTGGCATTCCTACAACTCAGACTTGGTTTAGGATAGATAAGGTACAGCATCTGCTGTACTTTCTAATAAATAGTCACCTGATTCAACCTCTTATCAAATATATGCTTCACACACTGTAGAGCTTAAGTTCACTTTCCTTTCCTAAAGTCTGTTTCAATGAGCAGAGAAATGAACAATAGTATTCTGTTGAATTTAGCTCAGCATTTTTCCTCAGGCTGGCTATCTCCTAGACTTCTTCCAGAAAGAGCCTGCACTCTGTATTGCCTTGCTGTGGACAGCTGTACTAGTCTGTCTTAAATCTGTGAGGGCTCAGTGAGCTGGAAGAAAATACTTAATATTCCTCGATATCAGCACATGCCAAGGGGGTCATTTTTTTTTCAGCCAAACCCCGTCTGTTACATTCTCTGATATAGCACAGAAATATGGCAGTTAATATACAGGGTTTAATCTCAGCAGAAGGCCTCTTAAAAACTGATACTGTTATCTGTTATCCATGAAGGACTGTCAGAAGCCAGATCCAAAGTAAGCAGATCTCTACAGTTTGCCTTCTTTCTGTCCAGAAGTGATCCAGGGCTTGAGGACATGCCAGACAATACATTAGTACTTAGTTTTAAAAAAAATGTATAGTTTTTATATATGCATACAGATATATAAAATGCAAATATAATGTGTACATATTATATAGTTACTGCATAAACAAGTATGAAAAACCTATACATGAAAACATTTTCTTTTTAATGCTATAAACAAATACAGTCCTACAATTCTTTTGAATATGTATTTGTTTTTATTAGTATACTGAAGAACTCTTTTTTTCCACTATATATTTGTTTCTCCTAACAGAAACAGATATTTTTTTTATTTGTCCAGCCATTGTCTGGTACAGTAATGTGACTCATCCCCAGAATCCTGGGATATAGAGGAAAGCATCTGCAATTCACATTCACAGCCATTCATTCATTCTTAATAACACAGTCCCAAAGAGGGTTAATCCTTTTTTTTTTTTTTTTTTTTTTTTTCAGGAGAAAGTGAGTGTTTTCCTTTGGAAATGTCTTCACTGGTCATTGAATGCCTTTCCTTCTCGCTTTTAAAAGAACACAATTAAGAACCTGCTTAGATCTGTCAGTGCAGTCAGGAGTAGGATGAGCATGGCGGGGCAGTAATACCTTTCTGTCGCAGCAACCGGCTCATTTGCTCCAGGGATCCATCAGCCACACAATGCTATTATGACAATCAACCCAAACAAACGCTGAATAATATTTTAAATATTCTTTAATTAACGATATTTTACTTTTTACCTAAAAAAGGAAAAAAAAAATGTTTGCCAGCTGGGATAGTTGAGATACTTTCCTCTGCCTGTAGCGCTGGCTTCAGTTAGAGCAGTTCAAGGAACAGAGTTTGCTGGCCTGGACAAATACTCACTCCTGGTTTTTCCCTGCCTCCAGCCCAGCTGTGAGCCCTCAGTACACCCTTAAATGGTGGTGGTGGATGTCCAAGGACTGTGGCATGAAATCCCATGTACGGCTGCTGCAGTGGTCTCTAGGCCAGTGTCGTGTTTTAGGACTGAGCTGAAAGGGGTGGGTTAGTTTTGTCTGACCTCCCTTGGCTTACACAGCAGTGAATTTGGCCCATCTCTTCCTCCCCAGGCCAACAACAACTATAAGTCAATCATATTGAAACTGATATCTCCAGGGAGCTCTGGAAGAAACAAATGCCATAAGTATCAGTGGGATAGTAACCAGTATTGCTCCCAGTGTCCAGCTGGGATTTCTGACTGCAGCTTCCAAGCCAGCCGGTGAGGATGTGAGGCTCGGTAAGGAAAGAGGCCTAAAGGAGCCTTTAATTATGCTGGAATACTTTGCTGAATAACAAAACGAATAAGCTGCTTTGCAGCATTCATGGCCCATGTGAATCCATTAGAAAAACCCCACTCATTTTCTTTAGGGTCTGGGTGGAAACGTGACTCCACAGAAAATCCCATATTGCCATCCTGTTTATTTAATTACTGCAACTCAGCCTTAAGGCTGAGATTATGTGTCCAAAGATGTGCTAATGCCCACTTGTTTTTCAGGTGCTTCCTTTCTCTTCATAGTGCAATGACATTCACGTCCATCACAACCCAAACAAAAGGCAAAGCTTTGCATGAGGTTACTTTCTGCCGTTTGCTGCAGAGGACAACAAAGCAGTCTTATCAATCAATCAGCCACGTCTTGGGTTTTGCTTAGGTTTGGTTCTTTTTCATTTGTTTGCTTGCTTTTAGAGGCAGTGATCTATAACAGCTTGAGAACTATTGAAATACATAGTCACACTACAGTGATCTTGTCAATAAAAATTCATTGCACCAGGCCTGTGGATAAAACTGCCTTTGCTAAATAAGGAACTGAAGAAATAATACCCTGTTCATTCTGTTAGATTCAGTAATATACACACTTTCTTCCAGAGAAAAGTTATATGATCATATCAGGCAAGTGTCTATTGATTTTCTGGTGGTGCTGAAGGAAGGAGGGTGACAATAACTCTGTATAACAGAGTTGCAGAGTGGCTTTCTAAGAAAGTAAGTGGTTTGGAACTTGTAGCAAACCATTACTAATACTTAATATCTATAAATAACCTTATTTCTTCGTTTGTTTTGAATGTTTTTGTGTCTACATTTAATATCTTCATTAATTGCTTTAGCTTTAGCTGTTCTAGGGTGGTTTACATATGTGCATGGACAATTATTTCATTAGCTTCAAAATGTGCTGCACTTATGCACTATCATAAAACTGTAAAGTTTGTTAAAGTTGTGAAACATAGATGGTATTTACATAACCTAAATGGTAAAAGGCACCAATTTGTTTGAAGTCTTCATTTAAATATTTAATTCACTCACATTTAGATTTCTTTATCCTTCAAAAGAATGTTTTACTTTGCTGATTTTCTTTTTCCTGTTCTTACCCCTACAATTAATTACCACAACCTGTAGTTCAGCCATTACAGTCACCTTTTATTGAGTGTTTTCACAGTTTACTTCTTTTCATAGTATCTGTCTTGGGCATTCAAGAAAAAAACCCAACTAATTGCAGGAATCTAAGCAACTGTGTTTATCATAATGCTTACAGTTTCACCATTGTGTATCTCCCTGATCCCCAAGTATTTTGCAGAGCCAGACGCCACAAGTGCCACTCAAGCTGAAGCACTGAACTGCCTCATGCTGTGGTTGGGAGGACCACCCTTCTCTCAGCCCTCTGGTTAACCCATGCTGTCACTTGACTTTCCCTCCGTGCTTGTACAAGGGGTTTGTCCCGACTTTGTGTGACAGGATTTCTGGTCCCAGCACTAAATACATCCTGGACCCTGCAAACCAGCTGACAGAGGTACTGAAATGGGTGCCATGCCTTGTCCCACCAAGGAAGAGATTGCAAGAGAAGGGCTGAGGCTTATTTCAGAGACCATCAGCCTGGCAGAGGACAGATGGAGAGAGATGGGTACAAGCTCCTGGAGGGAAAGCTTGGTGGAAAAGCTCTGAGCTGGCCAGGGCACTGACCCAAGGTGTCTGAGGTTAACCTGATGCTGGGACATCATACTAAAGGGTGGAAACGGGTCTGAGTGATCAGGCTGCCTTCCTCTCTGCTGGGACACTTGGACACCAACCCAGTGGGAAAGGGTAATGGGGTGCCTGCTTGGCATCACTGATGCCGGGAGCAGTGGATCATTTTTCAACTTCGGCAGGGAGCCGCCAGTGATAAATTTCACTACGTCTACAAAGACCTGTTGACCTCTGTTCAGAGAGCCTCAGCTCTGGGACAGCAGGCAGCCATGAATTTTGTACCTGAAATTCTCCATGTGAATACAAATAAGGCTGTTATAAGTCACCATAAGCTACTGAGGAACAGTTGGATGGTAATTGCAGGTATTTATAGACTTTGGAGAAGGAAATTTTCAAAAGTGCTTAATTGTGACCTCTGTGCATTGAAACCCATAGAAGTTTTATTGCCTTACCACCTTTTACCACAGTGGTGAGTATATCTCTGGGTATTGCTGAATATTTATATATCTTATCCTCACTGCATATTTAGGTTTAAATTACATTAGACATGTGTTTGAGGTCTCTGCAGTGTGAGACATGGAGGAGGAATTGGCCTATAGCAAGGTACTTTTGAAAGTGCTGATCATCACAACGGTTGGTTAAGCACTCGTCAGAAAAATATGCAGACACTAAACAGATTACTGCATCCTCCTTGGACAAATGTTGCAGCTGTTTGGAAATACAGAGCAGCTGTATGTGATCCTTGAGAAAAGGAAGTGCAGAATGCCTTTTCTTTTGCCTTTGCAGGGCACTTAAGGCAGGCTGCATTAAATTACCCATGTTGTCCTGTCATCATTGCACAGACGTTAATAATCTTCCCTGTCCAAAAATGGTTGGAGACTTTGTGGACAATAAAGTCAATAGCCTTTGTTCATTTTGGGCACTGCAGCATTAGCAGCCTTGTAACCTTTCTTGCTGCATTGATGTATTGACGATAAAGAATTGATCACCTCCTTAGTCGTTAGATGGTTCACCCATGTCAGATCATAACTGTGCAAGCATGAAACTCACATTGAAGAAAACCACCTGTCGGGATGCTTAAATTCCCATCAAAAAAGGATATCTGGGCATCTCAATTTCTCCCATAGACTGAGCATATGATGACTCAAGTCCAAAGAGTATCCTGCTGATCAGGTAGTTTCTCCCATCTCCCACCTTGCAGAGGGCCTAACAGCTCATTTATCAGTTGTATTTTTCTTCACAGCTCCGTGAGTGTTTAATATTGGGAGAAGTGGAGCAGCTTCAAGAGAAGAGTGTCTCCTTACAGGTAATCTTGTGGTACCCATTATTCTGCTGAAGCTGCTCTTTTCCCCAGTATAGTCAGATTAGTCCTGCACAAACCACAGTAAGCAGCTTCACCACCCAAGCTCTTTGACAAATGCACAAGCTGAAGTAATTTCCCTGGGAAATAAGAAATAACAGTCCAAATGCCCATGTCAAATCCTATATCAGAAATACTCAGAATGGGATTTTACATATCCTAGTTAAGGGGTCTGATCAGTGGGCTGAGAAATGGAAAGAACAAAAGTTTCACCACCTCTTCCTATGAGAGAGTTGGTCTGACTCACGCTCCCATATTTAGGAGTGGTTTGGTAGCTGTGGATCCTGCATGGAAGGTCGTGTTTCTCTCTGGCCTCGATGTTAGTCCCAGCCAGATGCTTCCTTTGGTACTCCAAACAGATGCTGACGCAGGGTACTGCTTTTCTGTGGACCGTGTTAGTAGGCACGTTACTGTTCCCCTGTCTGGAAACTCCCTCAAGGCCATGATAGCAAGGCAGCAAGATAGCAAGATATGCATATTGAAAGGCTGAGATTAAATTTCACTTATGGATCTAGAGCCTCCTTCTTTCACATTATTTTCATGTTTCTGATATCAAAGACAAACTATGTGTTGTGAGCAACAGCTTGTTATGGTTGAGTAAATGAAGCATAGTGGATTTTGATAAGAGTTAATTATTTTGGGGAGACAAATGTGCAACATCATCAGCTTTAGATAGTTCAAGGGACAAGGGAAATTAACAGGACGCCTCATGAGTTGGATTAAATGTACACATCAGAAATTATTTTTTGCCTTTATTATAGTGTGTGTGTGTAGATTCTCAGGACTTTGATGGTATCTAGATCTATTAATCAATTTACCGCTCACTCAGGATGAACAGAAGGAGGAAAGTAAGAGTAATTTCTGATTTGATGTTAGTCACAAGTTGAATGCTAAGGTCTGATAATTGTTTGAGTGGGACGTCCCTTTGCTAGCTAGGCAGGAGACATTGAATTTCATTAAATGGGATTACTGGGTCATGACATCCACTGTATTGTGAATACCATTTGATCAAAGAGAATACAATGAAATAACCTTCAGACAAGGTTGTCAACACACGAAGACATCTTAAATGAAAACCACTTCACTATGAAGCAAATCCAATAACCTTCAGGCAAAATTTCCTTTGTAAAAGAAAGATACTTAACTGCAGACTTACAGATGAGGTTCAGAGCTCAAAAAAAGGCTGTATAAGATAGTATAAGGCATCAAATAGACTACTCCACAGTGAACAATGTGGAGGTGGGCTCTGCCTGCTAGGCTGAATAGGCGGCCAGCTTTGATTCCTAACTCCCAGTGTGGTTTTCCTGAGGAAGCCACGGGTTATATTTGCTGCCTTCTCTGGCAAATCTGGGATTGGCACTCCCCACTCTGCAGACAACCATTGTACCTAAATAAAGCAGGCAAAGGGATGAATAACCCCTTGCAAAAAGAGTAGCATATTTTTTTCCTGCCAAAAATGCTTACTCCATTAGTCTGAACTACTTCATCATCTTCAAAGCTGGCAAGGAGCCAGGAAACACTGGTAACCACCAGTGAATGAGTTCATAAGTGTTCAGGAGAAGATTAAGTTGAAAGCCATTTGCTATGAGATCACAAATTCAGTTATGGATGATGATGAACTGCAATGAGTGCCCACATGATTGTCACATAGCCCAAGCCACCATTTAGTTCAAGCATATTAGGGTTTCTGACTGTTCCTAAGGAAGCAGTGCCCAAAGCTGGCTCACTGCTCCCGTCTTGCAAACAGCTTGAATACAGTTCATGAAACGTGAAAGCAGTTCCTGTTGCCTCCTCTGATCCTGTATAACAGTTGGTTGTGACACAGCTAGATACCTTGGCTGCACCCTTCTCCTGGCTTACTTCTACAAATGTGGAGGTCAAACTATGTGAGAACAGAGAAGGGCTGGCATCATGTGAACTCAAGTCCTGGTGGACCACGTACAAACACTCTGCCCATGTCTCAGTACAAGCAATCTGGTGTTAGATGAAGCCATAAAAGTGTAGGCATATTGCTAACACTGAGGCAGAAGTGACCAAGACAGGCACAATTTTCATTGCCTGATGTTTTACCTAATGCAACGCTATTTTGTCACAGTAGAAAAAGGAACCATGTCATTAATACAGTTATCATTGTGCATATGTAAGCTGCAGCTAGTTTATTACTTCTGTTTTTTTTTTAAAAAAAAAGATCCTATGCCAAGAGTTCCTGAAAATTAAAGAAAACAAAGTCAAACCCTAACCAAACAAAGCAGGCAGGTGGAGTGAATGTTCAGTGTGCTGGGAATGGTGTCATTTAAGTTCAAATGTCTGGTCATCAGCTTAGAAAAAAATACTGAGAGAACAGTATTGATTAGGACATCTATTTCTATCTGGCACTTCTTTACATTTCATCCATGTACCCTCAGAGCAAACTGTGAGAAAAATCTGTAATGGACAAGGATGCTGGGGCTTACAAAGATGTGCAACTGCGACTTTGCTTATTCCATGCAGATTTCTAGGAACTGAGGAAGGAGCCCTTTGGTAAGTGGAAGCCATAATGTCAAACACAGCTGTTTCCTCTCACTTTTTAGTGTGCAGTACCAGTCTCAATTTGGCATGAATGTAGTTATTTCATTAGCAACTCAGAAGGTGAAATCGCTTTTTCAAAGCCGAGCCTTTAGAATGAAAACATTTTCAGTTCACTGCAACCCAGAAGGCATCACAGCAATCGTGAAACCCTCTGTGTGACATTCTTCCTCCTCCACTGTGCCTTGGAAAATCTCAAACCATTTCTGTAAAGAATCTGTTGCTGAACCTGGTTATAAAATTCATTGGAGGGAAAAGGAAATGGCTGCTAATATGCAGGAACAAAAAGAGAAAAGACAAGTTCATTTCTATGAGACATGGCGATGGATCATGGTGTGACACGCTGTTGGGACTCCAAAGGAATAAGCTCCTCTTAGTTAGCATGTATTCAGTGATTATTTATGACCATTAACATCCATCACCAAAAGGCACGTTTTCAGTACTGCATCATTACTGTGCCTATTAGAAAGCCACAAGAGTGGAGTGAAGAGCTGTCGGAAAGCAGAGTAACATACTGGCTTTTTGGACCAAATCTTCTTTCATAGCCTGGAAAAGCATTGCATAAGGATATTATTGCTCATTGCTTTAAACTTTTAGAGAGAAAGCTGTGATGTGTGAGAAACACATCCACTTTCCTTTATAGCATATGCTAGGAAATACTGACACAAAGAGAATAAACACTCTGCATAGCCCACATTTCTTCCCCTGTGTGTCACCTGGCTCCTTTTCCAAAGCACGTGCATATAAAAGGGCTATGCCAGGGCTGGCAAGGGACATATTAAGAAAGGTAAATCCTCAGTGAAAAGAGCCAGGATTTGGCACAAAAGCTAGCTATGGCTCGCTCAGGATCAGTACTCTGCGTCCCAGACCAGCTCAGGGTCATGGGAGCAGAATAGTGCAGCTGACTAACATATGACCAGGCTGCATGTTCTCCATCACACCTTGAGGCTGAGACACGGCAAAAACAAACCAATTATTTTTTTTTTTAGTTTTATACTCTAGTAAGTGCTAGCACCCCCTCAAAATACATGGCTGCAGATATGGAGTGGGGGCCTCAGCATGCATAATTCAGTATAACTTTAGGGAAGTCAGTGTTAGTTTACTATGGACAAAGATTTACCTCCTAGTAATGAATGTTGGAAATTGAAAGGAGAACAAACAGTTACAAAAAGAAATCCTGCGTCGACACTGCCAAATTAAAAGACATTATTAGGATTGCAATAACCTCATAACATTTTATATCAAGTCAAAATAACTTCCCTCTTCTACAGCAGTAGATTAACTGCCCTTTCTGGTGTCAATGTTCTTGCCGTGTGCTCCCTGTCACTCGGGACTAGGATACAGCAAGTGGAAAGATGATGGGTCGGCAAAAATGACTCAGCCAGTGCTCGCTTGTAAACTGACAATTGTATACTGGAAAACATGAAGAGGAAACCAAGTTTGCTTTGTAAACAGTGGGAAACATCAGCAATATCTGGTGCAACTGTTATGTAACAACCGAGTGAGACACTGTGATTGCTGGGCGATGTCTGCAACGCCGTAACAGAAACACTGGAAAACAGAACGCCAAAGAGAAAAGAGTCAGAGGAAAAACAAGTAAAACCCTCAAAACTTGAGAATGCAGAGGCTACTATAACAAATCAGTGAAGAGATTATGCATAGGTATTGAACCCAGGAACACAAGAAGCAAGCATTGCACATCAAGAAAAACAATTCTCCCTGCTCTCAGTTCCTTTGTAGGAGAGCTTTGGCTGACTTGAACACGGGCTAGCTATCAGACTGGGCCAAAGCCTGCCTCGCTCCCTGCCTGCCTCCCACAGTCCGGGCAGGAACACAGAGCAATCACACACATCTGCTCCGGCTGGTCTCTCCCTGATCCTGTCACCCGACAAACCTGTGCCTCTCTCGGAGGTGTGAAATGCAGCCGCCCCTGAGTTAGGTCCCCACGGGGACTGCACAGGGTGGTTGACTATTAAACAAAACAAGACAAGTTTAAAAAGAAAGGGAAGGAACTAAACATTTTATATATAACAAGGTTTGGTAAGTTTGTTGCTGGGGTTACTTGGGAAGGCTCAGGCTTGGGTGACTGTGAGCATCCAGCACCCGCAGGGATGCTGGTTCCCAGCTGGGATATTGCAGGTGCTCTCTGTTCAATGCTGTCTTTTGCATACAATAAGAAAACAGAAGTGTTAAAATTGAGGCATGAACAGAGATTTCTGTGGGGTGATCATGAGTAATCAGTAGTGATATGGTGCCTCTTTCCTTTCAATACCTACTAGGTGACACATCTTTGCCTTTGACATGCAAAACGTGTGTCAGATGATACTCTTCAGGGCTAAGGTATTCCAATGTGCCACAGAGAAGGTAAGTCAAGCTGAAGATTTGCTTTCAATATAGTTTTACCTTTTTTTTTTTCTCTTCTTGCTCATGTGATACAATTATCTGCACAGCTAAGCTACAATAGTGGTAGAAATCACCCAAATGTACATCTGAAATGGTCCCAACAGGGGAGAGAAAATGCCTGGATCTGCACAATATTAGTGGTGTCAGTCAAAACCAGCCACTATCTGAAGTATGTGCAATGAGTAGCCTTTCCTGTTATGCTTCTAAAGCAGAATGAGGCTCTATATCTGTCCTGCTCAAAAAAAAAAAAAAAAAAGTTAAACTTTAAGCAAAACAGAAATGAATTGGTGATGAGTCCATGGTTCAGCAAAGCAGATATACACTGCTAACACAGGGGTATGTCTGAAAGGTAAAGCAAGCAAGGTTTTAAAAAAAACTCTCAGCTTTTATTTCCTTTGAAAGTATTTTCAAATTTAGGGCCTAAGGATTATCTGTGAAAGGTCATTTCTTGAAATTTTGTGGATGTTCAACACAGCTGTAGGAAAATAATAATTTGAAAGTATGCAGACAACAGCCCCATCAGGCCACAGACGGGTCTCTGAGGAGCAGCTGTCCCTCTGGCCACATGGCTTCTTGGCTATGAGAAGAAGTAAATTGCAGCCATTGTCTTGAAACTGGATTTTTATTAGTAACAGGGCCAGTTCCATACACCTGATCTGCTACGGAATGAGTACATGGTCATACTATTTTCTCTGAGTGCAGCCTTTGTATTGAGAATCTTCCTATGACAAAAACCCTCTTTGATTTGATCTTCCTATCCCTTGCCAATAAGAAATCACAATTCTCTCAGACTATGTTTAACCCCAGTACTCTCTTAAGGGCTTTCTGGAATGACCTCTTCTGGAAAGCACCTCCCAAGGTGATCATCAGCTGTAAATCAAATTACATTTGAGCTCCGTTACTTCTATCTGAATTACAACTAAGTGACATTTGCAGCACTGATTTACTCTAATTAAGTACAGCTTGAACCAACTACTAAGTCACAACACAGGCTCCATTCCTGAAGAAATTTATGATGCTGATTTCTCAAGATGGAAATTGTAGCAGACAGTAACAGATGTTTAGATTGCTCTTCTTCTGTGAGGACCCGCACATCCAGATTAAGTGCTGAAAATTTCTATCTATTTGTTTTTCATTTCCTTGGCTCCCCCTTGCCTTTAATGATCAGAAGAATTTTCAGAGCTGATCCATCAATGACTATGCATACACCACAGTGGAGCAGCACTACGCTATTGCTTTCATCAACATTTCTGTGGTTCCTCATTACTCATAGAATAAAAAGTTCCAGTCTTGAAGTTATTCTGAGTAGATAGAGAGGGCTAGTCATGGCTAAACATCTACTTTTTTTGTGGCTTTGCATGTCATTCTTAATGGGCTGATAGCCTTCCCAAGCTGATGACTTTAAAACAATAATACTCTACTGCACACTATGAATCCTGTGCAAGCTTCCTCTGACTCACATCGTGCCATAAATACTTAATGGACATTTTATTCAGAAAAAGGAAGCACACGAGTACAAATTAAGTAGAAACAAATGACGTTTGGTGCCTGTTTTATAAGACATTCTCTTGGTAAAGGCAAATTATAAAATAACTTATTTTTCCACATTGCCAGTGTTCTACTATTAGATTTTTTTGATGATTGCTGATTTTAATAACTGGCTGGTGTGGCTATTGAGCTAGACTGGGTTAGCTTTTCTCCTATACTATGCACATACTTAAGGGACCATTGATGCTCAAAGGTTTGGTGCCACTTTCACTAAACGATGCTAGTAGCTCTGTCCTATTCTGTTTTACAACTAACCAAAATGAAAAGCTGGAACTTTGCAGGACCTGAAGGGAACAGATGAGCAGGAGAGGTGTGGAAGGGAAGAAGGAAGCACTTGTCACGTTGTCTTTCTGCTGGTGGCACTGTGGTGTGTGCATCCTGGAGCAGGTGCCGTGGGTTGGGAGGTGCTGCTGCGCCTGCAGGTTCCCCCCACTGCTCCCTGATGGGCTGTGTACATGTGGCCAGGTCATGGGCTTTCCCAGCCTCTCAGTTTACGCTGTAGATCAGTTTAGTACTGCTATACCACAAGGACATTATGTGAGTTAAGTAATTCATTAACAGATCTGTTTAATCTCAGTGAAACCCACTACAGAAATTACAAAGCATTGCTTCTGAAAATGAAAAATGCTGTGCCTGGCTGCATCACCTGCTATTTGTTGTCCTTTCTTGCCTCCTTTGCAGTTTTACTCAATTTGTGCTGTAATGCGTTTTGAAGGGTGCGTGAGAGTTGGCCTCTGACCAGGTCCTGCATGTGGCCAGTTCACTTGGTGCATTTATGTGTGTCTGTGGATTATCACACAGGCTCTCACCAAAGCAGTTAATTGAGAAAAGGTAACATTAAAGAGTGTGAGATCTGCTTGAACTGATGTTGGGTCAGTTGTAGAATTTATTTCTTGTGAATGGAGACGGTTTTCCACCAACCAACTCTGTTTGATCAGAGCACGCAGGTTTCTTTGCTACTTTGGGGCAGTGAAGGTGCACTACAGCTGCACAATATGCCACGACTGCCAATTGTGCCAGGTTTTATGGTGTGGATTCCCCTAACCACCAGGGACCGAGGAGAGACCACCATGCTTGTTACACTTACAGCTATTTCAAAATTAAACTCTGGTTTTGAAGTAAAAGCTTAATACCTAATCTACTCAGCTTTGATTTGTTGGTGTTTTTTTTCCCTTTGGGCACACCTTACCACCTGGACGCTCTGCAGCACCTGTCCCCGGAAAACTTTGAGACTTGCTCCCTAACATACACAGATTTTTCTCCAAGACAGCTTTTCATAGGAGCGCGGTTTGCTGTTGCTATGATGATTTTACAACGTGTGCCGGTTTTGTCTTTTGGACTTGACACTGTGAAGTCTTGCATAGCCTCAACACCTACTCGCATAAGTGGCCAGGATTAGAATTACTCAGCATGTCAGGCATTAGTACTGTAGCTACTCAATGTAAGAAAATATTTGGAGAAGAAAATAGAGAATGAATCAAAAGAAAGAGCAAGGGAAGCTGGTGCCAGATAAATGCAGACAGAATTATGTCTGCTAGACAGCCGTGTTTCCAGCTTCTAAATTTTATCGAGACTGGGGTGATAAAGACAGACTATCATTATGCACGCCAAACTTTATGCACGTCTTCCTTTAAAGCGTAAGTTTATACTGGATGGATCCTGAAGGTGCCTGATGCTTAATCTTAGAAATAGCAGTTCAACAAAAATGAAATGCTCAGGAAACAAAAGACAAATGATCCTTCAAAAAAGTGGGTTTTTTTTGTAATTTGATCCTCCCATATAAACAAGAGACAATACAACCTTCTGGGACTCTTGTTAGCCAACAGCTTCCAAACTGCAATGAAAGAAGGATTTCAAAACTATTTCACAATTGTGTTTGGATGAAACATGTGTTTACTGTATGTAAATGAACGAGACATTCTGTTCTTTTAGGGTTCATCAGATCCTCACTGTGTTAGCCAGTTTGGCACATGCAGGGAAGTGGTCTTCTTCAGAAGATGCTGGACAGACAAATAGTTGTTTTTCACTGGAAGGTTCCAGACTTTACAAAAAAATATACTTAAGTGCAAATTTTTGGCTCAGAAGTCATTTAACTTGATGCTCACTTATTTTGCTAGCTAGAAATAATGGCAAAATAAGTTATTTAATGAAAGAGATGTGGAGTCAGAATTTCCTGTGACAATAACTCGCCGTTGCATTGTTCACATTGCCAAGCAGTATGTACTCAAAATGTGACTAGTCCCAACAGCTTGAAACTGTTGATTTCTCTGTATGAGAATTTCCTTTAACAGCTTGGGTGCCTGCGTGTAGCCATCCATGGCATGGCACGTGTACCAGCAAGCCTTTTTCTAATTAGCTAAGGGAAAACCCAGGATCCATTGCAGATTGCTCCTTTATGCAGCTGTTTGTGTCAGAAAGCTGTGCAGTTATTCACTTTATTCCTTTGCTTTTCTGTTCACTGTTAGGATATCACTTGCTGACTCATGGAGGTTTCAACATTGTGGTGATAGTTTGCATCTTAGACATTTTCTCTGGGTACAATCAGAGAAAAAAAAGCCTCTAAATGGGCAAGTCTACATGGGCCAAAATCTTTTGCTCTTTCGTGAGTCTTGCTGCAAAGGATGACCACTGCAGATCAGAGTCTGGGGCACTGACAAGGGGGTGAAATAAAGAGCATTTTAATGTTCTTCAGCCTCTTCTGCATTGCCATGCATCTACCTCTGCTGTTGATAGAACTCCAGCTCATGCACACGTGTTCGCCTCAGCTGGAGCAGAGGATGTGTCTCATGGAAACGGCTGGTGGATCTGCTTATCTAGGCTAGCAATGGTCTTGTATAGTGTTGAGGAACAAATGTGGAGCTGGGTAGTGATTTATTGTTCCCAGGCCAGCAAGCAACAACAGTTGTTATGTGCTTAGACCGCTGACACTACGCTGTAACCTGCAAAATTCCTCAGTCTGAGTTGGCTTTTGTTCTTACCACCATGTCACGCAGGTACTCTGGCCAGGCTGGTCGCCCTTGACTGAAGGCCACAAGGAGCAGGGAGGGACAATGGCACAAGTCATCCCCTGCCCCTGGGCAGAGGGTCTTGTTCATAATCCCACTACTGACTGCCTTAGAGAGAACTGTGGGTTTTTTTGTTCTGTGTGTGAATATTGAACTGATTGTTTAGTTTCTTGCCCTGAACCAGTCCCACGCTACTGGTGTTTCTAGTGAGGGAAAAAAAAATGCAGCCTTTGTTTTTCCTCTTACAGCTTTATTGCTGGGATGTTTTCTGCTCAGCCATCACAGTTTAAACTACATGGGCATCTTTTCCCTGTTCGATCTCTCTAAATCTAAATCTCATCTAAATCCATCAAAATACTGCACAATCACCAGTCCAGCACTAAGGAAAAATGTTACAAATGTACTGACTCCCTAGCACAGTCTGCTGTTACCATTCATGAAATGTTAAGGGCGTGAAGGTACTGCATAATTTTCTCCCTAGGCACAAAGGCCTGGTTTTGCGAGATAGTGAGTACCAATTCTTGCTGGAATCAGTGGGAGCTGAGAGTTCTCAGAAAAGCAAAGACTTAGGAGTGAAGACTATGGGGCAGGTTTGCCGTGTGTAAGTGCAAACCAGAAGGGCCAAAGCAAGGCTGTCCCAAGTTCTGAAAAGCCTGAAGAAAATCTCAAATTTACAGTTAGGCCAGCTTCTCGGAAATATAAGATGCATCTACAAGAATATTACATTCGGATCAAGAATGTGCTCTTGAAGCAGCTGGTCTGATCACCTTGACCTACTATGCTCTGGTTCTCTCTGCATGGTGGTCTCGAGTGCCTGGCCTGGGTTCCTTCTGAATGCAGATAAAGCAGAAAGTGGCTCCAGGAGGGCACCTGGTGTATTCCAACAGCTAATTGGCATTCAGGCCACAGGACCAGGCTGCAGTTAATGTTAAGTAAAACCCCTGAGACATACAGAGCATGGTGTTAGGTCCTCAGCGCTAATTGCTTTGGTCGGCGTATCCACAGCTACTATTTCCCACTGGTGCTACTACAGTTATCACTAGCTTTAGCTTGAGTTTCTGAGGTGCAGAGTATTCCTATTTGCTACTGAAATTGACTGTAGATGCTCATCATTTTTGTGAAAACGAAAAGGATGCCCACGTTCCTGAAATCATATGTCCCGTGAAAGATGTCCAGCTTTTAAACCTGCATAGAAATTTTGTTCTCTTTCAGTTAAAGAGGAACAAAATCTGGAAAAAAAAATAATTCTCAGCACCTTTCTTTTGTGATGCATCTGAAATCTGTATTTTTGTTCGCAGTACTCTAAAGTCTGCAGGTTGTTCTGGACTGCTTTTTTCAAACTTATTTCGCTACTTATTTATTTGGCTGTCTAGAAATCCAGCACAACAGTGAAAATCTTTTCAAATAGTAAGCATAACTAAATACATAATAAATGCATATTAGGAATGTCTAAGAAACCCTCTTCCAATAGATCACAATGATATCAGCTGTTTTACATTCATATGGTAACACAGGGCAGAGACTACCCAAGAGAGTACAATTATTTTTAAATAACATGTGAATACTTCTTTAGCCATGCACTGGGCAGATGCTGTGAGCCTCCGTACAAAACCGATGCAGACTTGAAAAATCTGTTTTGACATTACGATGCAGGGATTAATACCAACAGCCATACATAGATACTTTCCATATCCTACAGCATTTGAGTAGCTCTGCTGTCGAACAGAGACAGTGTATCTTTTAGAACAACTTAGTCTTGGTTTTGGTATGGTTTTTATTGCTCTGTACTTTGTACTGGCTCCCTTCCACCTCTCTATTCCTATCAGTCTGCCTGTTTTTCTGTGTATTACATTATTCACACTAAAATATGGAATTTGCATCATCTGGCTGTTCTGGATGTTTCCTGCCATCCATTCTGTTCCTTTACCTATTCTAGATGTTTTGCAATCTTTTACCCATGAACTAGGTAACCCAGATTTGGGGATTTTCCTCTTGCACCTTGCTGCTCAGCCTGCTTTGTGGAATTGGAGAACGGGGCCCTCAAACAGCGTCCAAGCAGCTTGAAGTATCACTGGTGGAATGCCGGCACATCACCTCCTTTGTGGTCCGAGCTACCTGAGTAAATAATCTGAAATCGCTTTTAGTTAAATGTTCAGCATAAATGATAGCACAGTTAGTTATTAGGCTGGCTAACAGAGGTTAAACCACAGAAGTTCTAAAATTAGCTTTACACTGGATATACTTTTCAAACCTCCTAGCTGGGCTGAATTTCTCAGGAGAAAGCAGGACTGGTGCAACGCTATTATTCAAGAGGCTAACGGGTCTACATCAGTGCAGCTTCTCATTTCATCCAGCTCGTTTGCCCTTGCTGGCTCCCCACTACAGTGGCAGAAAAGGAGTTGCCAGATATTGGATAGAATCTGCTGTAGCTAATAACTTAAGCTCATTTTATAATAGAAGTTTTATTTCAAATGTACTGTTTCATCTTTTCACGAAGTGTAAGCATCAAAATACAGTGTCTGTATAGATGTATAAAAGGAGACTGTACCTGTAGAACAAGCCTATTGCATCTGTTGATCAGGGCAATGCTAACTCAAGCAGCGCATTTCGGTGTCATACATAATCCAGTTTTATAGGCATGAATAGGACATATGGTCCCTAAGGCTTAGCAATCTGCAGCAATACTGTAGTTTGTGGTTGTAATACGGGCTGTGTCTCTGAGAGGAGTCCAGAGCCAGTGTAATGTACCTGCTGTTGGCTCTGGGGCAGAGATGGGCTGCTCTTATCCCAGTCAAAACAGAGCTTGGCTTTGTTGACACATGACCATGATGCATCCCTATACATCTACATACATACATCTATATACATACTCCACGTAATTTTATCAATTTGTCAGACACTATAAAGAGTGGGGAGGCTGTTGGCAGTGGGGATGGGGAATAGACATGGAAATAGGTCTTCGTTCAAACTATCCACATCAGAGGATGTGAAAGGGGAACTTGCTGCAGGGTAGGCAGTGACCACATCTGCCAAATGTGCACTATAAAATTATGCTGAGACTGCTTTCCCAGAAACGACCCAGCAAGTCACTGTCTCCTGACTGGCTCCTTGTCCTCTATCAGTCGTAATTCTGAGATCGTGAACTTGAATGTAGTAACTGGGATGCAGGTTTGGATGAACAAATATATCAGGATAGCAATCTGAATATATCTGTGACGGCAATGGCAGGAAGAGAAAATGTATAAAAATTATGAAATGAAGATTACATGACCTTCCCAGTCTTCTTCCGTTAAAAACTGGCCCAGCAGTTCTCCAGCATACATATAACCTGGCCAAAAAACTAACTAAATCCATTTTTCAATGTGCAGCCATCAAGACTATGCTCAGGTATCAAAAGCCTGGAGACGTTTTAACTGAGAAATCCACTCTGTCAGTGCTATTTGGCAATTAGAGAAAACCACAATGTGACATTTTAGCTTTTAGTTGTTTTCATTATTTATTTTTATAATCATTCTTACTCAGCTGTTACTTTTTAATCTGGACCCATTTTTGCATTTCAGAATTTGTTCAAAGTCCATTGCCTCTAAAGCTATAATTAAGCAAAATAGCCAAGTAGAGAACTGATGTAAAAGCAAATAGTTCTGAAATATCAGTGACTGTAGCCTGCAACAGACAAAAGTACTATGCACTTTAGTCAATCAATCACTTTAATTGATAGTTGCTAGGCCATACTTCAAAAATTCAGTGAAATGAATAACATACAGTTACTCTGACCTTGCAAAATAAATAGCAATGCCCTGAAGACACACTAAAAGCATATAAGGAAGTAGAACTGTTTTCTCTGTTTTAAACAACATTTCATTCAATGGAAATAAAAGCCAAGGAATATATCTTTCCAGATGATTTAAGATGTAGTGTGCTGATACTTGTCTTCCAATAGCAACAACTAAAATAGCTTGCTTGCGCAACCAGGCTGTAGACATTATTTTCACTATTAGCCTATGCTTCTCTAAACAGCATTAATTGCTAAAAAACCTGCAGTTCCTTTTGAACACAAAAGCATTTGATTTTTCAGGATTTGCATGGAGATATTTTTCCCCTTTTGTTCCAAAACCTACTATCAGGATGGTAATTAGAGAGAAGTCCACACAAGAAAGTTCAGCTCAGACCTCAATGCCTAAGTCTTCAAACTCGAAAGTGCTTTTATACTGAAGTCTTCTCAGAGTGCTTAAAGGCAACAGGGTCGGACAGGTTCCATCTTGGGTCTTCAGTCAAGCCTTCCCTAAAAGTCTGTGCCCAGGTCTAATTTTTCAGTTTGTATCTTTCTATTAATAGCACTGTTTAAAACCAATTCCTTAACAAATAATTTAAAAAACGTTGTATAAACACAAATGGAGGCTCTTCTCAATTAAGGGGTGCTTTGCAGGCTCTAGATCTGTATTTGATCCTCTCAGTTTAATTCTACCAGTCATTTGCCAAAATAAATAAAAAAAATAAGAATCTGAATATATATAAGCCTCTTCTGTGATGCAGAGCAAAATAATTGTATTGCTTTAGTGCAGTAGGCTGCATTCATGCTCAAAGAATGAATGATGTTGCTGCTTGAATGAATAAACAGATGAGAGTCATTTCAACCCATGCACCATTAGGAACAGTGGAAAGAAACGCTCACCAAATGTAAAAATGCAGAAATAAGAAAAATGATGTATTTTTTTTTAGCATTTCAGTTTTTCAATAGAAAGATATAAAGGAAACTTTTTAGAATTATGACAGAAACCTTCAGGGAATGGGGCTTCACCTCCACACAGAAGATCAGAGAAGCTGCCCTAAACACTCATGACAGCAGCCGTATTCTTGTTCTACTGCGGCAAAGGAGGGCATGTGAAAAACAGTCAAGCCAGACTGTATCTCAGTGGCAGGTGGCCATTATTAAAAAGTCATTATTTGCTAATATGTGCCACTCAGTAGTATGAGATTTTTAGCCTACATCTTTATCCAACTTCATTGTGCCGTTAATGCTTGTTGATATTCAGTTCTTCAGTTCTTGGCTGCTCGTAATGTCTAGGGGACCGTGGAGAGGCAGAACTGTCCTGGGCCTACTCTACATTGCAGCAGTAATGAACTGCACAGCCCCAGAAGTTCAGAAAAACAAACATAATGCTAAGGAGACTTTTCTTCCCCTCCTGTTATAGCCACTATCAGTTTTGTATGAGTGATTGTGTTTCCTTTGAGAGCAGCTCCGACCCACAACTCCAACTGAAATCCGCTCCACCTTTAGCCATCACCTCTGGAACGAATTAGCCCTCTTGGGCTTCTCTGATTTACTTGGGAGCTTTATCTAAAGAATGCGTTTTAGACTGGATTAAATAAATCTGAAAAGTTTTTTACCAGTTCCTAAATCAGGAAGATGCAGCAGTTAATACAGCTCCCATTAGAAATGCTGCTCTGTCTCTTCATTTTGTCAAAAAGAATTATTACGGAGAGCAGAGGTCACGCACATTGCAAATGTGCTTCTGCTAAAGCAGCGTATTCCTGGAGGAATAAACACAGACAGTACTGAATTACTTTGTCATCATTCGAAATTGTCAGAGTCCCATAACGTTCAGGAGAGCAGACAGGTTGGCAGCTTCACAGGACCAGAAAAAAATGCTCGCACTGAAAAATGCAATGAACTTCTTAGCTTAGTGCACTTAGCTTTCTTCAGCTGATAGTAATGAATAAGATGAGCTCTGGGAAGAAGTACAGTTTTTAGCTGCTTCAGTGGCTAATGAGGGAGAAGGTTTGCTGGCAAAAAGACTTTCCTTAGTGTTGCACCTTAGTGAGATAATTTCTCAGTAAATGGCCAAGTTACTTCTTTTCTTTTGAGAAAAACTGATAATTAATATAAATAATTTTCCAGAAAAATCGAAAAAATGTCTTGTAAGTATCAATAGCCCATTTATGTGCTGCAAAAGAAAAGTTTCTATGATTCACTTTTTTTGAATGTGAAAACTGGATGTGGCAATGACTCTTTTTTAAAGAAGCGTGAAGAAAAATGATTCATTTGGCAAATACATATTGAAGAATTGCTAGTATGATCTTGTTGCTTCTTCTTCCTCATCTACAAGATACTAGTTACAAATATTAGCTTGAAAAGTTTGCTTTGCTCTGTAAGATTCATAACTAAAAGGTTTTGCTTAGCCACTGCCTTACTTCTGAATGATGGTCACTAATACTCTGTCAAGATGGGCAGTCTAGAGGCAGTGATGCTTGCTGGGGAGGTGACTGCACTGCTCTACTGGATCGTCTGGCTTCTTTTTCCCTCTGAAAAATATATGTAACAGAGTGGAAATATTGTGGCCACATGCTCTAATTAATAGCATGGCTGGAAAGTTTGAATGGGCAACTTCAGACTGCAGTCAAAAGAAGGTAATTTAAAAAAATTAAAAAAAAAAAATCCTTCCCGGATTCTAGACTGAAACAATTAATTGTGGGAGATGTTTTACTGGTCTCCAGCAATAATCTACACAAGAGACTTATTTTATTTATAACTGGTGCCTCACAGCACAAACTCTTGCAGATGTGCCTGCCTCCAGGTCTTCCTTTGCTGGTCAGACACAGTTCCTAAACCACCTAATATAACTGGCTCTATTAATCCTCTGTTGCTGCCAGAGCGAAGTTGTCACTGAGTCACATGCCTCTTTGGAAGATACTCACTTTATTCACCTTTTCTTTCAAGACAGAAACACCTTCCCCTCTCCTTTCCTATCTCATTTCCATTGGCCAGATGGAAAGTGGGTTTGACTGTCCAGGGCATGGTCCTTTCTGTCCCCCTGTGTGGATAACAACATTTCAGTCTCTCTGTCTCCAAAGCAAATGAATTTTAATTGACTCAAGTACAATATCCACACAGGCAGGGCAGGTGAGGAAAATGCCTGCTGAGTCTGTGTCTTCAGCCTCCCTAATGATCACTGGGACAAAGAGATCTTCTTTCTCAGGGTTGCCATGAGCCTTCACAAATGCTTACAGACTGTAAAGGATTGACTGACCAGCCAGCAAAATGATTTGTTAGAACAGACTATTTCAGTTGGAAGTGAACTACAACTGTTTCTGATGTAATTTCCCCTCAGTACAAATTCAGGTATTTAGTTTTATTTTACTAGAATCAAAACTTTCCCCTATATTTTTGGAATATATTTGGGGTGGGGGGGTGGTGGTGGTGGGGAAATGCAAAAACAGCACAAAAAAAAGAAAAATCATAGATTCTTCACAGTTTGCTAGCAATAATATAATATGTGGGATGTAACAGAGTACCGTACTGCTGTACAACTGATTTTACATTTCTGTCCCTTTAGAACATTTAAAAGATTTTAGAATTTGGGCACCAGCATCATTTCCATCTAGCCATGAAGTGAGATGTCAAACCTCTTTCTTTAGCTGTCCTCGGAAATATATTCTTCACTCCCATATTAAACTTCTGCAGAAAAAGTATTATTGTCCGACTCATAATCACTCAGAATATAGCACGTAATTCATTGTGTCAAGAATTCTTTAATCTTTAAAGTATATGTATGTGTGAGTATATATATATACACACATATGTACATCTTATATACAGTAGAGGTGAAGTTACTGAATCTTGTCTGTAAGTCACTGCTACCAGCTATGCCATTTCCCTTAAGCCTCACACAAAGGCATTGTCTTGAAAGAGGCTCAAAGGGAAGATATCTACTCACCATTAGTATTTTCACAGTTCTTGGGGAGGTTATGGAGATATGGCATGCAAGGCCGACACGAGGCTAACTATTCAGATCACTCCTATCTGAGAATTTGGCATATTTCATGATTTTCTAGGTAACTAGAGCACCATCATAAAGATGAATACAGGTAGAGTTGAGCCCATCCTTGCCAACTGCTAGGAATAGAATAGGATATTGGAACCATGTGAGCATTTAACAGGGTAGAATATAATACAAGAGGGAAAAAAGGGAGAGACTAGAACTACTAACATAGAAAACTATGAATTTTGATAGTTTCTTGAAACTTTCTTTGTCCTAGAATCTGTCAGAACTCTCTTGAGGCTTGTTCCTATCACTGCACTGATTCAAAATAACAAAGAATGCCACATTTAAAATGCTTGGCTCATAGGAAATAGCTTGTTAGAGCATGAGGCAGCTTTCTGGTGTACATTTTTTCATCTCCTGCTACAAAATAGATCAAAACATTGTGAAGGATGTGTATTCAGCTGAGAAATGTTAAAAATGCCACTTCTAGCTTAAGATATACTTTTGATATTATATCTACTGCACATCTAAAACTGTCAGGCTACAATGAAATTTGTCACCTATATTTTACACTTGTATTGAGAATGTAAAAATTGACCTCTAGTAACACCAAATTTGACAATTCCTGTACATATAACTTTTACCAGAATGATTTTATAAACCAAGGCTGTCAAACACATCCTGTTGTAATCTTTTGGGAGATAGAATTCTACACTATATTTTTAAAGCCATTTTTACTGTCTTACAATGTTCTCTCAAGTCATATTAAATCATTTGCAGTGAATTATTTTGTTAGGCAGAAGAGCCTGTCAACACTGAAACTGAGAATTTCTCTGTCAAGTTAGAGGCGCAAAAAAAATCTAATTTGTAATTGAATCCATGTATCCTTTGAAATGAAGTAGCTAACCTAAATGTAAGCAAAGTGAAATGTTTAAAAAGTACAAGAGACAAGTGATATCCCGCCTGGCTAGCTTCTAACTTCAAAAGCCATAACAGCATGGCTCACACTTGTGCACGAAATTCTGCAGTTCCATTTTAGTTTTTGCACGTTTTGTATCGCTGCACGATCTGTGCCTTGGCACCACCTGAGCCAATAGCTAACATTTGCTTAACCCCGCCTTGATAGTCTGAGCTTAAGCGTCTGTTTAAAATTGGGCATATGCCCGAGAGCAAAGCTTAGCTGAGGCTTTTGCATACATACTTTACACGAGAACACATTGTAAATATTGAAAATAGCGATTTGGAGTTTTGTGCCACGTTGCTAATACTTTTGGGAAGGCACAGAAAAATGTCTAGATCAAATGCAAGGTGCCTGAAATCCTGTTACACTTATTGAAAATGAAAATCACAAGGAAAAAGAACCACCCTTGGCATGCTGATATAAATTTTGGATGAAATTTAAGAAAATATGCAATATAATGCAAGACGTTTTCCCCAGACTCTCAGAAAAATAATATTAGCTCAAGTGGAAAGGAAATTAATTAAGAGGAGGTGGGAAAGGAATCCCACGGTGTGCAGGACCTTACTGTGTGCCAGCTGCCATTAATGGAAAGGCATCAGCAGCATTGCATTGGACCTGGACCACGTACTTCATGGAGCAAGTGAAGAGCAGTGGGAGATGGGCCACCAGGACGCTACACTTCCAGCTCACTTGCTTTCTGACTTGTTGACTTTAAGTTTACACAGTCTTTATCTTGAAAGGGAGCTCTGTATTTTAGGAGCTACATAACATTGTACAACTAACTTGAGAAATGGGTGAAACTTTAGCTCAAGCCTTTTGGAGTCTCCATATTTCACTGTGTAATTTTTTTTTTTTCTTCAGAAATATATAATCTGTCAGCCCTGCATAAGGACAGTCTAAACCAGCCTCCATCCACCTGCCATTCAGTGCTTTGAGACTCTGTCAGAAAGCTCCTTCTGACAGTTATTTATAGGTCAACATTACAGTGAGCTAATTGCAGGTAACACCCTGGAAAGGCAGGTAAACATATCTCATACTGGGAGGAGAAATGATTATGTTAATTACCAAATCTCTTTGATGTGCTACTCTTGGACATGCGAACCGTGAGGACAATTTCCAATCCTGCTCCCAAATCCCGGCAGCGCTGCACTTGGCTCTAGGGAAGGGCTGCTCTGCCAGGACCCTTGGTGCATGTCTCCATCTCTCATTAAATCAGATGTGATATTACTGTCCTCCTGGTGTGTTTTCAGAACATTATTTGGAAACAGAAATGCTTTCATCTCCCTTCCTTTTCAGGGAGTTTTCCAGTGAACTTTGATACCCTGCACAGGCTCACCTGTTTTATACCTGTCAAACTCTGCTCCTTGAATGACATTTTTGCTTGACATTGGTGTGCTTTCTGGAGCTACGCTCAGTTGATGTGAGCTCATTACCAATACTTTCTGTATTCCCTAAATTCCTCTTGGTACTAATGCTAGCTTTTTGAGGGTGTACTGTGATCCTTTCCATTTAGGTCCTACACATGACATGGCCAATTAATCATCCCCCTCGTGCTGAAACCTTTTGTTACACACATCTTCTGGCAATTCCATTATCTCTGCAGTTTTTCACAAAATATCATGTCTGATATGAGCCCAGCACCTACTGCAATGATACACGCTGCAACCAGGGCATTTCAGTGAGGGACTGGCAGGCTGTTCTCTCTGCAGTAGTTCAAAAGCAAATGTATTCAAGTGCTTCTCTGTAAGCTGCTTTGATGCTGACAGCTATGAATTTGTTTTCTCCTTGTTAATATATACTATAAACTCTCACTCTATCTTTACTTCCTGTTTTAAAACGATCAGAAGTTGTATGTAGTTTGATAACATGAAATGTGCCAGTTGGGCAGGAATGAAATTTTGCTTTGATTCAAGCAGTTCTCCCTATTAATCTTCTTCTATTTGCTGTGCTTGACTCTCCATTCACATCCACATGTGTAACTCCAGACTAACTATTGCAAAGCCAACGAAATGATACCTTAGATTCGGTTGTAAGATGAGGAGTAACTGCAGCTTCAAGGTTTAGTCTTTAATCTTTATATCAACTACTTTCATTAATGGGTATTAATTAACCAATTAATATAACACAATGATGTAAGCAGATGCACAGAACAGATTACAAACAGTAGTCTTAGAATAAAAAATAAATCTTTTAGCAAGAATATTTCTTTACTTCACAATCAAGCTCCCACAAAATTTTGCTCAGGTTTCTTCTAACAAATCTCTATATTTATATGTCAATGATCAAGATCAATTTCCAATTCTAAAAAAAAACCCCACATTTTTATAATGCAACAGTGCTGAGGGCACTTAAAACAACTCTGCAACTGTCATATTTGGAGTATTATGTGTTAAGAAGTGTAAGTTTCTGATCTCAAGTATCATCTTCTCCCCAGCTTATGAATGTTCTTTATGACTTACTGGTATGTACAGGTGACCTCATTTCTGATGTGAGTATCCACCTTTAGCATTTAGACCTTTTACTTGTTTGCTGTTTGATAAATGGGTCCTCTGTCAAAATGACTTGCTCAAATTAGCGGAATGCTTGTACTCCATGTCTTTATACAAGGTTGAGTAACTGGGAGTCATTACTGGAACTGCTAAAAAGAGGAAACAGCAATGTGGGAATCTATGTCCTGAGGGCATACAGTGCTCTGCAAGTCTATCAAAACCAAACAAGTTTAAATAAAAACAACACAACTCACAGGAACTGCACGGAGTACTTACAAATGCAGTTTATCCAGCAGATGGTATTCAGAGACAGTGGCAAACTCAACAAGCCGTGATTTTAGTTTATCTGTTGTTGAACACAGGCCCAAAAGTTATTGAACTTTAGTAAGAGATCATCCGTTCAAAATGATGGTTTTACCAACTCCGAGCCATGAATGACTTTTCCTGGTGGGAGACAGAGTGTGTCAGTGTACACCGATAAAGAAAACTTAGAAATATTGCTCTGAAAGAGGCATTGCATCTGATGTGCAATGGTTGCTTTCCAGCAAATAGCATTTTACTCCCAGGAGATGAAGGCAGTACTTTGACCATGTACATACGCAGTGTGCTCTGTCAGATCTGCTCTGGAGAAGTCCTCTTTTCTTCAGGTGCTGCATGTTCCCTTTGGAACAGATGTGGGGCAGATCACTTGCATTCTCCCATACGCTTTGCCACAAACACTGGTTGTGCTTCGAGAAATGGAGTCTTACCACACTGGCTAGTGAAAGCTGTAAGGTCACTTTATCTCTCTTTGCCTGAAACAGAATTAACCCCCCTGGAGGTGCTGAAAATTTCATTTTTGCCTTCTCAGAGTGAAATAGGGAGGAGATCTGAGGGGGGCAGTATGTACTGGAATGTTTATTACCTTGTCCTTGCCAGAAAAGCTAAAGCATGATCTTTTGGGCACTATTAGCGGTTGAGGTGAACTGAATTTATGGCCCTTAGTCACTTGCTTATTTTGGAAGGGTATCTGAACCCATATATATTGGAATAGAGTCCAGGACACCACTGTGGCATTTAAATCCCATAATGAATCACAAGTTGAGAATATGATTCAACATCTGAAATTGCATTATCAGATTTGTGACTCACGGTCAATGACACCAAGCCTGGCAGTGTTCTAATGATGCCTTCAGGAACAACAGCTTTTGATCATTTTTGCTTATGGTCACGAGGTCAAGGTGGTATGCACGCAGGTCACAGTGCTGTTATTGCAGTACAACCAGTGTGTTGCAAAGGAACAGCTGTGTTTCAAAAGCACTTGCAAAGAGCTCTTCTCCCTAACTTTCACCAGCTGTTCCAAACTGTAGCACGAATTTCAAAATGAGATACCCTCAAAATACTGTATATATGTTATATTATACATATATAATAGCAGGTAACAGTAAAAATGCTTTTTATCCCTCTGTCTCCTCTACTTCTCAGTGTACACAGTGGCAGAGAGGCAGCACCGGTTAGAGCTCTCCTACCCTTTGCAGCAGCATCTTGGCCTATATCCCTCCTTGCTAGCCTGGCTTATATCCCTACATGCTTCGGTGTTGTGTGACTGGCAGGAACTGCAAGACTGGCCAAATGACAACGTTTCAGATCTGTGCTGCACAGCTAGTAATGACTGCACTAGCAGCAAGGCACTGGGGAGTCAGGCTTTTTAAAGCAAAGACCTTTTTTTTTTAACAAGGAGAAGAAATAAAAACAAGAAAAATGTCATTTTTAAGCAAGGAGATTAAGGAATAATTAGTTCTAACTGTAGGTACTCAGAATACACCTTGGAGGAACCTCAGGCTAAGAGGAAGAAAGTAAGTGAACTAACTATTTGTAATATAGCCAAATTAAAGATGGTTTTGAGTTACCTTCACAGTCCTCTTGCCAATTTGAGAGGAATTATGCTATACTTAGTGGTATCAAAAGCCACGCCGAGACCCAACCAACAGCAAATAACTCACAATAGTTCTGGTTGTATATTTAGTTATCCTTACAACACTCGCCACAGGAATGATTCACAGGTATCTCTAAGTACTACTCCAGACTGAAACTATAAATGATGTTGTAAGTCAGGCATTGTAGAAAATGTCTGTGAAAGAGTATGAACAGAAAGAAATCATAAGCAGCCCCTTTCTCGTGGAGTTTGTCTACAGATGCTGACAGACACAAAGTCATACAAGTGGCTTTGCTGCAAGAAAATCTCTGAGATCTTAAGGTTACAATTTGGGTAACATCATTAAGCAGAAGACAATGTGCTTCTAAACCTCCTTCTATGATTCACACAGTGAATAGTGCCACCCACATCTAATCTGTGTTTGGCTCAACTACCAAAACATTAAAATCTGTGAAGAAAGCTGTCTACTGAATTTAAAGTGAGTGCCTGGCTTTGAGAGAGCACATTCTTGGGACAAACACTCCAAACTGGGGGAAGCCTAGGATGACTCGAAGTCTGGAGTGGCTGGTTATGGTGGAAGTTAAATCATTTCCTCATTGCTGACTCCTGTTAAATACTAAAGGACACAAAGCTGGTATCTGTAGTAGCAGAGGACACACAAGTTGGGAAATTCTCCACTTCATAATCTACTGTTTCAATAGAAAGTCCGTTCTTTCAAACACCTCATGGATGGAAGATCAGTGTGCTTTCTGATTACTTAGCTGTTAGGTTTTCTCACAAGTATCCTTGTGCTTTCCTTCCATATAGCCAATGTGGCTCAATGAAGTAACAAAGCCATAATAACATCTTCCTTCCACTCCTTCCCTAAAGCTCTGCTTTCCCTACCAGAGATTTGATGGCAGTTAAGCTTGCCCATGCTCTAGGGCTGTTGCTATCCATGCTGGTCAAATATTGGCTCATGATTTCCATGTGATGCCCCAGCTGCATGGACCCATGTGTTATCTCCAAGATTGTAAATGCAGCACGGCAGGAACTCTCTCTGTTCACAACCAAGAAAATAAAATCGTTGTCCAGGTAATGGCTCCCAGGCATGATAGTAATAAAACTACTAATGCTCATGTAGTAACTTTAAGAATGTACTGAGCAGCCCTGGAAGATCTGGAGGAGACTGATCAACATCCTGCAGGATAAATCTTTTTTTGTAAACAAACATGAACAAATTTTATCTATGCCTCAAGCTAGCAGAAAGCAGACCAGGTTGGATACAACAGGTAATTAAGATACACCACTAGAATCTTAGGGTTTTTTTTACATCAGAAACTGTTCTCATTTATTTCCGCTGTGTTGTAAACCCCGTACTGATGCTCAGGTAACACAGTTTCTGTGTCTTGGGCATGTTACAGTCTTAGTGCAAAAGAAGGAATTTCAGCCTCGTCATCTCACAAAATGGCTTCTTTAGTCCAGGCTGGATAAAAGCAGTTAAAACCCAAACAAGTGGCGCTACGTGCTCAGTGCTTTCTCTGCTGTGAAGCGGTGTTAATTTTTCAGAGGCAGATAGAACAGATGGGGTTGGTGACAGGTTGACTAGGATACACACGGTGAAACCTGTGCATCTGTCAGGAGAGGAATGTATTGGTTTCATACAGACAATCATTTTGGATTTACACAGATCTAAGCCTTTGATTTGGGCACTTGTCTAGGAACAAGCACTTCAGTCATAGTAACAATTACTATGGATTATTGTGGGACTGACTTTTTTTTTATTAAAAATGCCCTTTTGCTATTTACACCAGTAGTAATTGTGAAAATCTGGAAGTGACAAATTTTGTTGGAAATCATATAATCACTGGGACTCTTTTAAATCCCAGCTCTGGTATGTGGGGTTTTCTTACAACATACATTCTTCCATTCCTAAAATGAACTGCCAGTCAACCTCAATTTTACTTAAATCCTCCTAACATCACACCTACTTATCTTGTCTTCCACATAACAGCATTATAAAAAAAACAACACGCAAACACTGTATGAAAAATTCAATACCACCACATCACTGGTAATTTGTTTTAGTTTTTGCCCAGTTTATTCCAGGAAAGAAAATGCTCAGACTTGTTTTCATTTGAGGAGAGATAAAATAAAAAGAGTATTTAAAACCCACAGTGTCACTAGACCACTAAAGGAGAGTAAGGGTATTCTCTCATCTCCGCTTGAAAACCAAGTGTCTGACAGTGAGGTCTGACATGGGACTAGCAGCAGTGTTTCTCTGCTGGCTTTTCCATTACTTTTAGTTGCCACCACTGATATGCAAAAACACCTTTTTCAACATATCTTCATTCTGAAGAGCTTAAAGCTGTCCTGTAGCATTTTATTCACCATCACACCAGTACCATGCATGGGTCTTTCCTCTCATTAAAATATGTGATATGAAAAAGAAACACAAAAGAGAGAAGCACAAGAACAGAAAGACTTTTTATTCCCACAGACTTTGCAGTTTTTCTAACTCTTGTCCCAACCTGCCCCCAGGGAGCTCCAGTGAACATGATGCATCTATTGCTGTTGCTCTTTTGACCTCCAACACTTATCTGTTGCCCAATAAAATAACTCTCAAAGGACGGCATGGTGTCACAGCTGGTTTAGAACCTGAGAAAACCAGCTCTTTGCATAAGCAGGGTTCATCTTCCCTTTGTCCTTTTAAGAAATGTAGCCAATGATATATATTTTTACTGTATTGTCTGCTAGCCAGTGCCCTCCACTTTTGCAAACCACAATACAGAGAGTCATTAACACAAGTGAGGGGTGTCATGTAATGTAATATCCTCTGCTCAGCCACCTATTATATATACTTTTGTACTTGACTGAGTAGATTAGGTAAAGTACAATAATTTATAAAGACAGACTGTAACACAAAGGAACTTATTTTCTTTTGTAGCTTCTCTGTTCGTCTCTCTGTCATGGATCTGCTCCCTCCTACTGCAGTGGAAAAGATACATTAAAATTAATATTCTAAGCTGGGATTTTCAAAGCAGACTGTGGCAGTGAAGTGTCCAAAAGCCACTGACATTCAATGGGAGCTAAGTCCTTAACCCCTTTGAAAATTCTTAGCCAAAACCCATTAATGCATACTTCAAAGAGAGAATATTCACAGTTCTAGGAGTCATTTTCCTAACAGCCTTTCATTCTCATTTCTAACAGGCCTTTCTTCCCTAGATCCTAACCCCCTGTTGGGGTACAAAACCAAATTGCTTCCATGCCCTTTGTAATTCAGACCTCAGCTTTAGCTCTGACTCTTTTGAGGCATTTGTTTTTAAATTTAACGTCATACAAAGATCTGTGTCTAAAAGAGACAAAATGGAACTCTTTAGTATTGCTTTTCCATCTTTATCTTGTCTCACCAGTCATTATGCCTCTTATAAATGAGCACGAGCACCAGTTCATCTAGATATTTTGACTCCTTACTGTGAAGAGTTAATTAATTCACATATTGTGTCTCTTGCTTATGGTCACTTCTCATATTTTGACAAAAATTAATTCACCCCCACCAGTCTAACATCTTACTTTGTCAGCCTTTCCTTCTAAAACACAATGCTACAGTATTTGTAGCCTGTAGCTTTTGGCTTGTCACATTTTTTACTTCAGCCATTTATAATAATTTTTCTGCCCCCATCATAGCATGAGACGACTTCATTGATTAAATAAATCAGGTACAAAAGATGTGATCTGACCCGAATTTTTGCAATTAGCTATTCAAATTACCCACCAGAAGGCAGGTTATAATTGTATTAACAGTCAAAATGAGGTTGTAATAACAAAACCTTACTAAGAATCTGCTACACTATATTGACACCTTGTGGCTGATACATCACAATGCAAAGTATTCATCCAGACTAGTGTAAATAAAAGAGATTATAATATAAAACCTGTAGGGAAAATATTTTCATTTTAAGTACTCACAATGGATGGGAGCCTGATAAAGGGTGTCTACATCAAACTCAGTTTTAACTTTTAGCCTGATCCCAGTCCAAATTCAAGTATATATGTCTTTCAGTGCTGGACATAGGGCCAAGACCTATACATTTCCCACTTTCACTACAATTCAGATCTCTGAGGGATCCAGCCTTGAAGTATGTGCCCTGAGCTTACCTCAGATCGCAGTGGCTGAGATCATAGAATCATAGAGCTGTCGTACTTCAGCCTCTACTAAAGGTAGTGGGATAAAGGAGGAACAGCTTTTGTTGCAACGGCACCTGCTGCCAAAATAGAATGAGATTCAAATTATATTTGCAGAAGGAAATGCAAACTTTGAAGTATGCATGTGAAATAACACTCTGGAAAGGTCAAACAGAATGAAGATGTTACATTCAAGCAGGTTTTTTTACTGCCTACCAGATGAAGAGGAAAAGGCACGATGCATGAAGCCTATATAAAACAGGCAGATGGGCTATGAAGTAAACCCGAGACAGCTCATCTGCTTAATATGTAACCATCGTGTTTGAAACCATTTTCATACAATCATCCTTAGTAACACATAACTAGCATGAATTTACAACGGAAAGGAACTGCTGAAACGTTAATATAGGGAAGGAGTTGAAATGGATCCAGATAAATCAGTTACAAACAGTGCTCTAGCCAGCAGTCAGTGAATCACTGAGCAATGATTTCCCAGGAAGACTGCCTCCACCATATGACCCTTGAAGACAAATAATCAAATAATAGTGCTAAACCTCACAAATAAATTACCATTCCCCAAAGACCATTGAATCTGCTTTGGTTCATTCCCTTGCAAAACTGGAGACTCCCTGTATCAGACAATGGCATCACATGAAACACTGAAGTTCATGATTTCTGTGAAGAACAATACTTGAATCATGACTTTGGCCTCCTGTGGGGAAATACTGTCCCACAAATTAAGGGCTAGTTACCCAGTTTTTGGGAAAGAGGGAACTGGGCATGAGGGAGTCCTCATGCTCATTTTCTGCTTGGAATAACAGGAGGAGGCTACTTGGGTCCCAGCTGCTGCCCTGGCAGATGAGTCAGTTTGAGTCACTGCTGGAGAGAGCACTCACACCAGGAGCTAGGGTGATGCTCTGGTGTCCACAGGGACCTCAGACAGATTTCGGATGCCTTTGGGCAAGAATGGCTGAGTTGTGAGGCTGACTGCACTGATGGCAGGGGCTGACTGGGTTGTTGGTGTATCTAAAGGAGCTAGGCAGGAGGAGAGCAGATATAGGGATTTTTATGCACAGTGGGGCCTCTCAAGTTCAGAAGAGGAGACTGTGACAGCGCCTACACAGTCCTCCACAAGTATAACATTATCCCGCAAACGTGGCCCCAAGATCAGGCAAAATCAAGGATGTGAAACGGAGGAGGAGGAGGGCGGGAAGGATGACTGGACTGACTGGGTCTGCACCCATTTCTAGCTCCATCCAGAACTCCACAATAGTTGTTTTGAAGTTTAGACAGTTTAAGTGTTATTGATTTGCTGTGTCTGTTTAATTCCATTCTTTGAGAAAAAGATGTGGTCTTGAATTGAGGTAGGAATTGAGTGATGTGTGGCTCTACCTGTGGGAGAGCTTCCACCAAGACCAAGACCTGCTGGGTAAACCCTGCCCCTCACAATGGATCTCAGCCAAGTAACCTCAGCTTAATGGCAGTCATTAACATTAAATAACCTGCAACATTTTTTTAGCTCAAAGTTTGGTAGAGTTAAATGATGATTCTTTGAAAAGAATTACAGTAATCATTGTGTACAAGTAAATGCAATTAAAGAAATTCCTCCAAAAATAACTCAATATTATATACTTCTTGTTCTAAACTGTTTTTTTAAAGAATCTCTAAGTGAACAATAATTTACTCACCACAAAAGAGTAGCTTGGTGCAATAATAAGTATCCTCAATACTGCCATGCAAGGAGTTACTGGAAAAGAAACCAGTCTTTGAGGACAGGTATAAAGGCAGCATATCTTAAATCTAAATTGAAACCTTGTGTCACTACTGTTGGAAGTAAATTGATTGTGAATTTCTCTCACCTCTCCATACATGCTTATTCTCAGTATTCAGAAAGGGAAAAGACAGTCCTGTGAAATAACAGAACCTTTATCCTCTGAGTCAAAGGATAAGTGGGGTTTAGAGGAAGGTGGAAAAGACACGGAAAATGTTCTTGGGAAGTCCACCATCCTGAAGTACAGCAAAACGAGTTGCAGCTGCTCTCCAAAGCTTGTGTGAGAACACAGCACAATTTAGCAACAGGATGCCTTTATACTCTTACCTAGGAGTGGCATGTACAACCAGCTGTAGTACAGATCAGCCCAGAACCGTGGCCATTCTATGTGTTCTTTGCATTAAGAGAAGCTTTCTGTCTTAGCAAGCTCTTCAATATTCAGAATTCATCTTGCAACTTACACAGCCCTCTTGACCATGGTAGACCATTCCCAACAGCCAGTTTGCACAAACTCATTGTGTTCTGGAGACTGAGACAAATTCACTAACACACGTGTGAGCTGTTCTATGCCTGTTGCCCTCAGTGACTATGAAATTTCCTAGGGATTTTAATTTTTCAATTTACTAAACCAGATTGACCAAGAAACATGCTCTAGGCCACACAGGAAGTCTATGGTACAGTAGGGAATTGAAACAGATATCAAGGTAATGCCCTAAACACAACCCGTTTCCTTTTTCTTTCTTATTCTTCCTTTCCTCTTTCAGTCTAATAAGAACCTATGAAATTTCTTCACTGCCTTTTAAATCCCCACCTTCCTACCCGTTGGGATCCTGTCCAAACCCCTTGCTGCCTACCACATGTTCTCACATCCCCTCTGCTCTGCTCTTCAGATAACTACAGGAGTGAGCACAGCGGCTGTCTGGATGAGAGCCATGAACCCAGCTCTCTCTGCTCTGTGGTTTACACAGCTCTTGCAATGAATACATACTGACTCAGGAAAATGATAACAGATGTGAAAAAATTACAGCCTCACCACCTGTTGCTAATGTAATTGATTTAATTACTGGCAGACAGCTTGAATCATTTTGAGGTCTGTTACAAAAGGAAGATTTTTTTCCCCTGTGGGAGATCCTTGTTGAGCAACTTGTGGTTCCATAAAGGCAAATAGCTACAGGGGACAACCCTGTGCAGTGAAACCCGCTGGTTCCCTACAGACTCCTCCCTGCCAGGAATTTCCCCTTGCATCATTCTCTGATACGTTAATTATGTCTTTTCCTAATTGACCTGATGAATTTATCTCAATTACATACTTTCAAACTGTCCACAAACTGACCATAATTTCAGCATCTGCTTTGCCCACCATGGTGATATTTGCTCCTATACTGACCAGTGCTTTTGCTACCACCATTCACACCAAAGAGAAAGGGCAGTAGAACTCAAGCCGTACTCACTCCAGCTACTCATTGCAACTGGGAAGGTGTCTGCGAATACAACCTGTGTGGGCACTTTTTCATTCCAGCTATGGCCTTGTTCAGTGAAATTGTTTCTACACATCTATATGGATATCTGAAAATTTCTGTACTGATACTAATAAATGTGAGACAATGAATTTGATTAAGCACTAGTATGTTTGAGCTAGATTGTATCCTCAGTATGTGCTTCAGGCTGGGAGAGTGGGAATTAATATTCTTATTTATAGCATGATGTATGCTGAGTGGCCGTTGAGCTCAAGAGGTTAAATTGAGCTTCTTGGTTAGGTATTGACCTAACAGTATCCAAACAGAGAAAGTAGTGGGCAAGGAGGAAAAGGAAGAATCTTGTGGTGTCCTCTCTATTCATTGGTGAGAGAACTTGATCTAAGATCTGGACCTGTTCACAGAAAATTTTGACCGAGTCCTTAGTTTTCTGCATCAACTGAAGACACGAGTGTGGGCACTACCCATGGGAAAGAGCGAAGACCCTTTCCTTCCTCATGGTTCCTCTCTGGTTAGAAAAAAAGTAAAAGGCAACCCCTGTGCCCGTAAGAAACCTCTGCTTTCTTCATGGCATAACAAAAAGGTTCAAGGAGGCATCTAGCAAAAGCAAAGGGCAGCCAATGTGAGGTGGACAACAATAGGTACGTTTCTCACACTGTGGAATACCACTGCATCAATCATTGTCTCAAGATAGATACACTGCCAATTTAAAACGTATTGCTTAGTTAAGTGAGAACTGTTGGAAGAAGAGTCAATGGCAGAAACCTGTGACTCTAGAGACAATGAGTAAGCAGAACAGGGAATCAGTTAAAAGGCAGCACTAATGGCCTTATCTTAGCAAGCAACTAAAGCAGATGCCACAAGAGTCCCTTTGAATTCAGTGGGATAACTTACATGTTGAACCACAACACATACGCTGTCGAACTGTTGCCAATTAAGAGCTGGAAGAAAGATAGAAAATAAAACCAAATGGAAGAATAGGAACAGGAAGGCATGTTGTAAAGAAGATGTAGTCTTCCTCCTACTTTTCTCTCACTTTGTCTCTCCATCTCAAATTTTCTGCATAGAATGGTGTATTTCATTTTCATTACCGTCATTGTCAGCTACATTGGAAGGTCATTTGTGCCATCATTATCGGCATTGCCTTACTGACTGCGGCATGCAGCTCAGCTTTTGCTGGTCTTTTTTCTAGTAAGCTCTTCCCAGTCCCAATTTTTGTCATTATGGGGCCATCATTAGTTGTGCTCTGTAGTAAAAAAAAAAAAAAAAGAAAAAAGAAAAGAAGTCTCGAAGAAAAAAAAAAGGCTGCTTTAAATTCAGCTATCTGCTCTTCAGGAAGATGATCAGTCCTCCTGAAAAGAGGTGTCAGGGGTTGCTTAGGAATAGAAAGACAGCATCGTGCCTGTCAGACGGCTCTTTTCAGATTATTTCCTCAGTAAGTACAATAATTGCAGGGAAGCATCTTTTGTGGCTGACTGCCCCCTTGCAATATCTAGGTTAACACAAGGAGAAATGTTACGCTTCAGCTAGTGTGCTGCAGCTGTTGGCATCTCTTTTCTGGGGAATTAAAATGCAACAATATGTAACATTGCTTTACCTAGTATTATCTTCAGGTTACATTATTTTTAAAAATTATTATATTATTATGTTATTTTGGTACTGTAAAGTCATATTTAGGAATGGCTGCCATCTGACCAGACATAACAATAAATAAAATAAAAGTTTCACTAATGATCAGGAACAAATTTACTCCTTGTGAAAGAGACTTAGGTTATTAGAGGTCTAATTTCTGTAAGCAAGAGCATATCATGGTACAAACAGATTATAAGGGGAGGACCTGCACATACGCTTGGGCACATGTGTGTGCTTAGAAATTTTTATAATTCATTTTAAGTTGTGCCTGCACATAATTTTGCTGTCACTGTTACAGCCTGCTTAATTTTATTTATTTTTCCTGTTGTTTATCCCAGGGAAAGAGCACAAAAGACAGTTACTGCTCAGACCTGCATTTCTCCCTGTGGCCATGCGGTGGCACAGGAGACCAGGAATCACAGCAGAACTGCGCACTACGCATTTGGTGATTTTGCTCAGGTGCGAGGGTAAGGAGACTGGCAAATGAATTACCGTGTACCTTAGTGCTCGGACTGATGCGCATTCCCACACCGCCCCTGGGTGCCGCTGCCCGCCCCGACCCGGTGGGCTCGGGGGCTCTGCCTGGTGCCAGCAGACACTGGCCGGCTGTGCCGGCTGCCAAAGCCACTGCCCTTCATCTCTCTCTTTCTCATCCTCTACACATAGCTGTCAGGCAGCACTATTTACGCTATGCTTCTCTATGGCTCCTATATGAATTATCTGTCCCCAGCTACTTTAGACCCCTCAAGACAGCACCTGCTCAGGTAGGCGTGCCTGTCTGACTTGCATGACTGAGTGCTTCTACTAACGTGTTTCTTGCTGGGTTAGTGGTACGCTGCAACAGTTCTGGCAGGCCTACAAAGCCTAACGCCTGCTCTGGGAAATGGCAGTCATTTCTTTCCTTGGCTGGGAAAGGCTCACAGCGCACCATGCACTGCATTTACGAGCTCTTATGGTGTTGCCTCTATTGACCAGGCTCCTGGACTCAAAATACCCATTTCAGACCTGTTAAGGAGACGATGTCTACAGGTCTTCACTGGCGGTCCTTGGTGCTCAGTGAAATCATCCTTAGGGCAGATCTTCATCGGGCGTCAGAGGAATGGAAAAAGCTGTGATGAGGGCCGTGTCCCTTACAGACATGCTGGGGATCGCAGTAATGCTACGGCTGCAGCACCCTGGTGCACTCCCAGGGCAGCACTAGTGAGGTCCCTGAAAACATATAATTGGAAGATGTGTCCATCATGTGCAGCCTGTGCTGGGATGATCATGCTTGCTGTACTCCAGGAAATATTACACCTCATACTTCGATCATTTCTACTGCAGGAACTATTTCTTCCCTCAAGTGTTCCCTGGCAGCAGGGAGAAGAGCTGTCAGCCTGAATGAGGATACTTGATGGCTTTGGCTGGATTTTATTTCAGGTTTTTATATCTCTTCAGAGTGAACGAAACAGGTCCAATGTTGAATTACTTTTTGGTTTTGAAATTGAGCTTCCTTCCTATCTCCCTAACTCTAAGCCCTAGAAGAGTCCTAAAACTGAAAGCCAAATTTAATGGAAAAAAGCTGAAAAGAAGTATTGAATTCTGACCCCTTCCACTGTCAGTGCCGTCCCTCCTACCTCCTCCCTTAAGCAAGAGAAGACATAGAGGAGTTTCTGTCATCTGTAGAGCACAGTATTAAACAAATAAGGGTCCAGGCTTTGGAGTTGTTTATTCTGGTCCAAAGACTGATAAAAAGCATAACTACACAATTAGCAGTTTCAAATTACCCCTAATGATAACCCCAATGCCAGAAACTTCATGCCTCTATGATTAAACCCTTCTCCTCGGGGACACCGGGCACACCCTGTACTGTGGAGCCCAGAATGACTGTGAGCAGGTAAAGAACACACCCTCCAGATGGCGATAAATCCCTATTTTTCTATGTTTTTCCTCTGAATTTGACAGAAAAGCTGTTTTAGTTTCTGGATAGCAAGAGTTTATGATTTAAAATTTATATGCAAACATTGCATTTCCTTACAGTATTTATTTATAGTGACAACTATTTAGTGTATCTATATCTATGTATATACATATATTTAAAAACATATGTCTTTGTGTATATACATAGATGCCCACATCTACTCACTGTAGTCATGCAAGCTACACGTCTGCATTCTGCTCTGCTTTGCCTAGGCAGAACTCTTTTGCAAATGCATAAAGATGATGTCCTGATGGGAAGAAAAGAGTGATGACAGCAGTTTAATTTCTAATTAATGAATCCATCGTGATTGACTCCTGACATTGAAGCAGTTGTGTTTAGTCTCTATTGAGTGTCTGATCCAAAGACAACTGCAGTCAGTGTTGCAAGGGAGGACTGATGCAGACTGGGTGGAGATGGTGCTCAGGTGTTTTCGCAGTGGGGACTCCCATGGGTGCATGGGGTGGCCTTCCTTCCCTCGCCATTCTTCCTGCTGGTTTCTAGCTCCGGAGCAGGAAAGCGGGGGGACAGGTTGAATGGAAATCTAGTTCTGACAACAAATTAAAAGGAAGCTTTGCCTTGCCTCTTGCTACTTGTAAAATATAAAAGGGTGAACTAAAAGCAGGTGTATCACTACTAGACTCAAAGAAATGTAAAGTTTAAATCAAGTTGTTCCTCTGCAGTGAACAGTTTGTCTTGGCTGTCCGCGCTGAAGTGGATCAGGAATTTGTCCAATGCATTCCAGACTCTATAGCAATGCAAGATACATCGACTGCAGTTTAGATCAGGAAAAATGAATGGCAGACAAAGCATTACTATTATGAGTTTACTTCTTTGTATAAACTGAAGTGGCATAGTTAACAGCATGCATATTTGCCTCAGGATGCCATTTGGAGCTTGACATGCCTTCTGGCTGACTGTCACCCACAGTGCACTAGGGTTTCGTTTGCTTTTCTGAATCTTAGATTTCTGCAACCGCCTTGGAAATGTTCTAATTCTCTGTCCCTGTGGCACTTGCTAGTCAGTGAGCAGCCAATAGAACATGAGACACTTTGGTAGAATATGGTGTTTACTTTGATGAATTAATGAATTATACAGCTGACCTAATATCTTTGAATATTAAAAGTGGAATTTCAGCTTGCACATGAAATGTAAATCAATGGTTGAAAAAACAATCCAAAATAGCACCACGGAAACAAGATGAAAAGAGTTAATGTATAATTCAAATGCTATAGCTAGGAGCAACATTTCTATTTTAATACTATGAATGTTTCTAAATCAAAACCAGGTTCTGATGTTTGATTTTTTGTTCCTTTGAGCCTATTTTTTTGTTGTTGGAGATATGAATGGTAATTAAAAGCAACAGTGAATTATGAGGCTACTAAGAGCTGAGATTAAAAATTAAATAATGGAAGTACTGTGATTTATGTTACTGAGCTCCTAAGGCACATTTAAAGCAAACTCACTAAGAAATTCATGCTACTTCCATGTCAGCCGTTTTATTCAATACCAAGTTAATTTGCTGAGTATAGCTTTCCAGGTTCCAGCTAGTACTCAGTTAAAAATTCAGTTTGGGGTTCAGGTCAATATATTAACTTTTGAGAGCCACACTGTTAGTGGCCTCAGGTGAAAAACTATGTTAGAGCTTGGCTAAAGGTCAGGATTTTATCCTGTAGAAGTAAACGCGATGTGTTTCGGACGGGCTCCGTTATTTTTATGAGAAGTAGCATAGTCCGTCTATGCAGCACCTTTTGGAAGCCTGACAGGGCCACTTGCCTGACTATCATGAAATCAAAACAATGTATGTAAGAACTGATGAGCTGCAGTGCCTTGTGGAGCTGGACTTGCGCTAAGGGCTGCAGAGCAACCAACGCCCCCATCTTTCCTTAGAGGATCATTACTATAGCATATATATATTACATATATGTATATACTACAGGGAGTCATTGCTACAGTTAATGACCGCTGCCTAACCTAGTTACTTGATCGAGCTTGGTCTGAGGTTCTTGCCTTTCTAGCTTGGGATAGAGCATCTACTTTTGGGCATGTAAATGCTCATTTGCCTTTGGTTAAGAATTGGATTAGGATTAGGTTGAGGGTTGTGGTTGTTAGGTTTTAATAACTCATGAATGGCATGACAGTAGCTTTGAAATGCTCTAAGATTTTGATTCAGGTCCTGCACATAGAGTAAGGCTACTAGTATCTAGCCAGTATCTCCTGTTAAGTTTAATTTTGTAAGCCTTCTTTTTAATCTGGAG
Source organism: Nyctibius grandis (assembly GCF_013368605.1). Classification (NCBI taxonomy): domain Eukaryota; kingdom Metazoa; phylum Chordata; class Aves; order Nyctibiiformes; family Nyctibiidae; genus Nyctibius; species Nyctibius grandis. The sequence continues at coordinate 17,747,596 of NC_090665.1, forward strand.
AGAACCATAACGATTCTGCTGTCAAAATACAGCCCGGATCCTTGTGCTTTCTCTCAAAAAGCAATGAGATACCAGTGAACAAATCAGAAATAAGTGAAGGGATCTCTTTGCATTTTTCTTTTTTGAATCTGCTGTTTTGTGTTAATACCACCATGTATATGAGTTATGAAGAACGCTCCCCTTATAAAGTGCATTTAACAACAGGATCTAATAGAAGACAGTAATTAAATCCCTAATTACTATTGCATAACTGCTTTGAAACCCTACCATGTTTCAACTTTATGTAAACCATTTGGGAAAAAGCCCTAGACCTACTGTGAGTTTCTTCAGGATCTAAAAGAAGAACAGCTTTAAAGATGAAGCTCCCACAGTGTTTCATTATTTTAATTGATGTAATTACTGTAAGAAACACTATCATTAGCCCACTTTCTGTTATTTATTTATAAAATATTCAGGTGTAGCACAGTGATATTTTTCTCAGGCCTCGACCCCATCCATCAATAAAGAAAGATGATTTTAATTACTCAGCAGCATGGAGACAAGGGCAATTACTAAATATCATCCCACCTCAATAGTCAATCAGATAATTTTCTGTCTATTGGTACAAATGACATGGATATTTTCTTCTTTGAAATACCATGATGCAGAAAGAAAGAATGTTTTGTTGTGTTTTTTTCTGGGAATTTACAAAATCAACATAAAAATAAATTCTTGTTCCCTTTTGGATAACGTTCAAACCTTAGGGGACAGGTTTATAAATTGCTGGAGAGCATTCAGCATTAGAATGATTTAATTCATAGAGGCTCCATTTCTCACCTTTAACGAATCACAAAAAAATTAAAACCAGATCTTTGCACTGTCACTGCTCCCCACTGGGACACACAGGCTGTAGGTGGACTGAAGGTATGAAGGGGCCAACATTCAGCTTGCTTCAAATGAACCGAAGAACCACAGGAGCAGAATACCTTGCACCATCGCCTACAACATTCTCCCTTATCTACAACAAAAGTAACAACTCCAAAGGACTGGCTAATCAGGCAGAGGTTGCAAATCATCACCAGCACAATCACTTTATTTCCTTTTCCTACTTTCTACTTTAAAACCAAAATCAGGTCAGTCTGCAGCCAGATAACAAGATCTAGGTAAGGAGATGGCTTCACAGAGAATAGGATGCATACTAAAGCTGATGTTGCTGGTACTGGAACTGTTTATACCTTATCAGGCATAATTATTATACCTCTTTTTTCATGGAGGGATATTTTATCTCAGAGTGCTGTGCAGCTAATGTTTTGCAGTTTTCACATGAGAAGCTAACAGGTCAAACTGTTCCTTACTGCAGAAAAGAAAGCATCGAGGGCCAACAGTAAAACTGAGGATATATATAGACCCAGGCAAGAAATTGGTGAAAATCAGAGTCAGAGCAAAATAATGAAAACAACCATGGCTTACCCCGTGTATCTGCCAGCCCACGTGTCATTCATCTCCTGTCTCCAGGCACCTTGAGAAGAGGAAATAGGACTTATTGACACAGAGGAGCATCTGGAGTTTGTGATACAAAGATGCATTTGTTGTAAAGCACTGCTGCTCTTCCTTTAACAAAGCACTCGCCTGGCTGTGACTGTTGCTTACTACATGAAAGATAATCTCCCTCTTAGCACTCTGCTTACCTGTTTATTGTACCTCTCATCCAGCTGCTGTTTCACTTACAAGCAGTTTGAAGCAAGCATGACATCTTTGGCGTTTTTTTGCAAAGATCCCAGTGTTGTGAGGCCTAGGCACACAAAAGAAATGTTTATGCAATAATAAAATGAAGTGACAAAACATAGAAATACACTTACAAAATGTTAAGGACAACTGAAACAGCCTGAACCGTTTCCTTGCGATTTCCTAGTTTTGGTGCTCCTGACTGCACTGATCTCTGCAAGATTGCCTGGGTGGGACTGAGAGCTGACCATGAGCTAGTTACTAGCAGCTCTTCAGGAAGTTTGTCTTACGTAGATTCAAGGTAGTGCAACAATATATAACCTTTTATTTTATTTTCCTTAGTTAAGCCAGAGTCCTAGAGGTTCATCTCTTGAGCTGCTGGATTAGAATCCTGCTATAAGATTTGCCTAGATCTATCCTTAATTCTAATATCTTATTGACTTCACTGCGATTCAGCTTACTGAGTGTCTTTGTATTGACAAATTTGAGTTGAGGCTGATAACTTGGAATCAGAGAAGTTTTAAAAAAGCAGCAGGGAGGCAACATGTAAGCAGAGGCGTGCCTCTTTCACAATGCATACAACGCTTCGAGTTTTAGCCCTGGGAATCAGGATTGCAGAAGACGGAGGGATCAAGCCTTCTTTGCCTACTAGAAGTTGAATCTGACAGAAGGTGACCGAACTATAGTTAGAAGGGAAAAAGCAATATTCTCATAACTTTGGTTATGTGAAAGGAGTGTGAATACTGTGATAGGAATTAAAAATACTCCAAACAAATATATCTTTAAAGGTCTGAAGCCTGCGCCAACCCTGAGGACACATGTTATTGCTTTTATTGTTATTTCTAATAATACTACCAGAGGAGTAAATAATCTAAGATGATATTAATGAGAAATTATAGCAGAGACTGCGGGTCCAGAAGGTACTGCTGTCATATAGAATCTATGCTGCATATTTAAAAAGCACCAGAACATTTTCTAAAAGTATTGATTTGATTATTGTTTCATTTTGCTCACAATACCGTACATTTTTGTTTTTTAAGAATACTTTGTGTCCTCTTGTTAATTCCCCTCCTTTTCCTGCCCTCAGGTCTTGTTTATCGACAGTCTTTGCACCAATCTAGTTTGACTAAGCTGTTCTGTGCCCATTCATACTCTCAATTACCTTGCATGACCTACGCTTTGAGGCAAAGCATCTTTGTATGCCTAGTGCAACCCCACTGCTGCACTTTCTTTGCCCATCGCTGCCATAGTTTTCTTCCTGTTTAGAATATCAGTTCTCCACCTAGGCAAATCTTAATGGTTTGGTGTCAGTCTGCTCCTCACTAGGCAGATGAGACCTTCAGAAGTAAAGCTTGATAAGATTCCCTTCTTCTTTCCCATAGTGTCTGAGCAGAAAAAAAGGGCAGGGATAGAGGAGCATGTATATGCTCAAAAATCATTCATGATAAAGTAAAAATAAGGAAAGCTTATTATGTTTCATTCATAAATGGAAGTGCTGTCATCCTGACTTTGGGAGCTTTCATCTCCTGCACAAGTGACTCTACTGTTGTGAGTGGCTTTCAGTAGCAACAAACTGCCATTCTGCTTCTAGAGACACTCTCCAAGATTATCAGATAGATGCTGCTGGACAGCTGGAAATCCTGTCGAAATGCTGAGTGCACTGTGCAAATCTTTCTAAATCATGTACACATTAAGTCTGACACAACCTGTACGCAACATATTGCCGATCTGGGCATCAGTTTGCATCAACAGCTCATGTACAGGTGGTTTTGCAGCCTGCTTTCTTTAACCAAAATGTTAATAGTTACAGACTGGGAATATTTGTTGTTGTAAGAACTCTTTTGACAATCTGAAGAAGGAACAACGCTATAGATAAGGCAGCTTCCATGATTAAGTATCCAGATCTTACAATCCTTATTCAAGCGAATCTTTCAAGCTGGTGAGTAATCATATTCCATAAAGAAAACTCAGCTGAGGAAGCTTTGCAAATGTAGGTCAAGCAGCTCTAGTCTGAAGGGTGCTTCACGATGATGAGCATTGTAGGAGTTCTTAAAAAGTTATAGTCATCTAGATGTGAATTCATCAGTTAGTGCCACTTTTTTTTTTTGTATTATAATTACAGGTACAGCTGTCTAATGTCTAAAGGTACCCAAAGATCACTGAAAGTGTTTGATAAATAGATCACTTTTAAAGGTAAGGGTTGTAGAACCTATTCATAAATAGTAAAGACTAACCCAAATATAGTTCATGGTCATTGTGTTGGAGATGAACATTAAAGTAACATTCATGTCATCCATAGCTGGGTTAGTAAAATGGAAAAAAAATCACAACATCAACAGAGACATAACTGCAGATAATTCTCTGTATACAATTCAAATATGTGGTAATCATCCCACCACTCATCTCTTTTGCTCATTGTCTTTACAAGTTGTGGACCCAACATGACAGTGTTTAAGCTGAAGAACACTATTATTTTTAAGATGCCCATAAACCGTGCCTTAAGAAGGGTCTGTTCCAGACCTGGCAGGGTACTGAGTTGTCTAAACAGAGTTATGTTAAAAATCACAACTTTGATTTATTGTTCTCTCAGTGGTAGCACAGACTATAGAATACAGCTCTCCTGAAGTGATAATCAAGAACAGTTGTTTCCCTTAAAGGCTTTGGCACAGTAGATGGTGGTGCAACTCACGTAAAGATCAAGCTAATGATAAAGACACAGTATATGTATACAGGGAACATGCCTTTGGTTTCACTTGAATTACTTAGGAGAGATGAGGACAATAAAATAGGGCCCATCTGTTAACGCTTGCTAACGAGACTCCACTTTTGAGCCAGTTGTCATAAATGGCAGTGATGGCATGAAGGACAGTAATACCAGGGAAAAAGATTGCAACAGCAATTGCAACTTTTTTGCTAATAATGCATTTTCAGTGAAATGTGGCATGGAATGTATTATGCCATGAGCCTAGAAAAATGGCGTGTGCCTATTCTCAAAATAGAAGTACTCAGATCTGTCATTTTTTTATGAAACTAGTAACTATTATTCCCATACTGCATAGATCGATAGTACACAGAGACAGGCTTGGAGCAGTTGGTCATGTTAGGAATTACAGTAACATAACTGTATGCTCTAAAGAAGTGCCTCTTTATTTATTCTACGTAACTGTGAAATTAATGTGATTCAAACATGTTAAACTTCATTCTTTTATAGAACACAGCAACAGGTTTCTCCCAAGAGTAGTACCCTGTACATCCATAAAAATTGCCATGGTGACAGTTAATGTTAAAGAATTTTAGCATCACAACAGATTCAGGAAGAGAGTTGCCTAATGTAATTTTTCTCTAGAGAAAACAATCGTGGTTTCTAGTTCTCTAAATTAGCCTGACACTTCCAACCAGTAGTTTGCTTTACAACCTGCTGTGTTATTAAATGATCCTTAACTAATCATTCTGTATAGTACCAAATTGAGATGACAATGGTTCTCTCAAGTGCAGTTCGAAGTGCAGTGCAGAGAAACGACCACTCTTCTGCACTGACACATTTGCTTAAGTAATGAACAGACTCCTTCTTAGAAAGAAAGATGTAACCACAGACTAGAAGTACCATGAAGCAGAAATTAGTCAGAAACTACGTGTCATGTCCAAATATCCTAAAGCGCGAGAGACATTTAATGGCATTTTCTTTTTCAAAGCAGTGAAGGAACAGGGTAGGGAAAAGAAGAGTGGTAACAACTTAGGATTAAAGGGCCTAAATATGGCCTGTTTCTACCCAAAGCAGAAGAATTATTTGAGGAAAATTCTCTCAAGAATATCTGGAAGTGCAGGGCCTCTGAAGGAAAGAGGGATGCATAAAATGTTAGTGAAATTATCAAAGAACCCCAACTCTATAAAATACTACTACACACTAGAATTTCAGTAAGCCAAAAATTTTCAGAGCTAGATGTGAGCTGAGTACCTCCTGCCATCCAGCTCAGGCTCGCTTGCTTTCTCAGGATTAAAGAGCTGTTAATAGAAAGGTCTTTCTCTAGCCAGGAGAAGGTGTGAGGTCCACGACTTCACCCTGAGCTGTCTGAGACCAGACTATTGCCTGCCCCTTACCCCCAGCTCCAAAATGCAGTGAGGGAGAGAAAAGAAAACGAATTTCCAGAAGTCTGGAAGTGGCGCGTGCTCTTCTTGCCTCCCAAGATTTTCAGCCTCTCAAAGAGCTGGATTAACACCCCAGGGGTCCCTTCTTCCCCTTAATGGAAATACTTTGGTGACATTTTTGTTCCTTTTTGGAAAATCTGACACACAGGCATCTTTGAGAATATTATATCTGAAAATACAGAAAAACTCTATTTAGCTATGAAGTACTTTACAGAGATTAATAATACAGTTAATACAAGTGCCTGTGGCCATTGCTGGCAGACAGGACATTTTAATCCTCTGTTTGAACCCCCTGTAGTTAGCTGGTTAGTTGTGCTAAGCACGAATTCCAACAGAAATATCACTCACAGCACTTGGTATTTTCAGGCATGGTATGTTCTTGTTGGAGTTTATGGGACCTGCGTGATAGGATTAGCACCCCAACTGTCATGCTGAGACAAAGAAAAACAAAACTCAAATTAGCTTAAGGAAAAATAAAATAAAAGAGCTCCCCTAGGGAAGACACATTTAAAATTGCTTCATTTCAAAGAAAGTCGTGCTTCAGTTGTCCTACCAATACTGAACAGGTCTCTCCCTGGTTCAACTTTGTTGTTGATATTGTACTCAAAATAGGGTAGAAGACAGACCGTTGTTGATGCAGAAGAAGAAAAAGGACCTAATGTTGTTATGGAGAACACAATGTACCCCAGAGAAATACACTGAGCTTTCAGCTACTCCAACTGAGCAATCAAGGATGCTACCTGGGCTGTCTATGAGAAAAATTAATAGTATGAGGGGGAAAAAAAAGCATGCAGAACCTCATGGTTTGTTCTGTGAGAATAAAAAAGCAATGGGGAATTCAGCTCAGAGGAAAGTCCCCATTTGTAGACACACTGGGGCATGCACTCAGCAGTGGCTGAGCACTGCTTCTTACCCCAAGGCTGCGGGCACCAATTCTGTCCACTTCTAAGGCAAATTCATACACATACAAAAACCTGGTGGTAACAGCACCTTAACATTAACTTCACCTTGTCTGTAAGGGTGACCTTCCAAAGGCCCAATCACCCAGCACCAGGAACAAGAGGACAGGGCTACTTTTGTAGACACTAAAAGGTAACAGAGCACAGAGTTTACATTTTCTCTTTATCAACAACATTTTTTCACTCTTTTGCCTCCTGGCACGTGTCATCAGCTTAGCCAGATGCACCTTAAAGCTGATCAGATTTTTATTTTAATCTGATATTCCTGCTGGAAAGCAGTTCCAGATCCTCAGATTTGTGGTAAACTTGAACTCTAATTCCGATTTTCATTCAAAATGCACTTATATTCAGCTTTTAAAAATGTGCTTCTGTGCTCAGCACTGCCCTTCTGCTTAAGTAGCCATTCCTCCAGCCTGCCATGTATCTCCAATATTTATAGCAAGCAAGCCTGTCCTCTCTTAGCCTCTGTTCTGGCAGGCTACACAAGCTAAGCTTATCATGACCTTCCTGCCAAATCAGCTCTCTCTTTCCTGGGCATCTCAGAAACACTTTTCTTCACCTGTTTCAGTTTATACCCATCACCCTCTAACATGAGTGGCCACGAATGAGTGGTGACCATCAGTATTTCAAAAGGGCCTTGAAGAGCAACACTGGAATCATAGAATCAGAATACCAGGTTGGAAGGGACCTCAAGGATCACCTGGTCCAACCTTTCTTGGCAAAAGCACGGTCTAGACAAGATGACCCAGCACCCTGTCCAGATGAATCTTAAAAGTGTCCAATGTTGGGGAACCAACTACTTCCCTGAGGAGAGTATTCCAATGGCTGATTGTTCTCACTGTGAAAAATTTTGCTCTTGTGTCCAATCAGAATCTCCCTAGGAGTAACTTGTACCCATTACCCCTCACCTTTTCCATCTGACTCCTTGTAAAAAGGGAGTCTCCATCTTCTTTGTAGCCACCCTTTAAATACTGAAACATAGTGAACACTAATAATTCCCTATGACTGGGTGTCCTTCACCATGTCATGTTCAGAAATACTTAAAGGTGAACCACAGCTATTTGGAGGAATCTGGAAGATAAAATGCATATCGCATCATACATCAACCTATGCTGTAGAGCACCTGAAGAAAAGACTGTCAGAGAAAACTGCCTTCAGAAATGCTGGCCAAAATCCATGTCTAGTGTTCCCTCTCTACACTGCTGCAGATTTATATCAGGATTTATATTGCCACTAGATTTACAGGGCGAGGCTCTCGCAAATGACTAGATGATCTTCAAACATCCCTTCCAACCCAAACCATTCTGTGATTCTATGATAAAATATCAGGGAGGTTTAAATTATAAATACAGATGTAGCACCAAAGTTTGTGTCAAAACTCTTCTCTCCATAATTGTAGGGCTTGGATCAACTCTACTCTTACTGCTGCTATATGCTATGCCAGCTGGGTACGGGCACTGTGCAGAAAAGGCATAGTATTTAGTCCTCATATGATTGACGGAAAACATATTATCAAAATAAGTTTTCAGATATTTTCTGGGTAGCTGTTGCATTCTCTCCCTTGCACAGCACCTACTGAGCTGTGACAAACAGCCATGCTACAGAAACAGTATTTTTCAATTGCTTTCACCACTGTGTCGATAACTGATTGACTGCAGAGCCTCAGCTCTTATAACCTAGTATCTCTGCAGTGAGTTCAGTGATTAAAAAGGACTATGACCTGCTGCAAAAATCTAGTTTTGTAACGTCATGACTTGCAAAATATAAAATTCAATTTTATTTTAGTTTTATATGTAAAATTCTCTTTTAAAATTCACATCTCATCACACAACACAGTACAACAAGGACTGAGAAGGAAATGCATAATTTCTTTAGAAAAAGAAAAAAACTTCTAAAATTAACATTACTGTCAGGAAAATCGTTGCTCTGTGGCAGTAGGTACTGCTTCTTTCCCTAGAAAGTACTCTAAAATATCCTGTGTTATGGTTATGGCATTTCCCCTTCCCCTTTAGTTAGCTGCTCAATATCTGGAACATCATGAAATATAAGCATCTTACAAAATGTCTGTTGCTATGGAGACTTCATGTATTTAATTGGAGAAGAAACAGCTGAATAAGCTTTCATTTACAAGCCCACAAAAGGTGCTTTGAGAGCGTTAACTCAAGGAATACTTTCTTCTCGTTTGCTGCCCTTATACTTCCTATTTTAGTTTTGTTATATATTCACAAAACAAATGTTCCCACTTATTTTTGCATCAAGTTCTGTCTGTATTTGAATAGAAAAGGTTTTTAGGAAATCCAGAATGAGGATGTTCACTTGAGGTAAGAATGGTGGCCTTTAAATGTTTCTTGTTACAATAGCGCTAACAGCTGAATGGGCTGCATTTTGTGCTTTAACCAGAGGAGAAATTGGTACCCTGAGCACACATAGCAATATTATGACTGCAAAAAAAAGTCTGTACTCCTCAGCTGTGACCAATTATTCTCCCTTACAAATGCCTCCAATGTCTAGGACCGATCTGATGAGTTTGGGATGAGTGAAGATACTGCTTTTTAAAGATAGCCCAACAGCTATTTCTTATTTACACACAGATAGGGATAGGATAGCTGGGTTGAAGTTAAATGGGGTTCTTTAAGCTCTCAGCTCCAGCTTATTTGTTTTTTAGGAAAAGAATGTGCACATTTAAATTTTGCAAGAACAGTTGTGCAAATCAACCAGAATTATCAGCTATGTTTATGCTTTCATGAGTTTCAATTTTTTTTAAATCTGAGATAGTTAAACCCTGCCATTTGCATTTCTTCCTTTCAGGAAAGTGTCAAATATGTTCCCTAAGTAATCTCTAGAAAACAAAACGATGTTTCTTTCATAGGCTTCAGAAGAAATTGTTTCCTGACAACCTCTACACATTAGGCTAGGTAGAGCTCTGCTTCTTCCCCAACCAGCAGTTTTCCCGACTACAATAGCTGATATTTGCAGCACAGCTGGGGCAGGAGATAAACTTCAGCTCAACAATTGCAGAACAGCACAAAAAGGTCTGGTCTGGATTGCAAACTCTCCAACACTGAGCATGGCAAGCTACTCCAGCTCTGACTTAGCCTCTGGATAGGTGGCTAATAGGGTAAAGTCAGGGCTCAGCCATATGGTGAAGCCTGATGGCCATATGTTCTATCATATGCTTTAATATTGCTTGTGAATTTCCTTAATAAATTATTACAAAATTAAAGGGATATATTGCTGTATCTAAACACAGATTTTATCAGTGGCTTGGCTGATTTGCCTCACTGCTATTTTCACTTTCTGGATTTTTTTTCAAAAACACAAGTAATTCTAGGGAATAATATAGCAGTATTTGTAGAAAACATATAGAATCTGAGCTTACTGAATCTCAGTGTGCTTAAAAATACTGAAAAATACCTAAAAGGAATTCACAGGTTTCACAGAAGCAGAATATTCACTTGGTGGTTCCTGAATGCCTGGGATACTTCTGATGTTTGTTCAGTTCTTCCATGATCTTTTTATTTGAATTTGAACTATTTAATTGCTTAATGTTTAAGACAGAAAAAAATATTTCTATGAAATTTGATTAATGTGTATTGTATCAGAAGATGGATCATAGCTTTTAGATATGATTTTATGTCCTGGAAATTACCAAATTTCTTGATGGAGTAAATGACAATTCTAGAATTGACGCCTCAAGGTAGATCAAGTTACAGCAAGTATTGGAATGGATAGAGACCCTTAGAAGCAATTGCAAGGATGTAGAAAAAATGTTGAAAGTCTTTACATGGCTTTACTCACAAAGGACTCCACAACTAAGTGAATTTGGTGGTTCCTTTGGAGCTGTATCAATGGCAATAAAGTTTTAAAACCTCAGAAAATGAGTATCAATGTAACATGATGGCTGCACCCTTAGAGGGACTCTAACAATGATGAAAAAAATCATTGCCTTAGCCCCTGAGATCAGGTCCTCACGTGAGATGTAGGGGTCTCAATCAGTTTGGGAATGGAAGAAAAGGTCACAACATGGGAATTCGCCCAGGGAAAACCAGGCTTGAGGTACTTACCGCATGCTGAGACATCCCAGCCACAGAAAATATTCCTCCAGAATGGAACAATGCACTTCTGGCTTTTAAGGATTTTGAGAGCTGCCTACATTCAGTGTGGATATGAGGGCACCATTGTGCTGAATACTGCATTAGATTCTGCTGGATTCTCTCCTGATGTGTTGGAAAGAGTAGTCTTTTTGTTTTTTTTTTAAAGAAATCAACAATTCAAACAAGTGGGAATTACGTGTCCCACTGTACCATCATGGGAACTGTTGATGTGCATAGACAAGAACTGGGATAAAGGATAATTAATGTAAATAAACTGTGAACTGAATAAAAAGAATACATCAGCTATTCTGCATGAATTTCATGACCAGTTTCATTTCTCTTTCGTGAAGGGTCCCTAGTGTCCAGTTGGGTTTGTCCATGTCTAAGAAGGCTTAACCTGCACTGTGTAAACACGAGATTCACACTGGGGTTCTTCACTGATTTCCCAAAGCAGATACACTCCAAATGAGGCTATGGAAAAAGGAAAACTTAAAAATAAGTCCAACTTCTAAGCAGTGTTTCAGACAGATTTATGGGGCGGAGGAGAGGGGAAGGTTTCTTTTTTTTATTTTTCAGATTAAAACCAAAAAATTAAATGCTCTAAATCTATTCTACTGTTATGGTATCTCTTTCTACAAACATACCATTTATTAGCAAGAGTTATCCTTTTTGATTTGATAACTTGTCCATTCTAGGGACTCTGAGGGACAAAAATTAGTAATATTTAGATCATTTACCCTCTGAAAGTAATCTGCAATTTTGTAGAAAAACAACATAAACAGAGACCATACGTTCTGCAGCTGGAATTCCTCTCCATGGGCAGCGGGTCTTCGCTTTGCACTTTCCCCTGGGCTCTGTGCAGCTGGCACTGGGAGACAGGTGCTGAGCTGGCATTTCCTCTACCTAAAATTTGGTTTTGATTTGCATTTTAAAATATGCATAGCAAAAACTGTACCAACTACCAAAAAAAAAAAGCAACTAGAAATTCTCAGCTTCAATTAACAGTGTTAATTCCTAATAAAGGCAAGTTTTCATGATACAGCAGAAAGGTTTAAAGGATCGCAGTTACAGATCTATTTCCAGATTCCTATTTTAGGTCTCAATTTCAGAAGTTAAGTACTTTGCTTTATTTTAACTATTTAGATAGTTCTGCTGGCTTCAAATGAGACTACTCAAGCATTTAAATCCCTGGACAAATCAGGCCCTTAACCTGTGTATATTAAACAAATTGCATTATGTATAAGGAAACTCTCAGGACTTACACTATTATCTCTTGTGGTAATATTTGAGCTAAGTTAATGTCAACGAGACCCACAGCTTAATACATGTCTAAGACACAGAGCTTTATGATTCATGCAGTGCAGCACAAAAATGTGTTTCTGTAGCAACAGAAATTAATTCAAGCTGCAGATGTGATAATATCCTGGAATAAGAGTTCCAAAAGATTATTTAACAATATAAGTGTGATGTATATTTTGTCTAATTTTCCTGTAAATTTGCCACTGATATCTGCATTAACAGTTTCACAGTATTATACATCACTAGACAAAATTAGTTTTAATGAACTGTCACTAAGACTATTTTAATTGTACTTGATTAAAATGTTTTCAAAAAGCCTCTTGTGATGTGCAAACAGACAAGGTGCAGTTATATATATATATTCTTTCAGAATAGATTTCATGGGTTATCTTGACTTCTGCCATGAATTGTGGGGTTTGGCTACACTGTTATCTGAAAAGCTGTACATTTCATCTGTTTGTGGCATGGTGCAAAAAGTTTTTCATGCAAGTCTTAGAATAATTTTTATCTGATCTCAGTGAGAAAAGTTTTGGTTTAGAAGAATTGTTCCGTTCTACAGCACAGCCCTGACCCAAGAAAGCATGAAAACATGAGGCATGTCTTTGCTTAGCTTTACATAGTCCCACTTATTTCAGTCCCTTGATAAGAAACTCAGAATCTGAGTAACAATTTTTACACGGATGATAATCGAAGAGACTCAATTTCCTTTATTTCTTAAAAGCTAAAAAAAAAAAAAAGTTATTCTAAATCAAAGGAATTTACTCTTGGGCTTGTCAGAACTCTCCCTACTGTGAATTATATAGGTTCACTGAAGTCCTCTTTGAAACTGTCGTAATCTTCTTATCATCACTGAGTTTTGAAATCTAAAATAAGTTAGTGATACTGTGTATGTTAGGAGCAAAATTTATTTTTATATATTAAGAAATGCTTTTTTCTGCTTACATAGGCATGAAATTTAGTACTGCTGGTTTGAATAAAGATCTCTACAGTCGACCTCTACACAAATACACCACAACTATAAAAATATTAACAAAGAATTAAGACTTTGCAATTTTTTTACAGTCTGTTGTTATTTGGGTATGCTTTTTATCCGCTATTGAACAGCCAAAAGCAAATAAAATCTGATGATATAAAAAAGCATTTATTGAAATGTTTCATTTCTGCTCCATTTAATTTTGTCTGGTTTTCCTTCTGTTTTTTTGGGGGGCAGATTGGGTTTGGTTTTTTTTTTTTAACATAGAAATATACACTTACCTGTTGCGAAGGTTATAGCTGGGAACTTCTATGAGCCATTGCTCAAGAACTCAAATTCTCTATTTGGAAAGTTTCTGCTTCCTGAATTACAGAACCCAGCAGGCAGAGATCCTGTTGTGACGGTAAACGACAGCTCAGATAGCAGTAGTTTCTAGCTCATATCCATGTAAGGTCACATTTGCAAAGAGGACGTTCTATTTCAAAGCTATTTCTTAATAATTAAAGCAAATGAAAGTTGACTAATGAGATACTGCAAACCCAAGGAAAATACATATGCATAATTGAGGAGCTCAATTACTGTGAATGAGAAGAAGGTGCTGGAAATTCAATCATACAACGAATCAGATATTTCTTTAGCTCCACTCTAAGGTCAGACCACCATGACCACAGTTGCTGAAGTTTGCCAAGCTTCCAGGCAAGCAGCATCTTCCGAATTATATGGCCCTTCCCTTGTCTCAATACAATCTATATTGTCTTTCCCAATGAAACTCTAGTCAAAATCCTTATCCCTACCTGTTCTCTTTGTTTTGTTTATAACTCTGCAAACTGGAGGCCTGTAGGCTACTACAATAGAAAAAGTTCCTAAACAGTGGAAGCCAAAATGAACATGCTTGGTCCTAAGCAACAAGAAACAACAGGGACAGAGAGGCTGATAATCATTTATACACATATTCTACCTTGTTTAATTTGAACTTAGCATGAAGGATTTTATTTTTCTTTCTTGGAAGAGTAGGGGGAAAGTGAACAGTTTTTACATCTGATAATTCTTTCTGTTTTTCATATCTTGATTTTTCTTTGTAGTCTTTGTGACTTGGGTAGGGACAGATATTTCCTTTCACTGGAATATTTCCTTCACAGTTTAAAGCTATATGTTGTCACTATATATGTCTATAAGAGCCTTTGTCACAGCATCTAGATGCTTGGTAGAGTAATTAAAAATATTTTTATACTGCATGCAAAAGGGCATTAATGTATTGCCCCAATATAGGCCCTGAAATAAAACACACTATGTTTGGATAAAGTCACAGATTCCCAGGGGCTGTTTCTATCAGACATTGGAATGGAAACTGTTCACCCCCAAATTAATCTGACATTGCTCAGGTAGGGACCTGGATAATAAGGCTCAGGAGCAGACTGTAACATAAAGAACACAGAATCAATCTTTGGACTATTTGATGCTTCAGGAATTAAAGTGAGGCGAGTTGAGCATGGTGTTTTACACAGACCCAGTTTTACCCCACTGTTTCCAGTGCAGAGTTGTAGCAGTATCCACTGCTAGGAAAAAACCCTAGTTGCAGCAATGATAGTTCATTCAAATAAGATAGATCCTACCCTTTGCCTGCTGGGAAATTCTCCTCCTCATCACCTGACTTTCATTGAATTGCATTTGAAAATAACAAAGTGTGTACAATAGGGAGACATATATTCAACTTCAAAATAAATTATTTATATCGAATGCCTACAGATTACACCAACATTAGAAATTCCCTCTCTATATAGATCCATATGTTTCTTGCTCTATATTTTCCTACTGCTATTCTGCAGTAAAGAATGTGCTCAATTTATGGGCAAGTATTCAGAAATCCTTATTCAGAAACCTATAGCCAAACCCTTAATAATTTCTTGGAGCTTCAGGAGCTATATGGCTTAGTAGTATCTTTGCAGGTAGAATATTGTTTTTGAGTGAATTAATGCAGAAAAGGATGAGTGACTTTAAAAAAAAATCCATAAAGACCTGTGTAAGTGAACTATGGATTGCCATAATAACAATTGACTGTGCAACAGAGCTGGTTGATGAGCTGTAAATCCATGAGGAGTGATAGCTGGAAATGTACTTCAGCTTCAGTTTCCATTATTGTTGGCTTTAATCTACTGTGTGGTTGTTTTAGGCTCATTTCTATTCCACTTGTTTATTTGAGAGAGTCAGAATAGTAGAAAAAAGCAAACGAATGTTTAAACTGTAGCATTAGAAAACTGCTGTGAAATAAAATCCACATATTAAGACCAAGATGGGAAAAACTAGTTACTTTTAGGTATGCTGTCTTTTACTGGGTTTCATTTTCACAAATGAAAGAAAACTCATAAGGAAACTTACTACAGAACTACATTGCAGGCCTGAAAACTATTACAGATCATTGAGCTGCATAAAAATACGTATATGGTATACAGTGGTATAGAGTATTAAGGATGTAACTACAGCTATTTAATATGATCAACATCTTTCAATTGAATTCAAGGAAGCAATAGCTAACAAAATATGGTATTGCATCAGCAAAGGTCTAATCTAACACATCCTTCCCTTTTTTGCAAGCTTTGCCATTAGATAAGGTTTTTTAACACAATTTGCTGAAGGCTGGATATCTGTTTAACGTCTGAGGATACCACTTTTGCTAACTGAATACATAAAAATGTGTAGGGGGTAGATTTTCTTGCAGTGCCTGGCCTTGGAATGGGGCAATTTCTAACATTTTTTTCACTACACAGTTAACCAAAGCCAGATACTCAGTTTATTTCTCTTCAGTAAGGTTGTCTTCAGTCAAGGGTCATACAGTAAGGTGACATAAAGGTCAGTGTTAGTATGGTAATTACTTACGCCTCTTGTGACAATTCAAGTGCTACATCTCTACATTCCAGTAAAATTACTATTATATACCCCTTCCCTTTTAATCCTTAGAGAAAGGGCTGATGCTTTATGGGAATAGTAGAAAAGGAACTGTAGGAAACTGGTGGATTAAAGACATTCAACTAGTGTCTGTCTTTGATTGGTCATGGAAATAGCTGACAGTTGGTGCTGATTCAAGATCCAGCCTTCCCTGTAGCAGCCAATTCAAATGAAAAATATCACTGTAGTACTCAGGTTAATGGCTTTTGTGTGTAGAAAGACCTCAAGTTAGGAGGCTCTGAAACATCACTCAAGGTAACCTAGCAGTAAAGAGAAATCCATATTACCAAACAAAATTGCTATCATTTCATATCTCCAAGGGTACCTCCAATACTTACAGTACTCTATTGTTTTGTTCTTGGTGCATCTACTGCATGTTTTTTATTAACTTCTCATGAAAAATATTCTGGTTGAGGCAGATGGTTTTTCTCAGAGCTCAGGGATGATGGATTTACAGCAGCACGATGAATCTTGATAACTTCAAAATGGTGGAAAAGAACAAACTGACAAAAATAAGTCCCATCCATCTCCATTCCCTACAATTTTGTAAGTTACCGAACATAGGCAGTTGTTGACATTTGCTAGGATCAACATTGAGTCTTAATGAGTAAAGTCTAAGCGAGTTAAAATAGAGTTAAACATTTACCTTTGGGGCAATATATTTCACTCACAGTTTGTCAGCCATGTCTGTAATGAAGAATACTTCTGAAATAAAAAAAGCACAGCACCCTTTTCTCTAGATGCAATAAGATTTGACTGGAGCTTTAACAGCTTCAGGAGAAGAGGAGAACCTTTAAGTTCAAAGAATAGATAAGGATGTAAGGATGTACTGTGAATCCAAGCTGGTTTAGAGCCAGTCAGCCCTGTATGAGGTTTTTGTAGAATAGTGTGTTAGCATTCATGTGCCAAGCCAATATATATTGAAGAGAAAACAGGTGGTGCCAGCAAGTCCTTTCCTCCCTTCGTCTCCTATTTCAGTTAAAGTACATAGTAACAAGGTGCTCATCCTTGACCTCAGCTCTCCACAACTGAGATTAGCTTTTGTAAATTTATTATGACAATAATCAGCACAGCCTCTGGCTGTAAGTTTAATAACAATGGATATTATTTGAAAAGTTGTTTATACTTCTCAAGTTCCTATCTTAAACATAGCCAGTTTTCAGTGTGCCCCTGTGCTTCTCAGTACTCAAGCCTCTTGAATAGCCAAGTGAAATAACTGCCATAGAAAGAAACCTTTCAATGTAAGAAAGCATGAAATATTTGCTTCTAGAAGGTCAAGGAATATGCTTCAACACTCCACTCACTTTTGTATTTCAAGGTTGCTTTGCATACTTCACAGCAGTTTGCTTTGCACAGGTCTGGCTGTTACTTCAAGGACTGGCCCAGTCAAAATATCTTAGCAATAACATGTATTGTTAACTCAGTCCTTCCTTCTCCACAAATTGCTTGGAAGTCTCCATAAATGCTCTTGCTGTTCACAACTGCCACAGAAAAAAATGTAAAGATTTTTTTAGATTCTTAACAGTGTTTATCTAGCCACTCTTCAGCTTGATGTCTCATTGGCCTGTATTGTTATTTTTAAGGGCTCATATGGATGTACAGCTATTTTTACCCAAGGAAGCTGTGTGGACAGCTCGTGTTTAAAGCAGGCATTTTACATTTCTGTCCCTTGGTTTCCTGAGGCTAAGGAGGGATGGGCTAATAGGATACAAATATTTTTGGGGCATAGGATAAGGATTATTTTTACTTGCAGCCTGCAGTATTTTTACCACATTTTAAACATGGAAACAGTGATCCACTTTTGATGTGACAAGCAAGATGGCTTGGAAATGAGTTAGAACTGTCACTGTTACTCTTTGTTTCTTTCTTACACCTGCCTTTTGTTTGAATAGAAGTGGCAGAGCTGAGGGGCTTAGTGTGTATCCATTAAAAATGTTAAAAACATTTTCTGTGTGTCCTCTCCATAGCAGAAAGTAAGAGTTTGAAAATAAAAGCAACCTAATACATGCAGAAGCTGTTTAGTCCTTCTTTAATTTGTTAAAATAAAACTAATTTTCTACACCTTTCTATATAATGTGGAAGGTTCTGAATGTTTTTGTATGACATCATTTCATGCAAAACATTACAATTTTATAGTTTATTTTAGATTTGGTTGTTTTTTTTTTCCCCAGAAATGCAGACATTGCTGATTAAAAGAGAAAACTTTTCATATGATAAGGTTTATTCAGCACACATCATTTCTTCCTGCTGTCAGCTGGAATTAAATTGACTGCCACAGGAAAGCATCGAGAGGAAAATGGGCTCTATACGGACTTCTAAATTTGGAAAATCTGCATCCTTCCTTCAGTACAGATGCTCTGAGTCTTAATTCAGAGAGGAAGGTATCATGACTACTCTGCATGCTCTCCTGAAACAGCCTGTCCTCTCACCCTTTTCACACACACAAGGAGATTCTAATCCACTGCTTACCCAAGATACCCTCTTGTTTGTCTCTCATTCCATCTTCTCTGAACTCTGAAGAACATATTAGTAATTTAATACATGGAGATCAGTGGGCTTTAAATGAAAAGGCAACGATAGTGCATTAGTAACAGTATTCATTCTTTGGATGGAATCAACAGTGCAAGATCCTTCACTGCTAAATGCTGGGTATGTGTGGGGCACCGTCCACTTCTGTACATCTGCTTCAAGATACGGTGCTTTCAGTCCTTCAACCTGCCCCATGCTGTATTCACATTCTCTACCCTTCTGCTGTGCAGAAGAGTGATTATCCACTGTAATCTAAAACTTGGATATGAGATAATTCAGAAGTACAGCACTGAGTGGTGCTTACTGCTGCCACAGGTTCTGTCCAGGGCATTGAAACCATCAACATGCGATAAGTGCCAATGTTGTCAAATGCTTTATCTATAATCATGTTGTTCTTATGTATTGCATGCAAGTCTCTAAGGTGATACCCCAGCTGGCGCAGAAAAAGCCTTGACACTGTGCAAGCACTGTTCAGTAATACACAAAACACTGGTGTTTTATCAACACTTCTAGCCACAAATCCAAAATACAGCACCACACGGGCTGTTTATGGAGAAAGTTAACTCAACGCCAGCCACTCCCAGTACACTCAGGCTGCATGGCTTTTATAATGGCTGCTCATCCACAATTTCTGTGCTTAAAGGAAGGCCAGGATCACTTCTACTATAACGAAGTATATATATCTTAAAAACCTTTTCAATAAATCAAAAACATTGCTATAGCTCCATTCCAAAACTAAAGAGTAAGCAGAGTTAATTTTCTCTAGGGACATAAAAATACTAGTAGCTTGCAAGCAGAGGCTTCACTAGCATGTCTTCCAAAGTAGGAGTGTGAAGGATAAAGGGAGCAACAGTTGCAACTGGATGAATTAACATAGATTAGTTTCCTGCAGATATTCAGAAAAAGGAATTAAGGAAGACACGCTGCCATCCAGCACCAGGGCACTACCCAGGGGGAAGCTTTTGCAGAAACAGATTCCTGCAAACACAGGGCTTCCCACCCACTTTCAGCCTCCCACCCCCTTTTGGCCTTCAGTCTCCCACACCTATTTGGTTTCTACTTTATTTACGGCCTTCAAACCTTTCAGCCTACCACCCCTTTTCATCTCTACTTTATTTCCAGACCCACATGAACTTTCAGCTTCCCACCCCTTTTGACCTCTACTTTTTTTTCTGACCTCCCAGTGCCTTTCTGCCTCCCAAAACATTTCAGCCTCTACTTTATTACCAGCCTCCAACCCATTTTTGGCCTACCACCCTCTTTAGCCTTTACTTTATTTCTAGACCTCCCACCCCCTTTCATCCTTCCACCTGCTTTAGACTGATTTATTTCTGGTCTCTCGTGACCTTTCGGCCTCCCACACTCTTTCAGTCAGAGGCCAAAAGTGGGTGGGATGCCGGAAATTTTTCATTTGAGTAATATTAGCTTTAAAAACCCATTTAGTCCATAGGTGCTTTTCTGAATATGGAAAACCACATCAGTAGTCAGCACGAACCAAACAACATTACTGGTGCCTTTCTCATGGCAATAACAGCCTGAAGCCTCTCGATCAACACAGACTTACTAATAGTCTGTTCCAGATATAAATCAGCAGCCTGGCAAAAGCAGGAACTAGCGTCTTTCCTTCCGCTGAAAGATCCCCCTCTGCACTCATTTGTATTGGTCATTCTCTCTGGTGTATGCTGACCATTCAGTTGCAAATGTTTTGTCATAACATTTATTTCTTCAATATGCTGACTCTCAAACATACTGAAACTTCTGAAATAGCTTCAAGGAATCTTGAAAATAACGTTCCTCCTCCTTAGATCAGTATGGCAATAAATACAAAAATGACTGATAGAAATAGCACAACGCTTATTTTAATTTCAACTTCAATATAGCAGGGTATTTCTGATTTAAAAAAATATTTTTATATCTCTATTTTTAAAAAGCCCCAGGTAAAAATATAGTTACTTAAAAAAAAGAAGAGAAAAAACCTCAAAACAAACCAAAACTAGCGCATAAACATACACAAGATTAACACATTATGATCAAGCTTCTATTACCACAGAGCTTGAGATGATTTCTGCAATTTTCTCAACATGATGTTGTCCCTTGCAACTAACTGTAACTTACGAAGCCATCTTTCTATTTAAATAGACTGCAGGTAAATAAGCAGAAAAGTTTCTTCATTTCAGTCGTTAAACATAATTCATCAGGTGCTTTTACGAACCTGTTTCTGCCGGTACAAGATACTAACAATTTAAAAGTGGGACACAGACCTTTTTTTTGCTTTTGAGGACTAATCTATATAGCCAAGGGCAATTACAGACCACTTTTGAAAATGGTTTGTGCTCCCAACATTGATGAAAAAGCCATACAGCAGATATAAATTGGATTTCTCATTTCACTGCTCTCTCAGAAGAATCAGAAATCAATTTGTCTCACTAGGCCAAATTCTACTGTTTTGAATTAAGAATTTGTGTTTATCTCAATGGGAATGCTATGTGCTAAAGACTGTAAAACAGATTTATTATCTATTTTTCTCTCTCTCATCCCCAGTACTGTGAATCCTAAACTTTTTGTTAGTGTTAACTTGTTGAGAAATTGCTACATCAATTTGTAATATATAAATCTGGAACAGTTTTGATGGAGGAAATCTGAAAGACTGATTTTATATCACTGGAGTCAAAGGAAACTTTGTTATTAAAAGCAACAAGTGCAAAAGCAAGGCAAACATCTCCTCTGAGACACCCCAGCCTTTGAGAAACACTTCAGATAGGAGGCCAGAGACATGCTTTCTCCCTTAAAGATGTTTGAATGAGCAGCATTTACAAAGGAAGTTTGACTGGGTTGTAAGTATTTGATCATTGCCCCAGCCTTTATCAAAGTTTATTACTTAAGGGAAAGAACTTTTCTCCTAATTTACAATTTTTCCCATTCACAAGCAGAACTTAGTGGATTGATGTTTACAACAGCACTGCAAAATTGCTGTATGCAATGTCACAGCGCTTGCTCCCTTGAAAAGAAACATGAGCAGAAAAGACAGGAGCTGGCAATGAGTGTAACAGGGAACCTTCCCTCCTTCCTTGCTTTGTCCACTCCTCCTGAACAGGAGGGACCTCACATGCCACCTACTGCTACTTCTCTTTGAATATACTCCTTAAAGATTTCGACTTACTTATTTCTCACTACTCCAAGGACAGGAGGGATTAGTGCAAGAGGCATAAGGGCTGAAGAGTCTCACCAGAGCCTCATCAGACCATGCTGATGTGACTGGAAAGACTCCCTAGGACTCCAGCTCCCATCCCCTAAATTGCAATGCCCATGAGTCAGCAGCACAATGAAAATAATCAGCACCTTTTCAAAAGCACTTGTTTTCACTAATTTGTTTGGCATTTTGAAGAATTTAGCAGGCCTCTCTCACTTTTGCAATTATCTTGTCAGGTATTTGGGGGCATGGTGGCTGTTTTTGTTTAAAATCTGCGTAGTGCTTATCACAGCAGTGGCCTGGAACACAGGTAGGCAAGACTGGGTAAAGAAGGCGCACCAGATCCCCGAGGGAGGGCACAGTCTTTACAAATATACAAATTCTAGGTGGAATATCAGCTTGTCATTTTTTTTTACTCTGCTGAATTCGTAGTGAAAGGAGAAATGTATCCATAATTTAGAGTTGACATTAGAGGTAAATATTTATGTCCCTTGATGGAGCACAGATGAAATCTGTTTGAAAATCCGTCATAGAAGGCTACAGTCTAGACAAGAAGATGGCATGGGTGCAGTAATGAGACACTAAGGAATCCAGCAACGCAGTCCATAGCATTTGGAAATGACAAAGCACCTTGTCAAAAGCCTTGATACAAAGACGGTGTCCCTTTTTTTGCTGGAAAAACAGAATGTAATATGCAACTGGTATTTTGTGTTGGTGCTAATGTATGTCATATTTTCATTTGATCCAAACATTTATTATTACCAGAATTCATTATATGAATTTCTGTTATTTGCCTTAGTAAAATAAACAGAATCAAGATGTAGAAATAAATACACATCTCATTTTCTGCAGAGTGCAGCAGTGAGTTAAAAAAAGATTGGTTATAACAAATACTAAGCTTGATACAAAAAGACAAGGAAATTTTAAAACTCTTCTAAGCCCACCTTTCCTCTAGTCTGATTTATATATAAGGCAACAACATTCTTCTGTTGCCTTTAGATTTCTGCTTTCGGTGTACGATCTCTTTCCATGCTGTACCTTTCTTACCTCTCAGTCTTGATGACATGGAAAAGAAAGTAATGAATAATAGCAATTTTGATAGACACATTAAGTTACATGCCTCAGCCTTAAGCCAATCTCTAATGATTAAAGACAAATGATGTAATGAGGAAAAAAATACATCTTTCAGCTGCAGAAAACAAATTTCGCTATGAATTTCTTTTTTCTGGGGGTGACCAAGTATGACTAAAGGATCTTTACTTTTATCGATTATAGCCGTGCACTCCTATGATGTTCCTTACCAATTGGCACGTGGTAAAAATTTGTCAGAAACAGAGATAAAGACAGAAAGAAAGAAAGAAAGGCAGGCAAAGAAAGATAAAGATGATGCCAATTTCATAAGTTTTAAATAAATTTTTTTAGGAAGCTTCACATTACAGACAGGGAAATGGAAGCAGAGCATTCAGTTACATGCAAATATAAGCTTCTACCCTGCAATTGCTGGCAAGAACTCAAATGTTCTGCAATCAAGAATAAATGATCTGCCTCAGCAGTAAATGGAATGATTCACCTGTAAACCACAGATGTTGCACTAGCATTAACACTGTCACGTTTTATGCGAGTCAAAATTCAGGGCTCTAAGCTTATTCTGCAACTTGGCTTTCACCAAATCCAGTTATTTCATACTTAGTACAAAAAATAATAAAACTTATCTTTAGTTTTAAATTAATCATATAATGCTTGGGTTATAAAAATGAATAGCCCACATTTTTGATCAGGTCAGAAATATTTTTCACAGAATTGCCTCCTGTCTTCTACTGTTCCATTCTGCAAGTGAGCTGAGTGTTGCCAGGGAAGAAGCATTTCAAATTAATTTACAAAAGATGACTGAGATAGGCAAAAGGTTTAACAGCACTGCGAGAGCAAATTTAGTGAGCCTCCTGGCCAGCTTTTACTCAGCAACATCCTAGTCTCTGTCTGGTCCCACTGAAATCCACTAGGATTACCAATAGGGTCAGTGTAATTGAAGTTTATTACAAATTTAATACCTCTTTTTGTTTATGGTATAGCTATTACAAGTTTTGCCTGTACCATAAACAGGGCAGGTAATAATTCAATAACTAAAACTAAATGATTCCAATGTGAAAAAGGCAAAATGTTGTTTTGCTAAATTTTCTACATTATTCTCCTTTCTCTAATAATATAATAAGAAAGGCTTTCTAGAAGTGAAAGGAGAGCTTTGGAAGATTTAAAGATTCTTAGTAGACAAGTAAAATTGCACAGAATGATCACCCAGTAGTGTAATTATTCCAAAAATACCACTAAAAGACAGCACTGAATGCTTTCGCAGTGCCCAAGGAGACTCAATTACGTGCTTTTGGAACTGCTGGGTCAAAAGAGTATTGTTATCCTCAGCACTTACTAGAGGCAATAACTTAATCCCTTCAATAAAATTCTTAATGGTCTAAAACACTCTGTCAATGGAGTTATCTTGTGTCAAAGTGATTAAAGTCAAATTTTCACTGTTATTTACTACAGTAAACTAAAAGTTAAGGATCGGGAAAATATCCTCACATAAGAAGTTAATTTCAAGGAAATTAAAGAATTAGCCAAAATTATTAAGCATATTATCGTCTAAAACAAGCTTGGAAACTCAGAAAAAAATAATATTCAAAATCCCTACTGCCATCACAAAGGCATGAAGAACTTTCCTTTATTATTAATGAATTTAAATGTTTTGGAGATCATTATACATTCCTGAAATCTACATACATTCACTTTAAGCTCTTTGAAGAAGGTTATCTTACTCTTTAATGTTCATAGCAGTAAAGAATTGAAGGCCCCTGCCTTGCCAAAAAACAAGATTGAAACTGAGTAATAAATCATTCCCTGTACCTGCACAGATTTTCTTTCTTTTTTAGATTCTTAAACATGATTCTTGTTCATCTCTCAAATAAAGTGTTAGGGATTTTGACCTTTCTTGGAAATGGTGGTATTGACGTCAGTTTTTCAGCAGACCTTTTAGTCCAGCCCTTCTGACACAGCCTCCCAGCACGCTCAGTCTGGCCTGCTGTGGAGGGAGGTGGTATGAAAACACCTTTGCACAGTCCTCCAGTCTTCCACATACGTAGGCATTTTTAAAATAGCATCAGCTGAATATCTCTTGCAAACATAAAGCATATTAAACAGATACACCAACACCAGTTCACTTCCCTGAGCAGCATTCCCTGGTGGAACCTGTTGGTATACCCTGAGTGGGTCTTACAAAAACCCTCCATGAGTTCCAGTTCAAATACACATCCATCCCACCTAGAACCAGCCAGTGATCACTCCATTTGGTTTTTCAAACACAACTATTTTTATGTCAGAAAAATTTATGTCATGATGAACTTGAGTGAGACAGTACTGACTTGTACATCTTCAGAAAACACTGATTATATTCCAAACATCTCCTACGCTTAATGAACTGCTAAGTATAAAGAAAATGTTCTCCACCCACTGAAACAAGAAAGGAACTGTGCTGTGCCACAGCCTTTTCAGAATTGATTTACAATTTACAGGTATCAGATGGGTAGACAGATAGCTATAGAGATAGTAAAAAATGTTTAAAATTGTAATTTAATTTTAAGAAAAGTCCTTATATGAAAAGCAGCAGAGACACACACTTTGAAGATTTTTCTCCTTGCTACTGGTGGTCACATCTCTTTTAACTTCACCATTTTATCTTCGGAGAAAGCTGGCATCAAAATCTCTGGAATATGGAATATATTAGTTGAATGTATTTGTCCTGCCACCGATGCCAATTAGCATTTCTTTGTTATTTCTTACTTTTTATAATGTTATTTTACTGTCATTGCAAATAATGGCCATCATAACTGAACAAATTCTCAGACTTTTAAGTCCCAGATGAAATGGGGAAAAAAAAAGAAAGTGTAACTAAATACAAACCACACAAAATTAAGTGGATGGGGGTGCGCAGCTTCTGAAAACTTGAAAAGTTTTATTGTTGATTTAGTTTTAGCTTTTTCCTTCAATAACTATATATAAGAAAGAGATAAACTGATCTGACATTTAAACGCAAGAAAAATTTCTCAGGTCTGAAGTTCTATTGCCTCAGTAAGCAAGATTAGACCAAGATAATTAAATGTGCAATTTGTCACAACTACTGTGAGGAATGACAGTATTTTGAAATTACCATTTGCAGTGGTTCCCAATGTTGCAACATTGCTTCTCAGTAGGTAAGAAATTAATTCTTCCTCCTCTCTTTTACTTACCTATTTTTCTTCACCTAATGTAAAAAAAAAAAGAACAAAAATCCTAATGACAGAATACTCTCTAGACTTCCTGCTGAAAATATTCTAAAATGTCAACATGAGCCCATTAAAAACTGTACATAGCAAAAGACATTTTAGTAACTTTCTTCATGGCTTGAAAATTAAAGTAATTGAGAAAAGACTGTTATTTCCTATGGAAACAGAAAAGGTTTCAGACCATTTAGAATAGAAAAACGCTCAAAGCATAAGTTTAATTTTAGCAGTTCACATAATCATGGTAAAAAGATACAATACTCTGTAAAAAAATACTTTGTAGAAAGATTCTCCCCATAGATACCACTAAACTGTATCTTCCTTCCTTCACATTATCTGTCTTTCCAAAGTATCAAGTAAAGCACCACCAAACTTTTCCTATGAGGACATGAGGTTCAGCATCTATCTTTTGTTAAGTCTCTTGGAACCAACAGTTCTGGGGAAAACTTCATCACACTGCGACAAGAGCCATACACTGCTGCACATGTTTATAGACATTTCACTCCCAGCAGCTTTGCCACAAATGACATTGAGATAATTGGAGCTATTTGTCAGCATATCCTAAATAAACTGATTTGTTACATTTTAAAGACTCCAATATCATACAGCCTATGCTTAATTAAATAAATCAGAAGATACTCTGAAGTAGAATGTTCTTAGTAGAGTAGAACTTTACTGGAAAATCTAGACTTTTCCAGCAGAATTAGAAAAGCACTTATATGAAAGATATTTATAACCGGGGACTCGACTTCTGTTGTCAGCTATACCCATGGCTGCACTGAGATCAGAGCTTCTCCCAGCTCTGCAGCCAGCAGATCAAAGCAGCCCCTGGTGTCAGGTTGTGCAGCCGGAGAGCTGTCAGCATCGACCGCACAGCAGCCAAAGACACTTGCAGCCTATTCCCACTGATGTCACATCAAGTGGTCCCCAGTTATCCACCTCTTCAGTTCCAATACATGAGGAGCCACTTAGCTAAAGGTGTAATATATAATACAGCCAGCAGTGAAATAGTAACTATCATATTAAAGGTCACTGACATCTGTACCTATTGAAATAAATGAGATGGACCCTGCATACGTGTAGTGAAGAGGCACTTACTGCCATGCTGAACAGTTGATTAGTTGGCTGGATTGAGTGAAAGAGCCTTCTGCCCCTGGGCTCCAGTGATTGCTGCCCATCCTGCTCCAGCAGGTTAAAATCCAGTAGAAACCGTTAAACTAGACACACTTGAGATTTTTTTTTTAAATCTTAGAAAAATGACAGACAGACGTTTTTTATTTTAATATAAAAGGAGCAGACAAGCTGGAGCAGTAGGCTGCCATCCCCCATCAGCGTGGGAGCTCCCTGTCTGGGAAAAGCAGTTGTGATTCTGCTCACAGCTCTCTGGACCAAACTTATTAATTCTGTTGCACTCTTCATAGTGAACATCAGACACATGGGGACCCCTAAATCCACAAACAAGAAAGGGAAATAACAAGTTAAGGAAAGAGGGAGGCTCATACCCAACACCTCAGTGATTATGCAGATAAGCTGCATTTATTTTCCCTTTGTACTTTACAGTTCAGATATAAACGAGAGCTGTTATTGAGCAGGGCTCTTGTCAAAGCATTCTCCCTAGCTCTATTTACATCTTCTGTATCTATTTTCAGTGTACATTAAAATAACTTGAGTTCATTTGCAACATCAGCTCTGATCTCTAACTACTGTTATTTTCATATGTAAAAATAATTCAAGTTTATTTATGGCATTGTTTTGACTACCAAACTGCTGATGTCAACCAACATTATAGAAAGAGAATCAATGACCAGGCTTAGATTATTTTCAACCACAGACAAGAAAGTTTGACAAGACCGATGATAAATCAGGATGACTCTGCAAGAAAGCCTCTGGAATGTACTGGCATTTCAATTTTATTAAGAAATAATAAACAGCCTCTAGCAATAATATGTTTCCACATGACAGCTGTGCTATAGCAAGTGTTTGTATGCCAGTGATAAGAGTTATTTTCACACCAGCTTGCTTTGGAAGGAAAGCATTCAGACCTTGCACTTAGACAGCTGAAATGGCATGGATACAGAAAGCTATGTTGCCATCCCAGACTAGACAAAGACTAGGTTTGTCCTATGTCTTTGTCTTTTGTGTAGCCATCAAAAACAGTAAGAATTCAATTTTTTTTTTAGGATACAATATTGTCTCAAGAATTCAGTGGCTGCATTTGGAAACTGCTTCTGGAAATAAGGAGTAGTATCATTTTCTGTGGAAAGTACTTTTCATTCTGCTTTTTAAATCTTTATTATTTTCATTTTTAATAGCCTAGTTTTAATGCAGAACTTTTGTCTTTCTGTGTCATAGCTGGAACCATAGAGCATCTTTCCAATTAAATCAGTGAATTGTGGCTGATTCATCGCTGACTCATTTTGCTAAAGTTCTTAAATAAATCCAGAGAATCAGGCCTCACTTCAAGCAATTTATTTTCTTTTTTCATGTAGGTAGAAATCCCTTTACTACTGGCATTGCACAATTTAGGCTGAAAACAAAACACAATAAAATTCAGCCACTCAGTTCATTCTGAGAGTCTGAGTAAAGCCAAATGTTGGAATTATCCAAGTGTGCAAGAATAAAGCCAAGGTGTTTGTCCTGGTGGCCCTACAACAGACACTTCCATTTGTGCAGTACCTTCATGATCCATTACACTTTACTGAAGCTTCTAAATTGTCTCTAATATGAAAAAAAAAACTCAGAAAGTCAGTGTTTACCTTTGAAACAGATTTTTTTGCTAAAGATTTAAATTTTGAGCTAGTTTGAAAATACTGCCATTTTCATTTTTTAAATGAGAAACGTTGAAGGCATGATCTGAATCAGAGCCAGACAAGACAGCAGACTGAATCCTCAATCATATGAATATGTTTACAGCAGTAGAATTGCTATTCAGTTCCTCTGTGTCATCCTCTTGAAACAGTGTGACTGGAAAAGCAAGGAAGCTCCTTCATAGCTGATATTACAATTCTGTATTTAAGATAATGCCATAAAAAGTTTGTGCAAAAGTTTGCGTTAGTTCTGCAAAGCAGTTTCTGTCTCTAGTAGCAGACTTTTAAATACTAGTGGAAAACTTTTCCAAAGGAACCCCAAATCTCTCCTAGAAAAAAAATTTCTAATATTAGGTGTTTGCTGAGGATGATGTTTGAACAAGGACCCACAAAAGGATACCGAATACTGTTTCATTTATGGGATTTTTTTTCTTGCTATTAACAATTCCCCATTTCTTCAAACCTACACATTGATGGCTGATCCTTTACAACTAAAATACCCTTGAATACATGTATATCAGTAAGCTAAAGAAGAGTAAATGCGTATTGAGGGTGAGGTAACATAACAGTTCACCAACTTAACATACAAGAAATGTTCATATCAGTGAGAAATCCTTTAATATGGAACAAGCTTAATCATTAAGCAGTCATGAAAGGGTACGGTAATGCTTATCTACAATTTGAAATGGATTTGCCAACTTTAACCCAATGCTCTCAAACAGGGCAGAGTAACAGAAAGAGGATCCACAGATTTGTTATTCATCAAGTCTTCTTATAAACTTGAATCTTTTATGACTAAAATCTGCTATTAACTCATTTTTCAATGCACTAATTCTGAAGGAGCGGAGCAATTTACACAAAAATACTCACTTTTAATGTGCCTTTTATGAAATGCTTATCAAGGTCAGGCACTATAATTTGAAGAGTGAAATGTTATGCTGTTCAGAAGCATTATTTTAAAAAAACCCAACAAATATGCATTAGTTGCACTGAATTTTCAGTTACTTTGTTTTCTTTTTTCTTGTTAACACATAAATAACCTCTGGCTACATAAATTCCCTCTGGCTACTTCTATCCAGCAGGTATGAGATTGCTGTCATTCCTTGGTATATACCCTATATGGTATATGCCCCCTACGCTCACAGAAGCCAAAGCCCTTCAGTAACGTCAGCTGCTCCCCAAAAACTGGCACCTTGTGCTTTGCAGGCATCTTTGCAAGTGCAGAGCCAGTTGCAGCGGTAAGGGCAGAGCTGCCAAGCAAAGTGGCCAAGCTGCTGTGCTGGCACCGGTGCAATGGCTTGCTGCTCCCTTCTGCTCTGCTGGCACAGGTTTTCCAGCATGGGCACTTTTAAAAGACATATGAACAAACAGAAGTAAAAACAAAAGCACTCTTGGT
The DNA here is from genome assembly GCF_013368605.1 of Nyctibius grandis. Classification (NCBI taxonomy): domain Eukaryota; kingdom Metazoa; phylum Chordata; class Aves; order Nyctibiiformes; family Nyctibiidae; genus Nyctibius; species Nyctibius grandis. Next base: position 17,777,943 of record NC_090665.1, read on the forward strand.
GTGGAATGTCCTCACAGCGCCTTATCTTGTAATTGCATACCACTCGTTTGTATCATGCCTATGCTGGAAGCTTGTAACTTCGTAGCTCTTCACTTAATAAAGGCATGCTCCTGGAGAGCTAGACAGAAGCCACATTCACCCCCCAACTTCTGACCAGCACAAAAAATTGCAGCCCCCGCCCCCCCAACCACCCTCTCTTCCTGGGTGACAGAACCCTAACTCAACTCTTTGGGTCTACTTGACCTCAAGCAGAAGCCATCTAGAGAGAAAATAGCAACAAAGAATTACTGATGGATATTTTTTCCTCATGGATGAAGCAGTTTTACTTTTTTTCCCTAGTTCAAGCCCTATCTGAGACTGTACCTCCAAGCAGGAGACACAGCTACCCAAACATGCCAACAAGGACCTGATTACAGTTAAAAGCAACCCCACATCCCCTCCTCAGAGAGAAAGTCTAAAACATTACCATCACTTTTTGCATTATCTGAACCCAACTGTAACTCTCTTGCTTTAGAAAGGAAGTAAGAAACCTGCACAGAGAAGCCTCCTAGCATGCAGTGTTAGCAGACTTCGCCAGACCCGTCTGTAGTCCCTCAGGTGCTTCACATGCGTGTAAGGGATACACCTTGCAGACAGGGTGAGGCTTCCATCCCAGGTCAGGCTGGAAACAGGGGTCACAGAAAGAAAAATCGAAAGAAGAGGGGTCACAGGTGAAAAGCAATAGAAACAGCAAGCTTTGTGTATCTGACACTTAAGCCATGAAACCAAGTTAATTCAGGCAGCCACTGAATAACATTTGATTACATTTGTACCTAGCTCGTGCACACACAGGGAAAAAGCTGGTGTGTAAATTCTTAGTATGTTTGTATTAACAAAGCTTTTATGATTAGTTGATCTGGACCAGATCTGATACTGCCCACGACAGAATTTCTTCCCCAGTTGTAGCCATGAACAGGTGTTTAACCCAGAGTACAGGAACTGTGTGTAAATCACATTTCTCTTAATAGCCTTCCCAGCTTCAAATATTTTAGCCAAGGGATACTCTGCACTCACCACAGTCAGTATATATTTAGCAACCCTCAGTGGTTACCTTTTCTGTGAAGTTATTTTGGGGGGAGGAGTTCACAGCTTATTATCTACCCTTTTTTTGCATGAAGACTCAACCCTTTGTAGTTGTTCTGAGGCTGATTGCTACTGGTTTCATGTCATGCTCCCTAGTTCTTCTATTAGAAAAGAGAGATGACAGTTATCCTTTTGCAATGTCTTCCGGCCAGTCCTGCCTTATTTAGTTGTTCCTTGTGCAGAAGCCATTTTATAAATTTGATTAATCATCTTCCATTTTCTCTGGACTTTCTCCAGTTTTAATCTGTCTTTTTAGATGAGCAGACAGTGTTCAAGACGTAGACAAACCTTGGCTTCATACAGTGGGGGAAAAGAGGTTCTCTGTTCCTGCCTGAGGATCCTCAACATTTGGTTTTGTTTTGAACACTGCTAGCAATGGGATATTTTTATTGAATTATCACAGCCTGAAGATCTCTTTCCCAAGAATTCTACCACGAGGAACTTCTAGTTTGTTAAATGAAAACAGAGGATTCATTTAGCTTCTTTGCAGTGACTTTATCTTCTCTGAGTACTGCCTTTCTGCCACAATCATCTGTCGGCCCTACAGACTTTCTGTCAGGCTTCCTGTGCCTGATGTGCTCGAAGGTTTATTCTTATTCTGGATTCCTTTTGTTTGTGTTTCCTCCAAATGTGGTGGGGTTTTTTTTTGACCTGTATTTTTGGGTTGAGGTGAGGTAATAAATTGGTGGTACTACGGGATGGCATTCCTCTAGCACTGAATTTCCTCAGTTCTGCATGTGCCATGAAACCCTTACTCCTTTGCAATGTCACATTAAAGGCTTGAGTAAAATGTATCTCTGGGTGCATTTGTATTATATAGCCAGGCATCTACTAGGGAGCCTTACTGTTTTGGAGCATGTACATACTTGTGTATGAAGGCTTCTTTTTGTTTTTGTTTTTGTGTTTTTTTTTCTTTTTTCTGTTTTTTTTTTTTCCATGGTTTATAGTAGATATACTTCTTCAGTAGTAGATCTAGAAACAGATATATGTCTTTTTTATGCAGTGTTTGTATTTGCAGTGCATTGTTCTAAATTCACATGTTGTACTCCATGAATGCTATTATCAGTGAGGATCTTTCACAAGCAGCTGCCTGCACTTGCTGGTTTCTGCAGTCTCTTCTTGTCCCCAGCTCACTGCTTGCTCAGCACAAGGAAGGCAAATACAGGGAGCCCAGGGGATAACAGGAGCTGATTAGGCTGGTCCCCAGCTCCTGTTCTGAGGCTGCAGCAGGGTTTTGCTGCCTCTCCCCAAGCTGCTACCCTGACTTACTGCCTAGCCTACCCCAGCTATATGCCAAGTCTTGCTTCCTGGCCCTCTCCCACTCACCATGCAGCCTCTATTTTGTTCAAAAAAATATTGCAGTTAATGTTTTCCTTCACTGAGTGCTTTACAAAAAGGAGTAGGTAATTTTTTTCACATTTAATGTATGCAGTTAATTGCTTACCATACTGAAACACAGTCCTGCAAATGCACAGGAGAGATCCTGTCAGAGTAATGAGCAATTGTCCTCCAGCTCAACAAATTATTGATCGATCCTTACTTTCATTTATTTCCTGGCCTCCTCCTTAGTGGACTTTCTGGAACAAAAAAAATAGATTTTTTTTTTTCTAAATAGTCACTAAATGCTGTATGCACAAACATTCTTTAGCATCTCGCTTCAACCCCCTGCTGCTACTTGGAAAGCTGTGCTGTGCCTGTGGCAGATACATTGCATGCAATACATCTGTCATCAGGGAAGATGGTGCCAAGCAACTAGGCAATAGCTTTACTAATATTTGTGCCTTTAAAGACCAGGAACTGAACTTTAACAATCTTGTTAAAATATAGTTTTCCTGAGAGAGTTACTATTTCAATGTATGACAGCACATCAACTCAAAATGTACAGATTACCATAAAATACACAAAGCTAAGGCTGCTGGTAACTCCCTACTGTCTCCACGTGAATTTAGGGTTAACTTGCTGTGCAAAAAGAGGCACGCACAGAGGTTTTACATAGGTGTGCATCCAGGAGAAGCTCACGCCTGTCTCTGGGGGCCAGACCCATGAGCAAAGGGAAAAAACACTGGGGGTTTGGCACGAATTACATGAGGTTGGACCCAACCGCTGACCAAGGTTGTGTTTTCACTGCAGGAGAAGAAAGAGTCACCTACACCTGGAAAGGTACCACCTAGCAGAGGATGTTCTATCCTGTTGCATGTAGGAAATGCAAGCCTTGCACATACTGCCACTTGCTCCTCATTTTTTCAGATGTACTTTTTCAGCTCCACACTTTCTTGCTGCTACCTTATGCTATATCGTGTCTCTTTCCTCACGGATATGATTACTCTGTTTTTTTACATTTAATTTGTGATATATTTGGGAAATGTGAAAATGTCTATTGTGTTCATCTGCACCATCATATTTAATGTCATTGACTGAAGAAATAGTTTCCATTTCATAATCTAGCATCTTCATTGGAGAAAATTATTGGAATTGCTTGTCCATTTATCATTTCATGTTAGATTTAACGGCAAACTGCTACAGACTTAAATAATACAACAAATTTTACATGTAAATACAATAATTCATAATTAATTAAGACTGGCTACACTTGAACAGAAAAGCGTGGGTGGATGGGAGGGAGAAGCATAGGGAAACTATCATTTCTTTTGACAAAAAGCCACAAATTGTTTTTAATATTTTGGTCATTTAGATTCATGGCACAGAACAATCTCAGATTTTTAAATTCCCTTTACAGTTCCTTTTTGCATGCTATGACTTCAGACGGTCACTTCTCTTGTCTTGCTACTAAAAATAAAAGGGAAATAAATTTGGAGCCGTAAAACTGTTATCTTCTAGCTGAGTTCACATAAAGGAGAATAAAGAATCAATGACACTCCATCACTTGAAAACCAGTGATGGGAGAACTATCCCTTTTCAAAATAGAACTACTTCAAATTTTTTTTTCGATGACCTGAATTACAGTGTTGAGCACATACCGTTCAGACATACAGAGTTCAGAGATAATCCCAAAAAAGCCAAATGATAAATATTGTGTTCACAATAGCGAGCACTGAGTTGTTGCCTTCTATAAGATTGAAAAACTGCCTGAAAGTCTAGACACTCCCTGAAAAACTCTCAAGACTTTTACACTTGTTTCAGCCTCCATATTTGAAAGTAAACTAATAATTCACTCAGTAGCAAAATTTAGAATGTAGATTTAAGTAATTTAATTTCTTAAAGACAAAAAAAGATACATGCGTCTTTTTTGCAAGTCAGTATAGTCTGTGAGGATGTTGCATACAAAACTACAGTATTTCAGTCACGCAAAGTAGGGTGTGACAAAGAAAGACAAAAGAGGGAGTTTTTCTTTAGTCCAGTATAAACACAAAAGCAAGCCTGATGTCATGACAATCTCAGAAACCTAAGAGCGTAATTCTGAATTATTCCTCTGATATATTGTGACAATGAGATCCACTGATTGATTCTTGCTTATAAAATTAATATCTGGAAGTGGTTCACAGCTTCCTTGGGATCACAGATCTCAGCTCTTTCTCTGCTGCCCTGACCCCTTTATGCATCTTGTTCATAATGTTCGTTGCTGTGGATGACACCCTGGGCCCTCCTTACCAGCATGTCTTGCTGTTGCCATTTCTTACCACACGACTAATTCCACCTGGTAAATCACTTAAACCACTTTCTTTTCACAGTGAGTCACTAACTGCATGTACCTCATTATGGCACAGAAAGTCTGATTTGAAAGTGTTTTTTTTCTTGGGTTTTTGGGTTGCATAAGTCTCCACACCCTTGTCTGATTAGTACCACTGGGACCTGCAGTTTGTACGTTGAAAAGCACAAGCAAAAAACAGGCCCTATAAATCTCAGTTAGATAGTGAACATGTCAGGGTACCTTGCCTTTACTTGCTCTTAGTATTGGTTCTGCATTTGCAAAAGGTGGATTACGCCACACTTCATCCAGCATTCAGAAAACGAATCTGTATCAAGAAGAGGGAGTAGCACCACAGAAAGGCCATTAATCACCAGCAATTTTTCCTTCACACCGGGGTCGGAATCACCGCTAGTAAATGGGCCACAAATTGAAAAATGAGTAGTTAAACTACTAATGCCTTTGTTGATTTTGTGACTTAATGAAGCAGGAGACCTATGAAAGCATAGTACAATTGTGCTTGATTACAATAATGAATAATATATTATACACACAGGAGCACCAGTTCAGACTTTCATGCAGATGGTCTGACTTTGGAGAACTTGAGTTTATCATGTTAATAATGTGACATACAATGTTGATGCTGCATGTTCCTTCCTCTCTGTACAAGAAAAGGAAGACTCATGGACACATTGACATTTTCTGAACCATGTTGAAGTGAACATGGGACCTTCTGGGGGAAAAGTGACAGAGGAGAGTGAATCTGCCTGTTTCTGGAAACCCTGGAGACTTCTGGGTAGAGAAACTGCAGCACAACTTCTCTGCAGCCCCATAACCCTCTCTTTTCCTACAATGAGACAGAAACAACAGAAACTGAATTTTCTAGGACTTTTGTTTTCTAAGAGCTTTCTATCTCCTATGGAGATTTCTATGAAAGCATACAATGTGGCCCAGGCAGTGCCTTCTGTACTGTTTTCCAATACAGATGTCAACCCACACAGGCTTTCACTCACTGCTCATCCACACGTTTGCACAGAGCCCATGTGTAATAGTGCACAGAACCTGATACAGTTATCTGGGTGCTACCAGCAAAAGAAATAAATAATGAAGAATAAATAAGGCATGTGAGTTTTCAAAAATCTTTCATCCTGTGTGGTGTAAGATTCCCCTAACCTTCTGAAATTTCTGTCCTGAGTATGCTCACTAAAGCTCTGAAGCTTCTTTTAACCAAATGAGCTAGGAAATGACCTGAGATCCTGGCTCTGTCCCTTTACTATGAATAAAACATAGATCCAGTTCTAAGGTGTTGGAAAAAAATATGCAGAAACTTGGGTAAGCTAATTATTTCAAGTAAAAAAAGTAGCTTTTTTTCCCTCAGTTCTTGGAAGAAAGAAGTCCACTATCTGGTTTGGAAATTATTTAGCTTCTCCCACAAAATATATGTAATTTCAAAACTGTTTTTGCACGGTTAAAATGGAAGTTATTTTCCTTGTGCTACCTCTCTGTGCCAAGTTTTATTTCTCTTTGCTCAGTACTGACCATCAGAAGAAGTTTATGAGTACGTATAGCATTGTCATTGATGATATTGGATATTACATCAACTTCTGGCCATAACAAATGGGGATCAGAACAGTTTTTGTTCATTTTCTTACAAAACAAGCTCTTCTCTCCTTTCCATTTTCTTCCTGATGATTCTCAGAATGCCACATATCATTTCCATTTTCTGGCTGAAATGTAGTTTTCAGAGAAAGAAACGAGCAGTAGGAAATGAAATTGCTCCGTGTCACCCCCCTGTCCCCACTGTGGCCTCCTGACAGCATCCTGTTGTTAGTCTATGAGAAAACTCAAAACGTGACTGGCACTTGGTTTGCACAGTAACATCACTCTATCAGGAGAAATATTGTGATATGGCCATCACAATAAACAGAATATGAACAAAGACAGCCTGGGAAGGAAACACTGCTCTGTTTTCTGTGTCCTGTATGGGCGAAGGACTTGTGACACTCAGTAGGAGTCTGCAGCAGCAGGGATTTTGTGAGACATTGTAGCATGAGTTTCTCACATAAAATCCTAAATGTTCTGCCCAGTTTTGTGCCCCTCAGGACTGTTTGAGGGTAAGACTCTGTCCTGTAGACTCTGTCTTATCATCTGATAATATCAAATTGATTTGTTCAATGTTCCTCATATTACTTTGCACAGAAACCCACAAAAGCCTAAGGCTGCAGCCTTCTTAACACTGGGAGCACAGAAACTTGCAAGATTTGGGAAGCAACAAAACCAGCTATTCTGCCTCTGAAATCTGTGTCAATACATAAAATAAACAGGATTTTCCAAAATCACCATCCTGTTTAGCATTCAAACACAGCAATAAACTCTTCGGTTGCAGTTTGCTTGCTTAGTTATTTGAAAAAGAGATTAAATTAATTTAGGGCGTTTTGTCTGGCCTAGCAGAATTGACAACATAAGCCACTTCTCTAGGGTAACTACAACAGCACATTATGAAGATGTCCGAAAAATACAGATCTGACACATTCTCTCAAAGCTACAAAAAAGCGTGACAAAGCCATAGCTGAAACCTCACATCTCACAATCCTTCTTAGGCTGAGAAACTGAAGCAACCCAAAGCTGTGTGTAGCTGTCAAAGATGATCTCAGCTGGCAAAATGTTCAAAAACATCTGATGCTTCATCATCCTCTCTTGACCATGGAGTTGACGAATTCCTGTTGCCCATGACAAGTTCACATGAAATAGCGTCATTTATCACTTCTCTGCTCCTCTAGTATTAATTGATTTTATTGTCAAATGATATATTCTTCATCCAAAATAATAATCTTTCTGCTTTGCTAATGTGGCAAACTGCATTTATATTATTTTCTTAGTAGGATCTTTTCTCTTATTAGAAATAATGCAAAATGGTAATACAAGTAAAGGCTGCCATATTTCAGTGTCTTGCCTCGGTCTCTGAATTAGGGACTACCGTCGAGCTGTCTGTGCCAGAATATCCTTCTGCTCATGTGACACATGGATATTTGACATTACATGGATTTATTGGATATTCCGGAACAAAATGCCTATGCTGAGGAAGGTATCTGGAGTCAAAAATCTTCAATCTGACCGTATTACATATATTTCACCCTAAATAGCAACTTTCTTTTAAAAATAAACTCTCCTAGGCCTTCTGTAAAGCCAAGGTTCTCCTCATTTAAGTAGGTGCAATAATCAACACAAGAAAACTATCCTCTTAAAATAGACTATGAATAGCAGAATGAAGGGAAAGCTTATCAGCAAATTGAGCTGAGTAGTTATTACATGTGCCTGTCTAGTTACACCTTATAGCACACATTCTCGTGAGCTTTCTGTACACATCCACTGAGAACCACAGTCTGCTTCTGCTTTGCTTCCATTTCCATGTATGACTGGCCCATCCCTTAGGTATGCTTTCCTAAGACCGTGGTGCAGGTATTTAATATTGTTCTTGGCTGGCTAACTGGAAAATATTTCACTTTGAAGGTGTCCTGGTTTGGCCTAAACCAGGCCGATTTTCCTTTCAGTGATTTTTACTTTCAGCTAAGTCTCCTCTAACTAACTGCATGTTTTTGCAGACAGTGTCTGCTTCCAGGACTGATAACGCTCGAAGTTTGTAGTTATCACTGAGGCACCGGTAGGGATGTTGTGCAGAAAGGCTCTTGCTGTACTTATTCTTGAGAGAAACCAAGGTCACTGCTGAATTCCTCATTGCTTACGAGTGAAGAGCCGAAGGGGGGTTGCAGCTGCAGAGGGGAGCGGACAGGGCAGGTGACCCAAAATTGACCAACGAGGGTATTCCATCCCATACACGTCATTCTCGGTATAAAGTGGGGGGATCACGAGGGTCTCGCTCTCTTTCTGCTATGGCCGGTGTCCAGGGAGGACTCCGTCTGTTTTCCTGCTGCCCCCGATCCCGATCCGTGCGTTCCTGAATCCAGCTCTCGACCGTTGCTAGGCCCAGGCTGGGCCTTCCCGGAGCCTGCCCTGCAGTGCCGGTGGTGACGTGGCTGACTTCAGGGGAGCTCAATCTTGGTTTTGTATATATATTTGTATATATTTGATTATTTCTATTATTATTATTATACTTTTTTTTCATTATTATAGTTTATTAAAACTGTTTTAATTTTCCAACCCAGAAGTCTCTCTCCCTTTTCCCTTTCCCTCTGGGGGGAGGGGGGGGGATAACAGAGGGCATCTGCCGCAGGTTTAATCGCCAGCCCAGCTTTAAACCGTGACAGATTTATTGGCGCCCAACGTGGGGCTCGAGAGAAGCTCCGACAGGTTGCTCTGATAAGTCGAATCCCAGCTCCAGTGGGAGGAGACCCGGAGAGCTCAGCCAAGAGAGTATCAGATTTCTTCCTTTGAGATTTACGAGGGGTTGGAAATTAAAACAGATAGCTAAGATGATAATGTTATTTGTGAGCCTTGTGTTACCTCTTTTCTTTATAAAGCTTGTTTTAGAGTTATGTGTAATGATACCTTACTTGCCGTATGCGCTGTGTGTTAGTGCTTTCATGTGGTTTAACAGGGCGTGCTGGTCGAAATGTGTCTTTTTGGTATGGGTTTTGATACTGATTTATGTCATGATAAACCGGGCAGTTATTATTCCGATCTCTTATCTCTATGATACAATGATGGGCAGCTTTAATCGCGAATCCGTAGCTGCGCACACCGGGCGTCTTTTAACTGATTTTGATAGTATCTGCTCCTTTTTTGCCAAGCTGATTCCTGCAAAATTCGAACAGGGCATGTCGTTATTTTCGTGTGTCCTGAATGCATTACTGGTGTTCTATGTGATTAGATGTCAGTGCAGCAACAGCGGGAGGTATCATGCTGCCCCTGTAACCAGGAGAAAACACCGAAAGAAATCAGCTAGTAAAGTGAAGGATGATGACTCAGAGGCTTCTAAGGCAGAGCCAGCACGGGACCCAGGTGAGGGCCCTTCTCAGTCAGAGTCAGGGCCTGACACAGAGGGGGGTTTCCTTGATCGTCTTTTTAAAGAAGGCCCATTACACAAGAAGGACAAGAAAGGTCCTTCTAAAGCAGAACAATCACAGGAGGACTCGGACTCGGAAGTAGAGATAACCTACCACTCCTTATCCCTGAAAGAACTGCGAAATATAAGAAAAGATTTTAGTCGTTATGATGGTGAGCCAATAATTACCTGGTTGCTCCGATGCTGGGATAATGGGGCAGATAGCATAGAATTGGATGGCAGAGAAGCCAGACAGTTGGGATCCCTGTCCAGAGATGGTGGTATTGATAAGATGCTTCCAAGAAGGTCGAACAGTATCAGTCTCTGGAGGCGACTCTTGTCAGCTGTAAAGAGCAGGTATCCCTATAAAGATGATGTTATGAGCCACCTAAGCAAATGGACCACTATAGAAAAAGGTATTAACTACCTTAGAGAACTAGCTGTGCAAGAGATCATTTATAAACACCCTCAGGACATTGTAGATCCTGTAAATCCTGATGAAGTGGAATGCAACCGATCCATGTTCCGGAAGGTTGTGAAGAGTGCTCCACCAACACATGCCCATACATTGTCAATATTAGTCTGGGGAGAAGATGCTATGGCACGACCTAGTGTGGGCGAAATGGCTAACTATATGCAACAGTATGAAGATAGTATTTCTTCCCCACTGCAGGCCCGTGTCTCGGCTGTGGAAAAACTGACTAAGGAGAACAAGGACTCATTGAAACAACTGTCAGACAAACTGTCCAGGATCGAGAATAAACTTGACTCTCTACCTACACAGGCCCGCGTTGCAGCCTTTAGGAGGCAACGCCCTCCTACTGGACCGGCTCAAAGGAAACGGAACACGTCACGAGGTATCCTGTGGTTTACCCTGCGTGATTATGGGGAGGACATGAACAGATGGCATGGACAACCTACCAGTACCCTACAGGCACGAGTACGTGAGTTGCAAGCTAACAGAAATACCAGAGAGAATTTTTCTAGGAGGATGGCTGCTCCAGTTACCAATGAGCAGGACCCCAGTCAGGGGAGATGGGCCTCAAATCCTTTTTTTCCAAGAGTGAATAGGGGAAATGAAGGTCCAATCCCCGTGAGCAGCACGAATCCAATCTTTAATTAGAGGGGCCCTGCCTCTAGCCAGGAGGAGGAGAGGGATAACCGGATTTATTGGACTGTGTGGATTCGATGGCCTGGCACATTAGAACCACAAAAGTATCGAGCCCTGGTAGACACTGGTGCACAGTGCACCCTCATGCCATCGAATCATAAAGGGACAGAATCTGTCAGTATCTCGGGAATAACAGGGGGATCTCAAGAGTTATCTGTATTGGAGGCCGAAGTGAGCCTAACTGAAAATGAATGGAAAAAGCACCCCATTGTGACTGGTCCAGATGCTCCGTGCATCCTTGGCATAGACTACCTCAAGAGAGGGTATTTTAAGGACCCAAAAGGGTATAGATGGGCCTTTGGTGTAGCAGCTGTAGAGACTGAGGACATTAAACAGCTGTCTACCTTGCCTGGCCTCTCAGAGGATCCTTCTGTTGTGGGGTTGCTGAAAGTTGAAGAACAACAGGTGCCAATTGCTACTGCCACGGTGCACCGACGACAATATCGCACCAATCGAGACTCCCTGATCCCCATTCATAAACTGATTAGACAATTAGAAAATCAAGGAGTGATTAGCAAGACTCGCTCACCCTTTAACAGTCCTATATGGCCAGTGCAAAAGTCTAATGGAGAATGGAGATTAACTGTGGACTATCGTGGCCTAAATGAAGTTACGCCACCGCTGAGTGCTGCTGTGCCAGACATGCTAGAACTTCAATACGAACTGGAGTCAAAGGCAGCCAAGTGGTATGCCACCATAGACATTGCTAATGCATTTTTCTCTATTCCCTTGGCACCAAAGTGCAGGCCACAGTTTGCTTTTACCTGGAGAGGTATCCAGTACACCTGGAATCGACTGCCCCAGGGGTGGAAACACAGTCCTACTATTTGCCACGGACTGATCCAGACTGCACTAGAAGAGGGTGGAGCTCCAGAACATTTGCAATACATTGATGACATCATTGTATGGGGTGATACAGCAGCAGAAGTTTTTGACAAAGGGGAGAAAATAATTCAAATTCTTCTGCAAGCTGGTTTTGCCATAAAAGAGGCAAGGTCAAGGGGCCTGCCCGGGAGATCCAGTTTTTAGGGATTAAATGGCAAGATGGGCGTCGCCAGATCCCGATAGAGGTGATCAACAAAATAACAGCTATGTCCCCACCAACTAACAAAAAGGAAACACAAGCCTTCTTAGGCGTTGTGGGTTTCTGGAGAATGCATATTCCAGATTACAGCCAGATTGTACGCCCTCTTTATCAGGTGACCAGAAAGAAAAATGATTTTCAGTGGGGCCCTGAACAACAACAGGCTTTTGAACAGATTAAACAAGAAATTGTGCATGCAGTAGCCCTTGGACCAGTCCGTATGGGACAAGATGTTAAAAATGTGCTCTACACCTCAGCTGGGGACAATGGTCCTACCTGGAGCCTCTGGCAGAAAGTGCCAGGGGAGACTCGAGGTCGACCCCTAGGATTTTGGAGTCGAGGATACAAGGGCTCTGAGGCCAATTACACCCCAACTGAAAAAGAGATACTGGCAGCATATGAAGGAGTTAGAGCTGCCTCAGAGGTAATTGGTACTGAAGCACAACTTCTCCTGGCACCCCGATTACCAGTACTAGGCTGGATGTTCAAGGGTAAGGTTCCTACTACTCATCATGCAACTGATGCTACATGGAGTAAATGGATTGCATTAATTACACAGAGGGCTCGAATAGGAAACCCTAATCGCCCAGGAATCTTAGAAGTGATCATGGACTGGCCAGAAGGCAAAGACTTCGGAATGCCACCAGAAAAGGAGGTGACACGTGCTGAAGAAGCCCCACCGTATAATGAACTACCAGAGGATGAGAAGCAGTATGCCCTGTTCACCGATGGATCCTGCCGTCTTGTAGGAAAGCATCGGAAGTGGAAAGCTGCTGTATGGAGTCCTATACGACGAGTCACAGAAGCCACAGAAGGACAAGGTGAATCAAGTCAATTTGCAGAGGTAAAAGCCATCCAGCTGGCTTTAGACATTGCTGAACGAGAAAAGTGGCCAAGGCTGTATCTTTATACCGACTCATGGATGGTAGCAAATGCCTTGTGGGGGTGGTTAAAGCAGTGGAAGCGAAGCAACTGGCAGCGTAAAGGTAAACCTATTTGGGCTGTTGAACTGTGGCAAGATATTGCTGCTCGGCTAGAGAAACTAGTCGTGAAGGTACGTCATGTAGATGCTCACGTACCTAAAAGTCGGGCAACTGAGGAACATCGAAACAACCAACAAGCAGATCAGGCTGCTAAAGTGTTCCAAATAGATTTGGACTGGGAACATAAAGGTGAACTATTTTTAGCTCGGTGGGCTCATGACACTTCAGGTCATCAAGGGAGAGATGCAACATACAGATGGGCTCGTGACCGAGGGGTGGACTTAACTATGGACTCTATTGCACAGGTTATCCATGATTGTGAAACATGCGCCGCAATTAAGCAAGCCAAACGGTTAAAACCTTTGTGGTCTTGGGGGCGGTGGTTGAAATATAAATATGGGGAGGCCTGGCAAATTGACTACATCACACTCCCTCAGACCCGCCAGGGTAAACGTTATGTACTTACCATGGTGGAGGCGACCACCGGATGGCTGGAAACATACTCTGTGCCCCATGCCACTGCCCGGAACACTATCCTGGGCCTCGAAAAGCAAGTCTTGTGGCGACACGGCACACCAGAGAGAATTGAGTCGGATAACGGTACTCATTTCAAAAACAGTCTCATAGATAACTGGGCCAAAGAGCATGGCATCGAATGGGTATATCACATCCCCTATCATGCACCAGCCTCTGGGAAAGTTGAACGGTATAATGGGCTGTTAAAAACTACCCTAAAAGCAATGGGGGGTGGAACCTTTAAAAACTGGGATAAGCATTTGGCACAAGCTACCTGGCTAGTTAACACCAGAGGATCTATCAACCGAGCTGGCCCTGCTCAGTCAGACCTTTTACATACAGTAGAAGGGGATAAAGTCCCTGTGGTGCATGAAAGGAATCTGTTGGGAAAAACTGTCTGGGTTCTTCCTGCTACGGGCAAAGGTAAACCCATTCATGGGATTGCTTTTGCTCAAGGACCTGGATGTACTTGGTGGGTGATGCTGCAGGATGGTGGAGTCCGATGTGTCCCTGAAGGTGATCTGATCTTGGGTGAGAATACTTAATTCTGAACTGCATGATGTTAATTGCTGCATAATACTAACAGTGTTCATAAGTGTCTTTCAGGTTGAAGCAGTGGTGATGAGACCGGAGCTAGCTGCTGCCATGTGACACATGGATATTTGACATTACATGGATTTATTGGATATTCCGGAACAAAATGCCTATGCTGAGGAAGGTATCTGGAGTCAAAAATCTTCAATCTGACCGTATTACATATATTTCACCCTAAATAGCAACTTTCTTTTAAAAATAAACTCTCCTAGGCCTTCTGTAAAGCCAAGGTTCTCCTCATTTAAGTAGGTGCAATAATCAACACAAGAAAACTATCCTCTTAAAATAGACTATGAATAGCAGAATGAAGGGAAAGCTTATCAGCAAATTGAGCTGAGTAGTTATTACATGTGCCTGTCTAGTTACACCTTATAGCACACATTCTCGTGAGCTTTCTGTACACATCCACTGAGAACCACAGTCTGCTTCTGCTTTGCCTCCATTTCCATGTATGACTGGCCCATCCCTTAGGTATGCTTTCCTAAGACCGTGGTGCAGGTATTTAATATTGTTCTTGGCTGGCTAACTGGAAAATATTTCACTTTGAAGGCTAATGTTCTCTCCCACCTTATCAAGTCTCAGTGCAATGTTCTTTTCACTTTATTTCCTTGCACACAGTTGTTTTTTACAGCAGCTTTGGGATTAATAGTTGCCTGTCTTTGATGCACAGGCTACCTTGCTAGAAATAAAACTTCTGATTTTCTGATCCTCAGTATTTTATGCTAGTGATACAACATGATCTATAAACTATTTAGCTGTTACCTAACAGTGTTATACAGAACAATAAAATTCTTTGTTTTGGAGCCTGTCAACAGAGAAAGGCTCCAACTGTCAAAACTGAAAGAAACAGAGGAAAATGAATCATAAAAAGCGTTTTGGATTTCTGATTGCCTTTGGCCCAAAAGGATCTTTTGAATTGAAAGGAAATGGTTATTGTACTGCTGCTCAATTAAAAACAATTAAGCTTTTGCACATTGCACTGAATAACCATATCATAAACCACTGAAAATCCCAACTACTCACTGTGATATTCCAGATGAGTTAATAAAGGATAAATGGCGCACAACCTATAAGTGAGTCATCCCAAAGATTCTCTTTGAAACACACATCCAATAAAACCTTTTGGGAAATGCAACATTTTGTCATACTACTAGATCCCTTCCAACGGTAGGAAATCAGAGACTATCATTGGTTGACAGATAAACAGTTCTTGTAATATTACTGATCATCTATGCTCCTCTGTTCTAGTGTACCAAGTGTACTCAAAACTGAAAGTAATTTAATCAGAATGCAAAATGTTGTAAGTTTTGCACAGATGAATGAAGGCTGATAAACATTACCAAGAAAGAACCTGTCAGTAGTACAGCATTAAAATGTGTTGATATAAGGCTGAAACAATAAATTGAAGCTATGTGAATGGATTAGCTGAATATATCTCTGGTTGACTTGGTGAAAAAAGGAAAAATGAGGTAGATTGCCAGATGTCTAAAAAGTCCCATTTGTTTTTATTACAATAGAGTTAAATATAATCATATTAGTAATTTTGCTGCCCATTTTCAGATAACCTAATACAAATATCAGGATAGATATCACTACTAGATTAATTGATTTCTATGTACTTAAAACCTGTTAATACTTATAATCTTAATGGACTAGAAAACTATATTTAAACTATAGTTAAATGTTGTGAACAAAATTATTTCCTTTCATCAAAAAAAACAAATGAAAAGAGAATATATAGCGAAGCCCATAATGATTAGGAAACAATTAATTCTACTCCATCCTACAGCTTTTCCACAACCAAGAATGCCACCTTGTGCAGGGCTCTTTAGCTACTCTTTAAGTAGTAACCTTCCTTCCATTTTCTCCCGTTTGCCTCCTGTGCACCATGTTCAGTAAAGGCTCCTCTAGTGTTTGGGGATGGAAGGGACGTGTCGACATGTTTTAACAAAGGCTGTCACATTTGTTCGGCATAGAAGAGGAAGCCCTTTCAGAGTACAGCTATGGGTCCACTATTTGGGGCTGTCGGAAGCAGCTCTCATTTAAGAAATTCTGAAAAGATACCTAGTAAATAGTGTAGCCACTGGTGATTCACTGACAGCCAAAGTGCCAGCAGGGATTAAAACGAAGCAATAGGGAGAGAACACCTGAGTGAACAGGTTGAGGGATGCTCACAGGTGGAGGCTTCTAAAAGCATCAAGGAAGTAGAAGTTCCTTTTCCAAGCCCCCTCTCCTGCCTTTAACAGTGATTTACAGTGAGAAATTGAAAGTAGAGCAGAGATCCCACCTCCCTAACAACAGATAATATTTATTGTTCTGACATGCTACAGCAGAAAAGGGTAAATCTTGATGAGAAGCTCATGAAATGTCACTGTCACAGCAACACAGAGACTCTGCCTTCATTATTACTTGTGCTGGCTGCACCTCTGTTCAAATTGGAAGCCTTGTCCCCATCCTGGGTGCTGAGTCTTAAGCACAACTGTAGTACTACAAAATGTTGTATCTAGGGAAATGTCACATCAAACTGGTATAGCAGCTCTTCTGCGCATCTGCTGACTGCCAGATGTGGCTTTCCTGCTTCTTTGGTCACCTGCTCACCCTGTTCATGTTGCCTATCTGGTACCGTTCACCTGGTCCCCATTAGACACAGACCTTTCCTGCCATTTCCTGGCTACTTAGTGCTTGATTTTGACGTCTTGTGTCACCAGCCAGCCTACAGCTTGCCCAGGATTGCACTTGACATTTTTGGAACTCCTTCCCCAAATATATCATTACTGTTCAAAATTCTCTGGAGAAAAGTTTTAATTGGGTTACTTACTGAAGAAACTTTCCATCAGAAAAGACGTAAATGCATTACAATTGTTTGGAAACAGTGAGTTTATTGCACAGAAGATATTTCACAGATGTTTTCAGTACTAAGGAAAGACTTCTTGTGCCAAAAAGCTTGTCTTTTTTTCCCCCTAACTATATATAATACAGGATACTGTCTCTCCACAAAACCCTGTTTTGCTTATACCTTATATGACTACACTGTGGCAACGCTATTTCCGAGAAAGGTGACTGCTTTCTTAGAAGAAAGTGCTGGGATTACTTTGGAGATGTAAAACTTCTGCACTCTGAAGAGGATGCTTCTAAACATGGTAATTTACACACCTTCTTAAGTTTAGGATGCAATATGTTCTTAAATAATAAATCTGTATTTTTGAGGTTCATATACTATAAAACACTGAATTTCAGAATCATAGCCATATAAAACTACACATAAAGAAGCAGCTGTGAGTTGCAAACTCCAAAGATAACTCCATAAAGATCTTTAAGACAATTTTTCACCTCATTCATTTTTAGCATTTTTTATCAGCTTACCCTATATATGCATATTTTATATGGTATTACATATATCTAGAGAAAACCCACATGGCAGGCTAATAGAGCATGCATAGCAGGTCTTAACAGAAAAATCTAAAATAACCAGAATAAATCAGGCCAGTCTGATCTTCCACTCTTACTGCATGCTTGTTTTACATCCCCTGGCTATATGCCTTTATAACTCTGACTAGACATCACATTTAAAATTCTGAGTGAACATCCCTGAATTCCAATGAATTATTAATAGCAAAAATGTTGCCTATAGAAAAGATTGATTATTCCTTTCATGTGGAATTTAAAAGCCAGACAAACATCCAGGAACTGCAAAGCAGAAACATCAAGAGCATGTTTGTGACTAGTTTCTCTTTAATTCAAGAGCTCTTACTATGAGTTTTTCTGGAAAACAAGAAAGGGAGTAGTGGTACAGCACAGGAAGATGTGCTAGATAAGAAGTTTAAGTCTTGCAAATACAGCAAATAATGTGACGTGCAAATATAATTTCTTGATATTTTTACCTCGTTCTGCAATTGCAGATGTACTTTCTCTCATAAGAACATGACAGTTGTAGCTTAAAAAAAGAGGATGCTGGAACTGGTCAAGTGGAAAGTGAATCCTCCATTGTATCTGCAAAACAGGTACCGCAGGCTCAACAGCTCTCACATAGATCCTGTTCCTGCTGGACTTACAGCGCATCACCTATTTGCTTTAGTGGACCCCCCAGGTAAAAACAGTCAAGAGGACAACAAACAGGGCAAATCTCTGTATAAACAATAGCTTTTAAGAATGAACTAAAATAATATCCTAGCCTCTTACAACAAGAAGACTCTCAACCAGAAATCACATATCATTAACGGATGGATACAGTTATCAAATATTTCATAGCAAAAGCAGCTTATGAGAAATGAAGACATGGGCAGGCTTTTCTGAATAATCTACCCTTATTCTAGAAGAATGAGGCACTTAAACCCCATTCAATTTTTAAAAAGTGTTTAGCACCTTAGTCCTTTCCTCTCTCTAGGGTGTGGAATACCATTAAACTGGTATCCAAAACCTTTAGTAAATTAGGGAAACACTTAAAACTACGTGGGTTGAAAGCATTAAATCCCCAAGAGAGGAACTATCTTTTTTTTTTTGTTTTGTGTAGAGATTCTAGCTCAGAGATACTGATTCCTGGTTTAGTATTTTCCTTAAAGTTATCCATCTGCTTCTGAGTGGGAGTTTGGCTTTTGTGATAAAGGCTTTTTTTTTTTTTTTTTAGAGTTAACATTTTCTTTCATTAAACTCAAGGAATCTTTGGGTGCCACTGACACTGTTAGCTAAGTAAATGCAAACTCAGGAACTCCTCACCAAACTTCTTTTTGTAAGGACCATAGTGAAAAGGCATATTCTGAAGCAGCCCTCCATGTTATCACTAGAAGTCAATAACATCTCTAATAACAATGAGTATTTAAGTGTCAAAAACGTGCCCTATCAGACATCAGAAGTCTACTGGATTGAAAATACTTCATCATCATAAAATTTTCCAACCATCAGCTAACCAGAGCCATCTCTGCTGAGCCTTGAGTGTGTCCACAGCTGGAAGATTTCAAATATTAAGCAAACAAATGTAAGATTTCTTTTTTAAATCATTGGGAAGAAACATACCATAAGCCTGAAAAATATTAATAAATATTGATGCAACTGCACTTTTTGAGGTCAAGTCACTTTAGGCTTGACTTCCTTCATCCTTTGTTACACTACTCAATACACACTTTTCTAAAGTCCAGCTGCTTTATTCACGTGAACTGTCTTCTGTTTTTCTATGCCCATGAAAGTTTAGACCACTTTTACCTAAGTAAGGGTCTGTTTGGTTTTGCTTATCAACAGCTACCTTTCTACCTTATCTGCCCTCTCACACCTTCTGTCCATTCAGCCATCATCCCTATGCTCCCCATTATCTACATCAGATTTTGGAGACAAAAAAAGATCACTTTGTCCTTAGAACTGCCCAACCAGCTAGCCTAGCTAATCATACTAATTTTCAAAGAAAATTGGATTTTCTGTAGAGAAATGTAACCTCTAGCACAGCTAGTTAATGCAAGTTTTAACATATATCTTAGTTAATTGTTGTATCAGTCATAAATGCATATGAATGGCATAGGAGATAACTGAAAAAAATCCTAGTTTTCAAATAAATGCATTTTGGCAGAAATCAGCAATTGCTCTTTCTGTGTTGAATTTACAAAACAATCTAGGTGATACTCACTATCAGGAAGAAGATATCACTCACTATCAGGAGGAAGATAACTAGTGCCAGGGTTTTTTTTTTTTTGTTTCATTGCAAATATCATATATTATCGGCAAGGGTTCGGTCTCATTTTTTTCCTTAAGCTAACCTTCTCTTTCTCCCTAGAAGTGTATATACTCTAATTTTCTATGAGAGAGACGTTACAGGCTAAAAGAGGCTTGGCTGTCAGATACACATAGAAATGTTCACATAAAAGTCTGAGGTGAAGACTGCTGAAGTCCTTGGGCATTTTCTGCTCAACAGGTTTTGGATAAAGACTACACTGACCACAATTACACAGTTCCTATCAAAAAAGACTTTCCTGATCAGTAATGTTAGCTGTAGTTGAATATACTCATGAAATATTAATTCTGCCCTTTGAGAATATTTTATAAGACTGATGCAAAAAAAAAGTGTTTGATTGAAAAAGAAACGCAAACATAAAAGCCACAAATTTAGCAACTGTGTTGAATTTTGCATAGGGAACCACAAACAAGGTCTAGAGACTGAATAATACAGATAAATCAAAGAAATGAGCAAGTCTGTTTTTGAAAGTGGCAGAGTTATGTCAGATCTGAGATGAGATCGGGGAAGAAAAAAAAAATCCTTTGTTCCACGTCACATTTCCTTCCCAAGGCTCTCACATTGCCTATTCTGCAATGGAAATATGTGTCCTTCATCAGAGTGGGCTGATTTCAGAGGACCTGCATCTGTTTATGGCATTCATTTTCATGAATGTAATTGCGCGTTTGCAACCTAAAGTGGAAGACTCTCCTATCTCTTGAAATAGGATATCAATTCATAGAGAATGTTCAAGGGATGAAGATATATATAGTTCTTAGTTTTTCTCTTATCTAGTGAGTGGACAAAAAAGGGTACAGTCTCCTTCACAATAATTCCAGGTTCTTCATTATTAAACAAAGGATGAGATTCAAAACAGAGGGAGCTCAACCTGCTAGGGTTGCTATTTTAACCAGTTTCTTCTCTCCCAAAGGAAGGTGGACATTCTCATGTTATCCCCCTGGGTTGCCAAAGAAATAACAAGTAGAAAGGAGATGACTGGAAAAAGCATGGCAAATGCTAGTGCTGTCATCTCTGGTCTGTGAAACCTGCATGGCTTGTAAGATGAAGGTACAGTGAACACTTCTTAAGATACAGGATTTCAAAAATTTTGTGACAACTTAGAGAAGCCCCCAAGAAGGAGGAAGCATCCCCTTGGATACATTTGCATTTTCTAACAACTCCATATAGTTGTTAGATTCTACAACTCTATTTCTAACAACTCCAAATGTGTTAGGTAAATGGTGAGGGGAGAGTGACCATCACAGGTGTGTTTGGTAAAATTGATCTCTGTTCCTAAAATTGCACTCCTGTAAGACAAATTATCAGGAAGGAAGGACTGCAAGAAAAGAAGTGAGAGGCAGGAGGCTCATCCCACTTTCAGCACCAGGGACACAAACCACAGACCCAGGGAAGTTTTCCAAGATGGGAGCAAGCATGAAGTGAGGAGGATATCAGATCTTTAAGACATGTGGCAAGTGCCAAGGAGTTCTTTTTCATCTAGTACATCTACAGTACGTTATTGTTTTAGTATTTTAATAAGGCCATATTTTTTTCAAAAATGAAAAAGAAAGGTCGCACTGAATGGAAGGTGAGGGCCACGCTAGCTAACAATGGAAGGATTCCTATGAGTTGCAGGGAGGTAGACTTGACAGAGTCTGTGCTTGCAGCAACTCCTTCATTCACTGATGTCACTGTTTTATCAGTAAGGTGCAGTGAAGTCTGCAAAAGTCTGTTTTCCAATGGAAAAACTACTAGCGAGTTGCCCTAGATCCAGAGTGCTGATGACAAGGAAAGGTAGGCTGTTACTAAAAAAAAGGTAGACTCCCTGAGA
The DNA here is from genome assembly GCF_013368605.1 of Nyctibius grandis. Lineage (NCBI taxonomy): Eukaryota > Metazoa > Chordata > Aves > Nyctibiiformes > Nyctibiidae > Nyctibius > Nyctibius grandis. The sequence continues at coordinate 17,799,587 of NC_090665.1, forward strand.
GATATGTAGCAATCTCACACCTCAGCGAGCACAGAAATGAGATGCAGAGGAACAGGAAGTACAAATGGCTGTTTGCACAAGTTCAAAGCCAAATTATATCATCAGTGGGAATGCATATTCAATCAAAACACACGTGTGCAAGGCTCACCACAGAGTGTTTGCAGTCTGAGACGGACACTCCAATACAAAGGGTCTGGCTGCAGTCCTGGCTGGAAAACAGAGCTTTTCTGAGAAGTGCTGCCTAAACATATGGAGGTAGGGACCTGAGCCAGGACACCCCACCACATAACTGACTTCTCGTTATGCAAGTGATCATTATAGACTTGTGAATGTGTTCTTAGATGATGCTGCATGAGCAAACTAGCCATAAGAATACTTTGTTAAAAACTGCAAAACTCTGTTTATACACTTGCATGTTTTTATGCATATGCACATATATATATACACACACATTTGCATAGGTCTATGCCTGCAAGAAACTAGTGGTAACAAAAGGATACAGTTACTTGACCAACAGGTTTTCAGTTATAAACACAGATCTAAACAACTTGCTTTTGCAGCTTCTGTTAGCAACATTTAAAGAGAAACATGTCACCAAGTCAGCCAGTGACAAAGGATGTGTCAGTTCAGGATGTAGTTTCAGGCTAGCTTGGGTTAGTCTACAGAGATTACAAACACATCCGTGAGTTAAAAAGCACAGACAGAGGTGTGAATGTTTCCATATTATGTTTTCATATTATGGCATAGTTGCATAAGGGAAATAAGTGCACTATCTGGGGCTATGTTAGGGTTCTAGTCTCCTTAATTTCCCTGGATAATCAATGAAGAGATAAGCACATTCAGAAAACAGTTTGAAGGAAAAGCCTGTGTTAACTGTGTTAGCCCCACTGGAGAAGCCACGAATGATAGCCAGAGAGCCCAGGGATATCAGCTAGCCTAAGTGCCTATCACTTAGGATCAGTCAAATATTTGATGTTGAGGAGGCAAATACCCACCTCAGCCTTGTGTTTTGTAGACTCAGAACAGGTAAGGGGACATGCTGACGTGAAATAATCATCAGCATGGATTTATAATAGGTCAAGCACAACAGGAATGTGTTCTTTATTCTTCCATGTGTTCATGGTGGATCTAGACAATAAATAACAAATCAAAAGAATAAAATTATATGATTCAAGGATCTGAAGTTAACTGGATTCCTAGGAATAGCAAATGCAGTGCAAGAACGGTTATTCCGGAAAGGTTACTTCCCAGAGACAGAAAAAAATGCTACTTGCACAACTCAGTGAGTGCACAGCTAAAGCTTGATAATCTCTAGTGGGGAAAAAAAAAAAAAGGCTGATCCTAAAAGCTCATTTTTCCTAGCAAAATTCAGGATGGCAATAGAAATGACAGTATATTTTTAGAATAGAGAAAGATGGTGAGTAAGTCTGTCTGTATAGACACAGCTTCTGTGGATAGCTGACCATCTCAGTGAAAACAGTTGCTCATCAGCTTTCTGGAACACAGAGGAAGAAACATGGGTAACCCAAGTACTTTAAACTTCAGTTAAACAGACAGTACACAGTTAACTCCCTGATTTGAAACTCATACTAAAACTGCAGTGTGCAGTGAAAATCCTTAGATTCCAAACATTTTCTTTCTGAGCATTTGCAAAAATAACACAGCTTTTCAAAGGCCTTAACAGCTATCTAATTTCTTTTAACCAGGACTGGGGTTTCTCTCCACTGTTTTTTAAGTTTATGTTAGTATATTCAAATACAGTTTTGATTTATCATACTCATAACTTTAAAAATTATATAAATCCAGAAAGTTATGATTGACAATACCAATTGGTAGCCAACATCTAGGGAAAGTCTCAGCATTAAGGCAAATAGTATGCAACAAGAGAACTTCCAAGAGTCATTAGCACAGTGAGAGTAGAAGAAAGAGAAAACTTTTGAATGATTCCCTAGATCTATTGATGGAATAATTTAAGAAACCTGTAGACTCAATGCTGTTTAGCTATTATATGTCTCTGTTGAGTGAAAGAATCAGGATAGTGATAGATAGTCGACAATAGCATGCCAATTTTAACAAGTTTGCTGGTATTCCTGGAATGGATTTTTGTGTGCTTTGCTGATAAACTTATACATAACACTTCACTAAGGTGCTTTCAGGCATAAAATTCATTCTTGCAATGGTCACTGAATGCAAACCAGCTTTAATATCAAAGTTAGAGTCTTCCCATAATTTTTCTGTTTGTGCGTTCACTCTACACTCTTCCGTGTTAGGAAACATGAGGTTCATTCAAGGGGTTGCCAAGGATTTTACAGTCTTTGGAGAAGAGAAGCAGATGGTCCCAGAAAGGTGAACGCTTCAAACATTGCAGTAGATTTGGGAAACAGACCTACAGCTGCCTAGGGATATACTTCAGACTTTTAAAAGGTTATTAACTGTACTACCACAAGCTGGGAAAATAACTCAAAAACAGATGCAATCACTAATTGCTCACTTGAACTTTGCCTATGAAGTTATTTCAAAAGGAAGAATATTTTTATGCTGACTGACTCTAAACAAAAGTTAGAAAAGGACATAATTTTGTAAGATTAATGAGGCAATTAGAGCTGGTGCTGCTTGAAATTCTCTCTAAATGCTGTACATTTGAGTTCATTAGGTGACAGTAACTGCACAGATTCATCATACACGGAACACCTTTGTCCTGGAATCGACACTGACAAACTAAACTGTTCACTTTTATTGGTTCACACACAGTTAGGAGAAACAAAACAAAACCATAAATACCAAAACAGCTTTCAAATACTCCAAAGCAGCTGAATTTTAGTTCTCCCATTGGGCAGAAAGAGTCCTTGTGCATACTAAAGCTACGCACGCAGCATAAAAACTATAAGCTACCGCCATTGATAAAAGACTTTGCATCTTAAAGTATAGTAAAGCCATCGCTTTTCCATGTCTCCAAATTAAAACAGAAAAATAAATCAAAGCAAGAGTCACCACTGAGTTCTGACAGACAAGCAAACCAAACCTTTAGTCTTTAAGAGATTTTAAGTATTTGCAATGAAAAAATAACTGGACAGAACAAGCTGAAATTTCACTAATACCAGTTGAGAATACACAAGAGTGGTAAAAGTATTAGTGTAATCAGCTGCAATGTAAAATTCAACCAAATGGATTTCAGATCTACTCTGCTGTAAGATTTAAAGAAAAAAAAATGATGAAAAGTGAAGCTTATAACTTTGTATTTGCTACCACTGCAAAAGCTGTAAGACTAAAAGAAAAATGTTACTATGAGACAATATCAGCACTTATGAGGTACTACACATCCCTCCAAGCAGATGCATAGGAACATACAAAATAAACATTTTGTAGGCTGCCAGCAGTGTTAAAATACAAAGCAGACAAGTGCCTCATTGCTTAAGCAGAGCTGTGTGTTGGTTGTAAAGAGGAGCATACATACAGATACTTTGCAGCCAACACACAGCTGCTCAGAAACACCAGCAACAGAAGATTCTCTGAAAAATGGATTTGTTGCCAAGTGATTCAGAAGTATCCCATGACTGGAGACATGAAGAGTTAGCCTCATGGGATGAAAAGAGAACCACAGTTTTTTTTCTCCTGGCTGAAGTCCTCATTTTGTGGAGCTATTGCATTAAGGTAGGATTTCTTCAAGGGGAATATTAAGTGGAAAAAAACCCAAAATGCATTTTAGCAGGAATGCCACCATATCATTCAGATTAGCAATTAACTGCTCACTATCACCTTTTCACCTTTCATTAATATGCTACTTAGAAATTCCATAAAATCTCCCAGCAAGAGGCTATCAAGCAATATAAGTGACAATTGCTATTAACCAAATATGAATTGACAAACATGTTCAAAAGTAATTTTGTAAATACATGTGAATAGCAGAAAATATATGCATAGGAAAACAGGATTTCCCTTATAAGAGGTCTCGAAGTAGAGACAAGTTTGCAAATTTATTCAGACCAAGTAATTCAGCTGGCTGCCTTAGCCACAATGCTATGGTCCCAGGGTGGGACATCAAGGTGGATATCAGAGCATTTCTTATATATTTAGGGAATCTACTACCTTTCTTTTAACATATGCAAAAATGCATGCATGGAAAAGCTCCAGGACCACACTGTCCTTACTTATACTTCAAAATATACTCTAAAATCTGCAAGTTAAGGCTACTAATTTAAATACATGTAGGTTTCTCCACTGTGAGCATTAAAATGTGTGCCATTGCCACCAATCTCCTTTTCAGCCTGAGCTTAAACGTTTGTAGGTACTGTAGCTAGAGCATTTTCTTGGCTGTATCTATTCCTATGCCCAGGACTCCCAGACTTTACTAAGGAATGTTTAAAATAAAACCCCAGCATTTCTTTCATTTGGTTTTCATAATGTCCATTTGTCTCTATGTAGAATTGCAGATGTGTGTTCATGTTGTCACATTATGACGATAATTTTTACTATGCGGCCCAAACTTCTAATCATCCCTGAGAGTTCTTTTTCCCTCATTATACATACCAGACTGACCTGTCTTAATTTCAAGCAGAGAAATTATAATCATGCTTCTCTATTAAAATCACCCTGATTGTTGCTGCGTTTGCAATGGGATATATCTATATAAACAGCTGCACTTAAATTTGTACTAAGGTTTTACAAAATAATATTTCACAATTTATTAAACCTTATTATTTCTGATCTCATTCCAACTAATTTCCTTGCTCTCCACCTGAATCACATATACCGTTCCTTCAGTACAAATATCAAATTATGTGTGCATGCATCTCACGAGCCATTTATGCATGCCAAAAGCAAAAATACCTCCCTTCAGTGTTTTCCCTTTCTGTAGCATTCTTGTTCATCCTGTCAATGTGATCCAAGGTTCTTTATAACACCTTTAACAGGAAAATCTACCAAAAGAAACCTTCTGGTATCTCCGCTTTTGATAAGCTAGCCAAGACTCTAGGCTGTTGCTGGCACAGATGTAATCCTTGACTGAGCATTAAAAGTACACCAAGCTTTGAGCAATTTTTCCTCCACGGTCAGATGAGTCAACTGCTGCTTGGCCTGACAGGAGCTCAGCATTGGCAGCTTCATAAAGAACTGAACAAACACACTCTTCAGCACAATTTATATTCCAGTTGGAAATGTAAACACAGCAGCAAACCCCAATAGGCTTTTTGTCCTTCATGAAATAATTTTATCTTTGATAATGAGATTATACGTAAAGATTGAGTGCCATATTTTGCAGACTCTTGCTCACTCAAGGAGTTTTTTAGATGCATGTTTCCACTGCTCAGGGGAGATGTGCCACTAGGGGTTCACCAAACCAGGATATTACTTTTTTAAACACTGAAAGGTAATGCATATTTATTATTTGTGCTTATGTAAGCAAATGATTTTTAGAACAAAAGACCTACATAGTATGCTGTGGCTCTGCCTCCGTTATTCTTCACTTATTTAAAAAGAAAAAAAAAAAGAAAAGAGAGAAACAACTGAAATCCTAGATGCTGCTGTGATATCGACTGGTCATGCTGCAAAAGAGAAAACGTTTCTTTTCTGAAGTTTTGGAGCCACTGAAGGTCCTCATTCTACACCTCCCAAAGACCTCTCCTGAGTGTTGGGCTGGGCTATGCCCAGTGTGGTCAGCCACTAAATTTATTATTTGCTTTCCATGCCATCAGATCAAAATGAAAAGAGACACAAACTTTCTACATCAAAATTTAGATAAACACATGCAGTTTTGGGTTTTCTAACCCTACTCTTAGCCCATTTCTTTATGCTCTTTATAATGCATACTTGATACCGTGGTTCAAACCTTGAGCATACCAGAATCTGTATTAAGTATACCAAAAAAAAGTACTAAAAAAGTCAATTCTTGTTTAAGAAATTGATGATTTGTAGTCAGAACTGCATACTTCAGATGAACTAAATTCTGCTCAGTAGATTTTGTTTTAAAGCACTCTTCAAAGCAAGACTATTTTTTTACAGTCAAATCCATTTAACTAAACAGATAAGGGGATAGGAAACTTGTGTGTCATTGAATCTGTTCAAGGCTCCACCATGCTTCCTTTGAAACAATATATTTTCAAAGATGTGATGTTACTAGTAATGTAAAAATTTATGTATTATTTGTGCTAAATCTATTCTCAGACTGAAGATTTGTTACCAGTATTTTGTTTCACTAGCCAACTGCCAATTTATTTTCCATCTGTACGTTTTCTTTTTTACTGAAATGCCAAGTAACAGGTAACAAATACACCCACCTGACTATAGTCCCTCCCCACACCACTGCCAGTATCATACCTTTCCTAATCTTCCTTTACACTTGGATTATACAGGTACATGCATCTAGAGCACAGGTCAGAACATGTACAATAATTCAATGAAAATAACAACTTTGCTGAAAATGTTGACAATTCCCATCTCTCCATTTTTCAGTCATCATCAATGAGATGACAGCAATAGCTTTATGTATTATCCTATTAAAAAGTCAGCATTGCCAACCATACTACGCAGTGATCTTTTGCTTCACATTTAAATGGCGCATTTTAGTATCTATATAAACAAGCAGATATTATGAATCTACCATAATAAAAGAAAGTTCCGTGCAGTATATTTTGATATGCGCTTTGCAAAACATAAGAAAACTAATTTCAGAAATACATGTTCACCTGCAATATCCCAGGAGCTGCGCAATGGGAGGACAAGGGAAGATTATAGTCGCCTTGCTGCCTAAGGAGACTTGGGACAGAAGTGGCAGATGGTCTGGCCTCAAATTCTGCTTTTCTCTGCGAATAAGCTATCCATGTTAGGACTACAGTAGGTATAGACTGCTCCGTCTTTTCTGCAGATTCAGTTGAGAGAGTTTCCCAGGGATGAATCACCAAATACGGACCCTGTTCTGCTCCTCCCAGGCCTCTTGGACCAGCTGGGAGAAGCTGCTGTAGGACGCAGGACACCAGGTTAGAGGGACATCTGGCCTGACCTTGTAATACCTTCTCATGTCCTTAGATGGAGAGCCAGAGCTAGTACACCATCTTGAACAGCCTTCTGCACCTGCCCAATGCTGCAGACAGCTGCACAGCTCGAAGGAGCCACACCCCCATGCACAGGTAACAGAGGAGCGCTCGCAGGGAGACTGAGCTGGGGCAGCTTGTATCAGCATACCATACCATAGTCTAACCACATACTGCCTCGCAGTGCTTCAGATGCTGAGCAGACCCATTAGCTCAGGCTCAGCAGCATTATTAGTGCTCTTCGTGGGCTGGTACCACTTTGCACACCAGTTAATAAACCTTCCTGACCCTACTGCTCTTTTGCCTTACTAGTCTCAGGGCTCCAACAACTAATAGGCCCATCTGGAGCATTGAGAATATGTTTGTACTCAGCCCCATCAGCACGGTGGAGATACCTCAGCATACATGAATCCATCAGCAGGGCTGATTAGCCATACTCTGCACCATAACAACATGGCTGTGCTGCTTCTAGAGCCCTGGCAGCTGTACTGTTTTATTCAGTGTGCTGTATCTCAGGCATGAAAAACCTGTAATCCATCGTATTAAAGAATGGCCCTGTAAATTCTGCTGTTCCTTATTCTTTCAACTTTCAAAGAGACTGTTTTACTAGATCATTCCATGCTGCTCCCATTTTGCTACCATTTAACACACACTAAAACACTGCTGATGGTATAAAACATAGTGAATGTGTCTGGTAAATCTTTAACAGACATTACTAGACCAAAAAAAAAAAGCTATTAATGGTTTTCACAGTGACATTTAAATACATGCTTCAACGCAAGGGTCAATGTCACATTTACATTAGATCCTTCCAAACCCCTGATAGCCTGCACGGGAAGATGGTGAGAAGAGACCTAGCAAAGCAGTAACAGTATGCTAGTGTCAGCACTAACCCCACTTCAGCTTACGGAGAGGTAACCACAAGACCAAAGCTTGACTATAACTCAGTATGGCCCCTCTGGACACTGGGTGCTACTGACCCACTAGGTGATTTCACCGTTGCCCTGCTCCTTTCTTATGGTGGCCCTTGCACTAAGTCTCTCACACTCTCTGAATTCCTTCTCCCTCAAAACATCCTTCACAAAGGCAGGCTAGCACTGCTCTTTTCATTTCACCCAGGACCTTACTCTCCAAAATAAAATTGACATTTAAAGCAATTCCATTTGAGAGGTATTTTGTTCTGAGACAAAAACTCTAAATGATTAAACAGATTTTGCAAACACATGTTTACTTTCTGGAAGCTGAGTTATTTTACAAGACAATTTATGGTTGTTTGGTTTGTTGTGCTCTTCAAGTAAAAGAGACCAAGTAGGAGATGCTACATCTTCAAATTAATGTGGATGATGGACAACAGACTGTGGTACCAATTTAGTGATAATGTCAGAATCAAGCTACCAACAGATAAATAATGATGCTCAAGTAACAGCCAGGCAGCTGAAATACGTCCTGCTCAATGCACTACGAAGATAGATTTTCCGTACTGTCCCATTCAATTATTCTTCTCTTGTTTTTTGTTTCCCAGCAGATAATTGGATTTGAAGAGAAGGCATCTCCAATTTCCAGGCTTCCATTTCTCTTCTGTTTTCCTTCTGATTTCATATAGACATTTATCCCCAAGTCCTACACAGAATCAGCCAAAGCCTTTCTAAACTTCTAAGCTTCTCTTGAAAAAACAAAAATAAAAAAAATAAAGTCTTCAAAAGCTAAGGACTTGTTCCTGCTAAGTGCTGAGAGATGTTTCTAATGTGCTGAGGGCATCATTGTTGTTAGTGCTGAAGAATCTGCAGGAACACAAGACTCCACAGAATCGATTTCTTAATAAGAATAAAACATGATTCGACTGAGGAAAAGGAACTTCAACATTATTTAAGCACATATTCAAAACGAGAGTAAGAAACTAGTGAGTGTTTCTATCCTAATATTAAGGCCATTATTCAGAATGTGTTCCTGTAACAGCCTTTCTTCTATAACAAAAAGAGGTGTTTTCACACGCTGTAGGACAGTATATACATTTTATTAAAAACTGCTGGAGAAATTTCTCTCCTCAAGACTCATAAAGTGCATATAGCTTGCCAAGTTTCAGTGACTTTTTATTGCTGTTTGTTCAGGTTTTTTCTCCTTAGCAGAAAATAAGTGCTCGTAACATCTTAGAGAAATATCTGAGTTGACTACAATGCCTTTCTATCTCTTGGGTGGACAAGAGGTATTCAATTAACTACCTTCTGAAAGACTGAACTACCAATTATTTCTCATTTGAAGACAAAGTCTTGCTTTCAGCCCAGAAAGGCAATACTCATAAAACTCTCTGGGCAATTCTTTACAGCAAATGCTTCCCCATCAACTGAAGAAACTGAGCACATCCTATTTATGGATCTGTGCCTTCCCCTCCCACACCAAGCAAGGTTGCAATGTGGTCTACATTTTGATGATGCTGAGTGACGTGACTAAAAACGTGCAGGAAGTCATGCTGGGAATGGAGCCGTAAACTGAAGAGCACCAACCCAGTACTAGCAGCAACACAGCACCTATGTGATATAAGACAGCACATCAGCAAGTGCTGTGGTATGTAGCTATAGCACTGTAAGTCCACTCAAGCTACTTTTGAAAAGTAATGTCTACACTGCAGACTCTGCAGGTATGTAATAACCCAGTCAGTCTGGCTGGAGTGTACATGGTTGTAGGGCCTCTGAGAATGACATCAGAAAAAGCCCTGGAAAACTGGATGCTATTCTACACACAAGGCTTGTGTGTAGAATATCACAGGGCTTATTACCTCCAGAAATGAGCAGGACCTTCCATGCGCAGCCCATGGAAGAATCAGAATGGTTTTCACTTTGTTCTACCCTGGAAGAGCTCATCAGATCTCTCTTTTCAGAAACAGCCAGGGAGCTTCAGGCTGCTGAAGTAATTCCCGGGATCTGCTCTGGACCTGCTCAAGTGTGAAGCAAGAAACCATAAACAGCAGCTTGCCTCTTCAGTTTATCTCTGCAGATTGCTTGCCCTCTGTAACACTGGCAAAGGAGCTCCAGTGCCTATTTTTACTGAAGGTTTAAGCATCATGCTTAGACATATTGTCCAGGCACAACACATAACTTCTGTCTTGTTATCGTCTCTTCATTCTAGTGCCCTCTGTAAATCTACAAAGTTGTGCCAATGTTAAAGCGCTGCGTAAGTACGTGCTACATAAAATCTCAAATATGGTCAGTAATTGCTACTTTACAGCCACAACACTGCCTTGATATGAAGCTTAAATAAGAGATTGGCCAGAAGAAAACAGCATGGCAAGTATCTTGCCTGATCTATTTTTTTTCAAATGAAATTACCCTGTGAGACCCAGACCTTAGAGCCATGGTCTGTACTTATGCTAAAGGTCTGCTGAAGACAGGGAAAGCTGTAATTGTGCAGGTGGAAAGCGGGACCAGGCGTAAGCTGGGTAGCCTCTCCCTGCCTAGCACAACCACCCTCACTGTTGCAGACCATGTTAAGGATGCCTCCGCCACTCCTCCGTCGCTTATCTGTAACCAGAAGTTGCGGCCTGAACTCATGTCAAGAGCCTGTCACATTTAAAATGGATACCAGAAAATAAGTGTTCTGACGAGGCAGAGCCACTGCTGCCTACTTGTAACTACATTACACAAATACGAGTGTGGTTGTGAGCGGGCGGTAGTGCTTCTTGTCTCTCCTCCTCAGACTTTACTGCGAATATAGCAGTGTGTGTGTTTTTGCTGAACCACAAGGACTTTTCTTTCCCCTTTCACTACCCGTTTATCAGTAAAGACCAACCCTGTTTTACTACCCAGACCTTGGTGGGCGTTTGAAAAGTCTAATGGATTATCACCACATCACATATGTAGTTATGTAACTCGAGGGTATAAAATCTGACTGAGGGAACCACTCTTCGGAGCTCCCTCTCAGCTGGTCTGAGACCCTGTTATGCCCAGCCTCGCTTCTGCCATATCAACAGCTGCATCGGACTACTGGACAGGTCGCAGGGTCCCTTTCCCTGTTAGAGCTTTGTATTTTACCCCATTGTTATTTGTGTTATTGCGTGTTGCTATTATTTGCATTATTGTGTGTTGAGCTCGCGAGACCGTTTAAGGTTGTTTTGCTTAAGGACAATTACAAGTGTGATAATAAAGCTGTTTAAATGAATTAACCACCTGGCATTGAGTCAGTGAAGCGGGATATCTAGTAACCAACTGGACTAATCACCACTGACTAATCCGAGTCAGTGGAGCGAGGTGTCCATATTATTCTGCCACATCCCTGACCCGGTCGTGACATACCCTTATACATTTGGACTGGTTCAAAGCCAACCCAGGACACACAGCCATCTGGCCACAGAACGGCAACAAATGTGGCTTCTGTTACTGTTTAAAGAAGATGCCATGTTCAAGCTGGGAGTAAACATGTAAGCCAAGGAACTCCAGGAGAATTCGGATATTTTCAAATCATCCGTATTCCTCAACCATCTCTCTTTTTAGCTTTGGAAAGTGTCTTTCTCAATAAAGCTATTCTCGTCATCATTGCACTTTATTTTCTACAAACCTGTTTAAATCCCTTTTTTTAGTGGTATTGTACTGACTAAAAAGGAAAAAATACCATGTTTTCCACAAAGTGACTAAGGTCATAATTTTCGCTTAAAGGGTAATTTCAAAGGTTATGGCAGCACTCTTATTATTGCCTAAAGGTATTTGAAATTCTGGTTATGCCCTTTGCTAGCATTATGCAATTGCCATTATGTAGCCTGAAAGAATAAAAAATAAAAATATATTGTCATGTGCTTATGTAGTCAATACTGATCTTTATTGATTTATCAAGATTTCATCACTCAGGGCTGTGTAGAGTGACTACTGCTAACTAGGATTACTTGATAACTTATGGGACACGTCTTAATTCGGTTAATTATTACAACAATTATCTATTAAGTATCAGAAAACTACATTTTTCCCATTTTAAAATCCAGGGTTGTTTTATTAAAAAATAGAGTCTGATTAACGACTATTCAGAGAAGTAGAAGGGTTAATAATGGGATAGGTCTGCACCCAAAATGGAGACGACATACACCAAAATCAAGTTTCTGGCTTAGAGTGGCAGAAATGACATGGGAAAAAAGAATCCCTGTGGCAGGGAACAATGTACAAGCCTCTTCTGCAGTAGCAAGCAGAAACTCTTAGCTAAAAGTGGTTATTGGCCCCCACTGACAAGGAGCATAATTGGAAATGTTAATATGCTTGACACAGAAAATTATCATTCTTTCATACTACCAAAATTACTTCAAAGAGCTCCTGATGCATTGACTTTTTTTTCCTTGACATTAAGATAAAAGCAGAAACAATCCGGGTATAGTCTCTCTATGAAGTATGTTGCCCTGCTAAAACTAAAATGAAGCCTACAGGAGACAGATCAGTAGGGAAGCCTTCATTCATCTGGCTACAGACGAGATTACTTCAGAGTGGCATTGTAAAACTTCTGTTTAGAAACCAGCCTGGACATGATGCCCTTTAATTCCAGATTCTGATGTAGCAAAGCACATAGACCAATTTCATTTATCCACAATGTGGATGTCATTACAACCAACAAATTTAGGTATCTACCTAAACACTTTAGATTACACTGTTTATTTAGACTTTAAGACATTCTTCAAGTATTCCACAGCACTTCTGTCATCAATGCAGTATAGACATATTAGAAAAAATGACTGCGTTTAGGTGTGCTGAATTTCTGTCTTTATGTTTTTTCCAGAATTTTCAAATGCCTTTCCTCAATCTTTAGTCTACTGAATGATGGGTAAACTGTACAATTGATTTCATCCATAGCAAATGAGGATGTTATCACATGCTAATGTAGACAAGAAGAAATGACATTGCTATATCCCAGAGATACTCTGAGAATGAGCTAAATGTAAAAGGTCTAATTGCTTGCTAGCATCATAAAGGATACAGAATCAACCAGGTTGGAAGAGACCTCTGGGATCACTGAGTCTAACTGTTGCCCTGACACCACCCTGTCAACTAGACCATGGCACTAAGTGCACGTTTGCTTACGTAAGTTAAAAAACGTCAGCTTTTGCCAATGCTTTGAATGGAATTCAAGAATTCTCATCAAGAGAGAGATTTGCTACAGTCATTGGCACATCACCACCTAGGTTTTCTACCTACCTCACATCTATTGCAGAGGAGTGCTACAACACAGATTCCTGGCATAAACAAGGAGGTTACACAATTCTTGATAAATAGCTGATTTTCCAGTTTCACATCAGTTCTATTTTGCCCTGCATGGCAGCTAATGTGTTGTACTCATGTAGATCTGTTTTGCAGTTTTTTTCCCCTCTGTGGTTGCTCATGTACCACGTGTGTTCAACCAGTCTGTGTGGTTCCTAAAAGTACCAATTAGCTAGTATTACTGACACTCTAACATAGCATGCCTGTGGACCCTTCCTCGAGTTCTCACCTTTACCTTAGAACTAATGATACATAAATATCATTGCTTCAACCTTCATAGCTCAAGAAAACCAAAGCATCCTGAGGGCAAAGGTAGGTAAAAAGGAAAGCCATTTATGTCTGCAGTCTGTTGAACTTGCATAAGACTATACCTCAGACATTTTATCTGTCATTTTAATCTGTCAAGTGAATGGGTCATTGGCTTATTTCAGAGAGCAAACTGTCTCATTGTAAGGGGACATCTTGACTTTTATCTGACCTGGCTTTCTGCCTGAATAGCCAGGCTTTGATTCAAACGCAAATATCTTCAGGGCAGCTTCAACACGATCAGTGTGTAAAAGCCATCAATAAAAGGAGCAAAAAATGACTAAAAATAATAAATGTCAAGCATGTGAGAGATGTCTGTTAGTTGCTTCCTGACCTATTTCCATAAAATAGAAAGCAAACAGCAGGTGCCTGGCAAATTGATCTTCAGGAGTGCTTAGAAAGCTCAACCTTCTCGTACTCAGTCACCTACATCGCTCCACTGCATGTTTAGCCCACTGAATAGTTTCAGATCTCTGGGCATTTCACCTTACTTTTTATTTATGAAAAAGAGCATATCATTGACCCAACCCTGCTCTATGATTCTCATTACTCCAGTTTTGTTTGCCAGGAGAGGGATGCAGGAAAACAAGCAATTAGGCAGAGCCAACTCTTATGGAAATTTATGCAAAAGTTAGAACTAGCTGCAGAGACATTTTTTCAGGCAAGTTCATACTGGAAAATCTTGAAAAGGTATCTGTGGTGCGAGGAAAGGTCCAGGTAGAAGCTAAAATCCTTGGCCTGTACCTTGTATAGAGTGTTCCAGAGTTACCAGGGACACTGCGCATCCACACAGACAGTCCTGATCCCTTAAGGATTTAAAAGTTATAAATAATTTGCAGGGTGGACTATACATAAAGAGGGATTGCATGTCCAGTATATAGTCTGCACTTACCTCCCCGTTTCAGTGGAAGGATTAAAGTGCTCTCAGCTTCCAATCCCTAGGTAAATCTGCACAGGCAGAGTAAAGTTAGTCCCATCTTCTTGCTGAACTATTACAGCAAACACAATTAGATGCAGACCTAATTGCAGAACAGAAATACTTTCTCTGCCAGAGATTTCTATGGGAAGACAGGCATGGAGCCAGCCTTTAAGCTCCTTAGAGTTGGGACAGTGGCAAGTTCTGTTCTGAGGTACACAGAGGCATTCAAGAGAAGCTCTTCTCCTCCATTTACAGTGTTACTGTGAACAGAATCTGACCACTCCTTTCCAGGTTACTTGTCAAATGACATGAGCAGGAAAGAGATTATCCAAATATCTTCTTGCTGTGTACTCTCTACTGCCAAATTTCTCCAGAAGAAACTGGCTGCTACGTGCTTGCACTCCGTAACTAATACCAATTTACATACACAAAAAGCTATTTAGGGCTACTCAGTCAGCTCTGACATTTGGAAACTCTCCTTTGGTTCACAGTATTAAAGAACATTTTCTACAATGTTTGTCAACAAAACTGGGACTTTCAGGTGGTTTTCTTTGCACAGAGAAGTCCAGGAAGGTTTTTCTTGTGCTTAAATGGAATTTCTTGTATTTCAGTTTGGGCTCATTGCTTCTTGTCCTGTCTCTGGATACCCCTAAGAAGAGTTTGGCTCCAAACTTTTTACACCCTCCCATCAGACATTTATACACATTGATAGGACACTCCTTGCAAAGCTTCTCTTCTCCAGGCTAAACAACCCCAGTTCTCCCAGCCTCTCCTTGTATGAGAGATGAACCAAGCCCTTAGTCATCCTCATGACCCTTCACTGGACTTACTTTAGTATGTCTGTGTCTTTCTTGACTGGGGATCCCAGAACTGGACCCAGCACTCCAGATGTGTCTCAGCAGTGCTGAGTATATAGATCACCACTTTTGACCTCCTGGCAATGCTCTTCCTAATGTAGCATGGGAGGCTGTTAGCCTCCTTTGCCACAAGGACACATTGCTGGCTCATGGTCAACTTGGTGTTCATCAAAAACCCCAGGAACTTTTCTGCCAAGCCTCTTTCCAGCCAGTCAGCCACTGGTGCGTACTGTACATATCACGGGCATGTAAACAGATACAGGAAAATTACACACAATCCATCCCTTTTGAAGGATATTAATGAATTGGACAAGAAGCAAAAAAACAGTCACAGAGATAATCCAAGGATTATAGCAAATGCTTTGCAAGTGGTAGCCTAAAAATGTTAATCAGAAAAAAAGATGTAATCAAGTCACCACACCAATGAACAGGGCTCACTCAGGAAGAAAATATTATGCACAAAAGGGGTCTCTACTCCAACAGGCAGCATCATAGCAAAAAGGAGTATCTGGAAGCCAAACAAAGCAAAACCAGAAATTAGACACAAATTTTAAGCCACTGAGACAAAGAAAAGAAGGTTCATCTCATCTGTTGATGAATACACAGACATCCTATGTCCTTGAAGATAAAAGATACAACTATCTCGTCACTACTACTTTATTCAGTTCATTCCATGACCTGATCCTCTCTGATCATGTATATTTTATGTATATTAGTTTGTGCTTGGACTCTATTTTTGGGTTGGATGAACCAGTTTCCTTTCAGTGCTGTCGTTATCCAGGGATAGTTTGTTCAAAGGACAGTTCTGTATAGACAGCATGCAAAAGATGTTCTGTCAGATTGAACACCCTTTGCTCTACACGGTAGTTCATCACCATTCCAGCAAGTCTTGCACCCCCAAACACTCCTTATGCTCCATCAGGCCGTGCCCTAGCCCATTTGAGTCCCAAGCCCTTCTGCACCAGTTCTAAGACCGTGAAGAACAGGAAGCTAAAAAGACTCCTCTCTCTCCTGGCATGTGACTAAGCAGGCTCCTGTAAGGCTAGATATCATGCCAACCAACGCACAGGATGAGCATATCCTGCATGGCATTAACAGCAAATAAAAGATACTATGTATGTCTAAAGCCTAACTACTACAAGGCAGAAAGATAGACAAAAGTGAGGAGAAGGGTTAGCACGCAGCCCTGCACTCTAGCAGCTCACACTACAAGAGAGTATGTTACGGTGGCTAACACCGCAGCCTCTGTGCTCCACTCCGCCAGCTTCTGTCACAAGCTCTGCAAGAAAATCAAGGGATAGTAAATATTTGTTAACAAAATAAGTGGGGCTAGTGAACTCCTTGGAGATGGTCCTTTTGGGAGACAAAGGGAAACAGCTTCTTACAGGGCAGTCTAAAAAAGATGCAGATAGTTTGGCACAGAAATGCAGGATAAAAGAGTCCACAATAAAAAGTCAGAATTTACCTATTTTTATTGTATACCTGTACAAAAAGGGAGGTTTAAAAGCTAGGGATCACAACATATAAGGATATAAAGTGAATAGAATTTGTTGATTTTATGCTATTCTGATTGCAATTCACAAGCTACAGGGTTTTGATAATGAAAGTACAAAGTTTAACAAAAGGCGAAGTTCAGCAGGACTTTTCCTTTCTGATGTGAATTGCTAAAGCACAGTTCATGGCTCCAAGAGCTCTAAACAGGCTTGTGAGCAAATGTGGACTGAAGTTCAAAACCTATATTTTCATTTTTAATTTCTACAAGGCAAGCTATTCAAGAAGCAAAAGACCTAAATCCCCCTCAACACTAGATTTGCCCAACAACTACTATAAAATTATTTCAAAAGTTAAATTTGAAAATGTACTTTGCAGGAAAGGAACATTTTGCCAGATAAAGACCTAAAAATGCAAAAATTCCTTTCAAATTCTGTTGTTTCTAAAGGAAGGGGAAAAAACCTCCAATCCTGACTTATTCTGTCCTCATCTAACCTCATAAAACCATGGAATAAACTTTGCCAGTTAATAACAGAGGGAATTAACAACTACGTGGGACTTGATACCATGCAAGAATTTATTTGTAAAAAATATAACCTACCACTTATAAATTGACTGCTTTTGTATAAAAATGCAGACCATCTTGTGGAAGAGGTAAACAAGAGAGGGATGCTGACATATTGTTCCAACACCGGCAGCAATACTGTATTTCTCCTTAACTATTTGTTTCCTACATTATACTCTGTAGGATTTTAACACATGATCAACATTCAGCTACCTCTGCCACCACTGAAGTTCAAGAGGTCACATGCCTGACCTAGGAGCACAGTAGCTGTGCTTCACTAAGGCCATGCAATCGGCAGCCTAAAAGTAAGTAGTTCCTATAGCTGATTTATTCATAAAAATAAAATACAGTGTACGTTCATAGCTCCGTTTTTGCTTTGCTGCGGGTAGGACTTTCTAACCTTTGAGTAATTACGAAATAGAGAAAGTAAGCTTTGCAAGGTGCACCTAAGGGGAATGCATTGCAGACTCATAGAATTCTCAATGAAACTTCCAATTATAAAGCAATGAATGAAAAATGCGTGTAGATGTATATTGCCAAGGGCATTACAAATCTAAACGTGAAGATTAAGATCAAAGTTTATTTCCCTGGGAGAACATTTATTCAAGCAATCAAGAAATTTTTGCGTAAATCCCATTAACTTTCTATAGCAAAAACAAAACACCCAAATATAACTTCCTAACCAAATTATCATCTTGGCTCTCGAACAGAGAAATAAGCATTAACACTTAAAAGAAATGACAAGTTTATGGGTAGAAGCTAATGTTCAGAAAGCTGTATGAAGCTGCATCATTTTTTAAGCAGTCATCTCTCTTGATGTGAACCAAATGAATATTTTAAGCTATCTTTCTTACAATACATTGATCAAACTTGCCCTCTAAACACAGCAAGGAAAAAATGTCTAAAAGGCAATATTCTTCTGACAGTATATCTCAAGGGCACATCCTCCAACATCACAGCCTGTCCTTGAGCTGTGGAAAAGAATGAATGACCCATGGCAGATGAACAGCATTATGCCTGGTCTAGTATTATTGAAACTATTTTTTTTAAGAAAAGGATGGCATTTCTACAACACTGAATACTGCATCCCAAAATTCATTTCTTAATGTTAAAGCAGAGGTTTTGTTCATATGCCTGAGCTGATGGGTGACAGCTCAGGATGGTGGGAGTTCACAGCAGTTCTTTGGTATTCAGTCAGTTAATGGCTGGGCAACAAGAAAGTGCAGCTGACAACATATGTATGTGAAGCCTTACAGTTTACTTCCAGCTCAGTCAATAAAATGCAGATGATGTTAATCAAGAAGTGGTTTTCTAAAATGCCTATGTAATTTTCAAGAAAAAAAATCCCACCAACTTTTAAGGAAACTCCCTTTCCAACTTGAAAACCTTCTTCTGAATCTTTCCACGCCTGTTTTTCCCTTCCTGTCAGATGAAGAGGTTTGCTTTTACTAAGGTGAGTATTTTTGATCTGCTACTTGCATTAACACACTTCTCCAAATACCACTTCTATAGACTACTTATGGCCTTGAGCATATCATACATCCTTGAACTCTTTGTAAAACTGATTTTCCAGAATGACATACCTACTGACATACATGACTCAGTTACACAGACACAAAGATATCAGACTGAACTAAAACATCTCTCAGGATGGGATAACATCAGAACTGGTTCCTTGCTGCTTACTGGTACTCAACAAGCCTTTCCTTAGTCACTCTGCCAGAAGCCTATGTTCTGGAAGCAGAACAACACGGGTTCTGTACTACATGAGTTAAAACCACAAAGATTGTCAGCGACATTGTACTTCCCAATCATGGCCATTCTGGAAACTGCTTTCAAATTAAAGCAATGATGCGTGTTCTTTATTCACACCGTAATGAGCAAAATAAGACTTCATCTAGTAAGACTCCACCTTGCCTTCACCAGGGAAGAGGAAAAAATAGAAAAAGAAAACAACTTCCTTATTGTAAGAAAATATCAAAATAGCTTATGCATAACATAGAACTTGGGGAGTTTTAAGTAGGGAAGATCATTAAGTACTACTTACTTCCAAGATTTTGAATGATTTTAGGGAGATACTGAAAACTTGTTTTCATTTCCATCTGAACTCCAAAGCATATGAGAAGTTAGTCTTTAAAAATAAATAAATAAATAAATAGGAGGAAGAAACATCTTACTGGAAAAATATCCACTAATGGAAATGTCTCAGCCCCTGCAAAAGGTCACTTTCATGGGGGAGAAATGAATACATCAATTGCTTCAGTTCTGTCTTCAAAGACTATTTGGAAAGACTTTCACGTATGTCTGATTAGCAAAGGTGGAATACAACACTTGAGGTACTAATAGGGATTTCTAGCTTGCTATTTCTTTAGAGGCTTTTTTTAAATCAAAGCAGAAATTCAAGTTGCTGTTTCACTTCTAATATTTTGGACAGAGACTGAAAAAGTTCCAGACCAACAAACTGAAAAGAAATTAAGTATTATTGTAACATACTCTTATCAGTTTGGGATATTCACTTTCCAAAAACGTCCTAGGCACAAACAGGAAAACATAACTAGTTCCTTCTGCATATAGGACTTTAAAAACTGCAGGGAGTGGGAGCTGACAAAGTAGGATGCACAATGCAAGAAATGGACAAAGGCTGACGTTCTTTGAACTGCCCTACTGCACTTCGCTGAATTCTCCCATAGCTCCAGCAGCTCTCAGGATAATCAGACACAACCGTAGGAGATAATGACCCTGAAGAGGAAGAAAAACAGAATCAGAGAACTTTCATATCTCCCTGTTCAACTGCTATTTTTCCAGGTGGCTCAGCAAATAAGTTTCTGGATAGTGGATTTTAAGTCTGAGTCAAGTCCTTCCATTGATTTCAGTTAGACTTGATAAGGACCGATATGACAACCTTTTTAATAGCAATTCTGGAACAGAATATGTCCAGCTTTCTTGATGAACTCATGAGAGCAGATGTGTTGTATTTCCTCTCAGGGCACATCTGGACACAGCAATTATCATTCTCCAATTGTGTTCTCTTGTTGGATATAAACCTCACTAAGGGTTTTTCCTATCTGTCAGAACTGGACTTGCTGTTTGGACTAGCACCCAGCAGGATTATGATTTTGAAATGGTTTAAATGACAATGCAATATGCCAAACCATTTGTCTATACAGTAATATCTGTAGTATTAGTTCTTAGAGTAGTTGAATTCTGAGTTACAGGGTTTACCTACCTCAAAAATGCCAAAAGAAGAGTGCAAAATTATTCCTGTAAACCAAGAGCTGTAGATAGTAATTAAGTTTTAGGCCCACCAGCACAAGACTTCAATAAACAGGAGTGAGTTCAGTGGAGGGCCAGCTAAGATGTTCAGGGCTGGAACATTTGCCCTATGAGGAGAGGCTGAAAGAAATTGGCTTGTTAAGCCTGAACAAGAGGAGGCTTCAAGCAGAACCTAAGAGCATCCTGCCAGATAACCTTATCAAGAACACAGACAGGCTCTTCACAATGGTGCATGATGGGAGGATGAGACAACAGACATAAACTGACACAAGAGATTTTCAGACTTAATATAAGGAGAGGAAAAACTTTTTCACCTCAAGGAAAATCAAGCAGTGGAACAGGTTGCGCAGGGAAGCTCTGTGATCTCCACACTTGTTGGTTTTCATGCCCAGACTGAGTAAAAACCCGAGTAATCTGGTCTGATCTCATAGCTGACTGAGCAGGAGGTTGGACAAGGGACCTCCTGAGGTCTCTTTCAAGCTGAATTACCCTATGATCCTACGATGGCAGGTTCATATGTCAAGATTGATAGTATTTTCCAAAAAAGAAAAAAGATCCATCAGCCACTTAGGCTGCAGCAGCTATAACGAATGAAATTGTATGTAACGGGGTAGAACTGAAAAACAAATTACAACCTTCTAGAAAAAATAGAAAAAGGTTTAATTTAGATGCTAATTGCACCAACTAGCATGTTTATTTTCAAGAGGAGGGCTGTTCCCTCAGCTTATTAGTAGTATATTTGCATGAAAATGTGATCTATGCTGCTTTACTGCTCATCTGCTCTTCCTGCTTATGCCTCATTTGAAGCCACAGTTGGTTTCTGCAAATGACTGTCATGCTACAGAGAGGATGTTGAATTCAAGCAGGGAAAAGTTGCAGGAGGAGAAAGAATACTTAGAAAGAAATATCCTGTTTCCATGAACATCTGTTGATCCATAAAAACTTCAAAAAGAGAGTAAAGTAAAATACAACCAAGACTAAAGAAAACCGGCACCATCAAATAAGAACCTTTCCATTAGGCAAAAGCAGCTGGACCAACCAACTTCCAACCAAGAAGCTATGAGGGAAATGTCTCTTGCAAAGAGAGTTGAAGAATACAGTTGCAGCAAAAAATATTTAGTTCAAAAATGTAGGCATAAATTGGATTTGATGGACGATTAGATGGGTAAGGAATTGGTTGTATGGCCATACGCAAATAATTGCAGTCAATGGCTCAACGTCCAAATGGAAACCAGTGATGAGTGGTGTCCCTCAAGAGTCTGTACAGAGACCAATACTATTTAATATCTTCATTAATGACATAGATAATCAGACTGAGTGCAACCTCAGCAACATCAAGATGAGAGGCACAGTTGATTCAGTTGAGGGAAGGGATGCTACCCAGAGGGACCCTGACAGGGCCCATGCAAACTTCATGAAGTTCAACAAGGCCAAGTGCAAGGTCTTGGACTGGGTCAGGGTAATCTCCAATATCAATATAGACTGGGTGATGAATTGATTTAGAGCAGCCCTACACAGAAAGACTTGGGGATACTGGTGGACAAAAAATTGGGTATAAGCTAGCAATGTGCGCTTGCAGCCCAAAAAGCCAATCATATTCTGGGCTGCATAAAAAGAAGCGTGGCCAGCAGGTTGAAGGAGGTGATTCTGCCCCTCTACTCCACTCTCATGAGACCCTATTTAGAGTACTGTGTCCAGCTCTGGGACCCTGAAAGACATGGACCTGTTAGAGTGGGTCCAGAGGAGGGTTCTGTGGAGACTTTATTGTGGCCTTTCAATATACAAAGTGGGCTTATAAGAAAGACGGAGAAAGACTTTTTACCAAGGCCTGTAGTGACAGGACATGGAAAAATGTTTTTAAACTGAAAGAGGGTAGATTTAGATTGGATATAAGGAAGAATTTTTTTTACAATGAGGGTGGTGAGACAATGGAACAAGACTGCACACAGAAGCTGTGGATGCCCCATCACTGGAAGTGTTCAAAGTCAGGTTGGACAGGGCTATGAGCAACCTGATATAGTGAAAGATGTCCCTGCTCATGGCAGGGTGGTTCAACTAGATGATCTTTAAAGGTCCCTTCCAACCCAAACAATTCTATGATTCTGTGAATAAGGTGGGATTAGAATTAATCCTGTATCTCCACAAAGAAATCTCTTTGCAAATGCATTTGCATTGTGCCCATTGGTGTGGGCTTACCTAAAGAAAATACTTGCTAAAATGTTTGCTTGGATGAAAAAAAATTCTAACCTCAAGGGAAAAGATATTATTTCTTGGGACATATATCCCAATATTATGTTAAACTGTGTGATTTGAATAAATACAGCTAAGAGTAAAGTAGCTTTGATTCCTTTAAATCAGCTGATAGAAATTAGAACTACTGAACAACACAGTTCCTCCTGATCTGCAAAGCTTTTGGAGCACTCAAAGTCTTACAGTAAGTTTTTTCTTAGTGTTCTGTTTATTGCAGGTTATATACACTAAAAATACAAAAAAGTGAAAGATGAGAATTTTTTTAAAATTATGAAATACAATGTCTTTTCTGTTCCACAGATGATGTCTGCACTAAGAGTCATAAATTTCTTTGATAATCTGGTCTTTCAAATTGTCCTCTTCACTGGCTCAAATTTTTCGTAGACATAAATTCCTCCGGAAATATTTTTTCAATATTTTCTAATATAAAGAGAAGTTGGGAATTTACATAACTAATAACATATTTGCAATGGAGACATATCACCACCAAATTATTGTCTTTCTAGTAATGACATATAAATCCTGAAAGCTTTCAGAAGTTTCTAATCCAGAAATAAAATTGGTATCACCAGTATGACAAAGGCAATGTCTTTATTGTCTGTAAGACACCTAGTCTTACAGCATATCCTTCTTAACAGTTTGCCAAGAAAGCTGACCTAGATTTTGAAACAAACAGGACCTAAAAATAGAGTATTTGCTAATTTAAGAGTTGCACAGAGACCTCTACAGTCAGCAATACTACAAATTGGATAAGAAGGATGTTCTGCTATAAAAACATGGCATTTCTGTCATGTGCCAAACTTCAGCTCAATGCATTTAATGTAAGAAAAAATACTCTCTTTATTTCAGTGTGGTAAAATGAATAAGGTCCCAAAATACACCAACAATGTTGTGACATTCATATTAAAAATTTACCAGAATATATAGAGTGAAATCTTGACTCCACTGAAATTCAAAGAAATGTTGCGATCAACATCAAAAGAGCAAAGTTTTCACCCAAAGAATTCATTCTTACAGACAGATTCTGGAAGCTGGCCCTAAAAGCCAGAACCAGCCTCTGGGTCCTGTATTTTTAGAAGTGGACTCTGATTTCTTCATTCCTTTTTTTTTTTCCTAAGCTGTATGTTGAAAACTTCTGAACCTGATTACTTCATTTTCCCTTTGCTTCATCTTCAGGTTTGGCTCTTGGGCAATTCTGTCACAGTAGAAGCTAGGACTTACCCCAAAATGTTTAACACTGAAGTTAACAAAAGCTTTGTCAAATGGTCCTGTGTGATGGTATATTCTTGCCCCTAATCACAGGCAATGCTCTACACAGAGCCGTGGTCCGCACAAGTGGTATCCATGGAAGAATCAATGTCTTAACTTAGAGAAACTCACAGGACAGTTGATTCTTCCTGTCTTCTCAAAAGACTCACTATCATTTGCAAACCATTCCCATTCCTTGATCAGAAAACCTTACTGACAGTAGGGCTTGACAATAGCAAACATTTAAAAGTTCACATCCCACGTTACCCATTGAAATAGTGGGCCAGAGCTGAACTATAGATCTGTGTTAGGTCTGTTTCTTTTCCGAGCTAAAGGAATGGCTTCCTTTGATGCCATTAGGCAGATTTATTTTTTCTCATTCCATGGCCACTAAACTCTTATTTTTCCAGTGGCTTGGAAGCCTATTTAAAAAAATAATACTAACTGCACAAGAACTTCAGTTTGCACAAATGAATGTGGCTTCACTGAATTTATTAGAGGATCAACAACATGACCCAGCAGAAAATTTGTCCTGGCTGTTTTAGATGTTATTCATTTGCATTTAGCTGAGTACTAATGTGATTAAGGCTGATATTTTTTCTTGCTGTCCCTCAGACTCAGTTCCTTGCTGTGAGAAATATCTGATCCACACTGGTGGTTTTAAATGAAAGTGTCCACAGTAACTATAGGTATAATGAAGCCAATATCAGAGGCTCTCTGCTGATAAAACTAGAGCATGTCTGAGCCCTGCTGCCAGATTGGCCTTTTCATTCTTTTTCTTTTTTAACTACAGTGTCTGCAACATTCAGAGTGACCAAAAAGTGTCATGATATAGCAACAATGTTTACATCTTACCTGCTGCATAAGACTTTATTTTTTTTCCCACATTAAGATAAGGCTGTCGCCTAGGGAATTCAGCCAAGGTGACTGCCTGGCCAGTTATAGCTAGAGAACGGATCAGCAGGAATTAGCCCAGTGTTTGTTTCCAACAGATACACAGAGCAGCAATGCAGCGGGCTGGGCTAAAGCACGCAGGCAATTCAATCTATGCCAGTTCTTTGACCACCATCGCAATTTCACTGTAATGTCTAATAGCTGAATGATGTCATATTAATCTAGCAGTAATTTAAAATAGGAACTTCTTTCTATCAACTCATACCATCACTCAGGAAAAATAATAACCCAGACCTGTAACCCAGACCTGTAGCCTGGGCAAACTGATGCCAAATTCAAAATATTTCATACTAGCTGGAGGTCTGACCCGTGAGCAAAACGGCACTTTCAGAAATTTTGGATTAAAATGTCATACAAAATGTCACACAGCCTCCAAAGGGTGCAGTGAAAGACTTGCACAGAAGATGTATGCATGCATTACTCCACTCACATGTTCATGCATACACACAGACACTCTAAGCACAAACAGATAACTGTAAATGAAGTGACATGCCATTGAATAGCCCAGACTGTGGACAAGTAATAAAGGATTCAGGTGGGGCCCAGGTAAACCTACTCTCACATTTGCCTGTAGATTGTACGAAGTGTTCCTCACTAGCACAGAAAAGGACAGGAAAAAAATAAGCACTGTCACAACAAGATTAAAAAAAAAAAAACAAAACAGAATTACTCCTTGTTTCACAGTCAGTCTTCCTAACGTGAACCTGAGCCCTACCTCTCCAAGAGCACAGACAACCACTTCCTTGCAACTCTTCCTGTTTTTCCCAGGTGGAATTACAGACTGTGCTGTGTTCAGATCCTGTGGGGAATAGCAATGCTGACAAGGATCTTGTCATTATCAACCCAGCTGCCTGGGAACTTTGTAAGCATTGCAGAGAGGACATTGAAGGGCCCAGCACCATTCAAAAGGGAAGATGATCCAGCAAAATGCACCTGGAGGAGAGTGGTGGCATCTTTAACCCTCTGCCAGGATGAAAAAGCTATGATGATGAAAAAAGTTGAGTTTTGACTTCTGGGTGCTGAGATCCTATTCAGAAGTTTTGGGAATTAATTTTTCTTGAATGTTGACCCTGGGCACTAGTTTGTCTTTTGAGATTTTTGATATTTCCCAC
This sequence comes from Nyctibius grandis, assembly GCF_013368605.1. Taxonomy (NCBI): domain Eukaryota; kingdom Metazoa; phylum Chordata; class Aves; order Nyctibiiformes; family Nyctibiidae; genus Nyctibius; species Nyctibius grandis. The sequence continues at coordinate 17,825,811 of NC_090665.1, forward strand.
ATATACTTCAAGTCTTGACTAGACCTATTATGAACAGGCCAGTAGATGGTGGCTAGAGATAACAAATTGCTGAAGCCAACCCAGGAAATGCAGGGGGCCCAGAAGGTTAGGAGAAGGGCAGCAGTGTCATTGGGGAAAAAGCAGATTCAGAAGACAACCAAAATTCCAACAAGTATGAGGAATAAAGGCAAAAAAGGGAGCAGAGATTTTTACCTGTGGAGGAGAGGTGCCTCTTGGCTACTCTTTGTGTCCCAGACAATACAATGACATTTGCTAGGAGAGCAAGGGTCTGAGTCTATTCAATCAGTGGAAAGATTTCAATGAGTATCAGATTGGACATTAACAGCAGGTATAAATAAAGATTTCACTGGTTTTAAACATAAACCAGTGTTTAAATGATATGTTCACTGGGAGATAACAATTCCACATTCTGTTTAGGGATGTACTTGCTTCAGCTGGTACAGTTTCAGAAAGCAATATCTTTTCTTTTTGCAAGTGTCATCCTTGACAATCTATCATTTTAACGAATGCAATTAGGATGAGAGAAGATTGAGTATTTTCTAGGTTTAGTTTCAAAACAAGTTCTAAGTAGGCCATGTGAATCATGGTGTCTGCCAAAAGGTCAAGTTAGCATGATTTAATCAAATGTGTCCAATGGGGACAGTTTGCAGAAGTCACAAGTATTTCATAGACTTAGCACATGAATAGGCTTATTCAAAAATATGCATCTTCTTTTCAGCACATTAAAAAAAATAGTCAAGAAAATAACATGAATTTTAAAAGAATCAAGTATTGCTTGTTACACGGTGTTGTTGGCCAATTAATAAAACATCTAAATCCACCCCATACATCTACATCAGCAAACTGATCCTTGACAAATGGCCAGAACCAACAACAAATGAAGCAGCATTATAACAGATATCGGAATTAACACATGGTCATTTATTTTAAGATATTTTAAAGAATCTGTTTTCTGTTAGTATAGTATACATACTACAGGTTTCTCATTAGGTATTTCAAGAAATTTAAAAGATAAATCAAATGAAAATTCAATAGATGCCAAAAAATATCATATTTTTGCATACTTTTCCCTCATGGATAGTAAAATTAATGCTTCGCAAACATACTGATTTAGAACCACCAATTATCTGAATGTTTCACAAATTATACCTTAAATTAAGTTACAGTATGATATACCAGCTGCAGTGCTCATTTAGTTTCTATAGGGAAAATTTTCTAAGCAGTATCAATATGCAGTATGCTTTACAGTCACATGCAAATTTTTCTTACCATAATTAATTTGGCATTACAATTATGCTCAACATGTAGCTGCACTTGCCAATTCTTTACCTATTATCAAATTAGCTACGTATCTAAAACAAGCAAAGCTGCTCATCCTGGCATTACAAGTAACCAAAAGAATTTTAAACTCAGCCTACTGATGGCAATAGCTGGCACACCGTTTCATTTATTGCCTTCAGTTTAAAAAAAAAAAAAACAAAAAACAAAAAACAAAAACCCTAAATGAAAAAAAAGCCCTACTTTCAAAGTAACCAACACAAAGCCATATCCCGAAGTTCACATTTAAAGACATTTTTTCACATCAGTTAAGAGTTGAAAGAGACAGAAGACTGGCACACAACTGTAATTTTCTAGCAAGGTCAAAGCATTTGTTCTCCTTCACTGTGCGGATTTCATAGAATCATAGAATGGTTGCTGTAGATATTCCAAAAATCAATAGCTAAAATAACCTTAAAATGAAGGATCTTGTCATGAAGTTTAATCTAAGCAAAGAACTAATGAATATGCTCCCATGGTAACCCCAACATGTATCAATAAATGGGAAGTGTAGTAAATCAATGGATTATGATCCAGGGTGTCTCAACTAGACAGACTCATTCTGAGATGCCACAAGACTATTCTCCTGCAGAAAGACTGTTCCCTGTGAAGCAAAACCAAGCACTAAATTTTTTTCATGGAAGTTAATATACTTCAGTTCTAGGATTTTGACTTTGAACCAAGTGGCATCTCTGTGTGTTTGTTATGTTCCGTCTCTCCTGAAACTCATTGCAACACATCCCATTTTGAGGTCAATACAGTCACACCACCACTGGTTTCAAAATAAATGCGGTTAAATCCTTCAGGCTTGTTTCAGAGGCTGGATCCAAGTAATACATTCTTTACATCTGTTAAAAAGATCGATTTGGGGAACACTCTAATTTAACAACTCTCAATTATTAAAAAAGTGCTGGCTGTACTAAGAAGCTCAGCGTCCAATTCAGTGGTGGTGGGAGGGCAACTATTCTGAAGATCATGTACACAGTTGCTGTGTTCAATTCCATATATTTCTTCATCACACATTTAAAACTGTTTCTCTGCAAGTAGCTAGAGGACATGTTACACATGTACAAACAAGTGAAATTGTAATTCAGATCAGATCTGGGGGAGAAAATATATCTGTGAGGATTTTCTGACCTTGACATCAGCAGGAGTTGGCAACTGAGAAAACAGATATTTACCATTTTCTTTTATATATTCACTAAACTGTTTTGATTCAGAAATTCTGCAGAAGATCTGACATTTAATTATCATATTTTAAACAATAAATATAGTGTACATATAATGAAGACACCTATTTTATTCAACAGAGTAAAAACAGAATTGAAAACACATTACAAACAAATATGGGTCCCACAGATGAATCTCAGCACAATCTGCAAACCTGTAACTGCCTCTTGTATATATCTATTTTTCTGGCAGTTCCTTTTCAGACTTACATGCAGAGAATAGCTTACCAAAGCTCAGAAGTCTGTCAGCAGACACAAAGAAACCTTTCTGTATTCACTCTGACTGTCAGGAGAGTATCAGTAACAGTTATGAGTTATATGATCCTCATAGCATAAAAAAAAAAAAAGAGGGGTTCGCTGCCTATCCTTGCAGTAAGCAAAAATAAGTTCTTTATATGATTTATATACTATCAGAAGAGGTATTTCAACGTAGTGCAAAAAAAAATATCCCCAGGATCAAAGCAGGTGCCAAAAACAATCAGATACTAAACGCAGCATTTTTTGCAACACTGACCTCACCTAACTAGTAGACAAGTAGAGCCCAGTGGAGAAATACGAAAGAGACTGGCTGCACTGGTATGTGCACATGCACTGAACTCCTGGTAGCACTGGCTGTGAATAAACATTGCCCAGTACAAAAAAAAAAAGTGACACAACACCTGCCATTCTAAATCCACGTCTTTTTAAGCTTTCCAGTTAATCAAGTGTGTAGATTTGAATCTATTTCCCCCCTCCCTTTCCTACACACACCTGTATGCACACACTTCAGCAGATTCTGGCTTTCTGCCCTGCAAACCGCAGACTATGGGGACATTTGCTTTACTTCACTTTTACATGGGAGGGAGAAGCAAGCAATTCAGTTATGCAATAACCCTTCTTCTGATGAAAAATAAAGTTTTGTCTCGACTTCATTGTTACACGCTGTGCAGTGCACAGGTTTCTTTACACCTGGGTACTCCCAGGAGCAAATAAAGTAGCCCTAGCTCCGCATGACATTGCAGCTAACAACCATATGGACTAAAGTCATGGACTTGCATCTTGTCCAAAACCAGATTTAGCAGTACAGAGAGGTTTCAAGAAGACGCAAAACAAAATTTTGTAAGTGAGAGTAAGTAGCGCTTATAGGTTTTACGAAGAGGCTACCACTGAAGTCTATGAAGTCCTCTCTGCATAGCAATTTGCATTTGTCATAACCCCTTTCAGGATGATTTTAGCAATAAAATGAAATCTCAAGAGGCATGTTGGTTATTTTTTTCCCCTAGATATGCAACATGATTTACATAAGCAGTAAACAGCATCCTTGACTGTTTGCAATATTGTTCCCAGCGTATTTGATCAGCTTTGAAGCAGTTCAGACTACTAGGGAAATCACAGACTTTTTTTTTATATATATATATATTTTTTTTTTTTCTCTAAAGCTGCCTTGATCTTACGATTACTCCAGCCTGTACTTTACCTTAAACACACAAATATTTATACTGAAGCCAATGACATTCATCATGTTTATTGCTAAATACAGCTGGCAATGGCTGCAGGATTCAAAAGTAAAATGGAACAGTATTTTCACCAATGTTACACAGCAACCCACATATAACCCAGTGATGCTTCCTCAAAGCTTTCTTCAATGGGAGAACTGCTGAGCATCAGAATTTCTTTGACCAATCCAGGCAGAGAGATTACAGATCATTTCCAAGTGTGTAGACCAGACATTTGTGCCTTTTCTATTAATTTACAACATGACTTGAGACTGCTCATTTAGCCCCACAAGATCCAGCTTGTTGGTAGACAAGTCCTATGATACTTTTGTTCTCAAGACTAGAGGACCTAAACTGCTCCTAAACTCAAAGACTAAGTAAGAAACACAAGAAAAAGAAATATTCCATTTCACAAACTGAACTTCTTCTGAAAGTCTTCTGCATTACTCACCTGACATTACACATTAATTAATTTCATTAGAAGCTTTAAAACATCGTAATGGGTGCATCTACAGAGGAGAACAACTACCAACACAAGCAACATAGAGCATTCTGCAGAACCTGATGAAATCAAGCTGTAACTCATAGTGCTGATAGCAGCAATAATCAAACAAATGCACACAGTTTCTATGAACCTGAGTACAAGTATGTTAGATTCAATTTTCAACAGTTCTGCTGTACATTTGTTCTAAGACAAGAAACTTGGACAAATAGGAAAGTTTGAAGCATAGATTCATTGAAATATTTTTTTCAGAACAACCTTGTCTTGAAATTGTTCTAGCTCGCTAGAATTTTACATTTATTTAGTGCTTTGTTCAATTTTATTCAGGAAGAAAATCATTACACTCTCAGACACTACTTTCCAGAGCAACCTGATATGAAGAACATTGTAACTTTTAGGGTCTGAGGTGAGCTCAGGCACGTTATTTCTGAAAATAATCAGATTTTTGCATACCTAAGTAATTATTTCATTTTTTAGCAATATTCGCGTGTCACTCTGCCTTGCAGCATTATTGCATAATTCAGAACATTATGAACTTTGTAGTTAATTGTTTCCAACTCAATTGACAACGTCTTCTGGAAGACTGACTGTTCCACTGATATAAAAAATTGTTTCCCCTTCACGGCTATCAGCAACTGCTGGGTCAACTGATAGGCAAGTCAAATAGACAGACAACTACCAGTCATGTATCTTGTTTGTACATTGAGAAAAAATGAGAGTAAACTTGGGGTTTGTGTGTGGTGGGGGTTTTGTTTGTTTGCTTGTTTGGGCTTTTTTTTTTGAAATACCAAAGACCATCAATGATGTTTACATGTTATTTCTTTCAACAGCTGCACTTTCAGAAATTTTTGAAAAATAGTTTTGAAAAAGAAGGAATTACAACAGCTTGTTATTTGGAAGAGTTAAATGGCAAAAGCTCGGGAATGTCTGTTTAGGCAACTCAAGAATTTATCTCCTTGCAAGTATATTTTACTTCTTATTTTTTCACTACGTTAACAGTTTACCATAGGCTTTTGTTCTACAAAGCATGTTGAGAGACATTTGACAGGATCCTCTTTTGTCATCACAGACAAAATTAAAATCACAAAAATAGAAGCAACTTTTGCAGGCAAATTCCAGTTTCATGTCAAAACCAAAACAAACAACACTGTTTTCAGAGCTATATTATCCATCATATATAAGCAAGGGAGGATAACAGTACACATACCATACTTCTTATACAGAAGAAAAGTGCATCCTACCAGGAAAAACTGAAAACAAGAATACCTTCAAAGTACAGTACGTCCTTTGTCAGCACATCAATAAACATGGAGAGTAACAACTTTATCCTAGATCTGGCAACAGAGTGGAACCATGTGCTGTTTATGTTGAAAGCAGTCTCTGTTCAAAGCATATTATTAGGAACTCTTAGTCTCAGTAAGGCCAACAAAGAACACTGCAGTGCAACTAGTAAGTATCATGCTCCAAAAAATACTCCTGTAGTCAAAATGCTTGTAAAGTTACTGAAGAATGACAGTGCATTTTGATCTATTTTTTGTTATAGTTACTCTATGAGGCAGGAAAAGACTATTGTATCTATTTCTAAGCAACTAGAAATAGAATGGGCAACTAGGTGGGTGACTAAGGGTCTGACTTGCAAAGAAGTAGAAGTGTCTAAAGGGTGTCTTAGAGGCTAAACTGTCTAAGCAGTTCAGGTATCTTTTAACCATTTAAATTATAGGAGTAGGGCAATCCTTAGCAGTTCTATACTTAAGGGCTTTTTTTTTTTTTCTTTTTAATGTAAATGGTTCTGCATCTGCATTGTTGGGCAACTGCATACATAGAAGAGATAAGTGCCTTGTCCAAAGCCATATTTCCTTTTTATGACTGGAAAGGAAGATTTATAAGCTTCTCTTGCTGATCTTTGTCTGCCCAGGTGATCCATTGTATCCATTTATTACCAAGGAAATGGCATTCTGTGATAGTCCTGAAGCCTTCGTGATGTCTGCCAGGTTGCAGGCAGAGTGTGGTTCTGCTATTAAAATAGATGGGATATTCACAAGGTCTGCCTGATTGACATTTTCCATGAACACAGGAGCTCTGCATATAAGTTGCACCTGGAGTTTAGCAGACAGGAGAAAGAGGAGGTGAGGAGTAAGACACGCAAATCTGCTTGGTTCTCTAGAAATTTTCAGATGCAGAAAAGCATACAGAAGGAGCTGTTACGACTGCAGTGATTGCTACAGATCAGCTCCACTGCATTTAGAAAGGATTCCCTGACCCTCCACTCTGAAATCCTTTCTCCATATCAAGCTAAGCTATTTAGGGTTGGCAACAGAAACAGCACTTAGTCCTCTGTACTCCCTCAGCTTTTCTTAATGGCTTTGAGCCAAAGTCCCCTCTAATCTAGCTACCATGACAGAGTGGAGATGAGTGGCATCTTTATATTTAGCACGAGCATGCAGATTGCAAATCAGATGGACCTACTGCTATAGTACTGCATATTCTTAACAATAAACAGACTCTGTGGTTTGGCCTGGAGGATACAGCAAACACTAAAGACAGGCAGGAAATTCAGGTCAGATCTGTGAAGGAATATAGGTGCCAACTCGCTGAAGATTACTGTCCAAGTATTAGAGTATCTGGCCATTCATGGGACAAACTGAGAAAACTAGTAGTTCCTGAGGGAGATCCAGAAGGGCTGTAAAGGGAGCACATCAGACTGGTGCAGCTGAACCACAGTATTCAGAATTTGGATTCAGCTGAACCATGGTTTTTAAGATATCAGAATGCCTACTACCCACAACTGGCCTTTTGCCTTCAGTGTGTAGCACCATCTTGGCTATTTCATGGCATCCAAAGCTGCACTAATGGTGAGCAGCAGCTCTTGCAATGTTTGTGATTAAAAAAAGAGGAAGATCCACTTCCAAACCTTTCAATACAGAGACTTACCACTCAAAGCATTGTTTAGGGAAACAATAAAAAGATCTGGAATTAAAATTTATCTTACAATCTGCATGGTTTATCTGCATATCAGAACATATCTTTCTAGATCTTTCTAGATCAGAGTCTCAGGTTTTGGAATGGATGTAGCACCACGGATTCCAGTGGAGCTGCCCCATGAAAGTACAGCAACCTATCTGTCCTGGTCACCTGCCCTGTCTGCTCCCCACTGCAGCTGCGACCCCCCTTCGGCTCTTCACTCGTAAGCAATGAGGAATTCAGCAGTGACCTTGGTTTCTCTCAAGAATAAGTACAGCAAGAGCCTTTCTGCACAACATCCCTACCGGTGCCTCAGTGATAACTACAAACTTCGAGCGTTATCAGTCCTGGAAGCAGACACTGTCTGCAAAAACATGCAGTTAGTTAGAGGAGACTTAGCTGAAAGTAAAAATCACTGAAAGGAAAATCGGTCTGGTTTAGGCCAAACCAGGACACTATCCTGTCTCTGCATGTAGTGCATGGAACAGACCTTCTCTGGGTATCCACATAAATAAAATTAGACTCCTAAATTTCAAAAAGAAAGACCTTTCTGAAGGGAAAGAAAAAGGAAAAAGTCTATTTGACAGAGAAGCATATCACTGTTCTGGCTAAATCTGCGCTACTCAGATAAGGGAGTTATACTTCACTAACCACATGCATAAACAGAGTTGAGGATTTCCACAGTATAAGGCATGTCAATGCTAATAACTTGGCACAAGTGAGCATCTGTTATCAGAAAAAACAGCCATTTATTTACCCATAAGTTTCTGGTTTCAATATGCCTCATCCAAATTACATACAAGAAAATATTGCACCAAAATTATACAAAAATGGCAGTGTATACAGAGGAGCATTAATGGCATTGATACACATAGTACCACAGAAATCAAGGTAAAATGTATCCATGTCACTTAGGGTTCCAAACCATTTCTATACTCATGGAAAGTTTTAATCTCCTTTTTTTCCCCTCCCCCATATGCATTGAAAAAATTCAGCACTAAAAAGACTGTCTATAAGCTCCTTCCAACTGTCTTAATGGATTTTAATCAAAAGGATTCCTCAGTTGCAAGTCATTAACCAGAGATTAACACCTGAATTGCCAGTCAGAATAAACCCCCAAACCAATGAAAAGTAGCATTCTGCTGGGTTTACAGTGCTAACCTGAGAGCCAGGACTTCTAAATTCTATCCCTGACACTATCTTAATGTTCTGTCATTAAGCCACTAAATTTCACCATTCTACTCTATATATATTTGTTCACAGTCTTATCATCAAAGTCTGCAAGTATGTTTCAGAAACACAATAAACGTTTGATTACCAACTGCACCACACATTTCTCTCCTTGCTCTAATTTCAGCCTACAGTTATGAAACAGGAGTACTAATCCCTTCTTACCAGTTTCAGGGTTATGGAGGTTAATTTATTAATGCCCATGAGGTTGTCTGAGATAGTCAAATAGGAAGCATAGATAAATGCAAACATATTAAATCAGCAGCAATACTTTAACTAAAGTACAGTCCCACATACCTCAATAAAGCTAATAAAAAACCCTATTTAGCAGGAAACTGGTACAACAGCCAAAGAACATTTATGGAAGTTTTATTTTCACATGTCATTTTAGAAAAAAATTTTATAGGTATTTACCTGTTCATATACAAGGGTAGTTATTTTCTTAATAATTTTGCAGTAATTTTCCTGAATTTATTTGTTTGTTTTTAAAGTCACTCCCTCCTAGATAAGCCAATTTGAAATAACTAAGACGACCAACTTCACTTTTCAGCATTCAGCAAAAAGTTTATTGCAATTTACAAAGCAATTAAGGGCTTTTGCTAAGTCAGAAGAGTCAACTGATTTTAAGGGTATTGGCAAGGGCTTAATAAATAAAGAAAGGTTATTGAAATATCTGTCTGTATAAAAATATAAGAAAAGGACAGAGAAGATTTAGACTTCTCACTCTCATTGAAATTAATGATTACTAGGTAGCTAGTTGCATCACAAATACCTCAAACATATGACAGAAGACAACTTATAAAATAATAGGAGTGTTCTCTAAACTGATTTAATGAAAAATTAATCATACACACCACAAAAAAACAGTAGGAAGCAGGCTGCAGGTACAGAAATGACACAGTAAAACATCCATATTCTTTAAAAAAATAATTATCTTGAGGAGTATATGTGATATGAACTAACAATGGATTAATGTTTTCAACAGGAGCTATGTTATATAAAAAGTCAGCTGTGTTGTGGACACAATGAATTCCCATCCTTCTCTCAGTATGTTTTAAATGTACTGGTGTTCGACTTATTTAAATAGCAACAGTAATTAAACCTCAGCCTACCCCTCCCATGCACAGCCGCGTTTTGAGTACACTACCTGATACACAGAGATGTATTTTAACTGATGCTAAAACACCTCCAGGAACAACAGGGGACTCTCACAAGTCCTTTACACTAGTCCCAGCTCCCTGCTGAAGCTCTCAGATGATGTGCAGTGACTGCTCAGCCCCAGAAAAGCTTTGTGTTGAGAAGGGTGAGGCTGAAGCACTGCACAGAGGCAGGAGGCTTGGGTTCAGCTCCAGCCCAGACACCGTCCCAGGGTAGCAGTGGACACAGCCAGCCAAGGCTCGCTTTCAATTCCCTGAGAGGTCTATGGGGGAGCTCCACTCTATGCCAGAGCCACTTCTCCTTGCTCCTATTTGTGTTTGAATCCCTTTGGCTTCTCTTTAGAAAATATTTACAGAACTAATCAAGTGGAAACCACTATTGACCTTTGAATACTAATTATTTCTGATAGTGTTCCAGAATAATTAAAACAAGAAGAATGGAACTATCAAAGGAAAAGCTGTAGTGTGCTGGAATGCTGTCCTGCCACAGCTGCCTCTCCCACCCCACAAGGACTTTCTCATCCAGGAATCCCTGTGCACTGCAAAGTCACCACAGTGGTTTCTATTCCTGCTTCATTCTCGATGCTCAACCTAGGAATCCAATCCAGAACATCCCTTTGCTCTGCTGACAGCCTTCCTGACTGCAAGGAAAACTCTGAGTTTGTTCCAGCTTGCACCAAGGACTGGCTGATCTTGCAGCGTAGGCATCAGAGAAGTAGATTGACTCTCCACTTCAGAAAACAACTTATTCCAGCAGCATCCCCACCCCCACCAGCCAAAGTACACAGTCCACAGTACAGCTGCATCAAGGAAACTAGTTCTAAAGCAGAGAAAAACTGAAAAAAGCAGCAAAACCTCATTTTTGTAATTATGTACAGCAATTACACAGAAACCAAACTTTCTTTATGTCAGTAGATTGAGTAAAAGCCAAAAGGCTCACTTATTCTTTACTACTTTCCAGTCATTTCATACTTTGGTGAACACCTTGAAAGCCTTGAGAAAACAAACAACTGGCAATTTTGCTTTGACAGATTAAGCCCAAAGGGAATTGGTGGCTGAGGCAAGAACTTTACTTTCTGAAAAATATACATTCTCTGAAATGTAATTAGAACTGTGGGAATAATTGATTTCTCAGCCCACTGGCCAAAAGAAAAGAAGGGAAAAGAATTAATTTTAGGTTGTCAACATTGCCTCTCTGTAAGAGCACGTCAGAGCAGAAATGATTAGTCAAGGACAACAGCTCCATTTATACAGATGGTCACTCCTAGACCTGCAGTGCTGCCCTCACAGAAATGTTCTGCATATGCCAAGCTAGGTGCAGAGAAGTGGGTTGTTTCCCTCTGCTGACAGGCATTTGTAACTGAATTTAAGCCAAATTTGTTTCATGCTCAATTAGTAACAGTTCATCAAACAGTGACAATGCACTGCAAACTGCATGTCCCAAGTCTTCAGTAGTTCTTATTCCCTATGCTTCCCTCCTGCATTGCCTGATGTAGGAGAAGGTATTACATGATGCAGCCAATCTGAAGACAGGGGTTACCAGTAAAAATCAAACAATTGCACCTCTCTCAGAAAATAAAAATAATAAAAAAAGCCTATGAAACAAAAATTCCAGATTTTGTAGAAAAAGAAATGCAAATGAAAATTACTTCTAAGTGTATTGATACCATCTTGAAGTACTACCACGCTGCTCACAACGTACGCAGTTTCTTTCAAAAGTTTAAGTGTTAAACACAGCCACAACAAGTTACAGAATACTCTTCTTGGCACATAATATGAAGGAGGGGTCTTTGGGGATACTAACAAAATAAACACAAAGATCTTGGCCCTCCTGTCACCACTTCTATTATGAAGTTAACACCTAAACAGCAGACTATATAATTATATAGAGACTCTATGATAAATAGTACTGATATACAGACTACTAAAGCATAGACTTTCTGTACCACTTAAATATAATAAAGATCACAAAACACTCTGCTCTGAAGGACACTGGAAATAGGCTTTCTGGCTACCCTTCAGCCTTCCATAAAATTCTCTGTGCATCTTTTGGCACTACCAGGCACAGGAGATCTTCTGACTTAGATTACGCATAGTTTTAACTGTGCTTTACAGAAGTGCAGAAGGAAAGAACCTGTAATTAAGTTCCTTCATGTACTGTATGAGAAATAATAGTGTCCTGCTTAATGGCATTAATACAATCCCTAAAGTTATGTGCTGTGTCACAGAATCACAGAATCAACCAGGTTGGAAGAGACCTCAGGGATCATCGAGTCCAACCGTTGCCCTGACACCACCATGTCAACTAGACCATGGCACTAAGTGCCATGTCCAGTCTTTTCTTAAACACATCCAGAGATGGTGACTCCACCTCCTCCCTGGGCAGCCCATTCCAATGTCTAATAACCCTTTCTGAAAAGAAATTCTTCCTAATGTCCAACCTGAACCTGTAGTTTTACTGCAAGACCTTCCTATTATAATTACTTCGACAACACTGACTGTGCGCCTGTCCCCTGGGTCTCCCACCTCTTATGACATTAAATATAGTTGCGTGTTTACACCTTCACAGTACTGCAAGACTGCCCTGCACCCACCTCCACATACAACTGAAGGACTGACTCTTCTCCCAGAATGCCATCCCCATTCCCATGTTGTTTTCAAGTCCTCTTTTCCGTAGCTGGGAAGAGTGTTTTGTAAACACCAGCAAAACTACCAGGGTATTTATTTTTCTTTAAAACCTCCTTCACCATAATGTCTCTTTGTTCTTCAGTTATTAAGAATACTTTTAACCACACTGACAAAAACTCCCTTCCACTCCCATACCTACCTCCAACTCCCCTGTAGGTGGTAAGGTTTTCAATCACTGTTTTGGTACTCTGTCTTCTTCTATAGTTTCCTAGAGAAAGGAACTATGGGGGTGCTAAGTGCTGTGACGGGACACTAATAGTCCTAGTCTGGCAAACCTTTGGTTGACTAAAACCACAGTCTGCTATTAGAGAATGCTGGGGAAACCCAGTCGATATGCACCTGCACCAGTACTATCTATGAAAGGTAAGAATGGATCTCATTAATACAATGTGAAATATGCAGATTTATTCACAGAAATATATGTTCTCCTGCCACATTGAACATAATCTATATAGCACTATAACTCCTAATGAGTGGCTGAATAGACACCACACTTGTGAATGACTGATTCATGCAAGCCCATAATCATACATTAACTGTGAGCAAAAAAAAAAGTGTGCTTCGAACTGCAAAGATCCTTTACCTTCTTCTACCTCACAATATTAATCCATTAGCATGGAAGTGTGCGGGGAATTCAAGATGTTATTTATTCATCTCCAAAGTTTCCTTGCCACTGGTATAAAAATAAATAAATCAATCAGACCTGCCTTAGACAGCCAACTCTTAAATACTAAAGTAATTGAAGTTAGAAATGAAGTGCAGCTGGTTTCTGGTCTCCCCAAATCAACTGGTTAACTTTATTGGGTTTTAGCTCAAGCTCATGGTGACCAAAAGATTGAACACAGCAGGTATCTTTATTTTGTTTCACAGAAAGGCAACAATATTTAAAGATTAGGATGCAGATTGGCTAAAAAATAATTAAGATCTTTATCAGGGGAAAAGATGGCAACTGTTTGGAAAATTCAGTGAGGTTGAAAATGGCTCAGTAACATAGTACATCTTATAACCCGGTAAAGGAGTCTTTCTGAGAAGGTCTTAGTTTTTGTCATCTGGTCCATCATTTTCTTGCTGTTCAGAAAACACACAGGTTATTGAGAAGGCCATGACTAAAACATTTTAAAATGTGCATATGATTGTTTTCCACTTCCCTATTCATTTGGTCTTTTCTGATTTCTCCCACCCTTCCTCTTACAACAGCAGCTGCTCCTCAGTCTACTGTTCGGGTTTCTTGCATCTCATTTTTTAAATCAATACACATTGCAGCTTGAAAGATGGACTGAGATGCACACTCTTCATTGGGCTGAACATATGCAAGGAGACATCAATATGAAAAGTGCTCAGACTAATAACTCCCACAGTGTGTGAAAATACAAAATGACCATCATGATAAAATTATCTTATTTTACTTCAGGTCTCTTCTTTTGCTTCTCCTTCTTGCTGTTAATCTAGCAAGTTTATTTCATTTTATTATTTTTGTTAGAAGCAAAGATCTCTCAAAATTTTTCTGTTTGCCAATATATGTGTCATTAAATAGCACAGTTATTTTTCCTGATTCTTTAGTTCTACTGTATAAATGCCAGTATAATCCAAAGCCTGCCCCTGGATGGAAAGAGCGTCCAAGAAAATTTACAAGAACTATGGCCTTACATGAGCACTGTCAAAAACCATGGACTCACTTTTACCTGCATGTATCTTTATCCAAATAGTTGTTCCTGGAAAAGTCCTTGAAACGCTGCTTTTAAAAACTTCATTAGGGCTTCTAAAATATTTGAAGCAGCTTTGGTTTGCCCATGACATACATTTTCATTTTTCCTCCCTCCACTAGGGCATAATACAGGTGCAATTCATTCTTTATACTTGTCTGTCAATTGGGAAAGAATGTTCCTCTGAAAATATTTCATCTGATCAGTATTTGAGTAGGATGAGAGGAACAGTGAAGAGTTGTGTATCTCCTAGTGAAAACACTTTTCCACAATCAAAGACCAAGTTTATCCAGCTACAGAAAAAGCAGTGAAAGTTTGATCTGTGGTGCACCACAGGTGTAAAACAATTTCATAGAGTCATCTTAAGTTTGAAACTCATCAAATTTTGGTTCCCTCTCAAGTTTTGACCTGTTTTGCTGCTGCTGGGTTGTTGTGTTTGTTTTTTTTTTTTAAACCAGAGCCTGTAAAGCTAAGCGTCATGTCTACGCAGTGCCATATCCTCTCAGACACTGTTAGTGTTTCAGCCTCCTAAGCACTCCTAAGGATATATGATTTCCTCTGTAAAAAAATACAACTTCTGTAAGCAGTTACTTATTAGTAGAGAATATTGTTACTTAGTGGTTGAAGAATCACTTACCAAGGAGATGGCTGCTCAGCAAAGCTGAACTTGTTTGACCCCGTTATGGGAGACAATCATCAAAGAACAGAGGATTTAAATAGACTTCAGAATGTGGTAAGTAATTTGTGGACCTTTGATCCAGCTTTTATAGAAAATACTGTACAAGATATACTGTTACTCTTGTGACAAAGACTACTGTACAGCATTCAGTCAGGTTTTCATACTGCTAATAAACAGGGTAATTCAATGTGAAACAAATATGGCTATTTTATTCCAAACCCCTGATCTATGTTATCCTCAGAAGCTTGAGGGGTTGGGGGGGTGGTGGATAAAACCAAGAGCACCAAGAAATATTTGCCTCATTATCAAGTACTTCCTTTATACACCAACAGCTATTTGCTTCCTAAGGTAAGACAACACTGCTGATCTCCAAACAGCATTATATTTGTTCATAGGTTAGAAATTAAACATTAAATGTGTCTGAACTGTCATTTGGTTTACATAAACATAGGTATTTGAGAGTAGAAATCTCTTGCGCCTTTACTTCAACTGTAACAAACTCTTGAGTGTGTTTGTAGAACAAAATCAAGGGAGATACAGCAATCAAACGTTCTGTTGTTCCTACACAGAAATCAGTAAACTTAAGAGTAAAGAAGAATTTATATAGGATGGCTACAGGAATTTTAACAGGTCCCATTTTCTTTTCAACTGATATATTTCCATGACATATTTTATTACAATTTATTTGTTTGTTTCTTGGTGTTTCAAATTCTGCTCCAAAGTAGCTCAAATAAGGTGGATGCTGCTGGCAGCAAGCTCCTGTAGCTTGGAAAAATACTAAAATATAGGATTTTTGGGTTCATTTGTACCAATATTTCTGAGTACAGTGACTTGTACATCCAAGTTAAACCCTTAATCCTGGTAGGCATTCTGAGGAACACACACGCTTGCAACACCTCATTTGATCTGATAAGTCTTACTCTCTTCAGAAAAAATTGCCACAAATCTGCACCACGTGAAAGCTGGAATGCACTGCAGGATTACCTCGTAACAACACGCCCTGTAGGACGTCCTAAAAAGTTCTAAATTTATGTAAGTAGTAAAAGACGACAAAACTCATAATATGCCATGCTGGAATGGCACAGTGTCAGTGTGACTTGGCAGGGACAAGACCAAAAGTCAAACACAGCAATGAGGGCATTTATGGTGTGGTAGCATACTAAATCAGCATGGGATGCATCCTGTACAGTCTCTTGCTGTGATTCAGTAATGACTGCATAAATTCCTAATAAAAGACCAATTTATAAGATAATTAAACAAAGCAGTTTCAAAAATGAAAATTATACTTTGAGGAGAAAACTACTGTAATATTACATGTTCTCCTAGCTGAGAACTCACAATACTTTATTTCCTTTACCTCAAAATCCTTAAATTAAATAAGAAAAATCTTCCTATTCTATCAATGAAGAAAAATTACTCCAGCCACATTGAAAAGAAATCCCCTCCATTTAATTCAGACAACTTTTTCACCTTTATGACGAAGCTGAAAAGCCACTATAGCTTTCACTGCCCTTTTGTATAGCCTAAGTAGAAACAAAATTTTGACCCAGATGAAACTTTTTTAAGTTCAGATCTGTGGTTCAGACCTATCTCTTATTATACGCTCACAAGTAATTACCATCAAGTGTCCTAAAGTGATGGGATTTCCTTCTTTAATCTTTGAGAGTACTGAGGCAAGAACAATTCCATCCTGCAGTGCCCTCCAGATATAACAATCCCCCAGCTAAATCTTCTAAACTTGTCACTGTCAGCACTAATCTGACATTTTCCTGTTGATAATTTTCTATCTAGAGACATTTTAACACTTCCAGTGAAATGCATGAAAAGTTAAGAGAGTTAGAAATTAATTAAAAGGCAATAAAACCAAATTAAAGACTATCAATTCATAAAAACTTTGCTGATGTATCATTAGCCTGAATTAAGCTTTTACTTTTATTTACAATGTTATTTTACTTGATCCACTTCATTTTTGACACAGAACAGTGTATTATCATGGAACTTCACAAAAACTATTGAACAGAAACACTATAATGCAACAACAGCCTTCTTAATTCGCTCCAGAGACCCTCAGAAAGTGAAAAACTATTGTGAGCTGGTCACAAGTCCCACACTGATACTACACAAATGCTTCTTGCTGCCTGAAAATATATTAGGAATAGCTAGTTGAAAGCTTGTGAGCATCATCTGTCATCCCAGCCAGTCATTCTGCTAATCAGAAAAGTACTTCAGCCCTTCAGGAGCACGGAATAAAATCTTTCGAGATGTAAATTTTTACAAACAGTTTTAATTCACTTTAATTCACATATATAAATATTCTTAGTAGCAAGGCCTTAACTTTGCATTTTTACCTCAGGTTCTGCCTGGTAAACTCTAAAAGACGATTTGCACAAGAACTTTACTATTGGAATAGCCAAACAATCTTTTTTTCTTCTTCTTTTATTTGCTGACATTCCATCTTATTTTAAGGACACAAAAAGAATGACAATTTGCACGAAACATTACCCCAAAAAGGTGCGTATAATTAATTGAGTCCTTGGTTATTTGAGAGTTGGTTTGTAAGCGCAGGGTTCAACATTAAAGTAGATCTACAACGTTGCGTACAACCTAAACAGTGACAACTTACCTTATTTAGGCCTGAGTTTCACTTCTGCTCTGTCTTACCGAAGCATAGCACACGTAGCTTTAAGGATACCTGCAATACCCATTTAACAGATTCAGTTAGCAGAACAGAGAATTAACATGGTCCTAGAATTTTCAAATATTTTGCATGCAGAAGTTCAAAGTTACATATATAAAATATGGCATAAAATTCTGCTTTTACTGCAAGTGCCATCCTGAACAACCCTTCTTACTCTCAGATGCGAGAACAGGCAATGATTTGCTAGAAGCTTACATAAGTGCCAAAATCACATGCAGACTTTCTTCGGCAGGGGAAGTTAGCACCTCAGATCTGAAGGGAAGCACTGGGAAGAATCTCAGTGCTCCAGGGAGCAAATAACACTTTTGGGAAACATGAGAGGGCAGCAGAGGTAGAAAGTGTCTCTTGCCGCCTTTCCCTCCCTTTCCTTTCCCAAGGCTGACCTTTCTACGGCTGTAATTTTTGTCCCTCTTTTGAAGGAATAGAGCACTCACTGCCACATCCAAGATACAGCTCCTGCAAAAAACTTATCCTCTTTCCTCCCCTCCTATCTTCCATCCCTCCTTACACCCGCCATTTCTCCTATCCCTGTGTCTTCATAATTGTATGAATCAGAGAATAGATTAGGGTCTTGGAGAACCTGCATTGAAGTTCATATCACATACATTCTCTGCTCTTCTTGCCCCATTCAGTTAGATTTAAGGTGAAGCCTATTTAACACTGTCATCACTTTCTTGTTCACATATCTGCAGATGAGCAGTACACTGGCAAACACTATGTAGCTTAAATTCCATAAGTACATTCCTCCAGCTACTATACTAAAAAATACTTTCTGTATCTACCTGGAGCTTGTCTTTAAGATATTTTTAACAGCAGAGCTCATCAACAAATACTACATGCTCTGGGTGTCACAGACTGTATATGCCAAGAGATGAATGGAACAATGGTTTCCCATCTATAGATATATTAATAATTTTTGCTTCCAAAGCAGACAAAAATATCAAAACATTTAGATGCCAGCCTCTCCCCTCAAAGCACCTGGGGACAGAAAGATTTCTAGAAGTTGTGCAAGTTTGTTTTTGAGATATCACAGTTTGGCCTTCAGTGAGAACATCAGACCAAATACAAGAGTAGCTACAGAAAAGATATGAAGACAAACTAGAATCTTAATTATTCCCTCCAATACTGCCTGGGTTTTTATCTGCCTTTTCCCTGTCCTACTGTAACTGGTTGCGGTTTGTTTGTTTGGGGGTTTTTTTGGGTGTGTTTCCTGCCCCCCAAGAAATGAAATGTAGATCCAAATTGCAAACCATATCTCCCCCTGCAACCCAGGGACAACTTTGAATGCTGATAATGGTAGGAGTTCTTTTTGTGCATGCTCATTATTTCTATACAATGATTGCCTCCTTCTGCCAGTGCTATCTGCAGCTACAGGTGTTGTCATTCAGCTACTTATATCTAGATTGCCCTAAATCCTGAAAATCTCCTGAAAATCTCCTGCAAATCAGAGATTCAGACAGCTGAGTTACCTGATTTGACCCTAAAATTAGCATATGAGAAAGCAGAGGTCTAATTAACACTAGAATAATCAGTTGGTCCTATGCATGCTCATTAACAAACTCAGCCAGTTCAGGACATTGGGCAGCATGTTGTAAGATCTGCAACAATCCTGTATTCCATCAGGGGAAAAAAAAGTTATAGCAAAACCCAAGAAAATCTACCCATACAGCTTTTTTTTTTATTTCCCCCACACAGCGTACACAGCATTAGCTAAAAGCATGAATGTACATGCATAACAACCCTGCTAACATTGCAGAGAAGCAAAAGTGTGTCTGGAAAAACTGGCACTAATTAATGCCACTTTGTTACCTCTTACAGCACACGTGATACTAGATGCCATCACAGCCTGAACATCAGACCTGCTTGCTGTAGCTTTAGAAGATTAATACCATAAGGGGTTAGCGGTTAGCTCACACACACAAAAAGGGATCCTTGTGACCTGCCTTAACTTTACAACTTTAGTATAACTTTTCACTGTCATTTTATGTGCAATAAAAGCTAAAAAGCATATAGATATGCTGTTTTCAGATACCTGAAACCACTTTTCCTAGAAAAGATCACTTGACTTACTGCCAGTTGCAGTGCTGCCATCAGTATGCTAAATGTACTGCATATCTTCTTAAAATAGAAGCAGCTCCTGCAGCCCTGGCCCAGCAGGCGGTATCTTGGTTGTTCTGAACTGATTTATCTGATCAGGTGTCAAAAGCTCAGTATCAGACCTAAGCTTCTTTCCCCAGCAAACTAGGATGACAGCATTACTCATTCCCCTAGCCAAAACAATGCGGCATCTGTGGAGAAACATGATTCAGACCACCAGAACATACTAGGTCCAAAGTACAGAAACGAGTCTTTATAACTGGAGAGGACCGAGTCCTCATGAAAAACAGAACAATTCCCAGGGAATAAATATCTTTACAGTATCAGAAAGCCAAAATCGTGTTGCACCATGTAAGGATAACTGTATCAACCCATTTCTTTCTCCCTTACCCCCTGGATAATTTATGAGTCAGAATATGACAAAGCTAACAGTTGAAAAAAAAAAAAGCCACGCACAAGGATTCTGCCACAGTCACATGTAAGCACAAGCTTTCTGTTTCAGATAAGGGATAGCCTCTACTGGAGAGGAGAGTAATATTCAATATAAGTGCAGTATTTCCAAGTGTCAACTCCTGTAATTGACCTACCGGCAGAAGAAAGGCAAATCAAAAATATGGATGAAAAAGAAAACAAGAAAGGTGAATCAATGGCATGTATTCTTTGACCATCTAAAATGCCTATTATTTTGTGATTGTGCAAAAAATAAATAGGAAAACACTAGTGCCCTAACATGCCTCTGTTCTGGAGCTCTATCAGTCCTTTTCTCCCAGGGCTTTTAGTAATTGGCTGATTTATAGAGATACAGTGCATTAGTTTAGTACTAGAAGTGCAAAAATCTGTGAGGTAATTGTAATTCCTAGTCATTTATTGCTACTGCTTTGAATGTTCTTTAATGTTACAATCAAGAGAAACTAGCCATAAACACATGTGTGGGGCTGGTTTTTTTTTTTCAAATATATCTCTCTCTTAAACTAAAGGAATCCACCAGTGATAGTTGGGAAGAGAAGTTAAACATCTTCCTGATTACTCTCAACAATCTGAGATAAAGAAATAGAAAAATTAAGCAACAAAAAGGTGTTAGAAATGAAGGCAGAGAAACAGCCAAACTCTTCACCAACACAGCCCATTCGGATGACTGCTTCTCTTAGATCATTAGCCAGCAATGAGAGTACTAAACAGCAAGGGAAAACAGCAAGAAGAAATCAAGTATCAGAAAGAGCCTGAACCAAGGAAGGGCCTTTGATAAAATGGGTGTATTCACACATTAACTCTATCATCCAAGCTCAGGCAAAACGTGTAGGACCCTCATTGCAACTGATAAGCGGACCATGTTCTAACACAAAGCCCAGAACAGTCAGCAGCTTTCCTCATGGCAAACACACCAACCTGCACAGCAATAACAGTCTTTACAAATCCCTGTTAGCTTTGCTCTGAAACTCTCACTTTTTCACTTTCCACATCAGTAGGTACAGAGTACTTCAGCTATTTTATCTTATCTGCTGACTTTGATGGTGCATACAATTACATTTTTTTGCCCGTTTACTAAGATATACTCCGCCACCCTTTAGAAGTGATTTCTCTCTTCCACTACTGAAATAGTAGATCACAGAACCTGAAAAGACTGGTAAAGAAAGGACCTCTCCTGAGTTCTTACTCTGCTTATGCACGCTATTTCCCTTTCCCAGCTAGAGCTGCCAGCAGACAGGCTTAATTCAACTCCCCCTAGTTGCACTGGCAGCTCAGATTCACTGACTTCAGCTGGAGTAGAATTAACAGAATACTGGATAATTCAAGGCTTCGAATTCCTTTTTTTTTTTTCTAAAATCTGTGCAATGAATCTGCTCGACCTAACTCATAGACATACCTTGGAATTCATTGCTTTTTCTATTATGCATGCAAGAATGGTGTTAGTGTTGATGTTAAACACCTTTTAAGATTTTCCTTCTAAAATATTTATCAGTACCACTCAATAGAGATGCATGTTATGGTGTAGGTTTAGGATCAATTAGTTTGGGAAAATTATAGCTAATTAATATGAATAGTGAAGTTGCTCTCCTGTTCAGTCAGCTGCAAAATTCTAATCTTCATTTAACATGAACACACTCTGACAATTTCTCCACCAGGGAGCAAATTCAGGGCATTTCCCAAAGAGCTTTAACTGATGAGATGAAGGATGAATGATTGAAAGAGGTAAAGGAAAAAGAAAAGAAAAAAAAAGGAAAAAAGAGAAGGAAAGCAAAAGGTTGCTTTTTTCCCCAAATGCTGATGTTTGCAGCAAGATATTAAAGTCTTCAAAGAGACAAATGATGAGTAATTAGGGCAATTCTCATGTCCTTCTTGTGCCTATACAGCACTTACAAAAAAAGAAATAGTTCTGTGACAGAACACAGAGATCCTCTGTTTCACCAGAAGGAATAAGAAGGGAGAAATCAAAACACCCCAGTTCTCTTTGGGGACTGCATCTCTCCTGCACGAACTCCATTTACCTACTCAGTTCATTGTAAGGCAAATGACTGCAGGTAGCAACCAGGCATGTGGGAAACAATTCCAGAACATGGGAAATGGGCAACAGGAGTTCAAAACTAGTAAGTGGACATTCACTTAAATACTGTGTTAATAAAAGCTTGTTAAGATTATCAGTAATAAGATTATTAACAACATTGCTTTAGTCAAGCTCTACATTTGCTATTCACTACTTTTCCAGATAAACCTGCTGTTGACTTTTATAGAAGTTTACTACATGGAGAAACCCTATGGACTTCCTTACTTCAGCTATTACATAGAGCTTTCAAATTAACACACATGCCTTTTTAAATCATTTTATCATTTGTATAAAAACAAAACAAAGCAGAACAAGTATTTTGAGACAAGATCTACTGATTCTCCCAATGAACAAATGCATTTCATGGCTATAACTTTAGACCCATATTTGAAGTACAATGCACCATGCAATTATTTTGAACAACAAACAAAGCGCACAGGTATACAGAACAACAGAGGTACCACTGCAACAGAATATGCTTAGTCTAACTCAGGTAACCCAGCACAGCAATGTTTCAGCCTAAACTGCAGAACAAGCAGTCACCCAAGAGAGTACTGAAGAGCCCTGCCAGCCTCATATAGCACCACCGAACCACACACATGCTGCCCACTGCCACTCATTGGCAGGGACATATGAAACAGTTGGCTTCAGGCTAGCTCAGACAGGCCTTTTGCACATTTTGTCTTTGCACCTCCAGTTGCAGAACAGCACTTTCCTCCATGCTGGAGAGCTGCTGGAGCACAACCTGAATGGATCCATGCATGAGCTGGCTGCAGCTTGTGGCTCTACAGGGCTACAATGTGTTGTTTTGTTTAAATCTCACTGCACAGATGTATTCCAGCACTGACAGTGCTGTTGCAGATATTAAGTGTTTTGATAAACTGACTTTAGAAAACGCTTATTGTCAGCTGTGATGCCAGAGCGCTGGGGGGAGTGGAGCAGAGAGTAATTTAATCTAAAATGCTGACTCTAACTACAGTCCTGCGTTGCCTCTCTTCTTTTTTTACATTAGCAAACAAAAATAAGATTTTTGTGTGTGTTTAAGTCTTTGTTCAACCACCCTTTTCAGAGAAAAATAAATATATCTGTTCTTCATCTACAAAACCCACTGGCTGATGAGAAGTATGCTAATGATATACTACGGCCCGCTGTGAAGATGAACAGCAGTATTCACTTCACACACACACACACATTTGGTAAAGAATAGATCCTCCTCCTATTTTTTCCTTTATTAGTGACAAGCCCACATTTCTATCTCTAGCCCAACTGGGAAGTCTTAGGACCTTTGACTCAACTAAAAGTAGTTGAGAAACCCATTTGGCTTTTCTCAGGCTTTCAGAAAATATATTAAAGAGGCTTTCTGCTTTTCCTCCTCCAAAAATTCATAGCATCAGTGCTACATCATTTTTCCCCACTCTCATCAAACAAACAGGAATGCAGCTGGCTTTCTTCTGGAAAGCTGTTTCCTTGAAACACTTTGTCGTTTTGACCCTTTGGAGAAAATGATTATTTAATATAAAACATGCTAAATTATTAAAGTTTTCCCATCTCATGCCTGTTCTAGCAAATACATGAGGTATTCTTAGATGATACACATACAAAAACTACAATTTGGATATTTCCATGTCTCAACATGCTGGCAATAGGAAATTGTGAATTTTTTTCATCTTGCACCAGACAAGATTCTCCTACTCTTGTAGCAAGTAAATAGCAACAGAAACATAGATATATGTCCTGGTGTTGAATCAAAAGGAATGCATGAACAGGAATAAATGTTTTTGCATATTTCAGTTGTTTGTAGCTGTACAAACAGAAATTCATAAAGGCCATGATTTGCAAAAAGCAGCTTAACACTAGTTTAATGAAGTGTATAGGATCCTGGACTAGTGTTATTCTTCTTTTCAATTATAACCAAATAGAAATGTGAATGCATACTTTAAAACCCGTTAATGTTTGTCTCACACACATACACACATCCTGAAAACAGAACCTAAAAACTTCTCTGTTGGTCCCAGCCTTGTCATATACTAAGAAATCTTACTTCGGTTGTTATTTTTGTAAATTATCACTGCACCTACAGAGCACTCTCCTCTATAGACATCACTCGTGATTTCTGTGGGAAAACATCACAGATACTTCCCCTGATAAGAATTTCTCTTTCAAGCAAATTTATCTTTCATAAAGGGAATCTGGTAAAAAGATTTTTTCCCCTTTTTCTTCATGTCACATTTCATTTTGAAATCCTAATCTATTTTTCATTATGGTACCATCACTGAAGTTAAGTTTTTTTCCTTGTCAAATGAGATCTCAACTCATAAATGACAGAGGAGGGGAAAAAAAACAAACACCAAAAAAAATGAGCTATAGTAGGGCTTCCAGGCAACTGAGGGTTTTTCTTTCCACCTTTACATCAGGCTCTACTTCAAAAAGGGGGCAAACTCTGTTCTTAACTGTATGACAGCATGGAAGAAGAGGGACAAGTCCCGAGGTGACTTTCAGTGTAACACAGCATAATGTCTACAACCTGGCTTTAGAACAAGGTATATCTAGTCTGCAGATCTCAATATGTTATCTTTCATATCACTGACTGCAGATGTAAAAAACATAATTTAACAGAACTAATTATTTCTCTTTAGTAAAAGACTGCCAAAACTGACGTTCCACAAAATAATTCAGAAATCACAGCCTCTTAATTGAGAGTCATCACCCACGTGCTAAAGCATTAAGTTGAGGAACTTTTCTCTTTGTTTCTCTTACTAATGGAATAGGTGCCCAATAATCAAAGAGTGTTTCCAAAAGTTTTCCTAAGGACCTCCCTCGTAGAGCCTGAAGAGACTCCATGTACTAACAGTGATGACCAGAAGAGAGCTACGGTAGAAACCTCGACAGAGAATAGCTTAGCTGTGGTCACATAGAGGTTCAGTGAAAGCTCTGGACATGGATGCTATGACAGACAAAAAAATTCAGAACTAATTTTTTTTTTTTTAGTGACTTTTTCCTCAGATGCAGATTTCAATTTCCTTTAATACATACTTTACAGAATCTTATATCAACATTTTTTCTAAATATTTTATTTAATAGCCAAATCCATACATTTAGGTTCTTCCAATATTTCACGTAAAATAAATCCTGAAAATGTTTTTGCTTCTTTCTAACTCACTTTGACATAGCGTTTTTGAAGTGAAGTGCATTTCTGAGTACTGTAGTAGAATCTCTTCTTAAGATCTATGTCTGGCTGGTCACTCAGGAACAGCACTTTGCATTGCCTATCTAGATCTATCCATTAAGGTCTATCCAGTGAGAGGGATTTTCTGAGATAAACTAGTCTTTCCAAAACAAAAGATGTATATGAAACAGTTTCTCCATTCTCAAAAGCAAATTAAGAGGATTAGAACTTCACACTCTTGCATGAAATTGTCCAACAACTTGGTAACCAACCCTCTGTATAAAACCCATTTAGCAATGGAAATGGTTACAGGGCAGAAATCACTTGTACCGTGTCAGTGAGAAATAGGAAATCAAGCTTTACTGTGGAAGTAAAAAAAATCATTAGATGTTCATGACAGAGACAAATTAGCTAAATGTGTGCAATGTGTGAAAATATTTTAAATTATAAAGACTGCCAAAAATCAGCAGTCTTATTGGAGTTATTAAAAAAAAAATCCCAAGAAAGGGAAGTAATAATATAAAAGCTTTGTCCTCCCTTTCACCTACATAATACACACTGTCACGTTACAATGAATAGTTAAAAAGGATTAAAAACGCATCTGTTTTCTCCACAGACTAAGATGATAGCTGAAAGGCAATGTAGAAGCTGGCCTCTCTACATGTCAGCTTTCCACACAACATATGCAAAACATCCCTGTAGCAACAGGACAAGTGTGATGAAAGATGAATGCCAGCTTTCTAGCCAAAACCAAACCTTGCTGGGAAATTAGCTATAAGGGACACCACAATTACTATGGCTGTCTTTGTTTATCACATGCCACTCTATTAATTTGTTACAGAATAGCTACATTACTGAAGCAAAATTAAAAAGTATGTGTTTAATTACCCACAAAGATGAGAAATACACGTATTAAAATATTTTGTTTTGATAGACAGACAATTGATAGCTTGGAAGATGTCACCCAGCAGCACTTGTTTTAAGAGGAGAGCCTTTCAAATCATAATGATGTAATATCTTGCATGTATTATTTACCTTAGTATGTACAGGGCAAGGGCAGCACAGATAGCAATACTTCAGGCTTGCAAATACCAGCCCATGTTCAGGTATAAGGAAATTACCTTAAAATATTTCTCAGAAACATATATCTTCTTAACCCCCCAGCAGAAAAAGACAGGATGTCTTCTAAGTTGCAGTCCTTCAGTTATGCATCATACAATGTCACAGCTGGACATATTTACATCCTATTTGACACCAAGGCTGGGAGCCTTGTGGAGAAGCTGTGGGTCTGTACCATCTCAGCATCAGCCCATGAACTCCCTGAGCGTTATGATGAGTGCTTAGTGACAATGCAAATAGAGTAAAATAATAATCCATCATTCTGTTCTTTGGAAAGGTATTTTACATTTTTCACTTTGGCATTCCTGTTTAGAATTGCAAAGAAAATAATAGCAAGCTATTCAGGCCTGGTATGCTGAGTTCTAGCTTTCCGTATAAGGAACAAACCAGACTTCTCCTGCATCCCTTATTTCTGTAAGTTTATAAATGGTCCTATTCTAAGCTGTGAGCTTCACAGTAAATATATAAATAGCTCCATAAGAATTACTTGTTTTTTCTTTGATGGCAACTAAAAATCTATCAGGATTTCCTGATGTATTACAAACATGGTAAGATGCTTCTTCTGCAAACAGTTTTCCTGATTCTTAACAGAGTTTCCTAAGAAACTTCTCCAGCTAAGCCAGCCAAGAGTGACTGTGAACCATGCCGCTAAGAGAATGATAATGTCACTCAATGCCAGTCATTCTTGTCTAGTCTAATACTATTCCATTTCACGCTTTTTGAGCTTGGTACACAATGTTTCTTTTTGTAAAATTTATTGCACTATTCCTCTGAAAACACTAAAAATACGGTGAAAGCTGCAGTGAAATTTGTTGGGAAAATATAGTAAAGTAAAATGGTCTAGTCTTTTTATACATAAATGACACGTAACTTTGTATTTAACCATGCACTGGTTAAACAAATAAGAAAAATTGCCTTTATGTAGGTTTGGTCCTTTAATTTTGTTCCTGATTTGCTATTGGTAGGTACAAGAATATGCAGGAACTATGGATTTTTTCATTGTCAACTTAGATCAGATAACATAAGAAATTTTGAGTTTTAAATGAAATTGAAGGGCTATTTTCACTTTCTTGCATAAGAGGAAAATCTTCTGGATTCAATTCTGATCATACACCAATTTCATGTTGACTAAAGCCAGACAAAGCCTACAAACTTAAATTATCACCAGGTTTCAACAATTTTTCTTCTCTGAAGAATTATATGAACAGCTAGGTTTCATCTAAATTATTCATTTGTTTATACTTATGGGTTAGCTTATGCTTGTTACATGTAACCATAAAGATTTAACCATGCATGGGACAAATTTAAAATACTACGTATTCCTAAGATACAGTATCAAAGCGAAGAAAACAAATATATGGTCATTTATTACATCTACATTTACTGCCGTAGCTAAATATCAGTGACTTGTTCTGTTGCTGTGATGTTACCACGTTCAGTCACATGCCTACAGCTGACAAATAATCCATTCCTTTTGCAAAAGTTCCTTTTCAATTACTGAGAAGTTCAGCCAGTTAGTCTGACAACTTGCTTTCTAGTCTCTTCTCAAAATAAGGATACCCAATAAAACAATGGGGAGGTCCTCAAGAAATAAAAGAATAAATAGTGAGTTAGATTTAGCTGTAGAGTTAGTGATTTTGAAGCAAATTAAATTTTCTGAAAGTGAATCTAATGACCTTGGTAAGAGGCATAACAAATGCCAAGACGCAGAGTGGGAAAGAAAAGGTTGCCCATCAGACAATGAATAGTTGAATTAAATGTAATTACAATTCTGCTGTTACAAACAGGAAAAGGATTTTCTCTGTGTTATCTCCTCCATTTTGTAAAAGTACTCCAGAAGTAAATATTTTAAGCATTCTACACAGCATTTCTCATGTAGCCCACTTGCTTTTCATCCTGGGCTCTGTATAAGAGGAAAATGATATAGACAGAGAACTGCAATTAACTGCAGGGTTTGTGTAGCTTTCATTTCATCAACCACCACCACCAAAAAAACCTAAAAAACTCAATAACAACAAAAAAAAAATCAAAGGCTTATCAGAGCTATGCAAAATATTTATTTCCTACCTAATGACATTATAAATTTTAAAAGTTACTGTTCACCACAAAGTATTTTCAGGAAAAAAAAAAAATTATGTGCAAAGCATTCTGTAACTAACAACAGCTCAGTAGAGATTTCCACACTGTTTGTGGGGGTCGGAACAGGGGTTCCCTTGGTTTTGTTTGGTGTTTTTTTGCAGAAGCCGAAGTACCAGGCTGAGGAAGGTGGGTGGAAGCTGTGGAATAGTCTTTCCATGGAACACCTCTGCATGACAGAAAAAAAACGCAGGGCTCTCTTCTGCTTTCCATAATGGTTTCCATTCCTGCCTTTTACTTGTACATTTGACATAACAAGTGGGGCCACACTCCATGGTGTCCCATCATGTTGGACTTTTCATAACTATCTGGGATACTTAAGAAGCTTTTCTTTCAATGTACCGTACCATGGTGTTTGAGACCATAATCACAGCTGTCAGAGAAAGATCAGAGCTTCATCTGGCAAGGTACTCTTTGGGAAACCAAGATCTTGTAAAGCCACATAAGCCCTCTCCCACTGTAACCCACCATGCACAATACAAACTTAAGACAAAGTAAACAACCCTGTCTCTTTTAGCGAATATATACATCAGTTTAGAGGAAGTAGCTTCCATGCATGTTGTCAGGAAGCATCAAAAGGAATAAAGGCACCAGAGTAGATCAAACATCCAGCTATGTCTTGCTGAGAGTTATATATACTTCAGAGAGTGGTATGACTTAATGAGACTGGTCAGAAGAGCAACAGAAGGCAACACAGCATAAGTCAGGACACAAGTTAGGCTTTTCAGCATGTGGTCCAAAGACTTCTCTGAGCATCTGAGCCTAAGTACATCTCTGGCAGCCTCTAGAAAGAATTAGGTCCTACTAACCCTGTCAAAATAGGAAAAATAATAGAACTGAGTAAATGAACCAAACCCGTTAATAGTGTTTTAATTTATTATCTTGACCTTGTACAAGGTATAAGTCAGAAGCTACAGCTTCTACCTCACACACTGCTCTCTCTTCCCTCCCCACACCACTTTTTAAAGCACAGATGCTTTCCCAGCAGTGTGTTGTTCTTCTGCCAGTTCCTTTGTCTTTCTTGCACTGCCACCAGCTCTACTCTTCTGGGGGCAGCTTTTCCTGCTTCTAACAAAATGTATTTCACAAGTCACGAATTAAAGCACCACAACAGGTCTGCTGAAATGTACAGAAAAATTGTGTTTGCTAGAGCACAAGCAGAAAGGATGAAGAGACTCATGACCACCAGAAATACAGAGCTAGAAACAGGACAACTGCTAAAAAATAATTTTAAAACAGTTATTTGAGAGTTCTAGAAGCAATTTAATGTAGATTGACTTAATGTAAAAGTGAAGACACTACCATGATCAGGGCATAAATGCTACTTCATGTCTCTGTGCAAACCAGATGAATCTCTAAGCTGGGTATGGTAGGCCTTGTTATAATAATTTGGGACATGCAAAAGTTACTTACAAACCCCCTCATCAGTATAGGGAATAGATGAAGTTCTAAATGGTTTATATTTTCAGACATACAATTATCTTTTAGAAAATTTAATGTCTGTTCCTACTAGGAGAGATGGTCATATTACACTCAAAGGATTTTGCCTTCTTCCAGAAATACATGGTAAAATGTTTAAAACACCCCAGATTCCTGTTAAATGGGAACTACTCTTCCAAGTGTTCCAGTTACTTCTACAAATGGGAAGTTTGACATATTCCCACCTAAAATGTTAACGGTAAATTAATCTCTAGCTAGAATATTTTAAAACTACTCAGTTTATTGAATGTAAATCTAAATGAGACACTGTGTTCACACCAATTCAAGGAAAATAATAATTTGGTACATGTATTCTGGGATCTATGTTCTCTCTCCAAAGTGTATTGTAAAAGTTATCCCAGATTCCTTATTAGCAAATTTAAATGAAGCAGCATTACTTTTCCTGTGAAGATCCTTTTCTGTGTGTTCTATAATGCTGTTTTCCATATGATATATGTTTGCCTTTCATAAATATTCAAACACCTAGAATAACATTCCAAGGCCAAAGCGGAAAAAAAAACAAACCAAAAACAAAACCAAAAACATTCAATTAATTAAAATTCCTCTTAGTTCATAATACAATTAAAAATAAGAGAACAAGAGAGAGGATAAACACAGCTACTTCTACAATAATGTTATTAGGTTAAGCACGTGATAATTAACAATACGTTGTCTGTGATTTTATGTTCTACGGTCATTTACTGTTGTTAGAGAAGTAATTGAAGGAGCTTTGTTAATATAATTGCACACAGACATGCAGTGCTATAGATGAGCATTTGTCTTCTGTGTGAGATAAGTCAACCCAAGTGAGTACACTCAGGGTTGCTGAGAGCTGTTTGGGCTCAGCCATGAACCAAAAACAAGCAGTGCATACGCACACACTAATTTCTTTAGGCCCCCTACTACTGCCAGATTCAATAATTGGCTCAGTTACTCCTTATGGCACTGAGAGAATCTCCTTGAATATAATTTTGTGCAGATTATATCTGTTCCTTTTAGATTCAATCATACAGATTTTTTTCTCTCAATACTAAGAACTTGAGGTTATAGACACATTCTGTGCACTTCCTAATGCTGTGTCCTGAATATCATCAGTAGTGCTAAAGCGTGCATAAGTATTTGTAAAGCTGTTATTTCATCTAAATCCTGGGATGCAGCCATTCTTAACACTGGAATTCTTAAACCTCTCTCAGGTCTCCCTAACCTTTGGAAGAACCATTTTCCTGAGCAAATGCTGTAGCCCCTGGTAGTGACAGTCCCCGTTTCAGTTTTGGCAGGAGCAGAGATCTTGCTCCTGGTTTCGACTATGGATTAGATGGTTCTATTCCATTGCTGATACTTCCTTGACAGTTGAGACAAGATAGGATATTTCCCCTCATTTTTAATCCTCAGCATGTTGTATGTAACACACTGGCATTATTGTTTTAGTACAGGCAGCATGGCCTTTATAGATGAGGTTTCATAAGTTATGTTATTCAGGTCACTTCATCTTTATTATAAACACTGGTGAAGTTCTCTAGTCTTTAGAGACTGAATGGCACTGTCTCTCTCCTCTTCCAATTTGCTTTTCTACTTCATTTCTATATGTGCATGTGACACTGTATATTTTAATTATTTTACAATTTAAATAACCAGAAGGAAGAGGTCTGCTACATGTCTGAGTTAAATGAGATCCACTTCTTGCTAGATTCTTTCTTCCTTTAATACAATTTCAGACAAATCCAGTGATAGTACATTTAATCAAACACCGAGATTCTTTATACAGCTTGGATTTCTGTCTTTTTCCTTTTGGAAAATTTCACTTCCATTCTCCATATCTGATGTGTACATTTTCTCCAACTGCATTTTGAGTTTCCTTGATGACAGTGCAACAGACACCAGTGGTACTACCTAGACTTATGTAAAGCTTAACTGAATGATAGGAGTGAGGAGTCTTCCCTAAAATTAGACTGACTGTTTCCATTGAAACAAGAGACCACAAACAGAATTGTAATAACTTGATTTTATAAAGTCAAAAGAGAGGGCATTTTTATATTTTGTTGACAAAACAACAGAAGCTAGTAGTTTACTATTTATGGGATTTCACCCTTAGGCATAATTCTGTACCTTATTTTGTTCAGACAAAATGTGTTGCTGGTTTGGGGGTTGGAGAGTCTCACATTGATGTAAGACATAGAGGGTACCACTGTTAATGCATAGTTTGCTATAAATGCATAGTTTGCTATAAGATGCAGAGGGTACCACTGTTAATGCACAGTTTGCTCTCCCAAATAACACAGATGACAGTTTGAGTATAGAAACATGGTTTGAAGACAGGCTAATGTTCAACTAGAATTTAATGTTCATATTCAGAGAAAAAAAAAAAAAAAGAAAAGAAAAAAAAAGAAAAGAGATCCCGATTTCAAAATTGTCAGCAGTGGAAAATCAACCTCAACCCACACATTGTTTCAGTGATACATTATCTTCTCTACTAAAGGACACACACACACACAAAAAAAAAAAAAAAAAAAGTTAGGAGAAAGTTTACGGAGTGATTTGCTAAACTAACATACTTGATTTTGCGAAACCACTCTAGTCCTTTGCCCCCATTAGATGAACATTCCCTACTGAGATTCCCCTGGAATTATTGCCCCAGGATTTGACACGGTGCTCCAGGTACAAGGAGACCAATGCTAATAATGAAGTATGACCTCTGTTTCTACTGGAAAGGCCCTCTGTTTCTACAGCTAATGATCGTATTAGTCCTTCTCATCACTGCAGCCCACTAAGGGCTGCAGACCTGGACATAGAACTTCACATTGCCCTGTGATATTGTTCAGTTGCTGCCTTGCTCTTTCTGTAAGTGAAATTGCTCAGTTGCAAGTTAGTGGGTTATGTAGCACCTAATAAAATATTCTGATTTTGCAATTATCTTTCACATCTGGTTAATTTCATTTCCCGCAAATGCACTTCTGTCCCTATTAAAATATTACTTTTGTGTGTCCTGTGATATGTATACTCTATACAGTATAACTCATGCTGATTTGGATTCCTGTGCACAAAAACAGTAAACTCAATTATCTGTGTAAAAGCTACTTCTCCTTTACAGCTCTTCATTTTCTGTCAAAAAATGAGGTAAAATACCATTTTTTTGCTGTTTGAGACACTCCACAGCACATATTTCAAGGATATTACAATTTCAGCAGCATAGGAATACTATCACCCATCTCTCAATTGACTTTCCCCAGACTACAGCTTTTTATTCTTCAGCACATATTAGAAAGGCACTTGATGATCTCATTATTCTAACTTCACGTGTGATTTGATAACCCTGTAACAATATCAAAGTATACTTCATCAATTTGGGTATAAAGTCACAGGTATTCAAGATTCAATGACTTGGATGAAGTTATTAACATTTGTGCAAGTGCCACTCCTTCCACCTCTACCCCCCTACAGTCTCTTCTAACTTTATAACCACTTAATATTTCAGTCATACCATCTCCACCAGATATCAGTAATATCAAAAGTAAAACTTATGCTTATAAATAATAACATATTATACTAAATAAATATATAATAATAAAACATAGGCAAAAGAAAACCTCTCTTGGTGGCATTTCTCAACTTCAGTTTCTGAAAAACCCCTCTTTTGCATGCATAGAACTGAACTAATATTCAGCTCTTGGAAGAACAAAAATTTTGAACTACTGACAGAATGCAGTCTGGAACTTGCACCCCAGAAAGAATAACCACTACTACTTTGACTTGTTAAAGAAAGGAGATGTGGTCTGGGACAACAGGGATTTTCTTACTCCAAGTAATGGGCTGTACCTAGTCAAAGGGGCTGTGAATAATGCCTGTTAGGGTACATCTCCTTTACCTCTAGGATCTGACACCAGCATGGCAACAGACTGATAGGGAGCACCAACATCAAGAACTCCTGATGGATTTGCTTTCAACCCCATTGTATTTGAATTTGCCACCGAAGAAGTGAAAAACGTTTCTGATTGGGCAGCTATTAAATATTTTATTTTAAAATTCTAGAGGAGCCCAAAATTAGACACTAGCTTTATTCTAGCAAAGAAAAGAGGCACAACCTTGATTATAGTATTAGAAGGATACTAACAAAAGACAAACAACAAAAACAAATAAAACATAATCACCCAAAATTCACTACATTCCTCCTTTCCCAGACAGTATGATTGTAAAACTTGTTCATGATTTCTTAACAAACTACATAATGGAAAAGTATTTTCTGCACAACATTTTTGTTTTATCACAATTCACATCACATAGCCAGTTCTCCATAGCAGATACACATAATACTACACAAGACTGGCTGGTGTTTCAGGAGTCAATCTGTCTTTTGTTAGTTTTATAAGTCTAATCTAATATACCAGAGTATATCTGTTGAAGAAGTATAGAAAGCTGAGCAACAAATTGATTCCTGTTGAATCTCAAAAGTACTTCATCTCAAATTACTTAAGAATAATCTTAATTGTGCTTTGAAAGTTATCTACAATGAGAAAGTACTTAACTAATGAAGAATAATGATTTAGGTTAAAAAAAGCAAAGAGAAAGAAAGAGAAAGACCAACAAAATAACCACGGTAACATATCACGTAGTCATAATACTCAATAGTTTATAGCACTTCACCCTTTCAGAGTACTTTAACAACACAAATTTTCACAGTATTCTTGCCTGACAGTCATGCATTCATTAAAGTCATTTAAAGAATTAGGAAGCAGAGGAATCAAGGGATTTTTGAAGATCATATAAAAAAGTAGAGCAGCAGAACTGGTATTAGGACAAACATATTCTTGCAGTCTTGCCAAAGCAATTTAATAACAGGGGCTTTCAGTTCTCATTCTTGGAACGGGATGGGTGAAAGCCAGCTGTTAGGTAGTATTTGCTAGCTAACTACAAGGCATAGTGAGGGTGCTGGAGTCCAGCATGTTGAAAACTTGAGTAGACAGGATCATTAGAAATAATTTACTCTAAAATTCCCTTGTTTCTTCTTTCTCTTGTCAGGATCTATTCTCATTTCACATTCAGCAAAGTACAACTGCCCCATGGCCCACATGTTTTTCTCTATTTTCAGCAGTTTTGATATGATTATGCAAACTCTAGCCTGTCACTGTCATGTCTGCTCTGGAACTGAGCTCTTCTCTTTCATGTCAAAGAGGTTTCAGTAGCATCTAGTGGTCTGCTATACACATATAGTCTAGAGCTAGTGATATGAAAAATAGATCCTGTGCATAAGGGACAGTATATATGTAAGAATAGATGAAGTAGTCATAGGTCTCACACACAGAGTGGAGCAACCAATACAAGACAAGAGGACAAGAACACTTCCAGGGAACCCTGTCTAATTCCAGCCTTCATTTCTCAGAACAACTCTGAAAGCTACTATATTAATTTTGAGGGACGATACCTGAATACATAAAGACAGAAATATTCAGGAACAGAATGCATTAGTGAAAAAATTTTTCTGGATGAGTTACTAACGAGACATCAAATATTTCCTTTTTTTATGGATGTACATGCATGCATGCATACAGACACACACACACATGCTGCTCCCACCATCTTCTCTCTCATGCAACACATAAAACCTTCTTCTGACCTAAGAGGGAAGCACAAGCTTTGTCTTTTCCCTGTCTTCCCACTGCATTTCATCATTAGTCTAGGTGCCTTTTCTAGGTGCCTTTCATTAGTCTAGGTGCCTTTTCCACCTAGACTAAAAACTTCTTCCAACAATGCATTTCCATGCTACATGGAACATGTTTCCCAGGGTGCATTTGAAACCAAGATGGTTTTATAACAAAGAGCACATATTGTAAGATGAAAAGAAGCAAGTTTTGTAAGAGTCACCACATTACATTAACTAGGGTTTGTATTTTTTGAGGAATAAATATGCCTGATTGATCCAATGGTCTTTCTCATAGAAGAATTCTTCAAATATATAGTGCTTTAATACTGAGTGCTGACAGTAAGCACAGCATGGGGAAAACCAACATTACAGACCATCTGAATCAGGAGAGCTGTACTGGTGAATAGATGTCACAAAAACGAAATATTTTTAGTTATACAAAAGCAATCTTAGGGATGCAATAAGACTACTGGGATTTCTATATGTATGAGCCTGTGGTGCTTTATATGCCTTTCATATCAACCACATTGTTCCCATCGAAGTCCGTATACTTCATGTAGAACTGTCAATTGTATTGAATCCTAGGCAGGTAGACTGGCATGAATCTGTTGAAGTAATCTGAAATATTACAGCTATCTAAGATTGCTATAGAAGTTTCAACTT
This sequence comes from Nyctibius grandis, assembly GCF_013368605.1. Taxonomy (NCBI): domain Eukaryota; kingdom Metazoa; phylum Chordata; class Aves; order Nyctibiiformes; family Nyctibiidae; genus Nyctibius; species Nyctibius grandis. Next base: position 17,862,308 of record NC_090665.1, read on the forward strand.
AGTTAAGTTTAATTTTGTTAGGTTTGTGGGGTTTGTTTTTTTTTTGAAAAGCAAAATTCTTAGTCTGCTTCATGATTTGTTTGTTCTTAACTGCAGAGATAAATTACTCCGTAAATTGATCCAAAAACATATTGACACCTGGTGGTACTGAATTTGTACAGTAGCTTCTCCCTGTAAGGCTCCATCTGCTGTGACATCTCCACTTCAAGTTTATGTCATTAAACTTCACAGCTTTATAAACACAACCTGTACATTTAATTCCTCTATGTACTTCCTTGTAGAATATCCAAACATACCAATAAAATAACATCTTTTGAATGAGCACTTCTAAGGCATACTTTCTGTTAGGACTGTTTTTTCACTTTATCACTGTAACTAGCTTGGTGCTTTGTGGTTTTTAAATGCTATTTTCATTGGCAAGGATTATACTCTGTGACACAGATCAGGAACCAAAAAAAAAAAACTTGTGAAACTGAACCCGTGAAAAGGGAGAATTTAACACAGATCTACTAAGAGTGAGAATACAGAAATGCAAAGCAGATGCCCATTCTTCTTCCACTACAACTTGTAACAGCAAACAGTATAGCTTTAGAGGTGGTTAATTGAGGTGGTCTTCAGAAAAAGCCACAGTTCAAGATGCAAGATTAGAGTTCATTTTCCAGATCTTTCACAAGACATGGTGTGTGGCCTTGGACATAGTTTACTTGTGTGCATGTTAAGAAAGAATCTAACATCACAGCGAAATTGCAACAGGCCTTTCTTTCAATATGTGGTGGTTGTAACTTTTCTAAGCGACACACAGCATTGCCATGGGAGGTCAAATACACTTCCATGACCATCCTGCAGGCTCCTACAAGACTAATAATATCACAAAACATTTTCTAAGCTTACACAACACAAACAGTATAAGATATACAACCTAAGCAAACATACATACCTGTGAACATCATTAAAAAAATAAAATTTCTAATGAACCCATCAGGTTTTCACTCTTGTACTTTTACCCATGAAAAATTATGTATACTAACATTTCAGAGGAAAAATAAAAGGATGTGAAGTTATATAAATACAACTAAAAATAGAGATTAATATTATCTGTAACAAATTATTAATAGACTTTGAATTCAGGATTTAGGCCCTGAAATCTCAGATTCCCTAGCTTTTTTCTCTGTGTCCTTATAAGTCTACTGGCACAGCCTATTATGTGAAGAGCTGTGCAGCACAGAGGCCCCGACCATCCCTCCCACTTCAGGGCACCAGGATAGTGTGGTCAGGCAGCATTGGAATTAGAAATGACGCAGGGATGTTCTTTTACAAATGTAGGTGTGAATTTGCCATTCCATTTTGTGGTCTGCAGTGAACCAGGGGAACTGAATGTGACAGAACATTGCAGAAGGGTAGTTCTGCTTCACAGTATTTTAAAGGAAGAATAGTGGATAAATGTTGATGCTTTAAAATTGTAGGCTTGTTTTGCCACAAATAAGCTGCATACAGCAAGTAGTCAAATGTACTTAGGCTTCATTTCAGGGTGAGGGGAAAAGCAGAAAGAAACACACAGTTACAGAAATATACTCTTATGTCCAACATTGACCTTGCCATTAATGCACCTAATTACAAAAGATTTCTCCTAACAGTTCAGGTCTGCCACATCTTGCAGAACATCAGCCCTTCCACCTACACATTCTGACAATGTAATAAAATGGAAGGATGGGTGAGATTCTCAAATTAGTGCAAGGTTTATCCTGCAGTTGTCTTTATTAAAGTTTCCTGCAAAACCAGACCTCTGCTTAGCAAAGTTTTGGTATATGTTTTCCATTTGTACCAAAACAAAAGGTTCCTCCACAGCACTCAGACTTCAGCACTCATTTGCGATACAGAAAATGCTTTTGAGTTCCAAGTACCAAGTGAAAACTGCAAATATTAGTGCAATATCGAGACTATTCAAGGACAGGAACAAGGGAGGAATGGGTAGGAATGCTACGCTAGAATTTAAAAGATCCTTTTGATAAAAGCTTTGTCAAAACAGACCCATTGCCACAGAAAGATTTGTTTCTATGAACTTGTATTTACTTGGGAAATGTGCTGAAAAATCCACAAAGCCATTGTTTGTCTTATGACAGTAATCGAGAAAGGCCAGGGTTTGTGGATTCTCTTTAACAAGGATTGTGTACTATTGGAAAACAGAGTTATAAGTCAAAGCATAAACTAGGATGCCAATATTTTGTATTTATTAGAACTTGGCTATTAAATCCAAGAACCTCTACCTCTTCATGCAGGGACAGTTCCTATTCTGGGGATAGGCCACTACAAAAAGAAAAGCATATTTTATGCTCTTCCTGGGGAAGCTTTCTTGGTTTGGGGGTTTGTTATTTTTTGTTTTGTTTTGTGGGGTTTTTTTGTTTTGTTTTTTGTTGTTGTTGTTAGGGGGCAAGGAAGGTATTTCATTGGGATTTTTTCAATGTAGAAGTAATTCCGACTGGAAGCCTAATCATCCTTGTGTACTAAAACCAGAAATTTCAAAAGACAGGCTGGTGATGTTATCAGTCTAACTTGAAAGAGAAAGTTACAGTGATAAGAGTGAATAAAAGAGAAAACAAAAAACTTTCTTTGCTGGATTTTATGCAGGCAGAAGCAGCTGCCACTTATATTGCCTTCAGAAGCAAATTTGGCATAGTCTTGTTAGGAATAAGATTTAAGTTAGTAGTCTTATGTCTGTGGTTTCTAGGAGCCAAATTAAGGAGTTAAACTAATTTCAAGAAGGTGAAAAGTTGGAACTGCTATATTCCATAATCTAAATACTCACAAAGAGTGAGGAATGTGCCACCCAGTGTTAGAATAGTTATGCTTCAATATTCCAGAACCGCAAAACCTCTTTAACAACACCCAAGTACAGCAAAGAAGCAGCAACAACTAAGTCAAGCCAGGAGAATTACTATCTCCACCTTCCTTACCTGCAAGATAAACTGAATAATTTACCAGCTAGTTGTGCTGCTGTTTACAATTCAGGCAATGCAACATGACAAGAAAATTAATTATGCTAGTGCCATAGGCTCATTCCCAGAGTTCATTTGCCGTGCACATTTCCCTTTACACTTCGTGAGATGCATGTCAGCCTTGCCCAGATAAAATGAAAAATGGATCGGCAAGAAAAACCCATCCTACAGCCTTGCTGCAGGTAAGAATGCAGAACAATCAGCCAGTACCAGTTTTCTTCCTTCTACCTCTTACTTCCTTTTCTCCAACCTGTCAGCCACAGCCATCATTCCCTGGAAACGCTCAAACGCCCTCAGATCTGAGTAAACTCAGTTGGGATGATCTCACACCCAGGAGCCCTTAAGGCTCTCATTCTTCTATACTTTCACCCCAAAACAGTTTTGTTGCCTGGGCCTGCTAGCAGCACTGTTGTGACTTGCTTAGCATCTCGCAGAAAAGCCACTAGCTCTCTGGCATGGCTTGTGACAAAAAGGGCTTGACTGGAGTCTCTGCAATTGAATTAATCCCATCCCCTGGTGTAAGCCCCAATGAGCTTGGAAGGAATGCAGAAAGAGTAAAGATGTCAGCACAGTATTTCTGCATGTTTAGGTTTAAAACCACCCTATGGACCTCAGCAAAACCATTCACCTGTTGAAAGTAAAGAGGAGATTTAAATGTTTTCTTCAGCTAGAACACGGGTCCCCAGTACTTTACGACTAGCCTTAAGAAACAGACAGATCGGCATAGTCCAAATCCTGTAGAGCTTCAAGCTGCTGAAAATGTTAGGCATTTTGTTGTTTTATCATTTTTAAGGCAAGGACAGAAGCTCTTAAGCACCAGTTCACTCATCCCAGAGCTGGAATTGCTTCATTTCCTCTTTTGTTGAATTATTTTGGAGCAGTTTGTGATACTGACAAATTTTTCCTCCTCAGTCACATTACAGAGCCTGTGCATCACTTTTAAACAACAGGACTCAAATACTTTAAAGCAATTAAAACAATGCCAATAGAGGACAAAGACAGAATTTCTTCACTGGTCTCCTTGAGTTTGCTAGGCACCTGGCCCAGAAGGGGCTGGGGCAGTACATACATGTGGGGCAGGGCCCTCTAAGTTTCAAGGATTTGTTTATATGTGATTTTTACAGACCATATGCATTTCAGAGATTATTGGAGGTACAAATTAAAATTAAATTCTTAAATTAACAATATAAATTAACAGTAGTATAGCCATATCTCTCATTTTGGACGGTGTTGCCACACATTTTGATCAATAGCTCAATTTGACTCTTTATCCACAAGTTGAACAAATTGAGGGAGGTGCTGGGGAGAGGAGCAACAAAAGTTGGCAGAGGCTCCCTTCTATCTCCCTTCAAAGCCTTTCCTCTTGTAGTAGACTTGCCTTTAATATTGGAGGACTCTATCTGTAGAATTACAAAGGAGAAAAGTCAGATGACAGAAAAGACAACCTATATTTTACAAACCATTTTCACATTTTTTTTTCCTCATGCATTCCATCCCTCACAGATCTGCTAACATAAAAACTCTGTTTTAGCTATCTTCACTCCTATACATGTCAGATAACATCTTGCCTCATGGAGGCCTGTGTGGAATTAATTGCTGCCCTATAAAAATAAGAAGAGTTTAGTCAGGTGTCTTAATATATACATTTAGAAATATGTTCAAGTGTTATCCAGTTCCTACTGTATAACCCTTAAATTTGCACTGTTATAAGAAATATTTTGTTTGGGGTATCTTGTATTTCATCACAATTATTTTATGTAAATATTGCAAGTCACTTGTCAATATTTTTTCATAAACCAATGCTTAAACTATTAATTCTTTATCACAAACACTTTCAAAGACAATCTGCAGACTAACAATTTCAAATCTACTGCCTTAATAAAAGGGTGAAGAAAACAGCAGTTAAACTATAACCCATGCACACAAAAGCTCTATGACATTTTATTTCCTGATACTTCATGATCAGCCACAGATAAAGCATAAGACCAGCTTGTTCAATAACATAAGAAACATCCTACAAATTCAGCTTCCTCTAAAAAGCTAAGGAAGAAAAGATTCAAAATTTTCCAAACGGAAAACCATAAAATCACCAGAGGGGCAAAAAGTTATAATTCCAAGCTTTTGAAAGGATACAACACAGAAGAAGTTTTCTAGCATTCCCAGCTTGCAAAAGCTTCTTGTTGACTCAACACTGACTTGTTGAGTCAGTGGCATTTGTTTTAATTTTCCCCCTTTGAGGACCTGTTGCTAGTCCTACTGCAGTCACTAACAGCACCGCTAATGACCTCAGTGAGCAAGGGCTCAGAGCTGAATTGCAGTTATAGTCAGAAAGCAATGCCTAATGCAGAAGCACATTAATTACATCATCAAGTTTATGTTTATTGCCTCTTGATGAATTTCATATCACATTTGCTCTGTTTACAACTTGAGTATTTTTCTCACAGCTGGCTACAGGAGAAATAAAAGGCAAGCCTTCAAGAATGATGCCACTCTTGAAAATATAATAATCCAAATTAATGAGAAAAAAAAAAATTGCAATCAGCCCTTACGGAGAGTCATGTGTATCAAAGCAACACAGGCATACCTGCCCTACCAGGACACCTACTGCATGAGGAGTATGCGCTCAGTAGAATTCCCAACCAAGAAAGCAGTGTTGTCTGCACATCAAAAACTTCACCCACAGAGACTCGACCTACAGGATGAAGAGTACTAAAGAGTCTGACAGCAGACAGGGCACAAAAGGAGGTCAGTTCACATAGTTCCCTTTTTGGTATAATCAAACTTTTAATGCCATTTCAGTTAGTTTCACATTCAAAGCACCTCTCTTTTCACTTTGCAGTGAAACAATTCCCAGTCTAATGTCTGTATGATAGCAATAAGCATAGTGAATTATAATTTTTCACTCATAAAGAAAGCTTACATCATTTCTGTGCTGGCCTTCATCTCAAGGTAGGTGTTCTGTAAAGCTGAACAGTAAACAGTAAATTTTTCTCTAACATTTTAAAGCAATTGAGATGAAGATCCAGTTAGTCGTTCACAGGCAGAAGGTCAGTCCTCCTGTCCTCCTCCTCCACGTGCGTGTCCCCACATACACAGTGTAAGGAAGTGAGCCCCAAGGCAGCCCATGTGCTGACCCTGCCCTGGCCATGCATGTGGGACTAAGACCCCAGGAGAGAGGCGACACTGGCAGCTGCAAAACAGAAACTGCATAAACAGGGGTTAAATTAGGACACAAATACAGGTTCGGCACGTTAGCATTACTTGAACAGCTTCTGCTTTCCGAGTCCTCTTTGACAGACCTGGGGCTAAAAGTCTGTCTCCCTGCACTGTGTTCCTGCCTCTTCCAGATGGGCTGTGGAGCTCTGAGGGGCAGATGGAAGGAATAAAATACTAAGTCACAGCTATTCTGGTACAATACAGGGAGCCAAACTGCAACCAAACTTCAGTGGGAAAATGTTAAAAACTGTATTTCCCTCTTCCCATACTGGGGAAATCTGTACTGTTGAAGTCTGTATTAAACTCATATCAACGAAAGCAAAAAGTTCTGTTCTTTTAGAACTGTCTGAAACTAACATGGGCTGATTAGCTCCTCTTTTGCCACAGCAGTCCTCCCACCCTGCGGGCAAGAGAGGGGCATGGAAGCTTTGCCTTGCAGGACGCACTTCCCACTTCTTTCTTGCCCACCTCTAATGCTATGCAGGAGCACCGGTGTCTGGTTCTCCCTCTTGAAGCCATGCTTAGCAATTGAAGCCTATCTGCAGACTCACTGAAGTCAAAACCAAATGTATATGAACCATATGTATATGAAGTCAAAACCTGCATATGCCAGATAGAAGAAGTCAGAATTCCTTATAACATTTCTTTTAGGACACAAACTATGCAGATACATTTTTAACATCATGTTTGGGACTATTTTGAAGAAGACAGTACATCTTTCCCCTAAGACTTCCGATGTGGAATAACTTTCTCATGAACTCCTCTTCGGTAGCACAATTAGAAACAACAGAAAATCTTAACAAAACAAGAGAAATGGAAAAAAGGAAGGAATTTTTTAAAATGTTGATAAATGTAAATAAATTTGCTGTGATTTCAGACATTTTCTGTCTGGCCCCTGTGATAAAACAAGAAAAGGTAACAAAGCCTATTTTCTGGTTCCACCAGGGAGACTCTGAAATGGACTTTCACTGCATACAGTTAATTGCAGAAGTGCCTACAAGTGCTTCATCCAATTAGGAACAGAACCCACATGACTTGTCTGGCAATCAGGTATTTGCAGTCAATCTCTAGATTGTGCACACACACACAGAGGCACTTCACAAGTAATCAGTCTGATAATCAAATACTATTGTTGTACACTAAATTTGACTAACAGGCACAGGGGACCTGATGGTTTTGTTGCTGCTGCTACTACTACTAGCCAAATCTTATCAGCAAAGAAAAGGTAAGGTTGCTTTTCTTCCATTTCAGTAACTTGTGATAATGGTGGCATTAGGATTCCTGTTCTAGGCATATTATTTTTAAGCTGTGTATGCATACACTTTTATGAGCACAATCAGGCTTGTCAAATCTGCTATTCTAAGCATCTCTGTCTTCTTTCTCAGCTGAATTATTTATGCAGCAATATTAAGTAAAGTACGCTTTACATATAAATGTTTCATATCAACTTAATAAAAAGTTCTCAGTCACTCAGTACTGGCCTAGGTAACTTGCCTAATTTCTGTCTTCAGAGGTTTCTTTTATGAGTAATCTAACCACATTGAACCTGCTATAAATGAACAGTTTATTGAAGTGATAAGTGATTCCCCCCCCGCCCCCAACTCCATTTTGGTGACTGAATTGTGAATCTTCATTGTAGGCTGGATGAAATGAGGCTCTTGTTGCAAGAGACAAACAGTGTTTCTTCCCTGAAAGGTGAGTTAATGAAGTGTGGAAATAAAAGACCTGTGTCAAAGCCTCCCCTTCAAATGGAACTTCTTCCACGCTATTAGCTGAGGTAAACTCTCAGCCCACATTGAGCAGAAGGATATGTTGTCAAGGAAAGGATTTTGATCAGTTAAGGTTTGTGAAGAAAGTGCAGGCAGGTGGGTGATTTTTTTAATGCATTCCAAAACCTGGAAAGATGACCTTTTTTTTTTTTTTTTCCCCAGTGATGAAGAAACTGAAACTGGCATGTTGAAAATACATTGCGTTTACCAGTTTAAGATGGTATTTTAGATAAATTTCGCACTATTATGTTGTTCAGTGGACACACCATCTAGGTACTACTGTTAATTCTTTTTGAAGACAGTGATTCAAGGGTACAGTATAGCAGCATTCTAAACTTCTATTTAGAACAATGAACTTTCAGTGGAATTAACTGTCAAATGCTATAAATAAAGGGGATTTCAATTTTGTGACTCTACCCATGTCAGGTGTTTGGTAGTGATCAACGTTAGTGTTGAAACAAGAAAGAGTCGCCTATTCATATATGCAATATTCTATTACTAAATTTGAAACTTTCATTAACATAGAATAGAGCTGTGTTCCACCTCTTGTCCATTTTTTTCCAGTAAACTCAGTCTGAAATCCATACCAGTAATTTTAAGACAAGTAACTATATATTAATAAAGTAATAGCTAAAACACTATTTTGCTTTTTCCATAAACTTATTGTGTTCCTAAAACTGTTTAATTTATTTATGCATTTCTTTTTGCCAATAGTCATTGCATGTTTCTTTTCAGACTTTACTGCTGGCCTCTTTAAATATTCTGCCTGATATTTCTAGAGCAAAATCTGTGCTTCATCTTGAAGTTACTATCTGACTTCTTTGGGGGAATATTAACACATACCTTACTTCAAGCACAGATTGCAGAGGGACTATTCTAGTGTTTTAAGAACTTTTAGAGTAGCTTTGCCTCATTTATACTGTTTATATGGCCAAAGCTTCAAGACCCATTATTTACCTCCTACTGTGGACTGGACTGTACCTTGCTTATTACTACATATGAATATGTATGTACTCAGTGGATTTAATCCTGCCTTGCATATCTCCAGTAGTACTCTGCCTCCACATTACTTATATGGCAGCTTGTCAACTGGCTGTAGCTAAGTATATTAATAAATGTATCTAATTAATTTTAGTTCCTTTTTCTTTCTCCTCTCAAATATTTGAAAGTAGATTGTGTATTTCATAAATACACATCTTATTTAAATGTTGCCAGTGAAGGCAAGATTACTAAAGACAAAAAGGAGGAAAAGAGCCAACAGAGATGTATTTAATGAAAAATACCCTAGTGGGCATCCACCCTTTGCTACTAAAGCTAGCCCATAGGGTACAGAAGGAAGAAATGCAATTCCTTGTAAAATGTGCTCCTTGAGTTTTGCACAGTGAAGTTAGCCTTGAGAAAGGAAGTGAAGCAAAAGCAACAGAGAGTTGGAAGGAAGGAGCAGTTAGTCTCTATGCAGCCAGAGGATACAAAAAAAAACCTCAAAACCAAAACAATGGCATTCACTCATGCAGATGCTTCTTGCCTCAATCTGAGCATCACCCCCACACTTACCTATAACTATCAGCTGAAAGACAATGTACAGGAAGAGATATGAAACTAATAGATTTTGGAAGTGGTGTCAACTTCAATGAAGAAAAAGTAACTGGGGTACAGGAAACAGTGGGCTGGGAGAAGAAGGAAACATATTAGAACTAACCTCAGGTACAGAACAGCATGAGAATCACAGAGCAAATAAAACATTCGCTGGCACACCTCTGGAAGAACAGCATGTGTTACTTTCCTGGTGAAATAACTTCACTACTTCTTTTCTTCTCAACAGTTATTTTGAAAATAGTATCTTATACAATCTCAAATTTTAACTGGAATTTTTAAAACATTCTGATATTAGTGTGCAATTTGCTTTGAAAATTTTAACTACAATAAGTTTAAAATTACCAGGGAAAAACTTTGGCAGTTATAGAGATTAAATAGAAAAGGACTCTTCAGAGCTGAAACCTGACAATAAAGATGGAATATGCTCATTTCATGCAACTATCAATGTGGAGAAGATAAATAGGAAGTGATTATTGACTGTTTCTCAGAACACCACAATTACCCAAGTCATGTTATTTAGTGCTACTCTTAAAAGCATAGAATATTTTTACATACATTATTGATTATTTTGCCACAGGACACTGGAGTGATCAGAAACATAAGCAAGTTCAAAAAGGAATTAAAGAATTTTATGAACAATAGGTCTATTGATGGACATTAACACAATTCATGCAGCCTTCAACTTTGGTAGTGCTCTGACTGCAGATTTCCATAGGCTAAGGGAGTGGATCACTCTACACCTGTCCTGCTTTTACATCTATTCACTACTTCTATAGTTGAAGACAAGAGAAGACTAAACAGACTTTTGGTCTGACACAGTAAAATTGCTCCTGTCATTTTCTTTAATTTTCTTGAACTACTAGTACATTCTGGAAAAAATAACCCCTTCCTAGGAAAAGCAGGAAGATTTTGAACATATTGACATTTCTTGCTTGCAGTGGAGCCTTCCAGGCAGTGGCTTTTAATTAGCCAACACCACATCCTTTTAGGTCATATGCTATCCATTTTTACGATCAAATTAGCCTGTTGCATGCCCCAGCACGCTAAGGGCAAGGGGCAAATTTGGCAGTGAGATGGGACTCACGACTTAGTGGAAGGTGACGCCACCCCTATTTTAACCTAACTCACTGACTCCGAAGAGTAACAGAAATTTGCAGTCATATCTTTATTAATACCAAGCATATGGCTGAAACATAACATTCACATGCTAAGGAGCCTTTCCAGCCAAGCCTGTGTCCCACCAAACCCTTACTGACAAGCTTTGTCCACTGACTGCTATTTATCAAATGGAAAACATACGCTAATTCTTAATCAGCATTTCCTTTCTACCTGAATGCACACCAATTTTCATACAATTTCTCTTTTCAGATTACAAAAGGCAATGCAGAACCTTTCTAGCAGAACACTCTAGAAAACACCCACTCCAAAGGACCCATTCATTTTGTCTAGACATGTACCAGAGCAGAGGCAGGCATGACAGGTAGCCAGGCAGCCTTCCCTCTCCCAGATGCCTCTGGTATCTCCCCTGTCATCTACCTGCATATGGGCTCATCAGGGAACTAGAAGCAAACTGAACAATTTGCATTTAGTTCTTCCTCGTATAATATCTTTAAGTCTCTGCAGAAACTCTTCCCTATCCCTCCTCTCCCAAGATCCAGAGTGGCAGTTTTGCTGAAGAGTAATAACAACAGGTTTAATTAGGATCCTAATTTTTGTATGGATATCTGGATTTTATGTGGCAGAAAGGTAGATAACCAGAGGTTATTCCAGAAGTCTGGTCACTTATTTTAGTTGCATTGATACTTTTTAATGAATCTAAGTAAAGGTTTGAAAATTGTGGCTCAAATTCTTCCTTTTAATATACATATCACTTCTTGCTGTGACTCCAGTGACAGCACTCTAAAGAAAGATATAACCCCACATCAGCCTCTTACTATGTTCGTTGCCCTTTAGAGTGCAGCAGAAAAAAATAGTAGTGTCCTATCTAGAAACTGAGTTGCTTGATTTATTCTTCCTTTCTATTTTCTCAGAGTTTTTGGATTTATGTCCTCATCATTTCATATTTGCTCCTAGTAATGATGTGCTCTCAAGCTATTTCCCATTACATACTTACTCCCTTTATTGTTTTCAATATTGAACTATAGCAATGTAATTCCACCCACACTACACAATTTCTCCAAGGCCCCTCTTTGTTATGACCAAACCTACTAGTATATACTAGTTTTTAGCTCTAGGAAGTTAGTATTTTACAAACTTAAGAACAAATTAAAGAGTAAGGAAGATATTAAGACATTATGCAAGTTCTTTGGAGAAAAAAAAAATACCAATTACCACTGTGATTCATACTCTTGAATGGGAAAGTGCAGAAGCTTTCAATTGCTTCTTTACACAGGTAATGAGCACCAGTCCTCTTCTCACCCCACATCAGAGCCTCTAATGTACATTGTCTGTAAAGATCCTAAAAAGTTGCTGCAAGCCAGCAATGACTACCTTCTCCTTATGATGGGATACAGACATGTAAGAGATGCACAATCCAGCTGTGCTGGCTCTGTACCACCCCAGGGGCCCTCTTACACCCATGGAATTCATCACCACCACAACGCCAGTGCAGCATAAAAAGGCTAGCACCCAGGAGAGCCTCTGGTAACTCTTTCAAATTTACTTACTCCTTTTAAATACATAGATCTTACAAGAGAAGCATCCAAGTTTATTGTATCAGAGTGGTACCTCTTATGAGAGCAGCTATCATTGGGTCAATGCCAAGAAAACATTTAAAACAGGAAAGGAAGAAACAACACGCAGCAAGGTAATTCAGCATATTCCACTACTGACCAAACCATTTCCTCTCCAAACCAATTTTTCCCAGTCAGTCATACTCAGAGGAGGGTTTGCGACCTAATTAATTTTCTGAAGCATGCCTCTGAAGATACAGACAGTTCTTGAGAACTTACCCTCTAAATCAAAACATCTCAATCACCTGATAGTGTCCTGGGTCTAGGTCAGGAAGGTACTTTGTAATAGACCTTGTCTAAGTCACAAACATGTGACCAAACCCTGCATGTCAAAGACGTGCTGCTAGGGTTCATACCAAACCAACCAGTTTTCTGGGGCACTACCATATCCTTTCGATTCCTGTCAGACAGGTATTGAGAAAGAACTTTGCAGTGGCAGAGCCATGCAGGACATGCACCTCTTACAGCTGAGCAGCAGTGATGCCACATGGACCTCTGACTGCGGTGGCATCTGGCTGACCAGTCTTGATATATAGAGAGCACAGAGGGGAAGCAGAAAAAGGCACAGAGAACAAGTGAGCTCTCCCCTAAGGTTGCTTGGGCTGTTCAGGATCCAAGTAACAAAGGGTGGATCCTCAGCCCTGTGTTAACAAGCCTGTCTCCTGGGCCTTCCTATTACTGTTTCCTTCCCCAAAATTGTTAACCTGTTTCTTCAACAAGTTCTTTCAATAGTTCTCTCCACTGACATAGTCTGGATATATTTCAATGTAAATGAGAACAGAATTTTCACTTTACTCTCAGTTTGGCTATTTTTTTTCTTTTTCTTTTCTTTTTTTTTTTTAAAAAAATTATTGAATATTTAGGGCACTGTGTAACCCACCTTGAAGTGATTTCAGTCATGTATAGACCAGAGAAAAGCCTGCTGAGAATAAACATGATGTAAACCCAATTACACCTGAAAAGGCAACACACTTTTTAAATGACATATGGCTGCTCTACAGAACATAGTTTAGAACTTCAGAACACTAGAAGCTGGGGAATTGACTCTGTGCATCTAACATACAGATTGCTGTGGTTGCTCAATTTATTTGGGAGGTTTTTAAAAACAAGAATGAAACAAGGTTGATGCCACTTATACATAGTTTTATAACCAGTATTGGTGAGCCATTTACAAGGTATGCAGAGAGATACTGCATTTTAAATTCAGATAAAGGTATGTTTAAAAACCAGAAACATCTTTGTTGGGTCAAGCTGCTAGTTTACAGCAAGTGCAGAATCACATAAAGTGAATATCAGAACTCTCAACAGAAGTTTTTATTCTGAATTCAATTCAAACTAATCAATTTACTGTGGCTCTGCTTTCTCTGTTCATTTTGGCTCTTATCTAAATGACAAGTCTTGCCCATGTGCCATGGATAAGTATAGCATAGTGTCAGGGAAATGACAAAAGCATCTTAAGTTCTGCCACGCAAATCACAGTAGATGGGACATTATTTTTCCTTTGGTTATTTGACAGTGCCATCTGTAACTCCTGCCAATTTTCATGTGTTACTCGGGGCAAACGCTTTCATTTTTTTTGAGAAAAAGAGAAGGGTGTGAAAGAGCTAGCCATCAAAGTTAACACTTAAGGCACCCATTTTTGTGCAACTTTTAAAACACTCCTACTTGGAACATGGAAGAGAGACAAAATGCCAAACATAAAATACATGAGGGAGTCAACAGACTGACAAACATAAATGCAAATTCAGAAAAAAAGTTTGTGCTCAATTTTACGTGATTCAGGGAAGCATTACAATTATACATGACCTGCTTTGTTCTTAAGGGCTAGAATGGGCACTTGAGTGGAACACCAGTATTGGAAACACCAGGCTCATGCGACTGGACACACATAATGTAGCACAGAAACAGCCTGTGTTGTGTTACATACCACTGAAGCCATTTCTCCCCTTCTTTTTGGAGAAATAACACTCCAGCTTCCTCCATGCCATCTACCGTACATCAAGGAACAAGCTACTGCAGTCGAGTAAACTGGAGAAACTTATAATAGGAAAGACATAGATGTCTATGCCTTCGTACTGATCATTGCAGAGAGACTAGCTGAGCAGTTCAAGTTTCTCAAATATTGCAGGAAAAGGGAAGAACAGAAGGAATCTTCTATAACAATAGCATTGTCACTGTATAATAGATGGTCTTCTCTACTAATACTACAAGTGCCAGGTGGACTTGGTCTCAGAGTCATCAAACATGTTAACAAAGTTTATGTTGTATGTACAAGATCATTGTAGGAGGATCTGAAGCATTAAAGTGTTCCAGACATATGTAGTCAAGTGCAGCATTTCTACCTGACTTTTCCTGTGATACCAATTAAAATCAAAACAGCCTTTTGTTCACAAGTCTCTCTTACAGTTTGGCTTAGATTCCTGCTAGCCAATGTCTTTTGCATCTTTTCTACCTCCCTCTTCTCAAACAAGGTATTAGTCCTCAATATAAAATTTTGCAAACAGACCAGAGCAGCAGTACTCTTTGTTTGTCTCAATGGCGATAAGACATGATACAGGGAATCCGTAAGTTTCTAAGATTGGCTCTACAACTAGCTTTCTGCATGAACTGGAGTACCTTCGTCAAACTAGATGCTTAAAATCAGGTGGGTACATATCTAGAACTAGTATTAGTTGCATATGCTTAACAGCTCTAAGGGGGAACTTCAGTACATAAAAACTGTTTAGTCCTGCCTTCCAAGGACATCCACAGGAGACTGGATACTTTCTAAAAATAAAACTGAAGACCCACAGTCTAAATTTGAGCTTGTGTTTAGGTTTAAGCATGCATGTTTGAACCACTTAGCCTTAATTCTTTTTTTCTGCAAGCTTTTTTTGGACTCAAAGTAAAAAATCATAAATCTTTGTCACGCAAGCTATGACAGATGGTATCCCTTTGGATACTCTCTTTCTCCATGGCAAAGAAAAATTTAGAGGAGTATCACTCTGCTGCAGAAATTCATCACAAAATCTCAGGTGCCTCCATGGAAAAGGTGGGCCTTCTTAACATTCTTGTGAACTAAAAATTGTACTTCAGTAAAAGAGATTTTTAAAAATCTCGCTCAAACTGCCAGAATAAATTCTTCAGTGATCCTACAGAGCATGCTGTAGTCCTTCTCAAGCTGGGAATAACAGACAAAATACTACAGGAAATCTAACCTGTCATTTTCTGTCCTAATGCCAAAGATGTAATCACTCTTGTCAGAAATGTCATTGTATCACATAGTAAAATTTGAGAATATTAAAATACCAGAGCAGAGATTTGATATTAAAGACATTGCTCATGAAATTACTTGCTGCACATTGACAAAACCTGGAAGCCCTGTGGGCTTGTTGCTTTAAAATTATACATCTGATTCCGACAGAAAGAAATTTAAAGAAATTACGTACAGACTAATTTCCAAATAACAGCAGAAACACGAGTCATGCTCAAAAACAAAAATCCAAGTACTATAACCTTTTAGAATCATATTGAACATGCTGATAAATGTAGTGTGAGCAGGTGAAATTCCCTGTACGAAAAAATAAATACAGGTGTTACAGAAGTCACAGCAAATTCTGCACATGGAACTCTCTAGTGCATTAATATTTTCATTTAAATCAACTTGTAGTATCTTATTTCTTTGAAGCAGTAACAAGGACTGTGTAAGTTCTCCTGAAGCCATCAGACACAGAGAGATAATAAGATGCACCTGTAAGTGCAGTTAAACCAGAAGTAAATATGTAAAGTAAATCAACTAAATGAGGTAAAAAATTGAACTTTTAATATGGAGAAGCAAGTGATTCTTAATGACGACTCAACAGTAGCTATGGGCTAAACATATAACTTCCTTTTTGCAGTTCTTAAAAAGAAAAAAAAAACACAACACAGTAGCATAGCAAGCTGGGAGAAGCTTAGCAGGTCACCTCCCTCTGCACTGCATTCCTAGAGTGAAAGACTGGAATAGAAAGACTGAGAGAAGCATGATAAAACGCAGGTCCTCCTCCTCAAGTCACACAAGCCAGCTTCCATATCAGGAATCTGCATCTGCTTCTAGAGAAGATGCACTAAACATATTCCCTTAGTCTCCTTTCATCACACTATCACTCCAAAGAAGAGAGGTACATGTTTAAATTCATGTCTCCAAGCCTGCTTGTCAGATCCTTTAAAACGCTGCCTCTATTTAGTGTCAGAGTGCTCTTTATGCACTTAGCGGCCTTTCTGACAAAGGACCAAGTTGACCACATCTGGTCAAAGAAGCAAAAATATGGGATGCCTGACTGCAATGAAGAGTTCTGCACCCAGATTCCTTCCCATCCTGCCAGGATGGCCCAAGACCATGGCTTCAGTCTGTTGGTAAGAGATTTCTTTTTTCCCCAGTCCTCTTTTTCTGCTCTTCTAATAGTACTTCCCCTTGAATATATGAAAACCTTTTTTAGGCCAATAAAGCATGAGAAGTTGGGCTAATTTGTTTGACCTAAGTTTCTTTTTGGTGCAGCTAATGCCATTTCTCTAGTGCATGCCAAAATCCAATTCTCATATGATAAAGCAACGAGATATGTCTTAAACTTAGCATCATGCGTTGCATAAAGCTAGAGAGCTTTGTATTGAGGTTATTCCTTCCATTGTGGTAGAGATCACACATCCTTATCACTGTCGTTATTTCCTCAGTCCAGAGCTGTCCAACCTCTGATAAAAAGTGTTGCAGGTTTTTTGCTGGATAAACCTTGTATTAGTGACATATTCACACATTTTTATCCATCACTAGGGGCTCTGTTAAAGCACTTCCTTGCTAAAAAACATGAGTGATCTTCAGTCTATCTGACCTCTACTCCACTTGCTTGTTGAAGATCACCCTGCATACCTAGCAAGTGCATGATCAGAACTGAATACACAAGTGTGACAAACATTGTCTGAGCTGCTGCCCCAAAATAAATAACAAATTGGAAGAAATACATCTAGGTAATTGTGGAATATAATTAGCTTTTTTTCATGAAAAGTGTGGGCTGCATCAGAATGAAGAAACTGTGGTTTTATCTAGACAGAGTTTAAAGGGTAGGTATTCTTAGAGCAGCTGACTGGGAACATTTCAGCTGATATGTACTCTGAACATAGAGACAGGTCTATCATTTACAGTAATGAAAAGTCATAAATGTCTCTATTAAAGAGTTATTTCCTGCATAAAGAGGAATAAGGGACTGGGGGGTCTCATAGGTGAATGAAGAAGGAGTAGGTAAGCCATTTTTTCGTAAAATAGTTCCAGACCAAACACTGAACAAGAAGTCAGGTCTAAAATCCCTGACACTGATGCAGATGCTAGCTTGAGGCCATGCTTTGGGTAAGTGTAGTATCACTCTCTGTATGGAACAAAACAGATTCAACTACCACAGCAACAAAATTTAATTTTAAAAAAATAAAGGCTGCCCATTGAGCTCTTCTGAGGCTGTAAAATCACGTAACTTTGTGCCAAAACCTTCCATAAAAAAAAACCAAAACAAACACCAAACCCCACAAAAGAGAACTATTTTGCCTTTAAGGTTATTTCCTCTGATAAGACTCTAACACATTTAAGAAGAGTATCCTAAGTGAAGACAACATTTTATAGACCTAAAAGAATCAACATTCTACAGCAGCACTTGCCACAAGCACCAAGGCTGGTGTCTGATGGACCCAAGCAATGTTTTAGAGTATGACCGATACCAGGTAACTTCTGCCTCTATGTGTAAGACTTCCAGTAAATATATTCATTGATGAGGGGGCCAATACAAAAGATAAAACTCTCCCTTAAGCTTTAAGGGAGTGGAGTCCACAACATTTTTGGATCATGCTCAGGCATTTCAGAGTTAGCTTTAAGTCACCAGCTTATTATTGCCACCTGCCAGGAGATAGTTGTGGATTTCTGGGGTTCTCTGCAGCAGAAAAGCAGAACTTTTACCTCATACTGATATTGGTAATCTACCTTCCCAGCCCTTGAAATTACCTGAGAGAAGTTTTACAGAAGCTGCAGTCATGTGGGTGTTCTTTACTCAGGGCCGCAGCTTACAGCTCTAAGCCCTTTAGCTGTGTGCCATGGTGTTGTCCCATTTGTTTGCTCTGCAATTGTATTGACTGCAGTGAAGCCTGTCACAGCTACTTCCTTGTCAGTACATAACTGCCTGCTATTTGCAAGTTTTATACAGCAAAGGAGAAAAGCCAAGAATTAATATTTCCTTAATGAAAGGCATTTTAATGCCCTTTCTATCATTATGTTCAGCCATGTTCCTTTAGTTGCATTAAAATCCCACAGATTTTAAGCCTTTTCTGACAATATTATGTTATGCATTTTTCCTCTTGATTTTCACAAAAGAAAAACACATGGCTTTTCCCCTTGTAATTAAGGGAAGGAATAATTTATTTATCTAAATAATGCCTTTCACCCACACACCAAACTTGTTTGTGACTCAGGGAAAGCATGTTTCCTCCCAAGTTTCCAGTGAAGCTGGGTAGGCAACTCTAGGTTAGATTTTTAAAAGAAACATAATTTTTTAAAAGAAAGCAAGCAGGGATTCACTTCTAGGTAAGAAAAAGACTTTGATATTCTAGAAATAACATTATAAGTTAGGACAATTTATGAGGCACAACCTCAGGGACCCCCAGGAAGGGGCATCCTCAGAACCCAGGCCCAAGGCGGCACTTGTGAGGAACCGAGGGGTGTGGCCAGAGCGGGCACCTCACCCAGCGCCAGGGCCAGTGCCACAGCCAGGCAGGCTGGGACCCAGGTCGCCAGCGCCAGGGTCAGGTCGAGGCAGGCTGGGGGCCAGGTCGCCAGGGCCAGGGCGAGGCAGGCTGGGGGCCAGGTCGCCAGGGCCAGAGCCAGGGCCAGGCAGGATGGGGGCCAGGTCACCAGCGCCAGGGCCAGGGCCAGGCAGGCTGGGGGCCAGGCCACCAGGGCCAGGGCCAGGGCCAGGGCCAGGGCCAGGCAGGCTGGGGGCCAGGTCGCCTCACCGAGGAGGGCTGAGGGCTGGCAGGGGCCAGTGCTGCGGGGGTGGCAGCGCTGCGAAGCCCCTGGGCCACAGCAGTTGCTGCTACTACATCTTTAGCCATCATTTCCCAACACAGTCTCTGCACAACCTGTTTTCTGCTGTCACAGGTCCAAGGACACAGAATGGAAACTCTTCTACAACAGATGTATTTTTGCCCAATACATTTTGAATATTAGACAAATGTTGTCCTGAAAACATTCAGTAAAGATTTAGTCTGCTAACACCTCCATTTCCCATGTCTTTTCTGCCTGTTTTTTTTTTATAGATTAATTTTCATTATGAACCTATAAACAAACTATGCTATATTCTGATGAAGGTGCTCTTTCCAGCCCAGACAATCACTTTTTTTTTCTCCTTCAAAGAAGAGCACAGTCCTTTAGTCTCACACACTATACATATACCCATAAGGATCACACACGCACCTTTTTATATGCAGGGGTGGACACGGCCCCAAAGTGAAGGGGAAGCTGCTTGGAACTCTAAGTCTGTCCCAGGGAACTGGCAATATGGGATCCCTTTTCAGACCCCTGAAGCAAAGCCATGGGACAAAGCAGGGAACATGCAACTCACAGCCTCACCACCGGGAAGCAGACTGAAAGCTTCGGAGATTAACTAGACACCCATTATGTACATGTTCTTGCAAACATACACTGTTGCATGTCATGAGTCTTTACCATTGAGGGTAGAACCTTCTGCGTGGAGGGCATGGAGGGAAAGGACATGCAAATATTTAAGCCTTGTTCACATGAAAATAAGTGATTAAAAAAAAAACCAAAACAAAACCAACACGAAAACAAAACCAACCAAACCTTAGATGAGAACTAGATGAGATGCATTTTAAATAGTTATTCCTACTAGAAATTGCTGAGAAAAGAAACTGACATACATATACTTCTGCAAAAAGTCTAAATAGGACAGTTTAGTTTTTTTCTGTTAGTAACCACGCTGTGTCTTATGTCCATTTATTTCAGAATTTATTTAACATAACACAGATCAGATCTATCACTGACTGCAAACCATGGGTTTCTTCCACAGGATCCAAAAGCTCTTCTAGTAATTAGTCCATCTTTAGCACTACAGAGCTCCATCCAAGCAGGAGGCTCTGAAATAACTTTAATTAAATCCCTTTCTAAAACACCTTTTATAGTTAATCCATGCCAGAAAAATGCATCACAGTAGAGTATCCATCAGACCGCTGTGCAAGTAAGGTGAACACCCTGAGCACATTTCACACACCTTAACGTTGCGGGAGAGTATTTTTGTTTGCCAAAAGTGGGCCTGGATTCTTGCAATAATGCCACATCCCAACTCTAAGATGTAACCAGGGAAGTAGTAAGGGAAGTTTAGCACTGGGGTTGAGATGAACAGCATTAGAGATCCTGACTCTCTAGCTGAGATAATACCAGATGGAGCTTTGCACAGGTGACTCAGCTGGCCCCATGCTCTTGATCATTCTGAAAAGCACCACACTACAGTGCCAGTTAGGAGCTGAATACTGCTGGAGTAATTTAAAAGTGTTTATTAATTCGAGTGCCACAGTAACATTAAAAAAAATTACAACATATGTGCTAGAACTGTCAAGAGCCAGGCAGCTTCAAGAGTCCTCAGCAAACAAAACCTGCTTGCAATTTCCATCCTACTCTCTCTACTGCCGAATTGGTTGGGTAGGCCAGCTTGCTATAGGCTGAGACTTGCTCAGCTCTCAGGCTCTCGTTATCTTAGTTTAAAAAAAAAAATCATATTATTCTCTATACTATTTTGTTTTGAAGAGATACGCAGCTGTTTTCAGTCTGGCTATTTATATGGAACTTACTCTTGGCTATAGCAGGTGCTGGTTCTGATTCTGCAAGTTTACACACCCAAAAAGAGTATGAAAAATTCAGTCAGGTCAAGAATTCAGAACAGGGTCACAGAAGAAATACCTAAAAGTACCAAGTTAATCTATGACCAAGCACTGAGACTGGGTAATGGTTACTAAGGTGCAAGCAACTGAGACAAGAAATCTGTCCATTTCAACATTTCCCCTGGAAATATTCCGTAACTCTAGAGGAGACTGGAGCTCAGCCTGACAGGATTTGGATCTCTGGAAAACCACCCTAAATAACAAAATAAATACTGTGTATGAGGGTATTCTGAGGAGGAGGCCAGTTATCTAAAGATAAAACTTTGAATTTGAATTGTCATTTTATAGAATAGAGTTCTGCATGTATAGAGGCAAGTGTCAACTGGAGAGAACACAAGAAAAAGGGACCTTTGTTTGCTAAAATGTATTTGTTTCCTTCATATCTGATCTTGCAATCCTGAGTTCATACTTCAGTCATTTAATACAAGCAAGATTATTCTATTTTTATGGAAGGTAAACAACACATACAGCTGAACTGCTAGAAACTTGAGGTCTTAAACACTTCCAGTAATCCAGGAGTGTAGAGCAAGGCTGGAAGCATGATATTGATGGAGTTCTTTAATAAACACTTCTGTGCAATGTCAAGACAGCATTGCTTTAAGTTTTGTGCTATTTGGTTTGTTTCTGAAAGGCTCAGCTTCTGACATGAGGCATTAATTGAGAATCTTAGCTTTGATTAAAACCAAAACACACTGTAATATTCATGACTGAGAGGAAAAGTAAACTTCAAAGACAAAAATAAAAATCTAGAGGTGACTATAAGAAGAAAAACACTTTTTTTTTTTAATCCCCTAGTTGTTTACACAATCTTGTATACTTAGATGGGTTTTTTTTAATCCTTGAAGTAGCTAATACTGAAATTTGTACTTGGCAATTTTATTGCAGATCCCTTCCAACAGAACTAGTACGAATACAATTCAATTCACTTGTTAGTGTGGATGACCATACCTCAAAAATTGGAGAGAACCCTTCCGCTTCAAGAGTTTTGTTATTTTGCACTGTTCTTCATGTTACAAGCACAACAGGCTCCCAACAGTTACTCAAAGGAAGGTTCATAGAGTAGTTTAACTCGCCAAAAACAACAGCTTGCCACTAAAAACAAACAAAACAAGACTCTACACACAGTCACATACTGTTATTTTTATCTTGTTGGTCATGAGAATGTTAGCAAACAAACCTTGCTTTCTTTCAACAAAGAGTTTGATATACAGTCATGTACAGAGAAATCTGTGTCCCTAAACCCCCTCAAAGAGATGGAACATAACTATATTAACTTTCTAATGTCAAAATTCTTGATTATAAGCAAATTAGTAAATAGCAGTAAGCAAATAATTCTTAATAAGCATCTATTTAATTTATTCTAAGGTCTTATTTGTAGTATTGTACCATACAATGTTCTCAAGCAATGCTCAGATCTACGCAGAAAACTGCAAAGTCATAGAGATTATCATCAGTAGAGACAATTTCAACAGGAAAAAACAAGGCAGCCTGGGAATAGGTGAAACGGGCTATTCATGGGGCTGAAAAACTTTGGGAAAGCTCATAAAGCTAAATTGTAACAGAAGGATGTAAATGAAAATAATTAGAGCAAGCAATGCTGCCTACGGGTAACATTATATTGTCTTGCATTATAATGTATAACTGTTATAATGGAATTATCAAGCAATTTTAGAACTTTGTCATATTTCAAGAAATGGAGCTGAAGATTTCCCACATTGTCTCTCCCACACCATCAATTTTTACTGGAGTTTTTTTTTGGGACATTGTATCAGAAATACTTCAGTCATTTGTAGAAATTAGCATTAGTAGAAACTTCTCTTTTGCCCCTATTAACAAAACTCACTACACAACTATTTTCTTAAACAGCTTGCTATGTATGAATGTTCCTTGTCATCAGGAACTTATTTTTCACCATTTCTATGAAAAATACTACTTAGCTGTTCCCATGCAGTTCATGAATGCTTAGTCCCCTGGCACTGAGCAGCTCCAGCCTAGGCTTGTTGAGGCAACAGGCACAGAAACACAAGCAGAAACACTCTCTCGCTCCTGGGTTTCAATGCTTCTGTTCCTCTCACCCAGGCAATATGGCGAGGAAAGCAGACTGGCAGATGGGACAAGAGCCACGATGAGAGGGTAGAAGGAAGCACGGACTGAAACAAGGAAGCTGAAGGTGGAAGACTAAAAGCACAAAGTCACTTTTTTTTTTTTGTTTGTTTCTACTGTCTTTGACTGTTAAGTTTGTAACCTTACTGTCCTCCTACATAGCTTTTGTGTTATGAAGTGAAATGTCTTATCAGATTTTTTTGCTTGGCCTATATTTATCTGTGCATTGTCTGACTTAAAGAACAAGATGACCGTTTAAATAATCGTGCCTTCATCTGCCACTGTGAAAATGCACAAAACTGTATCTGTAGCATTCTCAGTAAAAAAAAAAAAAGGAATAAAGAATGAAATGGTGTTTCTGCACCAAAATCCTTTTTAGACCTTGTCATCACTAACCCATTGGAAATGCACATGCACCCCAAATATCAATTTGACTAACATGACTGACATTTGTGATGTTGAAGCAGCAGATTGTTAACTCCAGCTATTACTAGATTTAGCCTACAATATAAACCCATTTTTCCTTCTGCTCACAGGACTAGCTTTAAAGTGGTCTGTGCCAACATGAGTAACAATGATGTAAACATCATGTAAAATTGGTTTTGGCACAGCTCCTCAACTCATTTCTCCCAAGACCAGTGAACTCTGCAGAGCCACTGTGCACTACACCTCACTCACTGCAACTTATTTTTGGCTGCCACATCATACACCTTGATCCTTTCCATCTTCATGCATTTGGAAGGAAAACTCAGTGCATCAAAAGCAGTGAGTCAATGCAATTATATAAATGACTAACAACACTATATATATATATATATATATATATACACACACACACACTTGACACATCATCCTGTCCCCTCAGCCCCAAAAAATGAGAAATCAAAAAGCCCCCACACAGATACTTTGTTCTTGACCAGAATTTCCTCTCTTTCGCCTCCTTCACCCTTCCCTTTGGGTTTGATATTGGCCTAAATAAAAGGATAATGACCCTGGATGTGAAAATCCAGTACCTTCTTGCTGTTACACAAATAATAATCCAACAAATCCTCTGTATATCCAAATTTTCTTTCCAACATCTCTATTTACACTGGCAGCAGTAGCTCTTGCTTTCTCTGAGCCACATCATCATCATAACAGGCACGAGGCCATCTTTAAGCACCTGGGAACTGCTGCTAAGGCCTTGCCTGGTACTGTGGCACATCACCCACTGCTTCCAGGAAGCAGCCCTTTTTCATTAACCCTTAGCACTCCCATTTTCAAAATCACAGGGTCATGGTTCTTTTACAAGTTTAAACTTGCATTTCTGCAGCTTGTATAGCCACTGTGATTTAACAAATGACTGTTCAAATTCATAGGCACTAGCCTGGGAAGTCAGTGGAGTAAAATTAGGAGAGAAACCTGTAGTTATTTAATCACTTGGGTCCCAGCTCTGTACAAACACATGCATTACAAACAGCAGTTGTTCTGACCTCAATGTAGTTGGCTTTGACACAGCTAATTATCACCAAAACGTGCCCAATCAGGGCCTCTGCTACATCACCAGTGAAGGTCTGATCGACAGAGCAATTAAAATGCTTGTAGACATCTTACGCTAAAACTAGTCACATGAACACAATAGCTGCTGCACACTTTGTGCCACAATTATGTTACAATTAGGACAGCAGCTACATTCTGTCAAATATTAGGTATTTTTCACATAGACCCTCTGCAGGAAGATCACTGGATAAAATCCTTTGGGAGATGCCTGTTCAGTCTAATCACAGGATAAAGCAAGACATGTGAGTGTAACTGAACTGTGAAGTCACTGTGCTCATCGCTCATGCCCATCACCGAGAGACGCGAACAGGCAGTTTGCCTGCCTGAAGCAATGCCACACTCCTGCAAGAACAGTCTCCGCAGCTTTGGTCCTTTCGGTCCTATGGACACTGCAGGCAGCTGACCATTCTAGGTCACCTCTCCTGAATGAAATGTTAATACATTTTAAAAGCTGATTAGTTGAACTGACCCATCTTTTTGTCAGCTCTTTAGTCTGGCTTCAGAAAACCCATAATAGGATTTACTCTTCTGCAGCAGTTTGCATAGGGGCTCTGTAAATTCAGTCCAGAGGGCTTTTACTACTGGAAAATAAGCTGGTGTATAATTTCACTGCAGCACATTTCAAATACAGCAAAAGCACAAAGAGTATCCAGGTTCAGCATTGATTTGCATGAGGTCATATGAACATTATTATTATCTGTATAAAAAGCACATGTGTTGTAGCAAATTCAAATAGCATTGCAGGAACATGATGAAAGAGGGAGAGCATAGGAACTCGCTCACCAGTTTCCTCACCCACTGAACAAAAAAGACAGCAGCCAAGACGTTAGACAAAGTAAGCAAGGAGGCCTATATTTGGCAACTCATCTTAACACGCAGCTCCATTTCAGAGCAGCAAACAAAGTGCCTCTGGTAGTACATTTCAATCCACAACCTTCATTCAGCTACACAGATATTTGCTAGACTGCACATGGCTGAAATTTTCCATTTTCTATTTCAACCATTCTTGAGGTTTTTCCTAAGATGAGATGTGTAATAGCTATTAAAAACCAAAACAATAACAAAAAAGTACACACACACATGCCCCCCCACCCCCCCAAGACAATCCTGGTGACCTTTCCTTCACCAATCTTCAATGCTCCCAGGCTTTAGAACAGGAACCTGAAATTTGGAAGAATGGCATGTTTGTGCATTTCCTCTATGCTGTTCCAAATTTAAATAAATAATAAACCTTTGAAAAATACCATGTAAATGAAGCCTAAAACCTGCTGGACATGGTAAAGGGGGTAAGGGGGGCAGCAGGAAGTATTGTGCACAGTTCTGGTCTCCTCTCAAAAAGCAGGGTCGACAAAATTCACAGAGAGGAAACAAGGTTGTTTAAAAGATAGGGAACGCCTGTTATAAATGTCTAACGCTTTGAAATATGGAAAAATATGGAAAAATAAACAACAGATATGAGAGAGATCTTCAAAGTTATGAATGGCATAGAGATAGTACGGTGAGATAGCCCATTCACCATCTCTTTCAGTGCAAGAACCAAGTGCCTCAAATGAAGCTAGCCAAGTGCCAAAAGCAAAACAAACAAACAAAAAAAAGGATTGATTTTTTTCCATACAAAAGTAGTAGAGCTATGGATCTCCTTGCTATATGACACTGAAAGTTTATATGGATCAAAGAGAAACTGGACAAATACATGGAAGAGATCCATCAGCAGTTACTGACTACATAGACACCGTATCACCTCAGGATGTTTCTGCATTAAAAATACTTGTAGCTGGGGAAAGGACCAGAGGATACTGGTCATATATGTTTGTCCTGTTCTCATGCTCTATCCTAGATGTTTGCTTTTGAATTCTGTTGGAGGCAGGACCTTGGGCTATAGTTTTTATTATTAAAAAAAAAAAAAAAAGAGAAAAACTCAAAATCACTTCATACAGTTATTTCCATGCTGTTATCTCTTGAAAGATTGTAAGCCATAAAAAGCAAGCAATATGTCTATTTCTGAAGTCCCAGAGATGTAAAGAAGGCCCAAAGTAGACAGGTGCCAAAGGACATCTAATGGAGTCCTGGTTTGTATGATCTTATATTTTTTTATTCTTCACAAAGGCTGGTCTGTCCTGACTTTGCTCCTTT
This sequence comes from Nyctibius grandis, assembly GCF_013368605.1. NCBI lineage: Eukaryota > Metazoa > Chordata > Aves > Nyctibiiformes > Nyctibiidae > Nyctibius > Nyctibius grandis. The sequence goes on from NC_090665.1 coordinate 17,889,332, forward strand.
CATACATACCCTAGTCCCAAGAAAAATAAGGAAGAAAGGAGAAGTGTGGCATGAAGTTTGTCAGCTTACATCCAGAGGGGTCACATCATATCAAGTCACTCTGCTTAACTGTCAACTGTTATGTAAAGGAGGCAACTTGCCCAACAAAACAAGAGGCTTCAGTAGGCTCTCCCAGACAGTGATTCAGGCTTCAACACCTACTCAAAAATCCTCCAAAGGTGTTTCCATCTCTCCTAGGGAGACTAGGAGACAAGCTGGCAAACACAGAAATCCAAGCAAAATGGCTAAATTTAGGCAGATAAATACCCCTTCTTGCACAGACTGGAAAAAAAGACAGAGCCTAAAGAGAGAACCATCAAATAAATTGCTAGTGACTGCTTTTAGACTGCCGAGGAATGATGGTATTTTACCATATCATCACAACTAATAAACAGAAAATGCAATTGAGTCACTCAGTGGGCAATTTGATTTGATTTTTCATTTCTCTTTGATGCTTATAATTCCATCTTATGTTAGCAGCAGAAAGGGTTGGGCTGTGACAGTGATAACAGATAATCTAGTAGTGCATATTTTTGCCTACAATATCATGAAAGTAGCACGTCGTGATAACCCCTTCCAGCAACAAGGACTGAAGAGGAGACTTTCACATAGAGACTTTTGCAGCATTACTGACATCATTACACTGCCACCCTGTAGAAATCAGATGGCATTTTTCATCATAATAGAGCAACCTTCCTTCAGCAAAATGCTGGTGTTAGCTGAACTACTCTGCAGCTCTGGAAAGCCCAGCGGGGCTCATTTGCACAGGGTTAATGGACTGAATTCTGCACTGTATTCCCAAAATCCAAGCCTCCATGCAGATATTCTCCTAGTTTTACTATCATTCAGCAACCTCTGCCTTCTGTCCTTCTGACCAAATATAAATTGCATGGATTAGCTGTTTTCACAGCTGTACGAACTACTTCAGCTAATCATTACAGAATCAATCAGGTTAGAAGAGACCTCTGGGATCATCGAGTCCAACCATTGCCCTGACACCACCATGTCAACTAGACCATGGCACTAAGAGCCATGTCCAGTCTTTTCTTAAACACATCCAGAGATGGTGACTCCACCATCTCCCTGGGCAGCACGTTCCAATGTCTAATGACCCTTTCTGAGAAGAAATTCTTCCTAATGTCCAACCTGAACCTCCCCTAACTTTCACAAGCGTAACAGCACCCGTATCACAATCCATGCAAATACTCCGCACAATTCCACTCAATTCCTCTTCTAAAAGTCCTTGAATTAATGTAGGTTCATAATTATCCAAGTATACACTTAATTGGTTTTGGATCAGTCCTTTTTTTTAATTTTTTTTTCAGTCTCTCTCAATTAGGCTCAATGTAAATGTTTCCAGTGGAAACATCTTAAGATAAATACTCTTGTGACTAATATGACAGTAAACAATTTAAAGCACAGCATAAATATAGTAGAATTTCCCTGCTTGGGAACACAAAAGTAAGATAGTATCTTGAACTTGACAGTTACATAAATGAAGTTATGCCTATTTGTCTCCTGCTGTTTTAATTCAGCGAGTACTCTGTGCTTCTGACTTGTGGTACAAAGGCATCTTAAACTGCTATAATGCTACAGTGTATTGCCTGTCCTAAACTGCTCTAATGCTGAAGCACATTGCCTATCTGATGCTCTAAAGCACAAGAACAGATTACTTGCAGTGGTTTACAGAAATGTCTAGCAATCAGAATTTTTAAGAATATGTTGGACAAATTACTTCTGACAGTTGCTTCAGTATAGTTGACATTACCTTCAGAAAAGGGGATTATCTTTCATGGTTTTTTCCAGACCTATTTTGTACGATTCCATGGCATAGCAACATTTAAACCACAGTACAAATTTATAAAGCAGCAGCAGTTCACATACTCTGGGATTTCATGTGGCCATATGGCCTTGTGAAGTTCCTTCCAGCCCGAATTATCCTCCGATTCTCTGTATAGCTATATAAATTGCTATACATCAAACTGTTCCCCCCTGTACACCACTGTGATTTTAAAGGTCAAAGCATCAAATATGGAGAACTATAGAGGAAACTGGTAACATACATGCCTACATATAAACATGGTTCTTTTACTGTACCTTTCATACCCTTTATATCTTGGTGTGTATGTACATCACCCAGCTGTTTCTCTCTATGTTGTGGTCTGCTTATATGTCCCCCCTATTTCTTCCATCTGTTCCCTTTTCCTCTGAAAAGAATCACATTCTAGGATTTCAGTAGATTCCTCTATGTGTTTAGAATTTGTCCAAATATTTTATCATTCTGAAAGATCTTCACATCTAACTGAACTGTAGTTACAGATGAACATTCAGAACAATGAAAAAATATTTGTTTGAATTTTAATTTGCAGTAAAAGTAACAACCTAGCTGCTACAGCAATGAACTTTTATGTAACTAACTTTGTGAGGCAGTAAATACTTTTCCCTATATATCACGGACTATGAGTATGTAATGCATTGAGTTGGCTTTAAGATCTCAACACAGAAATAAAGAAAAAAACAAAGAAATTATTACCTTAGAAAAAATGCAACATTCCTGAGTTCAATCTTCTAGCTTCACAATCTGACTAGTATAAATGAGCTTTTGATAAATGGTGTAATTTACATGTACTATTAGCATGTTATAAACCCACACAATAATTTTATTTCTTTTCCTTGGAATCTGCTTCTTAGCAAGTGTTTTCTGACAGAAAAAACAGCTTCATGACTCCATAAGAATGAGAACAATTGCAGATTGCTTCTGGTGACAGACAAAAATTTAACTGTGCCCAAAGCACCATTAAAACTGTAAAGCTAGTCCATTATTTTTTTCTAAACTTAAGGACTACATAGCTGATATCCCAAAGACAAACTAAAGGTCATTTTATTCTTCCCTCATTATTATTATTTCTGGTTTTTTACTCCTTAGGTTAGGAAGGATTTGGAGATGCTGAGAACTGAATTGAGATGTGAAAACCATACGAAACACCATGCTTCATACAAAACAGAACTTGGTCAAGTTTAAGAGGTTCATGTGACCTGCCCTTGTTCATACATGCCAGGGAGGAGGTGAGGAGTTCCCTCTAAATCACATGGCATCGGTAGCCTTTGTATTCCAACTACAGATCAACCAAGTCTGAACAGTACAAACCTTAGTTCAGTCTTAAGTTTATTTCATGTTGCTTTCCTTTAAATCAACCAGAAATTAAGAATGAAAGCAGAGCTTGCCTTTAGATCTGTTAATAAAAATAACTTAGAAAACAAACTAAAAAAACAACAAAAAAAAGCCAAATACCCCCAAAAACTCAAAACCACCCCCCCCACAAAAAAAAAAACACACCACAAACACACAACCCAAACTTACAAGTCAAAACTCCAGTATTGCACACATAGCTGAGCCCTCTCCTGATCCCACTGGCATGTATGACATCTATGTCAACACTACTTTTCCAATCAGTGAAAGCAGGATCTAGGCACCTGTGTGGTGTTACGTGCATTTAAATTTTTCAAAACTGAAACCAAAGTTACTGAATGAAAGAATTTTTAGTGGAAAAGCTCCGCTATTGCCATTTTCCTGTATATTATGATTTTAAAGAAGTATGCCAAAACAATTATTTTCTGAGTCCACCTACAAGAATGAATAAAAGCCAATTGATAAAGACTTAAAGACTTCTAATGTGAGTGTCTTGACAAGCTTTAAATGACTTTATCAAGGCAGAACAGCACAGTTTTTCAGAGTTATTTCATGAAAGGAAATGAATTCTCAGTTTAAACTCATGGCCACATTTGAAAGGAAAAAGAACTGATTTTTTAAGTGAAAAGAGAGAAAAGAATTTTTAAGAACCAACTGAATTCGAAACACAAACCATGAAACAGCTGATTGCACTGCTTGGGTGGACTCTTCAATGGGTTAAAAACTGGCTGGATGGCCGAGCCCAGAGAGTGGTGGTGAATGGGGCAAAGTCCAACTGGCGGCCGGTCACTAGCGGTGTTCCCCAGGGCTCAGTTCTGGGGCCGGTGCTGTTCAATATCTTTATAGATGATCTAGACGTAGGGATTGAGTGCACCCTCAGCAAATTTGCAGATGACACCAAGCTGGGTGGGAGTGTCGATCTGCTGGAGGGTAGGAAGGCCCTACAGAGGGATCTGGACAGGTTAGATAGATGGGCCGAGACCAACGGCATGAGGTTCAACAAGAACAAGTGCCAGGTCTTACACTTCGGCCACAACAACCCCACGCAGCGCTACAGGCTGGGGGAAGAGTGGTTAGAAAGCGGCCCGGCGGAAAGAGACCTGGGGGTGCTGATCGACAGCTGGCTAAACATGAGCCAGCAGTGTGCCCAGGTGGCCAAGAAGGCCAATGGCATCCTGGCCTCTATTAGGAATAGTGTAGCCAGCCGGTCTAGGGAAGTGATCGTTCCTCTGTACTCGGCACTGGTGAGGCCGCATCTTGAGTACTGTGTTCAGTTCTGGGCCCCGCACTTCAAGAAAGATGTTGAGGTGTTGGAGCGAGTCCAGAGGAGGGCGACCAAGCTGGTGAAGGGTCTGGAGGGTCTGACCTATGAGGAACAGCTGAGGGAGCTGGGGTTGTTTAGCCTGGAGAAGAGGAGGCTCAGAGGTGACCTTACTGCAGTCTACAACTACCTGAAGGGAGGTTGTAGCGGAGTGGGAGTCGGCCTCTTCTCCCAGGCAACTAGCGATAGGACAAGAGGACACGGCCTCAAGCTTCGCCAGGGGTGGTTCAGGTTGGACATTAGAAAGAATTATTTCTCAGAAAGGGTTATTAGACATTGGAACGGGCTGCCCAGGGAGGTGGTGGAGTCACCATCTCTGGATTGTTTACGAAAAAACTGGACATGGCACTTAGTGCCATGGTCTAGTTGACATGGTGGTGTCAGGGCAATGGTTGGACTCGATGATCCCAGAGATCTCTTCCAACCTGGTTGATTCTGTGATTCTGTAATAAGTTACTTAGAGGTTTGTATCCATTCCTGGCCAATTCTACGTGTAGAGACATACTAATCCTTCAGAAAACCTTTCCTGACGCCAGGGTAACCATACTGACCAGGCTTGCAGACATCCTTCCCAAATGCTGGTCAGTGGAAAAGTCAATCTCACCTGACAGGATTGAGAATTATAACGATATCACTTGAGTCTTTACAAGTATTTGTACCACATGTTGAAAGAATAAAAATTAGGATTGTTCCTAAAGAAACCATAATTAAGTGTAAATGTTCATATTCCATCATGAGGAACATGGTTTAAAAACTATATTATGATAGTACCACTCCTGATGAAACACTGATTAAAGCCATTGACTTACACTGAGAATACAAGGGGGACTTTTTTTTTCTCCTGAGGTCATCCCTTTGATGAAAAAAAACAAACATGTTCTGGCCAATATCTCATTCTTTAACATCATATCAAAGGCAAAGATCAAGCCCTTGTGTGCGTAAATATGTAGTGAGAGCCCCTCATCACAAGGATTTCCAACCTTTTGATATCTAACATCTGACACAGAAGAGTTTAGGCAACACAAAAAACATTTAGATGTTCCACTGAGAAACAAGACCAATAAACTACAACCAAACTGAAAATATTTGCTCCAACAAGCATGATAAAGTCATTGCATAAATGTTGGATTTGAAGATAATTATACAAGATATCAGATAGTATGTATGCAGGTATATTTTCAAATATTTACATTTATCCAGGACCTTACATATATGTTAATATGTGGTGCCTTATCTGAAGGTCACAGGTTAACGTACATTTTTAATGGTGTTTGAAGGAGCTGGAAAGACACCTATTTCCCATCTTTCCCTCCCTACCCCCTTATTCCATTTTGACTTTTTTTTTTGTAATAAAGTGAAATGCAAGGCCAACATTCAGAAAATTATTTAATCATACCTTAGTTGTAGCAATGGATTACCCTTAAAGAGATCTAGACATGCTTTATAGTATCTTGCTGAAGGCTGATTGAATAGATGCTTAAAAAAATAAAAATAACAAAAAAGCACCAAATCTGAAACTTGAAACTGCCATTGTCTTCAGTGAAAGGACCTTCAATCTGAGAAACTGGGGACCAGAATAGGCTCAGCCTTCCAGGTTGCATTCAGATCACTAGTCACGCTGCATTCATTACAATCCTGCCTAGGCTTCTTGCATTTCCCTCTCCAACCAGTAATCAATATTGAATTGAAATTTGGGTCCCAAATAGTAAAATAGTCCACTCATTTCTGAAGTATAAATTATTTTGGCAAGCCAAAAAGCTGAAAAAGTCAAATAGAAGAGCTGTCCTGTTGTATATTCCAGCTCTCTGGCAGGAGTTACGAATGGCACTAAAAATCAGAAGAAAGGAACAGGCATCCTATCAGTGTTCTGTCCCTACTCAGCCACCCCCAGCAACTGACGCATTTAGAAAGACTGCACAGATGCCTCTGAGAGCTGGAAGTTGAGTTGTTAATGCAAAATTTTCAGACACCACCATCACAATTTAAAACTCAAAAATCGTGCATGATAATATCAGGAGCTATACAAGGAACTTTGACCAAAATATCCCCAGCAGGTAGCACGGTCACTAAGCACAAAAAGTCCAAAAATCAGTGTTAGCACATCTATAAACACACACCCAAACCCAGAACATAGCTCCTATATGAACAGGTTTAAAGTACAATGAGAAGTCGATGCAAAAGGAGGCTGTTGGCTATCTGTTCTCTTTTCTGAGGACATCTCAAGAGCATTCAGGGAGAAAGATGTAGACTGGATTAATTACATTGGTAACATCTGTTGCCTCCAAAAAAAAAAACCCTCTTTCCCAAGGCAAATGCAGAGTGCAAAAGGATTTGCTGGCATGCAAGTGTAGCAAAGCACATAAGGAATAAATTCAACATTTGGAAAGAGTTACATTTCTCATGCATGCACTGTACTCTTGTACAGATACAGAGCATGTACACATACACAGAGCAGTTTTATGGTGCAGAAGATGCAATCAGAAAAGAGAAGAGGTGCAATTTATGAAGAATAAACACGTTAATCCTTCAGATGACCAAAACTGGTCTGCTGTGCCTATGAAATGGCCTGCATATAATGAAGCATTTTTTTTATTCCAAACAAACTGGCAATTCCAATTCCCAAGGTTATAATTAAAGTGCAGCTTCACTCTGCAAAAAGCAGTGGAGATGGCATAGTCTTTTTCATGCTTTTAGATGATCAGGAGAGCAAATATGACAGAATGGCAAAGAAATCTATGGAGAAAGAGAAAGATGAGACAGTTTTTAAGATCACTGAATTATCAATTACTGACTGACAGCTGAACTAAAAATCCCTCTGCAGCAGTACGACAGTCACTATGGAGAGTTTGGATAATGCTGACTGCTTTTGAAAAATCTTGCCCAGCGAAAATGTAATATAGGAAATGTAGGAAAAGTCATCAGGCATGTCTGTAAAAGCCAAAGCTACATGCTATAAATACTCAATGCAAAATGTGAGTGTGGTAGAATTCTGCGGTTTTGTATATGATCTTCACACAACTCTTCTGAGACATTAAAATTTAAATAACCTGGACTTTTGCAGGGGTTTTTAAATTTTAAATTGTCATCATTTTCAAATGAATTATGCAGTAACTTGTTGCAAACTTCAGTAAGTAGCAACACTGCAACATTTTAAGTTTAAACTAATTCTTAATAGCAAAACCCTCTTTCCGATTTTAATAGACTTAAAATGAGATGTTCATGACAGATATTTTTACAAGTTTATTCTATTACCATTTGTGGTCTTGATTTCTGTTAATTCTGCAAAATACTTTTCTCTAGATACAATATTTTCATTTAAAAACCAAACACCTACTAATTAATGTCTTTTTTTTTTTTTTTAAGCAATCTAACTTTAATTCTTCCTATTCCAAAATAAAACAAATGACTAGCCATTGCTTATGCACTTGAAAATAAATACGGCTCAGCTTTGGAAAACTGAAAGGCTAGCAACAGGCACCATGAAATCTAATCCTTATAAGAAGTCTTTATTGATATAAGAAAACGTTTCCATTTTTGTCAGACTCTTTGCTATATTGTTATGTACTTCCACCATCAGAACATCAACACACAAGAACAAACTTCTTAATAATTATCTTCATATTATCTGTAGCTCCTTAAACAGAGCGAGTCTCCATTTTTCCAGACTGAAGCTTAACACGTCTCTTTATTGTCACCGAATTACTGTGGCCTGATTAAAGTTTAACGACAGGGCTACTCTGGTGATGAGTCTCTAGATACTACCACTTACTGACAGACCCATCTAAGTTCAAAGACAGCAGAAGTGATAAAAGTATATAAAAGCAGTAGCTGGACAGTGGCAAATTAGGAACGCTGCCTTCTCTAAAAACATGCAGTGCAGCAAGTGCAGTCTGAGCCTGTGATGGGGCTGCTGGTCCCAGAGAGCCCCCCCCAAAAAAAACTACAAACAACAACAAAACAAGCAAAAAAACCCCCACCAACAACCAAAAAAACCAAACTCCCACCACCTGCTGAAGTTAGATTAAAAATTACACAGACCTTGATTATCAATAGCTAGAATTTCTTGAGAGGACTTCTAAGAGATTTATCTTTCACAGCTTCATTTCATCAGTTTGAGTAGCTGCTTTCTCACATAACCAATTTCAGCTGTATTACAGAAATCTCCAAAGTGCAATAAAAAAAACAACATTTACAATGGCTTTCTGCAATTATTGGCCTTATTGTGTTTGTTCACACTAGAGCAAACTAGTGACAAACTAGCCTCTCCAGAACTGTGACAGATCCCCTTCTACAGCAAGTGAAAACACTAACCAGGATGTGCTAAAGCAGACTCACCAAATTTTTACATTTGCATCAGAGAGAATAACAATTGTATTAGCATTACTGTGTTCTTAAAACACTAGAAAAGAAAGTGGATTCTTGAATATGCATGTAAATTAGAGTAATCTGAATTAATAGTTTATAAATATGAGTTAAACCTCAGAAATTAATTTTCTATTGGAGATCTTTAATATTAGACATTCTGTTCATTTTCAAAGGATTATTCATTCTATGCTAAAGACGAAAATTCATTCTGGACAACCCAAAAGCATTAGCTCTTGCAAAACAAAATTTCATACAAAGCATATTTTCTCACTGCTAAGCAACAGTCATTTTGCCAATTCTGTAGTAGTTTCTTCATGGTTAGGGCCAAAGATGCTATTACCTGGTCATAGCACTTTAAAAATGCATCGGTGCAATAGTGAGCAGAATCTATTATTAAGATAGTATTAAGATAGTTTTAGAGAAGCTTCCAAGATACAGTAATTACTTTGCATGGACAATCAATAAGCAGCTAATACTAGTCAGTGAATAATTGGTAACAATATCTTCAGCAATTATAAAGACTTACCCATAAGCTAAAGGATATATTCCATTTTGGAGCGGGGCGGAGCAGGGGTGGTGTTGTTGTGTTGGGTTTTTTTTGCTTTTTTTTGTTTTGTTTTGTTTTTAACATTAACACTCCACTTCAAAAACAAAAATAAGGATAAATATTAGCTGTAAATCCTGCAATTGTCATTCCTGAAGTAGGTGGGCCTTCATTAATATGTTCTCTCTCAGTAACGTGTGGGAACTGAGGGCTGGATGAGACTTGCCATGCTTCCAACTGGAATTTCTTGGTGCGGGCAGTAGAAACGCAACCCTTCTGGAGAGAACCAGACATACCATACACATGCCATGTGCATAGTGTGGGCATACACTGTAAATTTGACATTGTCGCGCATTAAACATACTCTGCATCTAGAGATCACTGTGTAGTACATCTTTTTTATAAACTAAACGTTTCTGCACACAGCGTGGTTTCTCAGCATGTACACTGTAGGAATACCCGGGGTTTCCAGCGGGCAGCAGCCCAGGGGAAGCTCAGTACAGCAGTTCTTGTTGGACTGCCCAGCATACAGATATATTGGGCAAATGGTGAATCCTCCCAGAGAAAAATCAGCAGTCTGGGGAGAGTCCAAGGCAAAATCAATGCGCATACATCTAGAAGCGAGATCGAAAGCCCTGACAATTCTTTGAGAGAACTGCCAATTAGACTAGTTTCATGTTCACCTCCTTCCCTGATCTATTTGTGGACTTTTCGTGTTTCTCTGACAAAGGACTCTGAAGAAGCTGTTCACTCAGCTACATACCTAGTGGATGAAGCTCATCAAATGAGTGTGATCCTTAAATATATTATAGCCTGCTAATTAGAATAGTAACCCAAAAATGAAGGACCTGGGTCTAATATCCTTCAGAAGGTTCATAGCCATATAAGCAACCTGTCAGGAGGATGCTTTAGTCATCCCAGACAGCCCGAGGTAGCAAAAACCATCTTCTGTGCTGAAGCTATGCCATTGTATGGTATATCACAGAGTACAAAAATAGCAGAAAAGGAGCAAAACTCACCTTGGAAGGTGCAGCCTTGACTCCATTCCATACTCCCAAGCTAAATACGCATTTTATTCATAGAATGTTTTTATTTATATGTTCTCTCTTTGAGCCTACAGTCATGAGTCTGTGAGGCCAAGTAATGAATTTTCAATTCAATTTAATTTCATTTCAAATTTCAAGATATAAATAGTTGAGTGCTACAAAAATATACACACCCCAAAGCCAAAACAACCTATAAATGCTTTAGAGCTTTGCAGAGTAGTTTTCTGTATCAAATCACATACCTTGCAGATGACATTTTACTACACCACAAAAAAGTGAACTATAGTTTACAGCAGAAAATGCTACATTTACTCCCATCTTTTGGTTTTCACATCAGAATATCATAATCTTACATTTAAATTAGTCTCAGTATTACATTTGTATAATTTAATAGTTTAGTAGCACAGATCCTTTTGCCAGAATGAAAATTTAATGACATTATATATATGGACCAATTTTTAATATAACACCTACAGGTTATGGCCTGATCACTCCTTCATGTTAGTTTACCATATATTAACTCAATGTCAGAGTCATACTCATCATTTTTAGCAGCATGAGAGGAAAATCTCTTAGGAGAGTTCATTAAAGTGTTATTATGCTAATATAGGTGTGGGGTTTTTTTCAAACAAAATCCATTAACAGTTTTCTCACTATAGAAAATACAACTGGAAAGAAACTAAACAAGCCATCTAGTCCATATTGTAACATCAGAGTAATGCCAACCCCATTCCTTACCGATGGCTTCCCAGCCACTCCCAAGAACTTCCTGTGATCAAAAAGTCACATATCCCACAATAATTTATTCCAGTGATTGACTGTCATTAGACTTCCAGTCCTTCACCTAAACCAAATTTCTTAAGACACTGAGAATCCCTAAGTACTGTCATCTGCCAGGACAGCAGAACTTGATAATGCCTTAACGTAACCACGAATAAAGAAAATTCAGGGGAAAACAAAACAAAAAATAGACCTGAAAATCTAAACTATCAAACTAGGACTCATTAAATATTTACTGCAGTTTTACTCATTTCTGGGAATGCCAGCCATGCCACAAATCTTCTAATTTTGTCCTGTTGTACATCTTATTCCTTTGACCCCCACGAATTCACAACATACATGATCAAGACTGTTGTCAAACGATTACAACTAGCATTCTGCAAGCACTCTGAATTTATTACAGTTGAAAACTTTCTGCAGACAAAAATCATGATTCACCATTTCCTTTTGTATCCCTTTCTTCCTCTTTACTAAAAAGCAGGGGGGGGAGAAGGTGTTTCAAAATTTTTCATGAAAAGACAAACTTTTCTATTTCACCCATTCCTCTTCCAATCATAAGCAGTTCATCCAATTCAAGTGAACTTGCATTGAGCATTCACATGAATCACTGACTTATTTCTCAAAAATACCATTCCCTAGATGAGTCCTTCAATTATCTTTTTAAATAAAGAATCTCTCTGGCTCCAGGTAATTCTACATTTAGCAATTAGAAGCCAGATTCATAGCAGAACTGGATGCGCCTTGCTTCATTTTTATTACTGTTTCCTATATCAAAATGTAACTTAAACACTGAAGTGCAAATTCACTGACAGAAGTAAAAAAAAAAAATATTTTCAAAAGCAGAGATTTGTGAAATGAAATTCTTGCCTTCACATGCAGTTATGAGATCCTAATTTTGATTTTTCCTTATAAAACAGAAAATTATTTCAGAACCTCACCAAGCTCTAAACACTCCTCCCTTCTCCCCAAATCTAGATAAAGTCTTTCTGTGCTCCTTCAGAGCTGTAAATGAAATTGCCTTTGCCTTCTTGAAACCTTCCCAAAGTGTGCATTATTGTTAAAGTTACACATCTGTCTTATTCCTAGGTTGCCCTACAAGCAAATTCTCAAAAGTGTTTAAGCTCTTGCAAGTTTAGACTGTGATGCAATCCTGGTTCTCATGGATATCTCGAAAAGTAACTGGCAATTTTACAAGCTTCCTGAGAAAATACAGATGATTACTGGTGCAGGGACTGTGTTATTTAAATTTCCTCAGAAAACAGAGTAGGTCTGAACTACATTAAAGGGGCTTTGCAGAGAGGCTTTCATGCCTGTGGCTCAACTGTACCTGTTACGGTAGAAATACACATTTCAGTTTAACAACTGGTATTTATGATTCTGGAAATACCATTAGCTACTATGGTGATGCAAATTGATTTCACAGTAATTTTGAAACAAATTTTTAACTCCGTAGGATTTTGTATGTGACTGTAGGCATCTCTTTACAATCTCCTCTCCTGGAGCTATTTAAACAACTGTACATGGTAATTTAGCAGCAGAAAGTATCAAAATCGAGAAAGGTCAGTGTTTTTCACATTTATTTAAGTCCTTCTGGCTTGCATGAAGGTTGCTAGCTTTTTGTTATTCTCTTGAGAGGTCAGCCAGAGGTACCCAAAATGAGACTGAAGGACAGTGTACAGTCAAGAGGTTTTGTTTTTGTTTTGTTTTTTACTGCTAGTAGCTGCCCTGCTCTTTTCATACACCTGCATTTCATTATCAGTATATGTCATTTATTCAAATATATTGCATGAGCAATTTCTCATATTGCATCTCATGAACATATAAGCCACCCAGAAAATTAACACACAGCAGTTGGTGTATGCTTACATAAAAAAAATCTAATGAAAAAGTAAACCATTTTCCTTCACATTTTAATTGTATGTTCTCATCACCTATGTGATTTTAATGCCTCAATAGCCATCTTAGCACAGAACACTATACCTACAGAGAAACCTATAAAATCAGACTTTCTGCATTATCATTTGCACTGTTCTATGAATTTCCTTTTTCAGCCTCTCTTTCTGACCTCTTCCAATTTTTCTTGTTTTCTGCTTGCCTGTCCACATGAGGAAAAATGGATACTTCTTATTCATAGCTGCTATGAGGCCTTTTTAGTATGTCTTTTGACTTGACCTCTTCTTCTAGGGACATACAAAATATAATTCCTATTTAAAAACTAACTGCTCCCAGCACTTGAAAATTTCGCCCAAAAGAAGAGCTGAAAATATGAAACCTGAGGGAAACACTATGTTGGAGGATCGCAGCTAGAATTAAAATAAAACTTCCAAAATAGTTTAGTAATGAAAAATTCCAATGCTTTTCAGGAAGACTCAGAATTCCAGATCCCATTTTCAATAACTATTCAGAAGAATTTAAAAATTCTATATGTATTCTCAAAACGAAGCTGACCTATATAGTCACAGTCTTTTAAGTAAGTACCAGCACTCTGAATGACCTCTGGAGTTGTAGGAAGGACAAGAGTGAGCATACAGCAGTTGTACAGTATATTCTCACAGCTCATGCAACGTTAAGTTTGGATGCTCAGAGAACAGGGGGAAGCCAAAAGCATTTTTTCATCTTTATCCGAAAACCCAGGACAGCACAGATGAACTCAAAGAGTGTGTTTGTGAATGTGTCTCCTTCTGTCTACTCTATATGCATCATCACCTTTAGATGCCTAAAAGATTTCAGTTAATGCTACAGATGATGGCTCATTGCCACCAGCTGGTTATTACCATCAGCTTCTAGCCCAATTCTGAATAAAAGTGAGTGCATTAGTTTTGACCTAAGACGAACTAAATGGCTGAGTTTGAGTTTAACGCAAACACCAGCTTCTTTCCCTGTGGAATAATACAGTTGAGATCAGCTGAAACACTCAATTATAAGCGCTCTCTAGTTTACTGAAATGAGATTGACAACAAACCATTCAGAATTTCAAAAACCTGGGAACAACTTAATATTCTTGATTTATCTTCCAGAATTTAAATGCAATCTCCTATCCTCTTCTGTTGCCCCATCTTTTCTGGGAATGCAGGTGGCTGAAAATAGAGTGTAGGTTTGGGAGATGGAGACAGACAGACTGAATGAGTAGGTTTAATATTTAAACTTGTATATTAACTCAAAAATGTTGAGGTTATGTCAGAAAAAATTCTCTTTGTAGTTACAGATCTGTATATAGATAAAAAATAAATACAACTATCACCCATGTTCTATGGTAATGATCTGCCATGCCATGCCATGCAGTCTGGAGCTAAGTGACAAACAACATTGATCATTCTCTTTTGACTAATCCAACAGCTATCTTTGTCAGACCATCTTCTCAAGCTTCTGGCCATTGCCAGTGAGAACCTTGTGAGCTAGATCTGTTCTAATATAAATTAAGTCATGCTGCTTATTTGTTGCTACACATTATGACACCTCTTCAGCACAGGTTTATTAACTGAGGGTGCTTTAATCACAGCCCAAATACCCATCTCAAAGGGAAAAGGACTTTGATTGACAGAACAGGATTTTGTAATTAGATCATCAAAACTGTAGGAAAAAAAACGGTATCGGACACGAAGCTGTTTATCCAAATCATATTAACACGTTTTTTGCTAACTACCTAATCTTCAATGCAAACAGTTTAACCAATGTAACTCTACAAGCAAAATGCACCTGACATTTTGGGTAAAAGATATGTGTCCATCTGCAGTGTCAGAACTCAACCAATGTATTGAACAACTACATAAAGAGAATTATGCAACCTCATCAATAACCTGATAGCTCATGAGGTCATAAATTATGTATGATAATCAACTGCACAGTAATAGAGAGAACTGTAATATCCATTTCAGTAAACAAACATCTAGTAGACAAACATAAATCATTTTAGATGATCTCCATTTTAAAAAACTTTTCAAAATAACTACACAAAAACCATGTAGCACCCCTTTTACATTAATTGGGAAAGGAAGATACTCTAGTTGTAAGGGAATAGCTACACATCCATCAAGACAGTAACCTGTGTGTACACACCAACTGCACATCACACATGGACAAGGAGGACAAATAGAGGTGCACCAAAGAAATTGTTCGATTAATGCTAGTGCCCAAAGGCCTCTCTTAGGATTAGGACCTGGTTGTCCTAACGGGATGAAATTTTTTATTATGTAAGAGAGATGGCCCCTGTACTGGGGATTTGACAATATCATATTTATTCTGGAAATATTATGCCTCTGTCCAGAATATGCCAAGACGTTGAGAGCTTTTTTTGATCCTGCATTTGTAAACATGCACCACATGCTAAGCTTTCCACCTCTGTATTTCTAATCAGGAGAGTTTTGTAAAAAGCAGCTCATAGCACAAGCAAAGGGAAGTGAAAAGCAAAACACTCTTTTCCCCAGTCCCCTACAACATTGATCTCTTCCCGAAAATACCACCCAATTACAGAATCAGTATAGACTGGATAGATTTCCTGGGACAAACCAAGTCATGCATAAGCATAGTTTTTGAGAATAGTTTTCTGTTGCAAGTGAACAAAACTTCAGAGCCACAGAAGCACAGAATCCCTTAGGTTGAAAGGGATCTCTTGAGATCACTTAGTCCAAGCCCCCTGCTCAACCAGGTCAGCTAGAGCAGGTTGTCCAGGACCATGTCCAGAGAGGTTTTGAATATCTCCAGGAACAGCTGGAGCCAAATCAAAGTCTTAGTGTAAATTTGGTTACCTCTGACTTTTCAGGAATGATTGACATTTTCTCACATGACAGTCAGCTCTGTTTGGTGCTATTGTTTCAGTCTCTGCCAGCTCAAACTAACAACGCAGCAGCAGTTTATTATGTCTATCTTCCCATCAGAAGGGCTGATTATTTTTAAGTAGCCCCTCGGAATTTTTATAAAAGTCTAAACCCTCAAAATCTTAAGGCAGACAACTGGAATAGTCTGTACCCTTCAAATGTAAGTATGTTATATTCTCTGGCTATGACTTTCTGTTAGCCAGTACAGGAAGATTGTCCTAGGCTGACATGTAAAAGACAGACTGAGCTAACTAAAACATCACAGTAGTCTCCTCCTGTTGCCAATTCACATCTAAAGGCTGAGGGAAAAATACACTCCCAGTGACAGCTCTGAAATAAGTCAATGTGTGACAGTCATCAGTTCTCTTCTGTCAAGTTGAGTTCCAGGAATAAGAATAAGGTTTTTAGGCTATGTGCCAACATTGTTGACAAATAAGAACAATGGCACAAAGCAGTACTTGGCTATTTCCCTCAGAAGTGAAGACTATGGGCTTTCAGAGAAGAGGAGAGCCAGCTACCTGAAACGAGGAAGTTTCTGGTAGATTGTGACAAAATCAAGAGATAAGGGCTGGATCAAAGAGGGGCTCTGAAATGGTGAGAAGCAGCAATAGAAGAGCCCATGCCCATACAAGACAGGTTTGTGGAGTTTTTCCAGGATGATGGAGCCAGACAATAAAGAGTGACTAATGCAAAAATGGGAGAAGGAATCAAATTACAGGATGAGAATCAGAGGGCTTCACATCAACTGTAAGGATGTGATAAAAATCAAAGCAAGAACCACTACATGCGTAATCTCAGTGCTATCTGCTGGATTAAGGGACAGATGAGTGGCAGTGTCTATGATCGAAAAACTATGGTTCAGAGCAGTGTCACATCAGAGAACAAAGACCAAATGTAAAGGCAAGACTGAGCAACAAATAACCCCACCTCTCATGAGGGAAAAACCTCTCCTCTCTTTTTCTGTCACAGAGCTCTTCCCCCTGACAACTCACAAGAGCAGACAATCTGAAATTAGAGAGTGGAAAACCTGTTATGAACTTCTGGAGTGCAAACATCAGACAGAACGTGGTCATTTGCTTTCTCTGAACTGTCCCTAGCTGAAGGTCTCTCCATCCTTTTCCTTCAAAACAGAAGCAAAGAATCTCAACAATACTGAAGAAGCTGTTCTGAAACCAATAGGAAAACCACATCTACAAAGTTAAAGGACTTAGAGCAGAACAGTCGAGAGGGCAAAAGTAAAGGGAGGGGTTTTTTTTTTTTTAAAAAAAAGGGGGGTAAAAGTAAAAGTAGTAAGGGAAAGAACAGAAAAGATACAGAGAGAAAATAATTGCATGCTGCTAGGGAAAAGGAGGGTAACAGAAGAGTTAAAGATGGGAGATGGTATGAGACAGTCAAACAGAACATCTGTAGGTAAGTAATGTCTGAGCCTCTTCTCCAAAATCTATGAAGAAGATAAGTAAAATATAATACCACAGGTGCAAGTTAACCTTAACCACCTTACCCTTGGTGGTGACAAGGTTTATGTAACTACCGCACATAAACCCGTGAAACTGAACAAGGAATACACAGAATGAAGAGAGGCTGCAATGCTCAGGATGTGTTCAAGGGAAGGCATAAGAGGGGTTAGATGAGAAATTTGAGCCTATTAATGACTGAAATAGACGGCCATGTTACATGACTGGTAGTGTCTGTGTGTGGTATGTCTGTGTGCGTCAATAGAGCCAGGCACAGCCCTGTGATCAGTTGTACTCTTTAATTGTTAGTGTTTTCTGTGCAGAAAAAAAAAAAAAGTCTGGATGAGGTCACACTTGCTTTAAAAACTAAGAGAGTTTAAATATGAGCCATGCCCTACTCTGTGCCCATATGGCCAGAGAAGAGGCCTTGACCAGCTTTAATTACTAGCCTAAATGCAACCTAAGAGACACTGAGGTAGAGTCACATGTGGACTCAATCTGAGGTAACAGTAAATATCTGGGGCAGAAGAAATGCTTAAATATTGACAGAAAAAGAATAAAATAATGACAGTGAAGGAGGAGCAGACAAGCTATTGAATGAGGAAGGATGTGTGAAAGATTAGAAGCTCAGTGGCAACAGCATTGAATTTATCAGAGAGTGCTGTGCCAAGGAAGAGAAAATAGAATACTTAAAATACAAAACTGGAGATACGATGCAAAGTCATGTACAAACGACTTGGAGAATATAGGTGAAATTAAAGTAACTGATCAAGTGGAAGCTGATAGAAAATATTAAGCACTACATGGGTAGGGCAATGGTGTCTATTAGGGAAGAGCTGATGAGAAACAGAGTCGACAGGATTGAGGGACACAACAAACCTGGGAGTCTGATCAACCCCAAAACATGGAACACGGACGGTGAGAACTGAGGAGGAAGAAAGGACATTACAGCCTGCTTCCAGGAATGAAGGAATGCAAGAGCATTGGAAGAGCAGGAGAGAGGTATGGCACAGTGCTGCAGGAGTAATGTCAGAGTGGTGACATTCAAGTATTAAACAGAGATGGTAACGTTTCATGCAGACAACCAGTTTTGACACTAACCTGGGGTTGCATTTAAGCAGGTAAAGTCTCTGGTTTGTCTGGATCTGGATTTCAGGACTTTCCACTCACTCAGAGCCTGGAAAGTTTCTTCAGGACTCTATGCTGTTAGATGGGCTGGCTTTAGGCCAGCATTTTTCAAGTACTCCCCTAAGAGGCTGCCGTGTCTCTTAGTTTTCTCAGCTTCTCCACTTCCCATTTAAAACACAACACTTCCCGTTGCTTTGGTTCCCATTTACCCTTAACCACCATGATGTAGCTATCAGCCTTGCCATCTCTCATTTGTCACTTCACAAGTTGACAGATGACTGCTACCGTAGTAGGGATAATCCATATCTTTAGCACAAAGCCTTAAGAGGTATTTAAAAATTAACATGAAACTTTCTCCTCTTGTTTACACAAAAGTCACCAAGAACAAACCCTTCAGGTAGCCTTTCTTAACATTGAAATGTTGGTTCGGTAGTTAAATGGTACCACACCTCTGGCTGCAAAGTTGGTTTAAGAAATTTCTGCACTGTAAATTCGAACAGAAAACAAAACATGTTTTAGTATATAAAATAATTCCCTCTACATGACCCAGGCCCTCCCAAAACTCACTAAACTTCATGATTTCATAACGCTGTGCCAAGTAAAGTGAATAGCGAGGTGTAGAAAAGACACAGGAATGGCGCATTTAAAGGACAGAAACACTGAACCTTTATTGCAGAATAAAAGGATGGTTGCCAAAGTGTGGATTTAGTTACCCTTGCCACCTGCCCTTTGTCTTTGAACACACTCAGCAAATCTCTGAAAACAGCAATGACTAAAGAGCAGGACTCGCATACATCTGTCAAGCTTCCAGCAGTATTTGGGGATATTTATAAGTTCTTGCCACGGTTTTACTGCCTAATTCCTCTGTTGAGCACAGTGTTTGCTACATACCTAACAGAAGTAAAACGTTCATCACCTAACTGGAGAGAGCAGACCTTGGGCTCCGACCTAGATCATCAATGTATTGAAAATGAATCTCAGCAAAAGGGAGATCTTGCCAGCAACTACAAGGTGATGACAGTTGTCTCCAGCCCTGCAAATTTCACCCCTGAGCCAAAGGACTCCTACTGAACCCCGCAGGCTCTTCGTATGCTCTAGCTCAGGGTTCACAAATAACTCATGTTTGCACCGTGCATCACCTGTGACTCAGACGCTTTTAACCTCACCTCTCCATGACTAAAGACCAACTCTAATAATTTGTACTGCACAGACTCTCCAACGTGGGTGCGCAAACATGACAAAGCCAAGCCACGAGACATTTAGTATTTTCTTGAAAAGAGACTGCTGCAAGTAACCATATAAAACAGTCTAAAGGAGTTCAAAACCAGACACAAGTTGTAGTTAACTACGTAGGCTCCTTTTCTAAACTCGAGTCCCGCATGTAAGACAGAAAAAAAGAAACCTCCGTCATTTAAATCACATGGTTTTGGGGCTGGGGCTCTAAGAACATCATGACATTCATAACGGGGAGTCAGCAACGATCGCCTGTTTCTTGCTGGAGTCACCCAGCACCTCGTTGTCACGTCCCAGTTCCCGCACCACAAACAGCACACCACCAGCAACTTCTCCGGGCGCCCTGGACGCGGTGCAGCCCTCGACATCGCTGCAGCGAAGCAGAAACGACCCCGATCAGCTGCCTCCTGCCTCCCGACATGTTCCGGCCGGGCACCCGCTGCCAGACAGCGGTTTGCAGGTGCGAAGAGTCCCAGCGCTGCCGTGGGTGACCGCCGCTCGCCCGGGCAGCCCGCACCGCCCCGGGCGTGAGGGGCCGCGCCGACCGCTAGCCCGGGGAGCGCAGCCCCGGCCGTGAGGGAGGGACGGGGGAGGGCAGGCGGGGCGGGTAGGGGAGGAGTGAGGCAGAGAACGGGGCCGGGAGGCGCCGCGCCGCAGCCGCGCTCCTGCTGCCCCGACCCCGCCGGAGCGGAGGGTCCCGCCGCCGCGCCCGCCATGGCCGGCCGCCCCCCGCCCGCCGCCGCGCAGCCCGGCCGCCCCCCGCCCGCCGCTCCCAGGTAGGGCCCGCGCCCCTCCCCGCGCGCCGCCGCCTGCGCGCGTGGGGCTGCGCCGCGTCGCGAGGGGCTGCCGCCGCCTGTGGCGAGTACCGGCCCCGGGTGCCGCCTGCCCGCGAGTGACGACCGCACCGGTCCCTGCCTGCTGAGGAGCGGCGCTGGGCGCCCGCGGGTCCCCGCTGCCTGCCCGGTGAGTAACGGCTCCGGACGCCCGCCGGTCCCCGCCCGGTGACGAGCGGCGCTGGGCGCCCGCGGGTCCGCGCTGCCTGCACGGTGAGTAACGGCTCCGGACGCCCGCCGGTCCCCGCCCGGTGACGAGCCGCACTGGGTGCCCGCCGCCCCGGTGCCGAGGACCCCCGCCTGAGCTTACCACGGCACGGGAGTCGGGAGCCCGCAGGCAAGGGGTCTCCTGATGGAGGTCACGGAGGAGTGGGGACACCGCGGCGGGGCGGTCGCGGAGGCGCCGCGCTTCGCTTCTGCGGTACCTGACGGGGAGCGCGGCCGGGTGGCCGCGGGGAAGGCGGGAGGCGGCGGCCGTGCGGGGCCGCTGCCGGCGGGAACGGCCAGGCCGGGGCGCGGGAGCGGGGGAGCAGCCGAAACGGGCACCGCAAATTCGTGCTGAGCTGCAGAGAGACTGGGGACGTGCTGCTCCCTGCCAGGAGGTGGTCAACCGCCATGGCTTCAGTCCTACGCGAAAAGCAGAAATTAAAGGGCTTTTCTCAAAATAGGAAAAAAAAAATAGGTTTTGTCATCTAATTGTGCTATAACAGTTGGGTTTCGTGCCGTAGCGTCTAAGAGAGTCGGTAAGTTAATTAGTGCTTAATAAAATATCTTTAGGATATTGTGCTTAAATCACTTCAGTGCATTTACGCTAGCTAGTAAATCAGATTCTTTCACAATGGAAGAAAAACCTAAAAATCACAGTACTTTCATTATCCCGGCTCCACCAAACATGTATTTATAGCACTTACGAACAACAGATCAGAGCAAAACTTCCTTCAAGACGGAAATTGATGCACAGATAGGAGTAGCCTACCGGAGATGCAAGATGTGGTTAAGCATAATTTTCCATAATCACAAGTAAATTGCATTTTGATGATAGCAGGCAGACAAAAGTATTATAGAAATTGTACCATTTAAGTATGATACAGACTATCAGAGATAAAAAGCATATGTTGCAAATTATTACAATTCGTTTTGGTTTAGTTGCTTCCAGTGCAGTGTCCCAGTGAGAGATGAGTGGTAAAAAGGATAGAAATAAAGTTTGGAGAAAACACAGCCTTAAAAGGAAGGTAGTAAACCGATTTATAACTACCGGAATACTCAAGAGGAACTTGTTGGGGGAGGGAGGAACCACGACACTTAAGTGGGTGATAATTACTTGCAGGTGAAATTGCTTTTATTTACTTGAAGGAAACAAAAAGCTTTAAAGCAACTCCTCAAAGAGAGTTGACTGGGTAGTGTTACATCACAATACACATTTACTGACCAAAGCTTAATAATGTTTTTGCACTTTGATCTGAATTGCCTGATCTGGAAATAGCCCTCCCCGACTTTTTCCTTGGCATTTCAGGGTGAAATGAGCAGGATTTAGTGCTTTGTTGTTGTTAATCATGGCTAGTAGTTTTATATGCAGCTTTTTACACACTGAATACCAAAGTGATTGTACAAATTTTAGTATTTTATGGGAAGCCACAATCCGAAAGTGAGAGGGACTCAGAGTTTAAGGCCGGAGACACTTTTAGGTTGTCTGGTCTGACATCCTATATTTCACACTCTACAAGAAAAAGTGGGTAGAATGCAATCTTGACCCCAGTAACATGAGTCGGGATAAAACAGATATTCCAGAAAGACAGTCTTAAAGATATTAAGAATTAGACAAGCTGCTGCTTTGCTAGCTTATGGTCTTGCTTTCATACTTACACATTTACCTCCTCATAGGCATACAACAACCTTCCAACTCCACACAATTGTTGCTAGGCTTTTCATCACTGCATAAAACCGAGGAAACCAGCCCTACTACACTCCAGAGCTCTGCCATCTGGTCATCTCATCACCCCAGCTAGGCTTATTACCCAGAAAACATTGTTTCTGTAGCAAGGCCAAGGCTTATCTTGCTCCTGTGAGCAACATACCTCTTTCTTCTTCCTGAAGAGTGAGAGATTTCCATCCTGCAGCCTAAGCAAGTCAGACTTCCTTGCGCCAAGAACTACAGTTCTCTTTTTCATCTCTTTTATCTCCTGCAGCTGGTATGTTGACAGCTGCTCGTTATTTGTTAATCAAGGTAACCCTTTCTTTGCTGAACAGCTGTGTAAGCTTCATACTTTCTGGCTGTGAATAAGGGTCAGAGGACTCCAGAAAAGAAGGTGACCACAACAGCGAGTAATTTATTCAGGCCATTGCTGTCTTCACCAGGAAACCTTGGGAAAAAAGCACACCTAGGAAGCCATGGGACAGATAACTTGTCCTCATACACCTTCAGGTCATCATGCCTATCATACAATATTTGGGCAAATTTAATTGGGAACTAGTTACAGCAGCTGCCAAGAAATACAAACAATGAATGTTAGCATTCAGGAGTTAGCTTTACAGACCTTACCAAAGAAAGTTTTCACTGTCGAACAGTTATAAATAAAATAGTATTTTGCATCTTCCCTGCAGAATTATTTCGGCATTGGCCTGTTTCTGTGGCTATTCACGCCTGATCTTACTGACCTACACCCAACTACCTAAACCAAGGCCACAGCTCTGCCTACCTTCCTGACTCTCCTATCACATGCTACAATCAGCATGATCTCAGGGTGCATGTTAATTCCTGCTCAGTATCTTCCCTTGCTTTGGCTTCCATTTCTGAAGGCAAAAACATAGGCCCTGGGTCTGGATGCCTGCAGCCGCTGTGGAGTACAGCAGAGCAGGTTAGTTGCCCTTGGGCATCCACTGATCAATTAACATTTCTGCCAGTAGCTTCTTGCAGTGAATGCTTACACTGGGGATCAGATGAGCAGCTGCAGGGAACTGCACAGAACTGGTAGCTGTCACTTTTTCTTCAAGCAGCTAGAAGGCTTTTTTGGTGTGCATCACAGTTCGGAAGCTGGAACTGTGGTCTATAACTATTTATTGTTTTTTTGATGGAGAAACAAAACCACATGAAGACCTTACACATGCCAGCTTGCACTTTGCCTCTGCAGGTGAGAGGTAGGAAGAAAAATACTTGAATTTTTTACATATGAGCCAGGAAGTTCTGTGCTTCTGTCCCCTGTGTAAGCCAGAGACTATTTGGGATGCTGTTACACAGCTGCCTAAGGAGATACAACCACCCATTTTGGTAAAACTGCAGTTTCTCTGCTCAAGTTTATGAAGTTAAACCTATACGCATATGCAATTTGTGGCCAACCCTGTATATCTGGAAGTAGTCTTAGCTGATAAATAAGAGTCTTCAGACACACATATTGGACTGGCACATGCTTTCAACACCTCTTTTGTGTGAATACTGGAAAGAAATGGAGGGTTAATAAGGGTTCTTCAGTTCAGAATTAGAAGCAGCACTGGGGATTAGAAGCAACATTAGACTGAACAGTAATTCAAAAGAATTAAAATGCATATCCACCCAACAGAGATGAGAAGTAGCAGGTTTTCTATTTTAAACACTGAAAAGACAAGCCCAAAGAATGTCTGGCTGTTTCTGAGAAACTTACTCTCCGTGTGGCACAAAGAGTTTAGTATCACCAACATAAGATGAAATATCTTTGCTATATCTTAGTAATACCTGGCATAGCAGAAGACTTAAGCACTTAGGAGCACAGAGAATGGCTAAGAAAAGCCTTTCTGGTTTTACAGAGTCCTGTTGGAAACCAAGGATTTTTTACATTTGATGAATATGCTAGGGCGGACCACAGATGCGAAGAGGTAAGTTAAGATATTCAAAGCTACAAAGAGATCCAAAAGCTGCGGCTGTATCAGACCTTTCTTACAGACAGTAGGCATGTAGCACACACTGCTGTTGGTAACTTAACGCAGTAACACTGATGTCGCAGACTTCAGCTGACAGCTGCTCTTGTGGTCCAGCAAAGCAGCCCAGATCTTGTATAACAGAGAAAACAGATTTGGTGGCTCTGTAATAAGATGCTTTTTGGAATGAGTGAAATAAAACTTTGATCCTTTAAGGAAATAAAATTGCAGGCAAAGACCCAAATTATGAAGTTCAACAGTCATGGGACTAAGCTAGAGATAACAGTTTCTTTGAAGAAATCATTAAAAAAATTAAAAGTAAATAGAAAAATAGAACTCAAAAAAACCCCCCCAAAAACAGAACAGCAGCACATAAACCAACAGGAATCAGTACTAAGACTTTGTTTTGAACAGTTGTCAGTGATGAGCGGAAAGAAATAAGCGAAGACAACTACTCAGGGGGTGATGGGTGATATTTGGTGAGACTGACCGCATAGCTTACAGATCTGTTCTCCATATTTTTCCACTTCTGTGAGTAAAAGAGAAACAAATGTATTACAAATCTTGTTTAAATAAAAGAGGGAAAATGAAGAGATATCCTGAACAAGAGTGTAATGTCAAAACATTCATTATCAAGACAACTGCATGCATTAGAACAGAAGCTGGTGTCACATACAAGGATGAAATTTGTTTTTCTGCACTTGTGCAGAACCAGTACTGCAGCCCAACCAGAGGAATCAGTTTAATACTTGCTGGATATGCTTTTTATTTGCAAATTAGCAAATGAATTTACCAGATGTTTTGAGTGGAGTGGCCACAAAATTTATCTAATGCAATGTGATCATTTTGGATATTCACTACCTTCTCACAGTATCAGTTTGATTGTCAGTGGTGGGAATTCTTGAAATGACATGCTGCATCCTGTTTTCATGGAGAATTACTTTAAACAGTTCAATAACCTGTGTAACCTGTGTTGTCAAACATAGGCAACAATTCTCAGAGATGTTTTCCTTCAGTGAGGTCAGGGAGGAAAAAAAAACCAGCTAAAAACCAGAAGTAACTTAAATTGTAAAAGGTCGTAAGTCTGTGGATGAGGAATCTGATCCCTTGAGGAGTGGGACTGTGGGTGACAGGAGGAGGGAAACTTGCAGAAGTAGTAAAGAAATGAACTATATCATTTCCATGCTTTGTTTCACTAATCCAGTATGCACTATAGAGACAAAAACCTATTCCTTATTTCTAGACTTGCATCTCCACTTCTTCCTTTTACCAATCTCATCTGTTTTGAATTCTTTAATCCAGGCTACCCCAGCCTCCCACATGAACTTCACACATCTTTTTCTGAAAACATCCATTAATCTCCTCTTTTGGTTCCTGCTCTACTCCCATACATCACTTCTCCCATTTCTGACTGCAGTGCTTGTAGTAGTGTCAGTCACTCTGTTCACAGTTCCACCTGTATGTACCAACACTCCTTCTTCATCATTCAACCCTCTCCTTCAAATGTCCTTCCCCCAGGATTGACTTGAGAAACCCTAACAAGTTTGATATGCCCATAATTGTTGCTGTGCTTTTCATTTTGTACATGATTTAGGCTATGACCTCCTTCCAGTAATCATTGTAAGCACACTTACTAGGTTAGCAAGGTTTTGCCATCGCCTTCCTCAGCTCTATGTTAATTACTTTACTCCGTCTTGTAACATGTAGTTTGTTAGGCTACACTCTGAGTAGGAGGGAGGGAGGCATCGTTAGGCTGGTGGGAGCCTTTATCTGCACTGTGGGTAACGAACCCTAGCACTAAAACTTGCTTCAGGTCACTCCCTCATGCAACTGTCATTCCCTAACAACTTGGGTCTACAAACATAGCAAATTAGAGCATCCTCTAAAGAACGGTATTTTAAGCCATGATTGGCACCTGAACAGACAGAAGTCAGAACAGTAAGTCCCATATTCAGATAGCAGAGTGTCTTGTGTGCTAGAGGTGCTGAGGAGCAGGAACAGGCTGGTAGGAGAGGCTGAGAGAGCCCACTCCGGTGTGGATACCAACCTGGGATCACAGGGATCCCGGCAGTGGTCCCTCCAGGTACACTGCTCTATATTACATTCGTTCAAGCTCGGCCGGAATGCTGCAGCTGCCTCTCAGAGACAGTATTTAGTTATTTAACAATGGGGAAACAGCTTCAACATGAAGAACCAGGCACCCAAGCACTAATAGCGAAGTAGTTTTGAGCATTCACTCAGAAGTGGAAAAGGCAGTTTTCGTTTTCTCTCACAAGGAGAAAAATTAATTAAATTTCTCCATCAGAACAATAGCTTTAATTACCAACTCACTGGATAAAATGCAGCAGCAGCTCCCCCTCTCCCTGCATGTTGTGTAGGCTTGTGGCGGTGTTGGCTGTGCTCTCTGGGGAGGAGCAGGAAGGGAAAGCCTACCTAGCACTAGTACAGACAATGCACTTTGAAACACTTTATATATATCAGGAGCTCAGTGTCAGAAAATTGTGAGTGAGGGTTGTTTCCCAATTTTTAATCACCTCTTTGCTTATCAACAGATAAGCATCAGACTGCATGTACGGTACGCTACGCCTTCCCTTCCTCCCTCTTCACTTAAAACAGAGGGAAAAAATTATACTGGGTATTTCTGTTTTAATAAGAATTACAAATTCAGTATGTGTAGATTAATACTACAATTGCTAGGATTTATTTGGTGCCCGGCATGAATTTTAAACCTTCTTTTTTAGTCTTGTCAACCTTAGATTATTTTCATTAATCTCTTTAGTTTCCCTCATTGGTTTTCTTCCCTTTAAGTCTTGTCTGATTATTATTAAATATCTGGCTGCTGCCAATGCCCATGACACGTAATAGGTGCTCAGTGGTTTTTTATCAAAGCTATGTTTTCCCTTAGTTGTGGAATCACAATTTATTATATATCTAATTATTCTTGACTGCTATGTAAGAAAGTTTCATTTCTAAATCTTGATAAAATTTAATTTATAGCTGAAAGAAAAAGGACTTTTTAAAAAATTCTAACACAGAACCCAATGCTGCAGTGCACATTTCCAAGCTAGTGAAATTCAAAACTGGTCAACAAGTCCTGTATAACCTTAAGTGGTTACTTTTAAGCCTGGGACCTACCCTCTGTTCTGAGCTGGCTCCATGCACTTGCAATAACCAGCTTCTGAGTATTACAGGAGTTTTTAGTTTTCTGAAAAAGTTTTGATTTATTATATGAATTGCTGAAAAACTGGAATTCATTGAACTAAGACATCTTTGTGTTACCGTTAAAACATTTGAAACAGAAAGATGCACAGAGTTTAGGATGCCTAGAGTTGGATAATAGTTTTAACTTCGAGGATGAGCTTTCCCAAACATACACCAGGCACCCATGTGGTGGGATATGGTATAGAACTAGTTACTTAGTGGCAACTATGTAACTGGTTAGATTTGCAGGATTTATTTCTTGCATGGAGGTTAATTTTCTTGTTGGATTGGCAGCTCGGGGTATATGGGCTAGGTAAATTGAGAAAGCGTGAGTGTAACAGTTCAGCCCGCAGCCAGGAACTGCTGTAAAAGTAAGAGCATTCAGCCGGCCAAGGGGAGCTGCAGTGCTTGTCTATGCAGGAATCTAAGTTATTTGATTACTGTAGTTTCACTTCAGCGAAGGCTCAGTTTACTTAGAATGTCCCATAGGACTGGACTAGTATTTGCTTTCAGCAATGAAAAACTTAGGTGGTTCTCATGTCATCCTTGTGAGATTGAACAGTTATCAGAATTTCATATACCAGGCACAACACGTCTCCACCAGCAGTGGAGATGTTCATTACATGCAGTGGCTCTTCAGAATATTAGAGGGAGAAAGAAAAGGTCTCTCAGTTTTCAGAACTGTGTTTAAATTAGGTCTGAAGCATTTTCCCCCAAGATTCATTTATAACTGTCTATGCTATTTCAATTTGAAAAGGGAAGAGATCAAATCAGTAGGGTAACAATGTTCAACACCATGCTTATAGATTGTTCCTCTTCTACGTTGTCAAGGCAATGTCTTCCTTCTCAGTGAAAAATGTGTATTACCGTTGTAGACATCCAATAAAAATGAACAGCTGATTAATTTTTAAAAGGAAAAGATTTGCATGCTGTGATATTGACATGAAAAACCCATCATCCTCACACGAATTCTGGAATAAGACCCTCCCTTCAACTAGAAAAAAATTACTGTTTCTTGAATATGTAAAAATACAGAAGTGATAGTACGGCTATTAGGGAGCTTAGTTAAATGGTCACATTGTACCTGCCAATAAATTTAATCCTAAGTGTAATATATGCCATAAATTCAGTGAAATCAAATGGTCACATTACATTCTCAGAACTAAGTAGCATATATGAACTGTATCAGTGGTTTGCATGATGTAATTGAAATGTTAGTATAGTTACCAAATACAAAGTTTTGATACTTTTAAAAGTACAGCCATATTTCTAAGATTATGGAAATCAATACTGTACATTATGGAACAGCACATCTGAGTACAGGAGTACTACTATCAGTAGCAGATTTTTATTTCATACAGGTAAAATTAATTCATAGGTAAGCACATATTTGCTGAGTGCAACAGATGATTTTCTGATTCAGAAGGCATGGCTTTTAAGGTATCATGGTATCACGTATTAGAAAAATAATTGAGTAACTACTGAAAAAGTAGAGACGGACCACAAACAAATAATACGAATACAAATAATAATCCAAATCCAGTAATAAAAACAAACAAACAAGAAGCCATAGGACCAGGTTTACTGGCATGGATTGCTTTTGGATACACAGAACTTGACCTCTCTATTATACGGCATCTTTCTCCAGCTGAAGTTGTTAAGTGTTCCCCCGCTAATAAAACAATAGTAATTTTTCAAAACCTGGATTTAAGTGCATACCTCTTTTTTTGTTCCTTTGAATCAAAAGAACTTAGACTTTGCAGTGTTGATCAGAGTAAAACTTAAACACACCCGAAGACATGAAATGAGGCAAGCTCTGCCCATAATAAGGTTAATAGGAAGAGCATGGCTGCCGCTGGGATCTGCTGAAGCAGGGTAACATCCCTGACCCAGACAGTGAGCATCTTCAGCTTCCTTTGTACTGTGAGTTATGGTCATTTGGCACTTTGGGATGCATTGCAAAAAATAATATGGCAGCATGAAATGTTTGTGTTTATTTTTTTTAAAAAAGAACCCTGGACAAGCTAATGTTTGTGATACAGATGGGCGATTTAGATACCCTTTTTGTTCATCATCCAACTACATGTTCAGCTTCACTGAAGTTATTGTAGGATCATTCCCAGACTGTGGTGCAAGTGAACTTGTCTGTGTCTGAACTACTATCTAATAGAAACGCTTCTATCTGCAAGGACCAAGCATGAAAAAGAGCAAGTAGCATCAAAGAGCAATTTAACCTCTCTCAGATTCTCAGCAACCAAATCTCCTCTTGATTTCTGAAAATTCATTCTGCACATAATCTGGTCTATATTTTTGCATTAGGTGTAAATGCAAGAATACTAATTTAGCAAGTACTCACGTAATCACACTGCAGGTAGTGATAAAGTTATCTGAGAGCTTAACCTGAGCTCAGTTGATGATGCAGATAGTCGTGCTGGACCTTGTGCATCCCAGCAAGAACAAGTCAAGCACTTCAAGCCCAGTTATCACAACAGTTTCATAGTTACTCTGAACTTCACTGCAAAGCAGTGGCTGAAGCAGCTCTGCAGTTTATCTACATCATGCCACCAAGGAAAAATTTAGATTAATTAAATTAGTAACTCATTGATCTGGTTCACCTTTAGACTATCAGAAATGATGTCCTGTGTTCCTTATATATAGTTTTAAAGGCAGTACATTTTCGGGGGTAGAAAGTAGAAGGATTCATCTTGGCAAAAAAACCTCAATCATAATTTCTTGGACTGAAATGTCATGCTTTCCTTATGCTGGTATAAGATAGGAAAAAATTGAGAATGTTGCCTTTATACCTACCACTCAATCCTGTTAAACACCTTATAATCCACAGAAAAAAAGCTTCACAAATTCAAGCAAGCTAAACCAAAGACAATGTTTGTAGTATCTTGATAGAATTATACAAAAGCATGTTTTATTATATTAGAAGCCAAGATAATTAGAGGCAGCTTCATTTTGTTCAAATCTCTGACAATGTTGTTATGCTTTTTATAAAACCCATACGTTTAAACAAGTGGGTTTTGAGGCCTTGTTTTCTATAAATTGTCACAGATTGCTATTTATTGACATATTAACTTAGCATCAAAATTGATAAGACTTGTGTTCCTTTGAGATATTAGTAGCAAATCAGAATTGTTTAGGAAAATTTCAGGCATGTAAATTATGTTAAAATAAGATTTGTTGTGAATAAGCAATGACAGAATGTATCCTTTGGCATTAAAATAACTTCAGAAGGTACCTTGACATTTTAAGTAGATAGTGTATGAATATAACTGCAGGTGGACATAGAAACAATACTGGATTAAAGAGAATAGGAAATTTCTGTGAATATTTTAGATGAAGACACTTATTTTTAGACTACTGATTTACTTTTCTGATATCATTACTTAAGGTAAAAACATGTTGGTTTCTGAACACTATTATCACCCTAAACAAAGTTTTGAAAGATTTAGCAGGAATCTAAACCAATTTGGCTTTCTTTCAAATAAAAAGGACTGGAAACAAGAACGGAGTTGAAGAAATAATATGTTTACTAGATAGGTACTTTTGAAAGTACTTTAGATACTGTTGAAGTAAAATATTTAGCATGATCAAATTGAGTTTAGTAGGGACCAACATCACAACTACATAGAGTCATTTTGGCCAATTGTTTTTTGCATATATAGACATGATGGCAAAGCTGCTTGTCCAAGGAAATGAATGACAGTAGACTATGAATTGCCTTCATTTTTACAGCTGTAGAAATGATTTTGCAATTGAGTATTGTTATTTCTGAGAACTGAAGAAGAAGGGTAGGCTGTCCATGGAAGAATATCTACCAAAGCTTCCAGCTTTGGTCACAGCAGCAAAGTCTTGGTTCTCTCAGGGGTGGGCAAAAGGGAGGGATTCAAGCAGATGGGTTCAAAATACCTGCTTAGATCTTCTGTTCTGCCAAACAGAAGATCAAAACATCTTTGGTGGCTTGCCAGAACATCTGCAAGCCACCATTATGTTAAGGATGAGGGTAATCTGACCATTCCATGAATTAGAACAACCACACAGGCTAGCATGGTTATTTGGTGGTAGGAGGGATCATTCTGCAGCAGCACTGTTCTGTGTTATAAAAGGCTCAGCATGACACAAGTTCAGCTAGTTGTATGCCACACAGGTCCTGATAATAGGATCACCTCACCCTGTTCTTTCTCCCTCTACTCTGATTGACTTACATCTCAGAAATGCCCCAAGAAAGAAAAAAAAGAAAATAAAAAGAAAAAAAGGTATTGTCATGCTTTACTGATTCATTCTGTGGCTTACTGGTGGCTGAAGAGTCTTCAGGCATTTGGAATAAATAATTTCCTTTAGTATTCAGTAACATTAACTTTCATGATATGGAAAACTGCATTTTCAACTGCACTATGCTAAAGTCAATTCTAGGATCTCATGTTTTGTAAAAAAGAACACTGTACATCAAGATATTATGGCCTCTCAGCTGGTCGTACACATACTTTTTTTCCCAAGACATCAAGCTGTTCCATAATTCAGATTCTGTGTTTAAAAATTTGGTTTTCCAGTATCACCAGTCCATTTTCACTAACAGCTTTGCCCTTTACATTTTTTAAAGTACCTGAAAGTGATTCTGCAATCGTAGGAAATTCCCAAGCTTCTCCCTTAAATGTCTGTGGACAAGTCAGCCCTTTGTTAATCTCAGATTTCCAAAGCCAGATTTATTATTTCTGAGGAGAGCTGGTACAAAGAATTTCAGGAAGTCTGCCAAACATTAGAAACACGCCATTCAAAACATGAAAGCGATGATCACCTTCCTATCACGCACATCGTCCTGAGTACCTACCACATTTCAATTACACTTTTACAGTCTATTTGATTTATAATCAATCTAAAAAGGAAAACACTGGAACAGCTAGCAAGTTTTGATTAGTTACGTGCATTTTCTATTCAAATAAAATCATGACATACGCATTTACTTTTAAGTTAGGAACGTCTTTGTCACATTTCCTTTCAGAAATACTTAGTATCTGTCTTGAATTTAATTAATGAAATGCTTTTATAGAGTTGATTTGAGATGTTTAAAAGGTAACCTTTAAGAAAAGTTGTCACTGAAATACTTGATTGCACATGCTGTGCTTTGAATCCTGTTTTGTCAGTATTTGACTCTTGTTGCTCTACTGTTCATAATCAGAAACGCACTGCATGGGTTGATGGCAAAAGCTGATTGAGAAGCTTGACTGTGAAGTTTGGCTATATCATATAAACAAGATGCCAAAAAATACTTTAAAAACTAGTTAAGCCAAGATTAACAACCTCCACATGAAATCACCAGTTTCTTCCTATGTCGTGTTCCACTGGTTCTCCTGAAATGCCCACCTGACAGTTTGTGCATAGCAAAAGGATGAGAGGAGCAGTCAGAGAACACAAGTTGTTTGTTAGATACAAGAAACATTTGAAACAGCCTTTTAAAAATTACCCAATGGTTTGTGACATGAAAGCCTAATTTGCAACATCTTTGACTTCATCTGGAAAAATGCTGAGAATTTTAATTTCTAGTTCAAATCTGTGGGAGCTGCTTACACATTTGTTATGTATTTAATTTGGACCAAATTTCACCAGATTCCAGCTGTGTCACAGTGTTTTTTCCATTATCTTTAAAAGAAGATCAAATTACATCACACACTTGCAATATTACACTGTGCTGCACTAACAACATAATCTATATTAAGAATAGGCATTGCCATCAAAAGTGCAGTAATAATATAAGTTGCTTAATAAATACACAGTCATGAACATTCTTGTTTGAGAAGAAAAACAAGCGTTTCCTCTGTCCTCCTTTCTACAGCACAAGGACAAGTGCTATTGTACAGTACACCTACATATGCTAAGTGAATAAAGAATTTTTTTTAAATAGTAGCAAGCCTATTACTTTGCTGTAGAGGAAGTGAAACTACCTTATTCTGTTGTTTCTCTAATACCCGTGCCTGGATATAGTTAATTCGGTCTGTATCTTTCTAAAATCATCTTCCTGATCAGCACTGTCCACTCAAGTTATGTACATACAGACTAATTAGTTTGAAGAATTCTTCCTTTAACAAGTTTTCTTGTCTTTCCTGCAGTAAAACACTCAACAGTGCCTTAATTTCCCACCTAGCTGGCACTCCAGAACTGAATACAGACTCCTTGCTTTTAGGGCAGAAAAGCAGTCTTGGCTATCTTTCAGCCCATCTCTGTAAGGTGCAGTCCTTGAATTTAAGGGTCTGTTCCTTAATCTTTCCCAGGTTCAGTCATTCTTCCCCATCAGACTTTGTCTGGTCCCTAGTTGTTGATCCAGGACTTCTTTTCATACCTTCTAAAAATCCTCCAAATCAGGAACTCTTAAAAAATGACTGTTACCAATAATGCATCCTTCGTATCATTCTAGGCATTTTCTTTCATTGCCTTATACACCCTGCCAGGAAAAGATCTCATGGTTCCTCGTGTGCTTTTTCTGTAGTCTCTTCTGACTAAGGTCCAAGCCTGTCCTTTCTAGAAGGTTTCCTTACTAAGTAGCCATTCTATGAGCATAACAAAGGTCCACCTGGAATTGTCTTTAGGACATATCTTGACTTCAGGTCATGTCAAATCTAGGGACAGGTGGGAAAAAGGCAGGATGCCAATCAGCTGTATGCAAAAGCCCAGTTTATATTGGGTTGTCTCTCTGTCAGTGAACTACTGACCCTAAAAAAAGCCCCCAACCCAATCATCTGTCATTCAGAACCTGACTCCCAACACTTTGATTTGATTTTCAGCTCTCATCTGAGTATACCCTGCCATAACTATTGAATGTGGAGAAGTTTTTCAGGCTTGTACATAAAACTGTTATTTTTTCTTTAAGAATTCAATCAGTAAATAAAGGAAGGAATGTTTCTAAGTACTTCATGTAAAATTTAGTTAGTTTGGTTTACATTTATTCAGTGAAACTTGGCTGTTCTTTTATAATATTTTTAAAACTTGATTTGAAAGAAGGCTGATCATTGCGAACACTTACAGAGGCTTCTAGATTTGTTTGCTTTTTTTAATTTGGCACAGAATAAAGGGCATTCAGGGCTCTGTGAACATGGAAGGAAAAGGCTTTTTTTGTTGTGTGGTGTACCATAGTATGGGTTGTCTTTTCTCTGCTCCTGTTTTTCATTAGCACAGAGTTAAAGACGTGGCCTTTTTGCAGCTGTATCACTGATAAAAATGAAATGTAAATCAAGAGTATCCAATAGACATTACGAAATAAGCAATATGAATATAAAGCACTTAAACTTCTACTCTTTTTATTGCACTGATCTGTAAAACTAGCAACCCAATCCTGTACCTGTTAGACTGCATAGACACCCAGGTCTGATAATGATGGGAAGTATTCAATATTTTCAGTTCTCAATGAGGTCAATAGTAGCCAAGGAATACTGAAACAAGTCTATGCATACCTTACAAGATCAGACCCTGATACTGCCAGTGATTCTATTCTGCACACGGGTTCCAAATCCATAACAAAATCAGAAAGACATTTGTTTGAGGTATTTATAGAGTGTCTGTTTGACAAACCATCTGTGCTCTGATCGAAGTATACACATGGTCCAGACTGAACAAAAACCAATTCTATGGATTAAAATAGTAACTTTGACATTGTTACATCTGAAGATTTTACTGCTAGTGACTTTGTTGACCTGTTTACATATTAAGGTAAATTTTAGAACTGTAGAATCTGAAAGATAGCATAAGGAAAGAGTGTGACTAGTCTGTCCACTTGAAAAAGGCTTTGAAGTTAAGGGATGCTGTTTGAATGCTGCATGCCTTTCAAAACTGCTGCTTGCTTAGGGTCTGGATTAAGCTAGCTGCCTTCCTCAGTTTCTGAGTATCTTTCGGGTTTGTGAGCAGTAAAGGTAAGAATATGCTAGAGTATTTTTCCATGCTTTCACTTGTCTCACATTTCAGTTTCAAAATGAGATTTCATTCCTTTTTTTTTTGTTGTTCATGGTGTTCAGTACAAGTATTAGCAAAATATTAGAAATGTAGCCGACTGTAGCTTGGAGTTAACTGCACTGAGAAACCTCACTGCGTTCATTCAGTTAGTTTCCTTCATCAAGATTATCTTTTTCATGGATTAGTATGTTTTGTATGTTCAAAGTGCTGAGATCAGGAATCATGATGAAAAGATGAAAAACACTAGGCTATAATAGGATTGGTTCAAAAATATATATATAATGGTCACTTATTATTTACTGAAATTGCTCCTTCAGAACAATTATTGAACAGCAAGTTTTTGGAAGCTGGTTATGCTTGTTCAAGATGGTAGGAAATTGAAGTTTCTGATATTATTTCACAAGATTAATGTTCTTTAGTGATAACCTGGGGAAATCTTTAAATTACCTCCTCTTAGTTGTTGTAGCACCATCTGCCACATCTGCAAAGATGATAATGATTTTTAGGAGCAGCTGTGGATTTTTGATTAAGTCTTGATTCATCAATGTTAGTATTTTTGAATTATTCAATGTAGGAAAACAGAAGCAATTGTTTTGCATTTTGGTCAATAATAAAGGGTGTATTGTTATTACAGTTAGTGCCATAAACCTCACAGCTATTTACTACAGTCCTCTAATCCCCAAGAAATTTGTTTGCGTTCTTCATGAGAGCGTTTAGCTTTGTAGGAAAAAAGTATCAGTCATAATTTGTGAATCAGTAAGACAGCACCTGGTGGCAAATGAGTGACTGTGGAGAGACTTCTGTTAATGAAAATATTAAAGTGAAAATGGCGTACTTCTTTACACTGGGTCATAGGTCCAGGTTCCCAGCTTCAGTTTCAAATGCTGAATTTTAAGTTAGGATCTCTCACACAAAAGGAAAAATCCCCAAATGAGCCATCCTTTAACAGAGATTCCTTGTTATGCCTGTGGCCTTCCATGATAGCTCTAAATCAGATGAGCACATCTAAGTTAGATGATCATTCTCCATCACATAATAAACAAGGGGAGCCGAGCAAAGGTGAGAATTAGGACCTGAAACCTTCAACAGCTTGCTTTATCTTGTAGCAAAAAGGCTCTGATCTGTTCCAGATGCCTTGAAAGACTCGTGCTTTGTGTAAACTCTTAATGTGAAGTAATGAATATAGTAGATGAATGCAGAGCTATCATTTGATGATGAGATGGCTACATCTCTGCAGCAGTTTCTTTCTGCTTCCTGCTGTTGAGGAACTAATGAGAGCAGGCAGCTTCTCAAAGGCAGAATAGTTTTTCCCTGGGGAGTTAATGAAAAGTAGGTTTATCTTACTGGCTTTGCTACAGAGCGAAGGTGGCAGAGCTGTATGGCCTGAGGAGGGTCTCTTAAGAAATCACATACATGTTGAAAATTAAAGCTTAGAAAGGGTGCCCACAGGATAAAGAAAGAGAAGAGGAAACTTTGATCTGAGAGATGAGATAATTGAAAAAAGAGTCTGTTGAAAAGTCAAACCCATGTTCCATGTTGAAAGAAAGACCTGTTAATCAGAAGGTATCTAGTCAGAACTTCATACACCGCACCTCCTTGAGTTACAGAAGACTCAGGCATGTGACATTGGATGCCCAAACTGAAGCAGCTCTGCTAGGTGCTCATTTTCCCCCCAATTAGTACATACTGCTACATATCTACCTTGTGTGATACCTAGAGGTGTTCATGTAGCTGGCCATCAATGGTGGCCAAGGTGTGGGAATATGTGCTTCTCTGTACTTCTTTTAGAAATTGCGTACCTATAAACTCACTGAGGAAAGGCTGTGGAGTCTAAAACTGTTTCTGAATATAGCTCTCATAATGTAGCATTTCTTTGTTAAAATTATTCCACTTTTCAGTGACTGTGAACCCTCACTGCATGAACCTGTTTGCAAACAGTGGAAGCCTTGAGTTCATGTCACTAGGCACAACGCTAGAGTTGAACTGCAATGCAGCATGAGAATGGGGGTTCTGCTCTGAAAGTGTTACAGATACTCTTAAATGCGTTATCCCCTGTCCTGTGAAACACAGTTTCTGATTTTACCTGTGCTCTGAGTAATCAGCTGCATGTGAAATACAGCTCTGAGGACTGGGATAGCTGACAAGAGAATTTAGGTTTACCAGATTTCAGTAACACCAAAGGCAGTTGTTGTTGCCTCTCTGAACTTCAGTCCGAGATGGAGCCTTTTCTCATTCAAAACATTTAATGGCATTCTACATTTATTTCACTCATCATGTACTTTTAACAAGCTTTTCTGTGTTTACAAATGAAAAATGGGTTTATTTTGGAAAGAACGCAGATTTTAAAGGATTAAGAAGATTTTACAGATCTTTTTGCTTTCCACATGACTAGTTACTTCTGTATGGGACACATTATGTGCTACCCCTTACTGGAGCATTATCCAGAGATAGCACAAATTTGTTAATACTCCATAACATGACTCCTCAGCTACATTTTCCAGCTATGCTTTAATGCACTATTCTATTTGTACTGTTTAATAAAGGTCCAAAAAGGCCTTCAGTTAGTGGCCACACTATCATCTTTGTTGCTTTCAGACTCAACAACACTTCATGCACTAGAAGTTCAGTTCCCTGCACACAGTGTAACTGAGAGCAAATAGTCGTTATCAGCATATCAACTCCCTGTAGGGCAAAGCAGTGGCAAAGCCACTCAGTCTTCCTCTCAGTGAAGAGCAGAGGAAACAATGGGCCATGTACTTCAACCTGCAGGTCAGACTTGGCTTGTAATTTACTATTACAAGAAGTGATGCATCTTATAAAAACAGGCAGTGCACAGCTTCTTCTGGGAGTACTGAGCTGTACCTAGTACAGAGGCTGCATCTAAATGTGGACTTATCAAGGAGGGTACTTACACAATATTTGACCCTCTGAATATGAGGTTCCTATTTTTAGTGAAGATATAAAACCAGGATGACTTCATATGTTTAATGTCCCTCATTCTGTTAAAGAACTCAGTATAAGGCCTATAAAATGCTATTTTGTTTTGTCAAATGCCAGAGAAATTACAGCCCAGAAATGTTACTGTTTATCTATATAATCTGAGCAATGGAGCAGAATTTTGTAAACTGCCAAAAGTCTCCCTTCTAGATACAAATGATGCTGGTGTCTTAGAGAGTACTAAGTGGTATCACACTTTTCAAGTGAAGTCAGTTAACCTACTGGTCTCACTTGTGCATCTGTATTCAATCCTCCCATGCAATGCATGAAGCTTTCCCCCAGTTAGCAATTAATAAGTGCTAAGTTAGTTTTATATTTTTCGTTCACTCTTCTAATTCCAGCACATATACTTTTTTAATAATAATTATGGAATAGCACCATATATATCAGCAAAATTCTTATTGACAAAGTTACTTATCAATGGGAGTGGATATTCATAGCTGATCCTAAGCAGTATCAAGTGAAAGACACACACATGAATCTTTGAGAGAAAAGGTAGCCTTATTGGTGTTTAACTGTGGATTTGGGGAAAAAGTGGAAGTAGCCTCCTCTTAACATATTGGCTTAAGCTCCAATGAAGGTGACTTATGAAAATGCATTTTGGTTTTTAATTGAGCATACCAGGAAATTGCACATGGTCTGTTATCCCGTTGGAACTGATGAAACATATTAGGTAAGCCATAGCAACCTGGTCACTTGTTATGGTCTATCACAACGTGTTCCACATATTCTCATACATAACTTGCAACAAATTAAAAGCACTCTAGAGACCTAATTTGTGAAGCAGAACTTGATTGTGTAGGGTAATCTTTCCCTAGTACATTTCTGGAGAAATAGCCCTTTAGCACTGTGTGGTCTTTAATCACGACCACGTTGTGTCCGGAGAGAGAAGCTTCACTAAGCTTGCAACAATTTGATTACTATATGGAGGGAGATCTTACAAGAGTGTCCTGAACTATTGCAAAAGAGAAGTGTGAGAGGTGGTACCAGCCCTGCACACAAATAACTTGGCTGGGCGAGCTTGTTTTTATGGTTTTGTATTTCACATCTGCACAGTCCCAAAGTAAATACAGTTGTGTTGTGTACAACTGACTCACAAAACAGAGTATGTGCATGACTTACCTTTGTTCTAAACCTATAGCGTATCAAGCTATTCCCTCCAGATCAGGGAATTCAGCCACTCCTGTTGTGTTTTTTAGATTTTAATTGCTACCCCCTTTACTGCTAGCCAGGCAGGTAAAAATGCAGTAAACATTTCTTTTGTCTACCAAGCTGAATTGGTGCAGCAAGTATTTCATTTGCTGCTCCAAGCTGCCCGCTTATGAAAGCAAGCTAGTACCACTTTTTACAGTGTCATTCAAGACAGGCGGATATGACTATATACAGCTATATACTGTCCTCTAGTCTTCAAATGACATTGGTCTGCTGTGTTATATCCCAAGTACGTAGCTCAGGAGTGTCTTCCAAAAAGGGAAAATTAAGGTAATAAACAGGCTGGTAACATCAGCTAGGAGAGTATAGACAGCTTCTTGTAATCTAAGTTACATCTCTTTACTGAACTGTATTTTGGTATCATTTGAGTTATCTATGTAGCTGAGTCACTGGAAAGGTTTTTGGGGGTTTGTTTCTTTTTTGTTCTTCAGCAACTTTGAATCTCCACTGATGCATGAAGTCCCAGAGCACCAGGGCAGCAGCACAGACAGTTCGGCAAGCAGTTTGGGAAGCTCTGTCACAGCATGTAAGAAGGTAACTTCTAAGTATATATTATATTCAAAGACAGATATATCCCAGGTTATAGCTTTGCTTTTTAGCTTTTGTCTTCATTGGGGAATAAAAACTTTAACTGATACCTAAAAAAGAAAAGGACTAACACAGAAAAATAAATTCTGGGTGCTGTTATGGTATCTTACAATTTTGTCTGCCTGGTCTATACTTGTCTGGTCCCAAAATATATTATACATATATAAGAGAGAAACTCCCCCTGAACATTTCTATTTTCCCTCATTATCTGACAACATGAAATAAAAGCATTGCATAGCATGCATACCTTCAGGACTCTTCTTCAGTAGGTGGCAAGTTTCTGGGACCCAGCCTGAGGGTCCAGAGCTTTGCCTTTCTCAGAACAATACAATGGAGGGTCCTTCATGAAACAGCTTTTCTGCCTTTCCTAGTATCTGACTGGAAGCGTTTCAGAAACCCAGGAGGTAGTAAAGATTTGACTGTTGCTGGTTTTATTGCCTCAAAATGGGTTTATATGTAGTTATTTAATTTAGAGGATGGGGGGGGAGCGGTGCCTGTGTGTGTATGTATGTCATTAGGAGGAGTCAGATGTGACTGATATTATTTTATGCATAGGTAATTTCAGTACAACTGAGAATACACAGGTGAAGACCATGGATGCTTCCTTTTATTCCTCCTCCCCAGAGCCAGATTATGGCAGTACAGTCCGAGGGAAGAGAGCACTACCAAAGACCCATTGAGAAGGACAGGCCATCTTTCATCTCTCACTTTGCAATAACCCTCAGAGCTCTACTGTCTCCCACAGGCATAATTCTACAGCTCATAAGAAAGCATTTGTTCTAACACAGATATGTTATAAAACTTCACAGTTCATTCAGTTTTCCCATAATTCTTTTCTTTTCCTTCTGCTAGTAATAATAATGCTTTCCTTTTTTTTTTTTTCAAAATAACAAAAAATACATATTTTATATATCTAAGCAGTGAGGGAGAAAGGTAAAACAGTAAAAGATAAAGATCTATTTTCCTCATCCTGAAAACCACACAGTGGCTGGGGGGGGAGTATTGTCTGTCTACATAAAATTTATTAAATTTAAAATCATTGATATAAAAAGAACTCAATAGACTGATGCATATGCTGGGACTGGGCTTCTCCTGATCACCCCAAGATGGCTAAAATACAAAGTGTCAATATTTCATTCGATCAAAGGGTTTGTTTATTTGCAAAAGAATACCTGATTTTTAAAAAATGCTGCTAACTGTAATGGGAATCTTCTTATAGGCAAAAACAGGCAGAAAATCCATTGTGTGGGAGAACATCTTAAATTTTCATTTAATCTCAGAGTTGTCTATTTTATGTAAAACGGAAGTACAGTGGCACAGCACTGAGAAGTGCCACCAGTGCGTTTACGAATGCTCCCAGCTCTGTCACCTTCAGAAGCACCACTGTTTTAAAGGCAAGCTTTTACCACATGATTTAGAGCTGCTTCACCTGTCTGATCCCTTACATTTGAACTTTTCATTGTAACATGAGTCAATTTTATGATTGTCGGCACACTGAAAGAAGTGATTCACTTTGCCAATACTTCTGACAAACATCAGGTTATTTTGGGCTTCTTTACAGCATTGTCACAGAATGTGTTACCGTTCTTTTTTTGTGTGGAAAAGGATAAAGAAGTACCAAAAATAGGCCATTACCTTCTCTTTTAGCTACAGTGATTTTTAAGTTGGATGTGTACTTGGTGGTGGAGTGAAACACTATGGGTTCCTGCTGCAAGGG
Organism: Nyctibius grandis; assembly: GCF_013368605.1. Taxonomy (NCBI): domain Eukaryota; kingdom Metazoa; phylum Chordata; class Aves; order Nyctibiiformes; family Nyctibiidae; genus Nyctibius; species Nyctibius grandis. The sequence continues at coordinate 17,931,629 of NC_090665.1, forward strand.
AACAATCTAAACAGTTGACTCGCAGGTTTGAGTAATTGCATTTGGCATGAATGGCTCCTGTCAGGAACCGTATGAGATGTGGCCTGTTACTACAGAGACCAATCTGAACAAATGCAGAAGATGTGCCCCTTGATATCTCATCTGATTCTGTATGTCCCACTTTCATATTTTTTTGATGAGTAGTAATTAACCAAAGCAATTAAGATGATCAGCCATGAAGACGCAGATGTTTCATTTGTGGAGCAGAGCCTTTTTAATGTTGTCTTGGTTATAGATATTTACTGTATTTTAATGTCTTATGATCTAAATCAGGGAGCAGGAAGCTGTTACACTAAAGTCGTATGCAATATTTTCCTCTGGGAAAGAGTTACTTTTCTAAGCCACACTCTGCTAGAGGCTGATTTAGTTCATTGATTCACAACACACTGAGTAATGCTGACAGCTGAGTCTCTAGATGAGAGTGGAAAACTTTTTTTTTTAGAACCATGAATTACTGCTGATTTCACATTTAGGGCATGATGCAAATTCATCCTGAATTATTTTTTGAGTGTGATGATCCTGCTCCAAACCAGATATACAGCAGTATAGTGTATGCAGCTGTTACATATAAGTATGGTCAATGAATCAAGTTCTGCTTTCAATTGTACCATTGCAAATCAGAAGCAACCTCGCTGAATTCAGCAAAATTGCTAACAATGTATGTCAGTGGGACTGGCCCAGAACTTGTCTTAATTAGGTAGGAATGAAGAGAAGTACAAGATAAGAGGAGGAAGTTTTGGCAAGTGATACTGTTTGCCTTAAAAGTGCAGGCTATATAAAAGAAGGATGCTGACTGACAGCTGAAGTAGTAGAGGTTTAGGTTTCCTATCCTTTGGTACAGACCAGCTCAGTATATTTTGAAAATATGCTTAAATGCAAAAATGGCAATCAGAATGTACTGGTAAAGTTACATCTCTGAGGAATACCAGTTCTCACATTGCATCTGGTTAATTAGCCCTGTTAATTTAGGCCAGCTCCTTCAAGCTTATACACTTTTGATCATCACAGTCATACGTTATTTTACTATAAGGACTTCAGTATATTCCTTTAAAAGCATGACTATCCCACCAAGTTTATTTTTTTCCAGGTAGAGCAACAGATTTCTATTTTAAGGTATCATTATTAAAATAAAAGGCTAAAGAGCTAAAGTACAGCCTATTTCCACATAATTTCAAGAAGTACAAATAAAATATACATCCATTTCACAAACATACTTCTTAACATTACTGGCTGGGTTAGACAATAAGCCGTATAAAATGTTCTGTAAGTAGCATCATTATTGCAGCTATTCTTTTCCTGCTGTTGCCTAGTTATTTTAAAAATACTAAGGGTCCCTCTTTTTCATGGAAGAATATTAGTACAGAGGCAGCAAGTAAGGAATTCAGCTCAGTCTAAGCATCAGACTTGGAAAACTGGCTTTGCCTCTTTATAGTCTATAGATATCTGTAGCTCCCCCCCGCCCCAGTTTTTGTTAGAGCAAAGCTTGTGGCCTGAGCTGTAGGACTGAGTCAACATAGAGAGATTAAACACGAAGTTTTGGTCTTAGGGTACTGACTGAGCTCTGTACTCATTACAGCAGGCCTTAAGTATTTTAGCTCCTCAGAAAGCAGAAAAATGTGTTTAAGAAAGAGTTTGTAGCCTAGGCTGTCCCAGAAATGAGGCTGCTGGGAGAATGAAGAGTACTGATCTATTGTGGAGAGAGATACAGTAAATCATAAAAGCTTCAAGTTTGTGCACTCTGGTATAATTAAATAATTAGTTTTCCCAACATCTATGTTTATCACTTTAACACAGAACAAAACTCCTAGCAATATTTTCCAATAAAAATGTTGGGTCTAGGCATCTCCTTCAAGTATCTCCAAGGACTTTCAGTTCTGAAAGAAAACAGACTAATACTTTATGGGATATATAAATCATTTCATTTAAGGTGCATTAACTGTACAGATCCAAAGGAACAGGGGTCCCAGTCTTGCCCCCCAAAAATTGTGTAGGCAAGATTTCCTTTGAGTTACAAAAAATGGAGTTCAGGCCCCCAAAGCACAGTAAGACTGAGTAAATTTTAAATTTTTTTAAACTATTTTAATCTATTTTAACAGATTCTCCGCAGTAACAGTCTGCTGGAATCAACAGACTACTGGCTGCAGAATCAGAGGACGCCATGCCAAATTGGCTTTCTGGAAGACAAGTCAGAAAGCAACTGTGCCTCAGTAAGTAATCACTGTAACCTCCTCAGGGGAAAAGTCCATTGAGAGTTATTTGGGTAGGGTGCGGAGCCAACCACAGTACATGTTAAATTAAAAAAAGTCAATGACTGACACTGAAATTATAGCAATCTGTCTATAGTTTGTCTAATTTGCAGCTTTATATTAAAAGCAAACATACAAGGCAAAAATGCATACAGATTTCTATACAGAGCACATTGATAAAGATTACTGCAGAGGTTTCCCCACATTTGGCCTTTGGACTTTGTGGCCCTCTGTATTTTTTTATGTTCATAATCTGCGACTGACAAGAGAGAAAAATAAGCCAAGGAGGAAATTATTCCAAACCATAACTTGTTAAGTGGCAGGTTGGAAAGAGCAGATGTTTAAAAGGCTGTTCAGTGTTCTTGAAAGCATAGAGATACAATTAAAGAGAAAACTCTTTCTATATTAGATGAAGAGAATCTGCTAAAGAACTCAAACAGAATTATTTTACATTTGAAATGAAATTTAAATCTCACTGTTGTGGTTTATAATGCAATTAAGAACAGCTTTTGGTTAAGGGTGTACACGAAGAAATAGGAGTTGTTATGTTGCTCTACACACTATCTACATGAAACTGGAAGGAAGTATGTTGCTATGATTGTAACAGTTTTTTATTTGATGAAGGACTTGGGAGAGCAGATCCTTCCTCAGAACTCCATATGATTGCTACTCCCTGGCCCCAGCGAGCCAACAAGGGCTTTAGAAAAGAGCAGTTTTATCTCAGGCGAAATTTGTCTGAGTTTTATCTCAGCACTGCTTGTGCTGCACACAACCCGAAGACCAGCTGAGGGCTGTCATGGATTCTGCTGTGATTCCCTCAAGGACATGGACATTTCAGCTCTAGCTGATGAACCCAGACACCTGCTGTCAAGAAACTGAATCTCCATCCCATGGTGGCCATGACTCCAGGCTTTGTGTCTTGCCTGGGGGTGATGCAGCATGCTCGAGAACAGCAGGAGTGATACAACAGTGTAATTGCAGCAGTTAAAAGTTAGGAATAGGGTCAAAGGTTATAGGGCTCAATTCACTGTCATGCCGTCCACTGGACTATCAGTTTCTACAAGACAGAGTGAGCAAAATACACAACCTAATCAGAGTGTGCTAGTAAGCAACTATACAAGGTATGAGGTGAGGAACTAAACAGACTCCTGTGTCTATTTTGGATGATGCTGAGTGAAACACGGAAGGGGATATTACGGAGTAATGTTTAGTGGTACTGATTTGCTATATTCCCAAAACTAGAGAGACAGCAGTTTCCTGTTCTTTGAGCATTCTGCATGTATTCTCCCAGGCAAAAGGGTCACAGTATTAGGAAGTACAAACATTGTTCAATTGCAGCTGAAATGCTGTCACTTGAACAGGATCCTGAATACATTCTTAACCAGAACGGGGTCATCAGGCAGGTAATCAGTGGTGTCCTTGTTGTTTGATATAGGAAAGGATTGCTTTTAATGCAACAAACACTGACCACAGTCACTTGGGTTTACTATTTAGTATTTCATATCCTAAAAAAAGGCTTATTTTCTCAGAGGAAATGATTACTCCAAATAATAATATAAAAATGAATTATGACTTGCTTTTTGATATGTTGAGCTTTGACTTTATTCCTCATGTTTCTTTGAGTTTTACAGGAAATTATATCTATCTCTGATAGCATGGAGCTACTGAGAAAAGATAGCTTGTTAAAGCAAGACTATACTCAGATTTGATTTAAAAATACCCAGTGTAGCTGCTTGATACACACTTTTCCTCTTGAAAGCACAGATCAAGTTTTAACTAGCACTGGTCAGTCACCTTGTAGGGAAAATAAGCATTACTCTTACCATCCTGCTGATGTGAGAGAAGAGGCAGAAGTACTGAAATGACTTTTCATTACAATCCCAAAAGGAGATTCTGAGATAAGGGGCTCCAGCAATTCACAGACCCAAATCTCACGTAAGCTGAATGCCCACAATTTTCCCTGGCAAGGTCATGCAAGGTGATAATTTTCTTTTAATCCCCTCTTTGTCAAAGAAAAGACAAACAAGACAAAGCTCTTCCCTAGGAAAACAGCTTGTGTTACTACAGTGTGATGGTGTAGTTCTGCTTGTAGGCAGAGGGTGGGCTCTGTGCTCCGTGAGGCTTCCAGGATACAGAACTGCCCCACAGTTCCTAATGCCATCCTAAACTAGAAGACCCTGACTGACCCCTTTCTTACATGGGAGGAGTATTAGGATATGCTTTGAAACAAGGTCTGCCAAACCATTTTCTCCCATTGCCTACTCTTTGCATAGTGTGCATACAGGGCAGCCAGCTTTCCCTGTATGGCTTTCTGAACACAGTGCCAACTCTACACACACAAGTTGTTTTGCAATTTTCAAAGCAATACTTTAGTACCTAGTTGATTCTGCAATTTACAGTTATCACTATAGAAGAAAGAGATTATATTGAAAGAATTTTGTATTAACAAGATTGAAGTGGAATGTACAATAATATATTGAGTGAAATTAAAATATTGTATAGAGAGAGCATTAATTTAGAAGCTAAGAAGTTAAATATTATTTTGGAACATTGCTGTTCACATCAAGAGAAAAGGTATTTGGTGGCCTGGAAGCTTACTTCTTGATCTGTCCCTGTGAGTTATGCTTTTGAGTTACTGTTAAATAGTTATTCATGAACTGTTAGAAGCAGAACTGGAGTTTTGTTCATATTCCTGGTTAATTTATTCTGAGTGGTAGTATAGTAAAGAATTTTAATTTGGGTGCCTAAAAAGTTGCACAACTAATGTAAATACAAGCAGTAAACTAGAAAACTTTGACGTTAGTCATCAAGCTTGATATGTGGATCAGAGTGTAAGCACGTATATTTTTTTTTCAGAATTGCTCTCCTCACCTTAGATATGTGGGTGGTTCATTTGGCTGTGCACAGTACATGAGCAAACCAGGGAACAGGAATACTTAACCACTGTGCAAGGATTAAGCATTAGTTCAGTATCATACTCTGAACCCGCAAAGCATTTCATCCTGAGCCCTTTCCAGTGACTGGCACTAGACAAGCAGAAGCTGCAGGAAATGAGGAGGAGAAGGATATGAACATGGAATAGTTTCCCCAGCTTGGCAATTAACAAGCAGCCAGACTGCCCTTAGCAGAAAATATGCTTCTCTTTCATGTGGAAGATTTTATAAATTGCTGTTGCCAGTGGTACCAGAGATGTTTTAATCAAACTGCCTTTGAAAAGTTGTCATTAGGTTTGTAGAAGGAAAAAAGAAATCTCCAAATGTACTATATCATTAATGGTTGCTTTTCCCAAAGATAGCTGGTAATACATTTAGCTATAGTGTTCAGTTTTCATTTGGAAGAGTTTCATGTTTAGTTTGTAAGAGATCTATTCTTACTGTAACTGTAAATGCACAAGACCATATGAACATAGCTTTCATAAATGTTATCTTCATTATGTCCTGTTACAGATTAGCACAGTTAGTACAAGTAAAATAGACTCATGGCTGTCCTACATATGCTCACCAAGTATACTAACATTGATTTTTTAAAACACTGAACATTTAACTCAGTTATAGCAGACTACTTTTTCAAAGAGAAGGGTTTTTTTAAGCAGAACAGGCATTCTGGTACATGTAACAGTCCATTCATTTCCAAACTGGTTAATGAAAATGTAGCCATTATCATATGAAAACAGTAAATTGTTTTAGAGGAACAGTATTTCATATTTGCTTGAGTTGGAAATCTTCTCCTGAGCTCTGAAATTGTTATTTCAAATTCTGGTACCCTAGCATAATAGGGACACACCCTAGCGTGTCCATATTTAATCCAATGTTTCTGGTCATCTGCAAGGACGAACAATAAAATCATAGGGAGAAATAATAGCAAGATGGGGTGTCTGTTCTCCATTTTTATGCCAACTTAGTGGTATGTTGGTGAGTGTCTATGAAAAGAAGTGTTATATGTATAGCGAGTGATTATGATGTGAACAGAGTTTTTAAAGATTGTCTTGTCCTAACTTCCTTTTCTACTTCCTGTACATACTATTTTTGGTCCTAATTCTCTGTGTTTACATTTAGGAAATCAGATAGATACACTGGGAATGAGTCCAGGGGGGACAGGGCTAACGTCTGAGGTTATAGGGCTTTTTTAGGGACTTCCCACAGAGGCTAGTCAGGAAGGGGCAGCTGAAAGAGACTTCTGTGTGCTTGAAGTAAAGGCACAGTGGGAGAGAGTGAAAGTAAATCCTAAGTACCAGCACTGTTTGTTTTCATTTCTGTACTGGAATAAAACATCCTACCAGCTCGCTTTAAAACATCCCTGGGTTGAAGTGTGCTACCCTCCTTATTTCAGGTGACCCTATCTGATTTTGCCATGCTGTCTGCTTAAAAACATTAAAATCCCTCAAAGAACTACTTCTACACAGTTTTCTGAGTGTTATTTTTCCTCTTCAGAGAATATTTGAGTAATTGCTAAACATTACATTAAACTTAGTTCAATTAACAACGCATACTGTTAGCAGCAGTTTACTGTCTACAGATTAGAATACATAGTTTCATGCTAGTATCATAATTAGCTAGCATAAATTTTAAAGGTAGTTTAATTATGGAAGTCTTTTGTTTGTTTCCACTGAATGAGAACTTAATCAAAATCAAAATTCACCTAACAGAATAAAATACATGGATTCATGAGACATAATCATTCATAAGCTGCATACAGTGACTTACAAATGCAATGAAAATATCTGTGACATTCTTCTTACCCCATGGAGAGACCTCATAAAATAAATGTAGTTTCACATAAATATATATACCTTTGTCCACTCTGTTATTGCCAACTATCTTTCTCTGGACCTATATCAAATGTTCCCTGCTTTGGACATGCTTTTAAGCAAACCTTATTTGAAAAGAAAAAACTGATAGATACTTTGTCCCTACTTTCCCTCCAAAGATCTAGATTATTTAATTACCAGTGCTGAACATTTGCGGTTGGCTTATGTTAGTACAAGTTAAGAAATTTAAATTCTTCCTTAATTAGATGATTTATAGTTTCTTCTAGCACTGGACTCTCCTAAAGTGCAAAGTCTTAATCTTGCACACAGAAGAGTAATTTGTGATTCTTCTTAGCAGTTCCTAAGATTTGACGTTTTTCTTTTCAATGCCTGTGCAGTAAGCATGAACATGATTAAGGTGGTATTGCCATGCTGCTGATGATGTATCTTAATTATCTTGTAGGAATTCTTAATGAAGAGAGTTATTTAGAAAAAAAGTAGGATACAAAACAAAACCAAAAAAAAAAAAAAAAGATGGTATTATAGTCCTGCAAGACATTTTGCATTCATTTACCTCAAGATGCATAGATCATAGCAGTGAATTTTCCGGAAACTCTAGACTTTCCAGACTTTTATGCTCTATACCAAGTAACAGATAGAAAAGACATTAGAAATTATATTTGCACTGAAAAAAAGATTTTCTGTCAAAATGGACCCAGACTCCAATAATCTCCCCACAAAATGTGACATCATGCCCTCTCCCTCTTCACATGACCATCTTGTCCCGACACGGAGGCTGGGAAGCAGGCCTTCCCGCGCCACACAGCCCAACAAGGAATTGCACTTGAGAACCACTGATCTAGGAAAATACACCCTACCCTTCCCTTCCCAAGCAGTGTGCCTCCATGTGAGGGGTAATGGGATTTCCAGACTTTGGCAGAAATGCTGCAAACCTGTTGTCAATATCTTGGAGAAGTAGAAACACAAACTTTACACCATTAAATGGCAGTGATAGATATGGAAGGTAGAAAATATCTGCTTTTCAGTTAAAGCAAAGCAATAAAAAACAGTGCTCATTTCTTACTATAGCATAACAAGACACCACTTTTTAAAGAATTAGGATGTGTCAAGGGCTTTAAAGCTCATTTCAAAATCATTACATGTCTCCTTATAGCTGAAAAAAACTCCTGGCTTTGCAGGCAGATGGGCGAGAGAACAGTTTCAATAAAGGGTTTAAAGATTTGAAACATTCTTCAAATAGTCCAGTAACTTTTCCACTTGCAAGTATACCTACTCTGTAACAACATAAATGCTCACACCAGAATACTCCATACAAGTATGCATCTAATGTAGACTATATGCACAAACATCCGCAGTTGTATATTGGTTAGATCCAGCCCCAGGGAGCAGCAGGAACACATGGCCAGAGTAGAGGGAAAGGGGAAGGACAGCAGCCTTCAGTCAAATTCAGTCTTGTTAAAGTACCCTCTCATCTAATTGTTGTCTGCTTTTATCTGACCCCGTGCCGTTTGCACTTTTTCTCCAAGTGGACTGATGAGTGCTGGTGGTAGCACAAAGGAGAGTGGAGGACAACATGACTAGGGAAGTGGGGATGGTGGGGACAGTAACCAGCAACTGGGTGGGCTTATGCCACAGGGAAGAACCCTAATCCATCTGCAGCACAGGAGGAGGAAGGATGGCAGCTTGGGGTTGTTAGCTGAGTACAGAAGACCATACCCAGTTTAGGAGACAGACATTAGCATCTCAGGGAAAGGAAGCAATGCTTAAATTAGTGAAGGGTGGCAAAGCTGTTGCTCTGGTGAGAAATAAAACAGATTGTTAAGAAGGCAAACAGGTGATGTAATTATGGATCACATTGTCTATAATCTCTCTGTTTACTTAGATAATGAAGAATGTCATTTTGCCATCATAGCAGATGGATTTTCAGAACTGGCTGCTTACCTTGCTACTGCATAGCTTTGCTGTCCTAAGCAGCTACCTAACCATTGTCAAGTTTATTGCAGTTTGGCCATCAAGCTTTTCAACAGATTCATGAGGAAGTTAAGGATGCCATTATGAGCTAATCTGAGCTGGTCAAATCAGGGCTTCTGTGGTCTCACCTGCTCCTCCAGTCCCTACTTCATCTTTTTTTACTGCCCTGGCATTTGTACAAATGTGCAGTTAAGTCGGTTCATAGAGAAAAGTAACTGTGAAATTAAGAAATTCATTTTTCTGGCCAATTCTTCCTTGAATCATCTCACCATATTGTCAGACAAATGCCAGTGCTCACTCAAGTGATGGAACAAAAACATCCAGGAAACAGCTCCCACAAATTAATTCAAACTGAATGGTAACATATGCAGAAAGGGAGAATCCTTGGCAAGGTGTATTTTAAGGGGAAAAAAGAGAGCAGCCTTCAGTTGAATTAAAGTAGATTGAGTGGTTTTCATTCATTTCTTCACCCAAGTCTTTTTAAGAATTTGACACTACATATCTTTAGATGTTTAGGTACACATATACAGATTTATATTTTACATCAGCCTTTTATGCTAGAATTACTTCCAGGTAACTTGCTAACAACAGTGCGGACACTGGGTCAGAGTGTTGAAATCTAAGCACTGGGACATTTTGTCTCTCTTAATCAGGGCCCCTATCTCCAGTATGTTCTCCAGAGTCTCCAAAGAATGAAAGCATGCCCTTACTGAAGGGTAGAGATTTAGTCTTCCAGAAGTTCAGAAAGGAGGGTATTTCTTCCCAGGATTGGTAGTAGTCAACAAGGCTCTTTATACAGCCAAGTAGGGAAGTGCAATCTTGAATCTCAAAGGAGGGGTTTTCTGTTTGTTGGGTTTTTTTAATCAAAACCATATGCATGTTCCTGAATAATGACCATACATAGCTGAAACAACTGTTTTGTTTTAGTGTTTGAATGAAGATTTACACTTCCTAGTAAACATAGCAAAACCCTATTTGTCTGCATAAAATAGACAGACCTACATACTAAGGTGTTTGCCCTCCCTCATGAGGGTGCATGCACACCCTCAGCAGTATGTCATATAGACAGGGGATACAAGAGTGTTTATTTTACCTTTCACTCAGTAATTACTCAACCATCTTCAAGAACAGCATTGTCTCTTTCAGAAATCAAAATCCATCTGTTGCTTTTCAAATCTAAGCCATAATTACTAGAGGTGTTTTAGTTTCAAGTCCCATCTTCCTATTCAGCCTGACGGTACCTTAATTATATCCTGACAAGGAGCAGGAATCAACAGCTGCAGGCTAAATTGTGGCATTGAGTCTTAGTCCTTTCTCAGGCATGTGTGGGTGTTCATGCTGCTGTGATAAGGAGTTGTACCTTCCAGAGAACCCCTCTTGCTTGCACAGGGAAATAAGAAACCCTCCTCTTCACCAATTACTCTCTGCCTTATGGAGCCCAGTGCAGGCAGACTGAGCACTAGTGTAAAAGACCACTGAAAGGATTACTTGTATAATCAGTAAAATATGTTTCTCTTTTTGCTCTTGTACATACCTGGCTCTGAAAAATATATCTTCACATATGAGCTAATGTTAAGGCAGAAATTAAATATGCCCTTAAAGGTTTTTATTTCTACATTTTCAGTACCGCACATGTATTTCATACAGCAGCCAAAATCTGCCTCATGAATTTCAGGGTGGGGAATATTGACCACAGATTTTATCCTCTTTCCTTGTAACTTCAGACTTTGACACTTTTTAATCTTCTGTCTAGATCTGTCATCTTCTTTCCTGTCCCTCTGTGATACTCTCATACAGCAGTGTTTTCCTACCTGTATTTAAGGGAACCGTATGCTTAGCCTTAGTCTGACAAGGCTATAAATAAACACCGGAAGGATCAAGCGTGGTATTGCAGCTGTGTCCCCTTCAGCATTTCACACTGGCATATTCTCAGTGCCTCCATGGTCTGCTTTATCAAGAAATGGGATTCTTGTGCTACCTCCAGAGTGGACGTCTGTAACTGCTTGCTGCTGTTATAACCACAGGCTCCCTCTAACATGAATTGCAGTGTGAGGCTTATAGAAATTTTTTAAACATTAAGTATACAGGGCACTGGAGAAAGCAGATGGTGCATGTGGCATAAATATTTATTGGCATATTTTCTTTAAGTCATAAGTGACAATTAATTACATCAAACCCAAAGGAACAAGCCTTAATGGGAAGAAAATATTCACAGCTGTTTTTGAAGCAATGGATTATGAAGAGATGACTTGGAATGATTCATTAATGAGTCCAGCCATTGAAATAGGGATCGTCTCTAAAATATCAAGACCTATAAATCCACCAAGTCATTTGAGATATGCACCTTCTGAAGGGTAATTGGGACTAAATTTCAGACACATTACTGCTAAAAATGCTGGAGGGAGAGCAGCATAACTCATCCTTCTGACAACATACAATGTGTACCTGAAAAAGAATTGTGGCTGGGCTGGGGGGACACAAGAAAGTCATGTCATCACCTTATTTAGGTGAACTAGAGTAACTCACAGAAGATAATATATAATGAGTTGTCTGCTTTTGGAAACGCTCCATTAGGGCTTGCAAGGGGAGTGGTTGGAAACCTCATCTGCATGGTAGATAGCAGATGTGCAGCTCATGGGAGAGATTTTTACATAGAATCTGAAAGGAGTAATGTGATTTTTGTGGCTGTCCTAATGAAAATACAGGGCAAGAAGGGGAATAATACTTTCCCCACTCACAGCGAGAAAGGAAAATTGTCACTCTATAATCATGTAAAGGACTATACAATAGAAGGAAGGGCCAGACTTGGCTTCAAGTTGATGTTTCCCCAACCTGCCCTGCATCCTGTTGAAATTCTGGGCAGAGAAACTGTCAGTAGAATGCCATGGTCCTACTTTGACAAGGATGGATTTTTTGATGGATTGCAGTAGCCTTATCTCACTTCGGTGAGATAAGGAAGGTACCACTGTATGGCCGCAGGATACGTGTCATGAAGCCTTTTGAGTTATTTAGGTTACAGTGCAGAAGGTGTGCCTGAGCTTCTTCATACTCTGGGGTTATCACTTGTAAATTCTCCCACCTGTGTAATACTGCTGCCTCATACTTCCATTCGTGTACATCCTTTTGCAAGCAGCTATGTGGCATATCTAGTACTTCCAAACTAATATTTTTATTTCTACATTTCAGAGCTGGTTCCTCTGCCAGAATAATTTTGGCAAGCATGGAAATTAATGTGAGACAAGCATTGCATCCAAGTGTTGATGCATAATTAGCTCTGTCTTCCAGAAGATGCTTTTTTATTCTGAGTCACTATCAGGCTATTCCAAACACCTCATATAAGACATATTCCAACTCAAGATCCTCTTTAACCACTTAGATATAAAGGATCAAATTCTACCATGTGTGGAGGAGAGAGCTACATCTCTTGTACCATTCCTCGTCTCCTATCTACCAAAAAGTTGAGCTATGCATATTAGTTATAACTGTTAATGATTCCAAAAAGAAGTGATGAGAGCCAACGGCAGGGAAAATAAGTCACCAAAATTTAGTCAGTGGGGTAAAGGAAATTGTGACCTAAAAGCAAATAACTGCAACATAAAAGCAACAACTGGTAATTTTCAGATTCCTTATTTTTTTATGAAATATCTCAGATCTCTACAAAAAGGAAATATCAATCCTTGTAACACATCCTTCTTCAGTAGGCATTTATCTCTCTGCTCAGAGAAGGGAGACACTTGGGAATTACCTGATTACATTCTTCCATCCTATGACAGCACACCAATTCAATAGCAAGGCAGGAAACAAAATCCTGCCTGCTACCCAGTGGTAGAGTAATAGGAGGCTAAATAATAGTAATAAAAAAAAAAAGAAAGGTGGGAGAACACTCTCTAGAATATTACCTGACACTGAATAAATTTCAGCTAGCAGTTTGTGAACAGTGGGATCTCCTCTCTCTCTCTCCGCCCCCTCCCAAAACCAATAAGTGCCTTTTCCTTTACATGCTTTATAATGTATGTGTCACAAGCCTCACTGCTCCCCATGAGGGCATTTTAAAGCAGCACACTATAAAACCAGAAGGAAGCTGAATGAAGATTACACATTAGGCATTATGAAACTGTATGCACAAGAAAGCCACACGCACGCACTCCTCCTTCAGATAATCCTCATTTCCTCTTCGTTAGGGTGTGTGTGACTGCACGGTTGTATATTTAAATAGCTGAGAAATTTGTGAGTGAGCCTGAGTGAATGCAAAGACAGTCTGAAAGCTGCCCCCAGGCAGCTTGTCTAATTGCCTCTGCTCCAGTTCAGTCTGCTGCTGGCTGCAGCAGCAGAGCTTCTGTTAGGTAAAATGAGCAGTTGTTTATTACACAGATAAACACACATGCCCAATGACAGTGTGAGAACTTGAAGAACATACTAGGGTTGGAAGTTCTGCGTAGCTTTGTGCTCTTTCAGATAAGAGAACTTGAAAGCTAGGAGATTCTTGATTTAAGGGGTTTGTTCTAAACCCCTCAAAAGTGTTATTGAGACATTTTTTTCTCCAGCCACATATACAAGTAAGTATGTGGAATGAACAACTCATTTTTTTAAGTTGCAGAGCTTAAGAATTATAATGATAAAGCTAATAACCAAACTCGTGGACAGAAAGATTTTTATTTCTGTCTGCTGCTATTTAACTTAGTAGAAAAACATCCATGATTTCAGCAGCTGTGTGGTCTGGCTCTGGAAATACAGAGCTTGTGAGAACAGGTGAGTGCACAGAAGTACAGGTACTTCTGCCTGACATGAGGGGATTAGGGATGGTTTCAACAATTCTGATGCAGTGGCTGCCTCCTCCAGATTCCAGCAGAAGACGGTTAACTGAGATATTCCATGCTCTTTTTAACTGATAGTATGCAAATGTGGGTAAAGTCATATTTTTCTGAGTAATTTTTCTAAGCATTTGGGAAGGATCAGTATCAAATCCACCAAAATGAGGTTTCCTCGTTAAAATCACTTTAAGTATCATGAACAAGAATTCCCCAGCTTGCTTCTTAAACTGGGTAAGATAAGTCCTTCCAGATCCGTATCTCTCCACAGCCTCCTTTTTTTTTTTCCCCCTGAAAGGTGCTTAAAGAACTCTATGAGAAGAAATTATTTATCTGTACTATTTCATACAGGGTTCTGGAAATCAATAGATCAGACTTCAAATGGGGCAAGACCTAAATCTGTCAAAAACTACATGTAATTAGGCAAAACATTGTCCCAAAGCAGCTGTGGATTTGTGTGCATAAAAGTAGTTTGACAGACTGGTTGAATTAGATTTAAATTACCTTGATTAAATTTTTTTTTTTAATCAAGAGAATACCTAGGATTACAGCCTCAGTAAAGAAGCATAATTATGGTTTCTGGTTGCCTGTTTACCAACAGAAATAATTTCAGGCTCAACTGAGAGCAATGAAAGAGCAAATTCAAGTTGAGGGGAGAGCAAGTAAAGGAGAAGTGGGGAGAAAAGGAAATTTCAAAGTTCATTTAAGGCTTTCTTTCTAATTATGCAGTGGCATTTAGGGTTTTGAGAGCATATATTTAAGATGTCAATTTAACTGACTTGAAGAATCTTTCTAATGTGACTGAATAACACATTCTGCAAGCATGGTAGGCATGGTGATGTGTGATTTCATTTTCAAAAAAATTGTGGGATCTGAGATGGTGGTGTCATAGAATACACTTTTTTTTTTTGGTGGATGCTAACACAAAGCAGTCCCCTAAAAATAGTCAGAGAGAAAGAGAGGGCAGCACCAAAGTAAACCTCTACTTATGCGAAAGCAGAGACCTACAGGCCCACTCCTTTGAGGGACACATTTGTCAACAGAGCCTCCCCCGATGGCTCCGAGAGGCTTAAATAGCAAGATAGACGAATCTGGTGCCTTGGAGAAGCCACATAAACCAACCTCCCACAGCAACAAACTCCATCAGCAGAAGTTGAGCATTGGGCTTCAGCTTTTTTCAAGCCAGATTTTAAGCCCTGATGGTCTGTGGGAGGCAGGTGAGAAGAACAAAGAGGGCTGGAGGGTGGGTATCTTTGATAAGGAGACAGACTGTTGCCACCAGTGCTGACAGTGGGAGAAAGAACTGGTGCTTCTGCCCCACCAGTGTTCTTGTGACTCCTCTGCAGTTTGCAGGATCTGGTATCTGATGTCATTGACATGCCACACAAAGCTACCATTCTGCGTGCTAGAGATTAGATCTTGATTTCCAATCAAGACATAGCTTATGAGTACAGGTGGTCAAGGTCTCCATGTGACAATCTATTGTCACTTTCGAACCTGCTGGATGATATCTATCTAATTTGCCAATAGGCCAGAGGTCCCAGAGGTAAAAGTTCCTCCAGGTTTCATGAATATAGGTGAAACTGGGAGAGTGTAAATGCACCAGCTGAGTGTAAACTCAAACCTTGCTTATACAACAGAGAAACAAGACAAAGCCACACCTTCATAAACACTACTGAAGGGACAGTGGCAGTCGGAGTTTACACCTCAAGATGCTGAAAAGTTAACCTTGAAATGTTAATACATAGGTAAGCAAGCTTCTCTAATCCCAGCACCCACATAGCCAATCAGAAAATCAGCTGTTTTCCAGACCACTTCATAAGCACAAGAACATGTAATATTTCTTTTTCAAGTAATCTTGCTGCTTCAGAGCTCTACCTATTCATAACCTAACAGCTGAGGCAGAGCTGCCCTGAAATTTGTAAAGCATGTGTGAGCAGACAGATGCTATGCAAGTCTCCTTCAGCAGAAACAGAGGTCAGTCCCTACAGGTTTAATTTAAAATGGCTGAAGCCGTTGGCAACTGTATGTTATCTTCATTACAGAACTTTAGTCAGAAATGACGAAAAGAGAGATTGGTGAGCCACAGTAGGAACAAAGCCCACAGTGAAAGGCTGAGCTCGTGAAGTTGGGCAATTCACCTGTTGTTTGAAGCATACTGTTAAAAGAGGACACACAATGCAGAGGTCATCACTGCTGTTCTGGGCTAATCCTTGACTCTGACAAGCCTGGCACTGACATTTCTGTTTTTCTGCTTTCATGTTATAGTTTTCCAAGTAGTTTGTGTCTTACCTTCATTGGCTTTAGTGTAACTGAACTAATGTAGGTTAGTAGATTTAAGGCTGTAGTTAGAAACTATGAATTGCTTAATTTAGAGGCCATGTCTTCTGAACTCAATGTTTAGAATAGGGGATGTTATCTTCTGAATTGAAATGGAAACCACTAGCTAGTTGCTAAGAGTTTGATTTATTTGGAAAAAGTCTCTAAAGAACAAACTGGTTCAGTCACAGAATAAGTGGATTTTTTTATTTGTACTTAATTTAGGGATTTCTACAGGGTGACTCTGTTAGACATTGACAATAAAGTGCATGAAGCTAAGAACACTGTCACCAAACCATATCCGTTATAAAGCTGTAACCTGTCGCTTGTAACATTGGTCAGCTATAGCTGGATCTTTTGTGTGCTGAATGCATATACTGTTAGGGGAAGGATGAAGCATTCCTTTTTGGAGGGGAGAAAACATGATGGTCTTGGTTTAAAAATTTAATCTTATGACCCAGGAAGCAAGAAGAAGTGCTGGGGCCAGGATGAGCTTGGTGGGGAGAAGGAAGAGTTTAGGGCATTATGCTGATCAGTTAGATTTTACAAACCTGATTTTTATTCTTAATGTGTATATTGATGCATATTTATCATACAACTCAGCTCAGTCAAAACCCATCATCAGACCTGCATGTTTCCTTCCTTAGTTCCCACCTCATTTTCTCAAAAGCAGACAGAACTTACAGAACGGTGTGCTTTTACTACAGAAGGATCTCACTAACCAGTGGAGCAAAGGGGCCTGTTTTTAACCTAGAGAGAATAGTTTCTGATCCACTAGATCCAGTCCTGAAGTCCTTTCCACAGAAGGCTTTGAGTAGAGATTTACCAGGAGACATGTTTCAGGAGGTGTGACAACCATGGAGCTGCTGATTTTGTCTGCTGCCCTGCAAAGTACCACCTCCCCATTCCTTCTTCCCCCACTGCAGTCCATAACAAAGGCACCTAAGCCCAGGGGACAGCAATATGTAGCAGACCTGCCCCACTGCGTGAAAGACAGTATGAAAATGAGAAACATGGTCTAAACTATTATGCACACTGACATTATACTACAAAAGGGGGAAAAAAAACATATTGAGTATCATAATGAAGTGATAAGCATTATTGAGTAGTAGAGGCAAGTAAGAAAGAACTATCTCGCTCAGTTTAAAAAAAACCCACACTTTTCCAGATATTGCTGCTTTAGCTTCTGATCTAACAGCTTATGTCTAGTTATATAATGCACAATTTACTGTTCCTATTCAGCTGATAGATATACTTATGCTTTGGTAATACCTGCTCATTAACACACCCCAGAGACCTGGACCAGGTGGAACTTGAGTCTGATCATTCTCTCATAGTCACGGCTATGAAATATTTTCACTTGACATCTTTGTTTAGCAAAATCATTTGCGTTTTTAAATTAGGCTTAGCAGCATTTACTTTCTCATCTTTCCCAAGTACTGAAAATGCCTGTAGAGCACCATAGAACTGTTTGACATGCACAGATAAGCAAAATGGATTTAAGTACTTATAACTTTTTAATCTCCTTTGCTTCTACATGACATACAAATGTGTTCGGGAAAAGTAATTGATTTTTATAGTAGTTTAGAGCAACACTGTACCAAGTGAGACTATCTAGGTGTGTTAAAAAATAGCAGACAAATATTCAACTGTCCCAGAAATCTGAACATTCATTTGGTAATGCACCATCAATGTTCTCTTCTCCATATATCCAACATGGTAATAATTCCCTGCTTGAGTTGCTTATAAGATTAAAGAATGCATCTCTTTGGCTTGGTAGACGACAGGCAGTTACATTTCTTGGCTTACCAAGACTGGCCTGGGCAGAAACCGCCAAGACAATCAAAATTTAGGGCTGCAGGGAGTCAGTCTTTCTTCTCAGTTTCATTGTTAAATAGCTCATTTTTCCAAACCATTAAATATTTTGTATTCTTTGGTGCAGTTATTTAGCAGAGTCTGGCCTATAGTTAACCACAACAGTTAAAACTTCATGGCGTTTTGACAACTGAAAATTTCAACAATTTCTATGAAATCTTTTCCCTAGAAGCATCTAAAATTTGGAAGTAGTATTTTATAAAGTTTTATCTTTGTCTTTCTGGAGCAGCCTGGTCACTGACATATTGTTCCAGACTGTGCTGGTAGCAGGCATCGGCCTGCCCTGCTGAGCAGGAGATCAAAGGATGCAGGAAAAGGGGAAGGAGCAGGACTGACTTCTGTGCAACCCACAAACTGGTCTCAGGTTCACACTTATTTTGCTCAGGACCAAATCCTCCTTGAAAGTAACATCGCCTGCAGTGGCCTGATGGAACCATAATTTTTCCATACCAACAATCTTCGAATACAGGAAATGGAAAAAGACAAAATTAACTTGAACAAAGCTAAATGATGATATCAATTACAGTTTATTGGGTTATATTTATCACTGTTCTATTCGGGCTGGCCTTGAAATCAGATTTCTCAGCTTTGTTAACTGTCACAGTTATATTATCTAGTTCTCTGAGATTCTACTTGACATTTAAATGGGTACAGAAAGAAACAAAATAAATAAGCATAAGGCCTAGCAAAACAGTAATTTATGAAGACTAATTGTCCTGGTTTGGCCTAAAACAGAACCAATTTTTGGCAAGCATGTAAGGTTTTACAGAAATGTACATTAACTTTGCAGTCTTGCACAAGCAGTAATACTTTCTATTAATTTTGAAGCAAGAACTGCTTTTGACCCCAGTCTGTAAATTAAAATGGTGACAGAGAAACATTAACTTTTTAATGGTAATGAGAGACAAGCAAAGGGTAGAAATATTAGGCTGGATATTGCTTTTGGCCTTGATGGATGCAGAGTCATTTCTGTGAAGCAGGTTTTACACCCAACATGTTCATATTCACTGGGGCAGTCACTGGGTCGTTGATAACAAGCTTCCCATCAAACGCAATGAATTTGCCCAAGACCTCAAATTTCTGAAGCTGCAATGTAGGGAGACTTCTGCTCTCCAAAGCCTGAGTCACAGTGAAAACCTGATAGCAGCTTTTCAGCACATGAATCAAATTATATTGTACAAATTGTACTGAGAGGTGCAGACATATTGGCCCTCAGGTGTCAGTTATGAAAGTTTTCTTTTAGTAAATAATTGTGGCGAAATGACCAAAGCCACAAGCTTCCCAAAGATTTCACACAAACTGCCTCCCTTCATGCAAGTCCTACCAAACCTAGATGCTAAAAAAATTCCTAGAATCTCCAAAATTATGAGGTAGTTTGTTTAATTATTAGCTAAAGGGTAATCTCATGTGACATTTTAGAATAATTATTTAGGAATCATCACTTTAAAGCTATTTTATTTGTCTTTCTAAAAAAACTAAATGGTACTTAAAACTCTGTTGGGATTACAGACTTGAAAAGCTGCAAGTTTAAAGAACAAAGAGGTCGATAATTAGTGGTCCTTGCAGACAGGCTATGTATATATATATACACACACATACACATATATATAAATCACAAGAAGTCCGGGAGTTTTTATTTAGCCCTCACATTAGCATAAATAATTCAAGTGAAAATAAATGCAAGGTTCTTTTTGGGAGCTTTGCAGATCAGCTTTATGATAACCATCAAAACAAATGATCTTATCATACAGACAGAAAAAACAGATGGCTGCATTGCTAGAGTCTGCTGGAAAAGGCATTTTACACTGTCCTAATATAAGTCAAAAACATGAACGTTGCTGGTCATGTTCAAAGAGACAAAGCTCACAGAAAATTTCTGGACAAAGTACAGCACCTTGCCACTCCTTTGATATTTCCTGTGGGTTACAGTTTGCTTTGTCTCAGATGCATGGCATAAACCAATATTTTTTCCTAGGGCTTTCACTGACTTCAGCTCCTACGGGAGCATGACATGCAGCTGTATTTTCTATGAAATGGACACTTACCATTCCAGTGAGTGATGCCTTGGAGTAGCTATATTTGGCTATTGTGCTGTGGGGAAATTACAGTGATCTGAACTATCATTCTAAAGCCAGGAGACTCTGACTTTGGTCTAATAAAAGTTTAGAGCAACTGTTTTGTTTTTCTACTTTTGCACAGATGAAATTAGGATGAGAATAGGGCTCAGAATTCCAAAATGCCATCCCATCAGAGAGTTATTGCTGAGAACAGAAATGAGTGAGGTCAGGCACTCCATTAAATCCTTAAAAACAACTGTCATAGCAATCACAGTTGCTGTAAAATTTCACAACCCTCTTCACAAACTGTATCTTTTACATTTTAAAAAGGGATAAAGCGTTCAATAGCATAATAGCACGTAAGAAAAAATACACATCCTAAGAACAATACCTGCCCAAAATATAGAGGGGAAACAATGTGGAAATAAACGCCAAGCCTTTAATTTCTCAAAAGATAATGCTAAATAGTCAGAACATCACTGCATTATTGCAAGATGTATGTTACCCACATTGGGCACAAGGAGCAAGGGAAGACACAAACGAGCACAGTCAGATACATATTAATTTAAAAGTCACATTGTGAGAGCTTCATGCCTGCATCACCCAAACCAGGACAGAGAGGAGACAGCCGACCGCCCTGACATACAGCTACCTTCCTGCTCCCACCACTGGGCTCCTGTCAGCAACAGATGCTAACATTTACAGTTAACAAAATGACTACTGAGTGTCGTCGGGGAAAGCTTAAAGTGCAAGGAACAGCACAGTTTGAACTTGCCTATCCTGCTGTGGAAGTACAGTCACTGTTCAGTTCTTTGCCCTCGAGGACTGCATTCTCATGAGCGTGTCGGCTGGTTTTATATACAAAACTACTGTCAGTCTTGGGCTCAGCCATCACTCAGCCTTCCTAGGCCACAGGGTTGTGTCCTGCACATCCTCAGGCTTAGGCATTTAAACTGTGTTTTTCCTTGCACCCAGGAACAGCCTGCTCAGAATTATTTTCTCCTGCGATCTCTCCTGGGGCTAATTATCTTTTTCACTTCTGTTTGTAGGAAATGAAACCTAAGTTTTATGGGCAGATTGCAGTGTGGTCCCAAACCGGTTATTTCCTCTTACTCTCTCCTGGGCTGTCTGAATTGGCACCTTGCATGTCTAATTAGTCTTGGTGTTGTGACAGAAGACAGGAGAGAGAATGGAGAAAGCAGAGCAGCACAGACCTGGGACATAAAGACCCCATCAGCTCAGTTTCCAGACAGCATTTACATACTGACATACCAACCAGGACAGCACAGAACACACTGAATTCTGCATAATTCCCCCACAAATCCAAATACAGACACAGAAGTTTGGCCTGTGCTGAGGTATATGGCACTAAACCCAGCCTGCTAGTGACACCCAGGCCAAAGCTGATGAGGATCAGCTGTATGGATACAGTGGTGGAGTGACAGAATGAAGTGGTTTGTGCCACCTGGATGTTGTCCTGCCACCATTTTGGCATTTTGATACTGTATTTAACTGCGTGGTCATAACCCACAAACTGACACAGCTTAGAAATGAAGAAACCTTGTTTAAGAGTGTCCTTTAGGTTACAAAGTCAAACTCAAATGTTAGAAAATGGTAGATACACAGTTCTCCGCTTCTTCATAATTCTGCACCTTTTTGCAGTCTTCCTGTTCATTGAATCAGGCAGAGATCCTGCATTGCATAAATGCGGGCATATGAGGTAAAGTTAAGGTTGCACAAGCCATCTGTTTATAGTTCTAATTTTTAGGTCTTGTCTCTTCAGTTTAAATTCCTTTCTTTTAAAATAGATACTGAAATTTATTTGGGAGGATGGTGTACAATGTATATGCATTTGGATTTTATGGGGGAGAAAAAACAAAACACCTCCTGCAGCACTTTAAACAAGCGTTTATCGCAGTCCTTTACGGCGCAGAACACAAGACTATGGCTCTCACTTCACTTACCAGAGTAACTGTATCAATTAGGTGCAAGGGACAGCTATTATGCCAGTGAGAGGGAGGAATATAGTGGATTTTCAGTTCGACCTCTTCCCTAAGAAGCAGCTGGAAGAACTCATACTTCATGGGAGAAAAAGGGACCAAGCACCACAAAGCTGTTTCTCAAACGCTGCTAGCAGCTCCTAGCCATCACAGCACTGTGCAAGAAGATACTACTACTGTGGCAGGACAAGCCCAGCCTTCCAACATCTCTGCCAAGTTAGTATTTTGACATAGAAGAGGATTGGAAAACAAGCAGATTTTCTTCTTAATTACAAAAAAAACCCACCTAGTTTAATAAAAATACACAAGCTAGGGCTTGTTTTAACCTCACCAAAAGCTGTAAGATATTTCACAGAACAAAGACAAAAACCTTTCCTTACTGTCAGGCATTGACACAGACAATAGAAAGAGGATTAGCAGTTCCTAAAACAAACAGAAAAAAGTAGTTTGGCAATCTCTTATCTGGGGAAAATAGTACAGAACTGAAATAGACTTCACTCTAGAAAAGCCACTTAGGAAAAAAGGTTTTTTTTAAATTACTATTGTTAGTATTATACCTCTGAGACAGTGTTTCTTTCTTACCATCAGTGTGCTTTTTTATCTAGGGAATATTAAAATGCCAGTAATACCAACCTTGGTTAATACAAGCTGAAATGAAAGCAATAAGGAAAATATAGACGATAATACGTTTCTTTGCTTGTCATTCAGCTGTTTGCCAGCATCAGTACTCTGAAAAAAAATGAAATTGCTTTACTCTTCTGAAGTGAGAGAACAGTGTTACGTTTTTAGCGATTCCCTGAGGCCATCTGTCAATGAGTAAAATATGTTGTATATATAGTACATTATATCCTTAAGTGCTTTATAAACACGTTATTTCTTAGCACGTAGTCCTTTAAAGAAGTAATAGTCTTAATTTGTAGACAGTGGATGCTGAGGTGTCTGCACAGTTTCTACAGTGACTCAAGAGTAGACTTTAGGACCTGAAATTGTTGATCTAGAGAATTTACTCCATACATCTCTTACCAGTCACAGAAATTATCATGCAAAACAGGAAAGAAAAAAAGAAAAAAAAGTTTCTCTATTTGATTTTTATATGATCCTGGAAAGTAAAGGCCTCTTCAAGATCAAAGCTCAGCAAGTTAGTGATGATAATCTGCCTGGTACTGTCGTAGTAGAAATGCAGAGGAGGCTTGGGGGTCAGACCCCAATTCGTGTTATTCATGTACAAGAATCTGCATAGTAAAAGGGTTGCTGTTTACAATGTGATTGTGTATTAAATGGTTTCTGGATAGGTAGTACGCTGCTTTCTGCCAGTATTGAGACTCCAGATAGAGTGCAGTGGTACGTGTTCACCAAAAGAAAAATATCGTTCTCACTTGAGCAAACAGGTTTTCTAGACTGGAAAACACTACTGAACCAAAAGTAGGTATTAGCATCCAGCAGGGAAGTTGTGGGTGACTGCCTCACTATGTAAAGCCAGAATTTGGCTGGTGCTTTTTTTCCTTTTTGTATTAAGTAACACCATTTAATTTTTGTTGTTTTCCTCCCCCTAAAATAAATATTTCCTAAGCCAGAAAAAAAGGCAATATCTTGACATTTCTGCATGGCTTCCAGACAGTAGCTCAGTATGAGTGGAGAGCAGACACATTTTGGAAGTGAAAAGATGTTTGTGGTAAGACAAGAACGTGAGGTGTAAAGGAGAAGTGTATGGGAAAGGACTGACATTTAAAGATACTATGATTAGAACAAGGTTAGGTTCTAGTTAAAATAAGCTAAAATACATTAACCTGCATCTGATCCAAAGGAAAAAAGTCAAAATTAAATTGAGGTTAACAAATGCTGACCTGACCTTGGCTCTTTCTTCATAATCTGTGCAATATTTCCTTCTTACAGATTATGAATTATTCCGTAGTGTTGTTTTGCCTTGTTTTGACGGCGGTGTCTCTGATAATTACTAGAAGTTCATCAAGCAATGTAAGCTAATGAAAGCTTAAATTTTGTATTAAGTAAGCAGAAACCAATGAGAGATTTTTCAGATGGATCTTTTTCTCTTTGAGCACCTCTAGTAAAGTGTCTCCAAGAAAAATATCCTAAACAGTAAACTTCCTAGAAGGCAGCAGTAGTGCAGACCCTGCCAGGATGGAGCTGTAGAGTTAATTTATCATTAGAGTAGCCATCTAGTCCCACCTCCTGCTCAAAGCAGGGCTAATCTCAAAGCAAACAGCAAAACAGAAGAAGTAAATGAGTTCTTCAGTGTCTTTCACCAATGCAAAACTATTTTTGTGTAAAAGTTGCCTATAATTAAAACTGCAGAATCCACAGAACATGAAAACGCTAAGAGACTGCATTGGCAGTGCAATAAATCAATGTCAATGGAATTTGACAAGTGTATTTTGAAACTGGATTTAGTACTGCCGTAGGTTTTATAAGTTCATTGGGTTCTGAAAATTAAAAAAAAAAAAAAAAATGAAAGAAAGAGAATATGACTTTAAAGAACAGATATTCCTGCTTATACTGTTATTTCTTCTACTGAGGCATTAGAGAGTTATATACCATCCATGCCACAGGAAATAGAGACGATGATTTTTCAGCTGCTCGGAAAGGGCATATCTTTAGGGTGGTAGTTGGTGTCACTGGTAGGAGCGCCAGCGTGTAACACAGCAAAGACATGAACTATTGTACCAACACATAGGTAGCAAATGACAAAACAAGGTTTACCAGAGAGTCAAATGTTTGGCTGCAATGTATGCACAGACATGACTGCTCCTACGCAGCTTTTTCACTAAGTTCTGACATTGAATCCAGTACAAAACTAGACCTTACCAGTCTGGCATGGGGGCTTGGAAACAAAGCTCCTAAGTAACAGCCCGACCTTCAGTATGCTGGTGAACATGCTTGAAAGGACTAGAAAGTGGACCCGTACCTTCCAGCACTCCTACCCTGGTTGCCAAATTAATGATTGCCTAAGCAAATGCACCTCTGTGCACCTGCAAACTCATAACCACGTATCACTGTGGGCATTGGGCAAGTACACGTGTGAATAAAGAATGTAATTTTCTAATGCTTTGTAATAACTACCTATTGCTGATATGTAAAATGCGTACGTGTAAAATCCCAGTGGAAAGTAAGACAAATTTTTGGCTGTGTAATTAACTGCAATATGTTTAGGACATTATATAACTACCACATTATATTGCTAGGGAGTATTTTTAATACTTTATAGCTTAGAAATTTTTATAACTATTTCTTAAAAGTTAGCCACCCATAAAATGCAGGTGACAGTGGCATATCCTGATTGCTGGCATTGTCAGGCAGAGAAATATTTACCCTAAAATTGTAAAAGTGTTGGAAAATACATTTTTAAGTTCATATGAAGATGCTATTAAACTATTTAAAAGGGCAAAAAGCTTTCTTTTCCAGTGGGTTTTTTTTTGGTTTACAATGGGATGTCTGTCTGGATCCTTCCATCTGCTGTGCTGGCTGCTACTGCAGATGGTCATAATCTGTACATATGGTATGTGCATATATAAACTGAAGTCGGTGTTGTCTTGGGGTAAAAACAGGCACACAACGGAGCTCGGATGCCTAACACAAGAATATTGGTGAAGGGGATAATTTAGAGCATTTTATTTTTCTAGGGGAAATTTACATAGAATTAGGGAAAGAAGCATTTACTGTTTGCTGGAAAAGAAGGAAAAAAAGAAATCACTGAGCTCTTAGAAGGTAAATTCTTGATCTGCAATTTATTTAGAATCAGGTGTTGGCTTCAACTCAGTCCTGAAGCTGTGCCAGGTTTTGGTTTAAATCAAGACACCACCAAACTCTCACAAACCTCTAAAGAGATACCTGCAGTGTTCAGGAGCAGGACAGTCAGCCTAGCTTTGGAGTCCCTGCTTCAAACTTGGAAATAAAGCTGGAGGAGGGATTTTCTTATTTCTGAAAATTAGAAAATGGCTTTCTAGTCATGTAAAAAAATAAAAGTCTTCAGAAATGAAATGGTGGCTAGATCTGAAGTTTCTGTTTAAGTCCATCTCACCACCATTAAATGGTTGGTGAAACTCATAATGATCAAAGAAGGGGCAAAAAGACCTTGTTGTTAAAAGCGGTACTTTCCAGTGAATCACATGTAAACTTACTAGAGAATAAGCTGTTCTGCCAGCTATTGTGGTGGCTGGTTAGCACTGCTGAAAACTTCTGCTTGCATATTGGCTCATGAGCCAAGGTTAAAAAAAAATTATTTCCATAAAGTCTTAAACTTCTACTTAGGAAGCTTGAAAAGTTACGAAAAATATTAAAATATTTATGTGATGTGGAGAAAACTCTAAAAGCAACTCACTATTTGTACATACATCAATACTTGCACTTATGAAACATTTAGCATCAAGTGCCTGAAAAGAAGAAAGCATTGGAAAAGCAAGACATGAAGAGTTTCTCTGATCTACAATCAAATGCATTTCTAATATTGCCTCTATCTTTTCTAATATCCTCTGTATTACTGTTTATTGGCAACATTTGCCCATTCATTAGACAAGCTAATTGTCAGAGTAGATAAAGTCATGACTCTTTTGCTCTTTTTTTCCTCCTTTCTTAATGTCTACTCTGCTATTCTCTTTGCTAACCTTTCAACCTTTCTTGTACTAGGAAAAGGCTTCACATATTCATCTGCAAGGCTAGAAAAGGAACATATATTGACTTTAGAAGGGTTGCTGCCATTCTAATATGACTTCATAAGCTACTGTTTCTTTTTCTCTCTTATTACAGGTTTGCTTTGTGAATTTAGATGCAAACAGAGATGATTGCAGCGATGAGCAAGTGAAACAGGTAACAGTTTAGGTCTTAATAACATGCACATTGGGTCTAGTCAGGTACACCAGGACTCTCCAATACAAACCCAGATCAAAATTCTATGGACAAATCAAAGCCAGCTCTAGATTTTTAACCCTTACAGAGAGCAATGCCTCAGCAATCTGAAATGATCTCAACACCAGGCCATATTTTATAGTTTTTCTTACTCCCATCCCAGTAATATGTAATGGATTGTTGCAGCCTGGGAATTCACAGCAGTTATCATGTCAGTAGGCTTCTTGCTCAGCCTTGGTTTTATCAGAGAAGTGAACATGGATATGTCATACATCCAATTTTTTATTTTGACATAATACTACGTAAAAATAGTTTCTGATGTCTGTCTTTCCTACTACCAAAAAGCCTTTGAGAATCTTCTGCTCATTTAGGTCTTGTTCAGCTGACCAGTCTTACTCAGTCAAACTCCAGATAGTTTAATTGTGTGGTCTTCAGGAGGGGTCTAGATAAAACAGAACTAAAGATGTGTTTTACTTGTTTAACTGAAAGTTTGGAGGGTAGAAAAAAAGGGATTTAAAAAAAAAAAACCAAAACTTGGTTATTTTACAAACACTAAGACAAACTACATTATGATATGCTATTTAAAATACATACCATTCCAAAAAACCCTCAGATTTGAGGAAGTCACATTGTAAAGATATGGCCTGGTGTCAGATTTGAGTTTACATCTTCCTTTATCAGTTCATTTTCATCATCCTGGGTTGGTGCCTGTGATCGACACAGCAATATGGCAGCAGTATGTGGTAAGTGAACAAAGGTAGGATCTCCTGATAATATCCAGGGAGTTCCTCAGTAAAGCATTACAGTTAGTTTGCTGAAACCACTTTTAGCTCATGGGAGGACAACCAATGCTGGGACCTTGTTGCCTCCTGCAAGTCATTCATTAGCAGGATCTGTTTTTCTATGCTGTTTTCTGCATCCTGAATCTGTGAAAATTCAGATGTCAAAAATAAACATGGCTTCTTGCAGCAAAATTATTTTTCTGTTGAATCAGCAGGTTAACTGTGCAGAACAGCTTGAGAGGTTTAACTTTACCGAATCCACAGAAGCAGTGGTTGTTTTCTAATAAGCAATGGTTTTATTGTTGTTTACAGTGTTTATTAAGGAACAAAAGCTATAGCAAGTCATAAGAAAATACCAAAAGCTTCTCCCTCAAGCTTACAGCTAGATATCTGTAAAAGCCACCTTAAACTAGCTTTATGCAGCTACTCTTTCTAATGCCTGGAGATTAGATTACTTCCTCACAAGCACAAATCACCTTTGAAAGCAGCTGCATGATTTTTGCCTATGAGCCCTACAGCAGCGGTGCACTCACCGCCCACGCGTTTCGCGCAGCCCTCAGTCCTTCCTTCGCAGCAGAGCCTGGTCGGCTCCCCACAGTGCTGCACCCCGACATGCCCACAGCTGGCACCCCCTGCCTGGCACATGGCGGGACTGGTAACGGAGAGACAGCAACGTTTGGCAGCATTTTAGAAAGGTAGTTTCTGGTGCAGAGTCAGCACATTTATTAGCCATGACTGGGAGATGATACTTTTCATTTCCAGTGTAGGTAACAATGCTAGCACAGGTACTGTGTATTCTTCTCTAAGAGGAAACCCCCTCATCACAATTTTTGTGTATAATACACAGTTTGGGTAAATTAGCTTTTAGTGGGGTGGAGTTTTATACAACACACTGATGTGGTGAAAGCATTTCATAGAAGAATTTTAAAGATGTTAGAATAGCTGTTCTTCATATGAAATATATAACTATTTACTAATAAGTAGTCAGGGTTTTGCATTACTCTTTGAACCTTGGAATGGGTTAAATTGTTTTTTTTTCACATAAAATAGTCATCTTTCCAGACTTTTCCTTTTTTATTCTGAACAAAAGATAAGGAACCGAAGTAAAAGATATACAAAATGCCATGATTTCCTACCTAAGAAATCTGATAAAATGTGGCAATTTTGACAGTAGAAAAATAGAGGTACGTAGAAAAATGTGTGTGATAACAGAAAGGTTAAATTTGAAAAAAAGAAAATCATGAGAACTTTTTTGTACTATACTGAAATGTCAAACTGAATTGAAGCACTGAATTTAGTTATGTCAAATATAAATACTTAGCCTCATCTGATGATCAGTCTACTGAAAAGTGAATTGTTCCCAAAAATTGAATTACATTTGCTAAGCCAGAAAGTTTTATTATATCTAATTCACTCTGAGGAAAAATAACAGTACTGCAAGGTTATTATTTTGAAGATGAAAAGGAAAAAGTGAAGTGTCATTGAATTGCATAGTGAAGTGTCATTGACTTGCAACTGAAGCAT
This sequence comes from Nyctibius grandis, assembly GCF_013368605.1. Lineage (NCBI taxonomy): Eukaryota > Metazoa > Chordata > Aves > Nyctibiiformes > Nyctibiidae > Nyctibius > Nyctibius grandis. The sequence continues at coordinate 17,960,878 of NC_090665.1, forward strand.
ATGGCTGGGTGCCTGAGACCCGCATTCCCTTAATGGCTTTGCCATTTGATGGGCTGTGTTAGTGCATAATATGGAGGTGGTATTTACTCCGTCTGTAAGGGTCATCCTTGGTTCCCTGTTCCTAAAAGCGAGCACACAGAGATCCCTGGCAGAAAAGAATTGCAAGCACTCTTAGAGTAGGTATTGTCGTTTTGATCCAGCCTTTGGGCGCAGCTATCTCCTGCACATCACTGCGAACTCCAGCAGTATCGCAGTACAAATCTCCTATGTTACATAGCATCATTGATGTTGTGACTATTACCACTTTTGGCTCTAGCAAATATGTAACAGGTAGAAAATGACTGTATCATTACAAATGAAAGGTCATGAAGGTGTCCAGTGGAACAGCAAAGAAATGTACATTTCACCTCTCTATTAAATACTTCTGTTATTCCAGGTTTAGTATTGCATCAGTTTGGTCATCAATTTCCAGCTAACTTTCCCTTTGGTTTCTTGCTTGTCATATGCCTGGAGGAAAACTGGAAGATTTGCCCTGTTCCAATTACCATCCCTACTGAATCTTTTCTGGTTTAGACAGTAACAGACACAGTGTTCTCAGTCTCTTAGGAACTCACTCGTAATAGGAGGGCCGAGCATTTAGATGCACAAATACAATCAACCTGCTTAGCACATGACAATGTAAGGGATGACAGAGTGTCCTGCTGGACATCATGCAGAAGTTTATATCACTGTTGTCTTGCCTGATGGCTCAAAAGAAAGAATGTGCATTTTAATGCTGCTGGTTCTACTTTTAATCAACAAAAAGGAGTAAGTTCAAGTAAGCTTTCTAAAGGGATGCCTGTAAGTGGTATTTCATTTTGATATTTATCAATATAACAGTGCAACTCAGACTTCATTACCTGAGAGCAAAATCTATCTTTTATACTGCAGAGGTTGATCAGCGTCTCTCCAAATCTCCCCAAACTCATCAGTTCAATGAATGTACAGCCACCAAAGGAAAATGAAATAGTCCTGCTGAGTGGATTAGCATCAGGAAAGCTTCAGGCTGATTATGAAGTTCCCCAGGTAGGAATCAAACTCTTCTTTAAGATCACATCACACCTGTGAAGGATGGAATTTGGAAAATGGAAAAAAGGAAGCTGAAAGCAAAGACCTTGCACCAGTTTAAGAGATGAGTGGGAGTTTGCAAACATAAATCTGTCTAACAAAAGTCTGTTAAGTGTGTGTGGTGGGGGGCGGTGGGTGACACAGATAGGAGAGAGATGCTGCTATTCCCTCTAGATCCTGTGGATGTCTGGGTTGCAGCTGATAATGCTTTAAGCCGTATTAGCGGTTGATCCTTGAGGGAAGGCAGGCATTGGTGGCAGAGATGATTCATAAGCCCAGATTTCAAGAGTAGCAGGAGTCAGAAAGGCAGCACAGAGGGGGGAAAGGAAAGATGTAACACTTTCTGTGCACATGGCTAGATCGGGGCACAGCTCCTACAGACTCCCTTTCAAGTGAAGTCTTGCTACTTCCCACTTTTGTTCCCAATCCATCTTCTCCCACACGTGCACCTTGGAAAAGAGCTGATGATAGGACCTTAGGATCCTAGAGGCTACTGTAAGCCTGAATGTGACAATGGAAAATACCAAGCTACATTAACGATATCAGAGCTGATACCTCATTTAGCTTCTGTCAACTTAAAAAGTAATTAATGCATTAATTAAAACTTAACATTTAAAGGAGCTGAAGGCAAAGTTCTCATGCTGACTCCTTCACTCCCATTATTGCCAATGAAATGTTCCCTATCTGTGATCTGGAGGCCAAGAATCCTCTTACTGGCACCACACAGAGAAAGGAAGCAAATGATAACATTTGCTTAAAGGCATTTTAATACACAAGTTCCAGAAGCTTAACTCCTTATTGTAATAAAAAGCTTTTTCTTCGTTTCCATTTTTGTCATACTTTATGCCTGTTCATGTCTGTGTGAAGAAAGAGAATGAAAAATTCTTCAGTATTTTTGGGCCTGATTCTGATCTCATTTGGCCAAGCATGAATTGGGAACAACTTTGTTAGAACTGCAGCTTTACCCTGGAATGCGAAACTGTCTCAACAAACTTAAAACATGAACAGGTACCTCCAGTTTTACCTGCTGCAGAAAAAAAAGCAGAAAACTTTTTTTCACTGAAATTAACTTGTGTACAAAAGTCTTCATGAAGCAGGCCCTGGAACAGCTGTATTGCAAAGATAGTTGAATTTTATGTTATACCAATAAGCTGATCTTTAAAGAGAGAAATTGCATGGTTATGGAGCTTTCTTGCCACTTGTGACTAACGGCTGAATTCAGAAAGATTTAAAAAAATAAGAGCACAAGCCTGTGGTGGGAGCAATGGAGCTTCAAACCCCGCTTCCCTGGGGAGAAGCCGCTGTAATACACACAAGGGTGTTTCGAGGCCCGAACAAGATGACGAGTACCCGAATCATCCCCATCTCCAAAAGACTGTGGCCATTGAGACTTGCAGTCTTCTCAGAGAGAGTGCAGGCAAGAGACAAATGAGAAATAACTTAAATTCCTGTTTCGTAAGATGAGTAAAGCTTTGCATTGAGATGGGGTGAGATTTATTGGCCAGATAAGCACGTGCTATATTCATCCTTACATTTGTTTGGCTTTCCAGAGAATTTCATTTGTAATTTGACTTGCATAGTTTTCATACAAGGATTTTTATTCTGCTCCCCCTCAGCCCTTTTCACAAGGACAACCCTGCAAACTGTGGACTGGAGAAACAGCAGGGGAATGTTTGAACTAAGGCTGCATCTGGTTTTAATAATATTTTTCACAGTGTGGTGTATGCTCAAGTCTGATTCAGCAACAATTTCTTAGCAGCTAGTTCAAAAAAAAAAATTCTATCTTTTCTGTTTTACTTTTAACACAGTAATTTATCTGGTTTTCTGTTCAGACACATTTTGTAGCTGGAAAGGAAGAGCAAGCTAATAAAACATGCTATCCCAACATAATGCTCATCGCACTCCTTTTATTACTAGATATTTGCTTTGCATTCTCACTCAAAGACAAAAGATCTAGGATGGGGTTACATTACACTAGATACTGTGCAAATGCACAGGGGATCCAGGGCATCTTTTGCACAGCTTAAAATCTACTGCCTTGATCCAGAATTGGTTCCACGCAAGCTGGCTCCTTCCTGGGGGCCTGGAGTTAAAGCACAAGATCACAAGCTGCAAAAGCTTGGCTTTGCTTCAGAGTACATCCATACCACAAACGTAGTCCCACGCAGAGATATCAGCTTAGCTCTGTGGTTGTATAACTATCCAACAGTTTTAATATCAATAAAATGCGGATAACAAGAGTTCCTTTCTCTCAGTTTCTGTCCAACTTTCAACTTAATTGTACAGCTTCTCTGGGTAAAACAGTTTTATATAAAGGCTCAGCATAGTGTGCAGTGGAGCCTCATTTCCAGTTGGAGGTTTTACTGGTCTGAAATAATGGGGCTTGGGGCGAATAAGGAGTGAGAGGAAAAAGAGCAAAGAAACAAAATAAAATGCTATTTTAAAACCACCTGTAGGAACATCTAAGGGTGACCTGCTCTTAACAGTCTCACCAGCCAGTATTTACAGGGCTGCCTTCAAACAAGTGTTGCAACAGAAATTATAATGAAAAAGGAATTCATACCGACAAACAATTCCCTCAAGAGACAGGTAATACCAGGTGGTGTGAGGCCATTAATAACAGTGTCAGATGGCTAACTCTGACATGGCTAAAAGCAAATCAGTCTCTCTCATTAAAACAAGTTGACTGAAAACAAACAACTTGGTAATTTCAACAAAATAAAGATGCCCCTACGTTACAGCTGGGCTCTCTACTAAAACGCTTGTATAACAAAAGCTGTCAGTCCAAGGGGTCTTATTTTGGCCTACATGTAACTGCACACTGTGTTACAAACATCTGAATGACAAATTGCATTGTGTCTTTGCAACAGAACATTCCTGAGATATTTATAGAGCGAGAAGCTTAAAATAAGGGTTTTTTTTAATTAAATAACTATTTGAGATTCTTTTCCCCTCTAGCATCCTTGGCTGGCAGATGTCTGCTTGGTTCAGTGTGCGAGAGGGGACAGGAAAAACAGCGCAAGCTGCATCATTTTTGAAATAAACAAGTTTCTGATTGGACTCGAGCTCGTTCAGGAGAGACAGCTGCAGATAGAAGCTCATGTCTTAAAGCCCGAGGATGACACAAACTGCTCAGTGTCCTCAATAGAAGAAGATTTCCTCACAGCATCTGAGCACCTCGAGGATGACGAGACTGATGAATATAAAACTGGTAAAAGCAACGGGACTGAGCATAATTCTGCTATTGTTCGTACTGCAAAACTGCCGTGGCAATGCTCACAGAAATTGCACTTGATGTTAATTCACGCCTATATTTATTCGTAATTTAGAAAATGGACAGCCATTCGTATTTTTAAATTGTTGTTCAAAGACAAGGACAGATGGTTGTGCAGTAGTTTTACAGAGCAGTAATGCGTTACACAGTTGTGCAGCTGTCTTATTTTTAAAGTTACAGGGTACTCTGCAAAAACTAGTTTCTTATCTTTCTTTTAATAGGTCATGAAAAATTAAGTGTTTCAGAAGCATCTTCAGATGTCAAAAAAAATAAAGGAAAGGGATTTGAAAATCTCCACTACAGAAAAGCCAGGTTGCCATTCATTCTTGAAGGGAACTGCATTAATAAAGATAATGCAGCTACTAGAGTCTCTGAAGCTGCGAACGTTGTGGCTGAAGATGGCATCTTACAACCTGAAGATAAGTCAGACCAGGAAATACTGCAGCAGAAGGAATTAGCTGGAAGAGCTACTTCATCCTTTAGTACTACTAATTTGACTAGTGAGATTGAAAATCCCTGCTCAGCGCATGTGTTAGAAGATGTATCTTTAACTAAAATGGCTAAAGAGGAGCTGGGGCCTCTGTATGACCCAACAGTGAAACACGACAGTAAGACAGATGGAGAGGATTGTGCAGGTATCAGGAAAACTGATCCTCCCTCGCAAAATGAGCGGGCGACTACAGGTCAATATGCCACAAATTTAGCAGAATCTGTTCTGCAAGACGCGTTCATTAGATTGTCACAGTCTCAACCCACTTTTAGCGAGGAGGCTGCAGTCAGCATCTCCGTAGGAAGCTCCTGTAAGTCAGAAGAGGTATCTGCCTCCCGATCATGGAATGAACTTCCAAAGATTGTCATAGTGCAAAGTCCAGACAGTTCTGAGAATATATCTGACTGGCCAGGGTCTGCCTTCCCCAGCCTGTGCCACTGGACTGAATCAGAAAGTTCTGCTGAAGTTTCGGATTACTTTGAGGAAGAGCATTCAAATGGACATGGCCAGAATGCACTGGAAGTGGCTCTGGCTTGTGCAGCCACTGTTATTGGAACCATTTCCAGTCCCCAGGCTGCAGAAAAATTCAGACAGGATCAAGAAGCCACAGACTCTAAAACGGGAGTGGTTGATAATGAAGAGCTACCCACAGCATCTTCACAACTACTTGATGACTGTGCTGGCACAGAATATTCATTTCCATCTGCACTGTGTGGCATGACTCAAGTAGCAAGTGCTGTAGCCGTCTGTGGTCTGGGGGAAATGAAGGAGGAGAAGTACCCTGCAACTTCAAGTGGACTTCTGTCTGCTGCTCAGACTTCTGCAGCTATTACTCTTCATTGTAGCATAGCTATAGGAAGCAGCATGGAGAAGCTAAATGATAGCATTGCAGAGGCACTTCTCAAAGAGGCATCAATAATTTTGACAAAACCCAACACATACAAAAATGTAGGGCATTTTATGGAATCTATGAATGGAAAAATTATTGAAACAGCAGCAAGGCCACGGATTCCATACACTGATGAAGTAATCAGGGATGAACTTGCGCAAAACTTATCCAACATTATTCTACGACATTCTATTGAAGAGGTTAGGAAGAGACAGGTATACCCCCATTCAGAAAATGGCCCAAGTACACAAGATATTTTAATGGAGACCGCAAACAAGTTGCTTTTTAACATAATATATTTCACTTGCAAGAAGATGAATGACATAAGACAAGTTGAAGAGTGTTCTCCTCTCTTTTCCGAGGGCGCAAAAGCAGAGAAAGTAACAAGAGCAGAAGGATGGTCAACACAGGCAACAGCATGTGAAACTTCACACAGCCCCCTTGATCACTCTGCTATTAATCCATTCGGTCCATCCTACAACACCAGTGCTAGCAAAGACCTTGGAAATGTCACAAACACTAGGAAAAGTAATATAAAAGATGTAAATAACAAGGAAAGTGCCACACTGAATTCAGAACCAACAAGTAGAGCTACAGGGCAAAATGCACTTGTTGCAAAAACATCTCCCAAGAAAAGATACCTGAAAAGAACCACGCGAGACTGTTACAAATCCCCAAATCAGAGTAACAATCATCAGAAGAAGAAAGACTACAGATCGTTTTCAGACAGAGAAAATACCTTTGCAAACAGTGAATGCAGGCATGGTGTTCAAGAACAGCTGTCTTCCAGTGCCACCACGAATTCAGAAAACCAGGCCAAGAAGAAGTGTGATGCTGTGCTAAACAATGATGTTCAGGTTAGCTTGTCTTTATTAGGAAATCATGTCTTGCTTCCTTCTCAGCCTGTGCTGCAGGTGAAACATTCAAGGGACAAGTACTGTATCACAGATTTTGCAGAAGAATTAGCAGAAACAGTTGTCTCTATGGCAACAGAAATAGCTGCCATTTGTCTTGAAAATTCAAATGGAAAGCAACCGTGGTTCTGTGCATGGAAGAGAGGCAATGAATATCTGGTGACCCAGAGTTTGTCGTGCAGAACCATGAAAAGGAAAAAGGAAACCCCTGCTAATGGTTCAGTTGTTCGGAAGAACAGGGCACCTAGACTTAGTGAGATCAAAAGAAAAACAGATGAACATCCTGAGCTAAAGGAAAGATTGATGAATCGGGTAGTAGATGAATCTATAAACCTTGAGGACGCACCAGATTCAGTCAATATCTTTGCAAACGAAGTGGCTGCCAAGATCATGAACCTCACTGAACTCTCCGTGGTTGATAGCATCTGGCAAGGTCCAAACCACCCCAGGAACAGGCTGCACTGTGAAAGATGGAGCAGAGCCAAGGCCTCAAGCTGTGAGAGCATACCAGAGGAGGACTCGGATTCCAAAGCCTCTTTCAATACCCTGGGCCTGATGAACACCTTTGGTCAGACTGTGAGCCGGACAAGTTCTGTCTCAAAGCAGTCTAGTTGTGAAAGCATTACGGATGAATTTTCAAGATTTATGGTGAACCAGATGGAAAATGAAGGAAGAGGTTTTGATTTATTACTGGATTACTATGCAGGAAAAAATGCGAACAACATCTTAACTTCTGCTTTGCAACAGGTAGCCAAGAAAAATGGTCATCTTAATGTACGACCAAGTTGCCCATCCAAACAGTCCAGCACAGAAAGCATAACAGAAGAATTTTATAGGTATATGCTAAGAGAAATAGAAAAGGAGAATAAAGATAACTTATCTTCCCCTCAGAATTCAAAGGACTGGTGTGGCAGTTTGCTACCACCCTCTCTACGATCACCTTTTTGCTTTAGGCAATCATCAGTGCCTGACAGCAGGTCATCAGGCTCTAGGCTAACAGTTAACGTCCCAGTTAAGGCAAATTCATTAGATGGATTTTCCCACCATCACCAAGATTCCTTAAGTGTACAGCCAGTCAGTACCGTGGGTTCTTCAGGTCTTTGCAAGTCTGACTCATGCCTGTACCAGAGATGCAAGACTGACCAGATAACAGATATGTTGATTCACGAGACGTGGGCAAGTTCTATTGAATCTCTAATGCGCAAGAACAAAATCATAGCAGATGAGGCAGAGGCTGCAGAGGCAGACCAGTTTCACAGTGATTCCCCACCACATGTGGAACAATATGCAAACAGACTGGCTGCAAATATTGTTGAAAGTGGTAAAAATTTAATTGTTGTCCAGCAGGATTCCTTTGATTATACAAGCCGTGAACATGTGCTGGAAAGCAAAGAGCTCCAAAGCGCAACTCCGATTCAACCAAAACCCAAAAGGGATGGAGTAAGTTTGGATGAAAAAGAGCTTATGAAGAGCCCTGGACACCTCCCTGCAGGTCAGCACAGGGAAGTGCCTTTAATTCAGATAGAAACTGATCAACGAGATGAGCCAGATAGAGACTCAGAGTCCTTAGCTTCATGTGGCCCTTCTGAAAAGGAGCACCAAAGCAAAGAACAGCCTCCAGAAGCTTTTGATGGGAAACACATGGTTTCCAGTTCCCTACTAAATAGGTAAGTGACAAAACAGCAAATCAGCCCATTACTTTGGTGTTTGTTTTAATTTCCCAGTAAAAAGTATTTTGATATAAGGAAGAAGATCAGAAGAGAAGCACTTTTAAAGAAATAACAGGTTAAGTTCTGACTACAGGTTTCTAATGGCATAAAAGCACCCGATCATATATCACAGTGCCGATTTCTGGAGCAAGCTTACACTGAATATGACAATACAGTGGTTCTGAGATTCAAATCTAATACTGCACAGACAAGTAGTTTTTCACCCTACAGGTATTTAAGTCTTCCATAATCAAGACAGGAAAGATGAACAAAGTTTGAAGTTTCATTTAGCACTAGCTGATAACTCAAAACACAAAAAAAAAAGTCATTGTTAGCATAAAACGGAAGATAGTAGAATGCTTGTTTGCATAACTAATGCTTTGTGTACCTGGAAACAAGGCCAGATTCTGAGAGCTTGAAGTTCAGCTTTGTGTTTACAGTCTGGAGCTACAAGTAATAAAAATTCTTTAGTGGAGGAAATAAAATAGTAATTAAAAGCACCCCTCATCTCCTTTGGTTCAAGACTTCTCTGGTGGTATTTAGATAGAGAAAAGAATAAAATTTGAGTCACCATCTCTGGATGTGTTTAAGAAAAGACTGGACATGGCACTTAGTGCCATGGTTTAGTTGACATGGTGGTGTCAGGGCAATGGTTGGACTTGATGATCCCAGAGGTCTCTTCCAACCCGATTGATTCTGTGATTCATTTTATTTTAATCTCATTTCATGGAGTTTATACCACAGTTTACCACCCTCTCCTTACAGCTGTACTCCTTTTGTTGAGAAATCTGCTGCTCGCTTTGGTTAAGGCAAAGGGTAAGCCCAGTATGAGAGTGCAGTGCAAATGCAGAGCATTGCTGCAGATGCTGTGAGGTTAAGGGCAAGGCTCGCTCTCAAGGCATTGCCTATTTTTAACTGTACTTCTTCATTGTATCTGTTACTTTAATGGTACTTTAACTTGGAGCATTGCAGCACCCCATTATCTCAGAGTGCTAGAAAGAGTGCAGGTGCTGGTGTTAGAAACTATTCTGTAGCTCATTTTATTCTAGGCAGGGCTCTGTTTTGGCTTTTGACAAAGCTCTGCTTGAAGTGAGAAAGCATTGAAGTTTCCTGCGTATGGTAGCAATTAGGTGGATAATTATCATAGTGTAGCTATTCTTTCATACTGACTCTCCCCCACTAACCTTCCTCTTCCTTCAAACGCAACCTGCTTTTAATAAGATACATTTAGAAATCTACCCGTTTGGAATCTTCACTGTTTGAAAATGAAGTTATTTTTGCACAGTTTATGAGCCCCTAAATAACAACTTTTCTTCTGCTTTTGAAGCACAGTTCCCGAAGTGGCTATGGGAATATTAAAGCAATAGGATTGGTAGGGCAGAATTAGTAACCAGAGGCTAGACCTACATGAGCATTTTGGTTCAGCAATGCAGTGCAGTTCTGAATCAACCTGTCTCCACTTCCATGCATTGGCTCTGTTTGTGGCATGCAGTGCAGATTTCTTTTAAAGGAATCTTAACTGGAAGCTGCACAAACGTGTATCAGATGTGCTTGTGCCCCTGCTGGAGAGGCAAAGCTTCCAGTGGTTCTTCACATGGATTTGAACCACTTGTGGCATGGCTGTCTGGACAAAATCTAGGCTGGAGTAAAAACCTAAAAATATTTATAACATATATATATAAGTATCAGCACCAATTGCTTTGATCCACTCCTACTGCATGAGATTACTTGCTAGTGTAGATACAGGCACATAGAACTCCAGGCAAAATATCAAGCAGACATATAGTCAATCAGAAAAAAAAAAAAAAAAGGAAAAGGAAAAAAAAAAAGCTATACAGGCCTGGGGAAGAGGTCTTTAGCAAGTTTAAAAAAAAAAAAAAAAAAGAGAGAGTTGTTTCTTGTACGTAGGCAGTGCAACACACCCAGTCCTGTCACAGAGACACAGAAACCGTTCCAACCGACTGTTCAGAAGCAGGGAACTGTCAGTTCAAAGCATCACTAGTCTGAGATGTAATTGCGTAATGAATCAAACAAAACCCAAAATGCCAAGTAATGACGCCCATGAAAATCTCTTCTGTTTGGTCCAAGCATTAAAAACATGAATAACACCACTGCCCTGAGACCTGGCTGCTCAGTGCCTTCATGTTACTACAGACGATGAGTTTTGTACCTGAGGGGTCAGGGAGGACAGGCATAGTTATTTGACAGAAGTTGACTGCCTGGTAGAGCAGAGGCCCTCAGGCAAACAAGTCACTTTCTCCCTGTACAGGAGGCTGCCTCTCTCTCTTGCATCCAGCATTAACGCAGCAACTTCTCAGTTGTCCTGAAAGTGAGACCACAGCAGAAGGAGATATCCACAATGATATTGTCTCAGTATATTCTTAATCAAGTTAATTACTTGGGAGCAATAGAATTTTTGGGGTCATCTCTTGCTCCAACTGAAGACAGGGCACGTCACCCATAACTCCAGATAAACATCTGAAGGCGAGAACTTCTCTAGGGGGATCCTGCAGAAGGTTGCCAGGACACATTACACACAAAGCTGCAAATGCAGACCATCCAGTAAACATAACAAAACTACAGTTTTGCTGTAATTGTTATTCTGGTGCTGCAGTGTTGGATTTTTATATACTTCCCTGCCTGCATATCAGAAGTCCCATGGTAAGTCCCACAAAGTCCAGTTGCCATAAGTATAGTTTTTATTTTTTGTTTGCATATGTGTTTGTGGGTGCATGTATATGTATATGTGTCATATAAATATGTGTGTGTGACACATACATCAAGTGTGCAGAATTATAAAGCATTTTTCCCTTAACCCTGTATTTTCTAAACTCAGTCTGGGCTCCATATTCAGTCTGGTTTCTGACTACCTGCTGCACACCTACCTAGAAAAAGAATACCTTGTCCTTCCCCAACCTAAGCAGCAATGATCCTAAGAAACACAGAAGGCTAAGAGTCCTTAGTGATTCACAACTCACTATGCCTTCCTACTTCTAGACCTCTTTTGGGTCTACAATACTAACAGAGTACAAAACCCTGGCAAGAAACTTGTTCACCCATTAGTGTGACAGGGATTGAGTGCCAGTATATATTTCCAAGAAATGCTGTCATTCTCTACTAACACGTACCACATATTTCAACCACTGACTGGCTGAAGTGTATTAAGCAATAGGCCTGTGCAGTGAGCAGTTCTTTTTGTACTTGTAAAATCTTTTTGTACAAGTTAAACATTTTTAATGCATATTTTGGCATAAGGCTTACTTTGTTTTGTGTTTGTTTATAGCATTCATAAGAAGATTCTTTTTTAAGAGCATCTCAGACCATATGTTCAACTGGACTTTGTGTATAAATTATAAGCATGTCCAGTCTCTTGCATTTGTATAATTTTGCAGCTTGGTTGACTTTAATGAGCAGCATTGCCTGAAGATTGGTGGCACCAGTTTGTTTGCCCATGTTATAATATCAATGTGCCTTCCTTATCACCCTGCACAAACAGTCCTCAGAGCAGACCGGATGCTGAAACCACAGCAGAGACAAAAGCAGCTGAAGAATTTCCAAACCACCTCAGCAGCAGTGAAGAAAGCACTGGCAGCTGGTCCCAGCTAGCTAACGATGAGGACAATCCTGATGACACAAGTAGCTACTTACAACTCAGCGAACGATCCCTGAGGTACCCATACTGTCTGTTCTCAGTATACATTATGGTCCAATCAACCAAGCCAACGATTTGACTACCATGCATCAGGAATGAGGGTACAAGCTCGACATTTATTCAGAATACTGTAAAGAAAGCCTAATGGGAGAGTACGTATCTTTATTTTTAAAAAGGGAAAAAAAATTAGCCACATTCTCATTCTCAGCCAGGTCTTTTATTATTGGTGAGCAGCTAGATTCAGACGAAGAAAAAACTTCCTGGCACCACTCAAGTGCCTCAGTCCTACAGTGAAATGGCCATCAGACAAGATAATTGCTACAGTCTTTCCTTTGATTTATTTGCTACTATTTGCATAATGTTTATTTTGGCATCCCCTTAGCTGAGGTTGGCGAGACTGCTCTTCCCACTGGGTATCTGTGCACTGAGAGCAGAGAGAGCGAGCCCTGACCTGCTTAGACTGGCACAGGGGAGCACATCAAGAGAGGATGACCGAGTTCCCCCTGAGTAGGCACAAATTCCAGAGCTCTCATTGCCACATGCTGCTTTTTGTTCCTGTTCAAGTCAGGACATGTTTAAAGATGTTATCTAGTCCTTAGAGTTTATATAAAGTGATGTTAGTTTGACTTCAGCCTTTTCATGAATTCAAACTGAGCAAGGTTTTTTTTCTCCATGAGGTCTTAGATTAGGTTTTAAAATATTGTCAAGTAATTATATCTTTCTCTTGGGTATTAAGATGACAAGGAGGGAAGACGGTATGGTAATGAAGCAGGGAAGAGAACGAGGCTCTGTCAGAGAGCACTGTTGGCTAGTTGAAAAAAATACTGAAAACTTGTCTGTCAGTGTGGGTGAAGGTTCATCCCATTATTACAGAATCAACCTTTAACAAAGTCCTTGGTCTGAGAGAGCTGATGTATTGTGCCTTTTGGCTCTGCATTGAAACAGAACTTGCTACAGCAAGTCTGAATGCATGGCATGCTGACACTGACTCAGAAAATCCTGATGGGGAAAGGAACTGTCGATCCTTCTGATGTAAGGAAAAATACTATTAGTTGCTTTTCCAGTAAAAATGAAGTGGTTCAAGTTGGCTCGCCACACAGAACTTGTTTGTGCTAATTGACATGCAGACAGCAAATTCACAACCTGTTCATCAGACTATTACAATATCTGCATAAACATTCACTGTCAAATTTATAATGATATTATAGAGTGAACAGGTACTATTTTTTACAAATATTCTCAGATGCAATGCTTCGTTCTTGTGAAGAAGCCAAAGAGAGTACTTCTATGTATTACTGGTCCCAATGAGCACTGGCTTTCATTAAAATCTCAGTCTCTCAGAGTAGTCAGAAACCTAAGGGGCCATCTCTGTACCCGTGGGTTCCCTCAGACCCCCGACAGTATTTGGGGTATGATGTAATACACTGAAACTGCCGCTGGTTACAGGCATGGAGTCACCCAGCAGGCAAGTAGTATGATGGACAACCAAATGCCTTGTTATAACTCACAATATTCAGAGGTATCTGAATCTCTGAAGGTTTTTTCCAGGACATCTCTGTACCTGATAAACCTTCTTCTCAAGGACTCATGCAGACTGCCTTTTTGTCTGAAGCCAAACATTCATTGCATAAGCCATTCACAAGAAGAAAGTCCAGTTGCTTTTTTTTTCCTCCAGTTTACAGCATCACTTGATACATGTTCCATCTAGAACTATTTTAATAAAAGCCTAATTATTTTGAGCAGATTAGTGTGCTTCATTCTGGAAACCACTTGCTGAGCAGAACTGATTTTGTGGAACTCTGCATAACAGGGGCCAGCCTCCTCACTTTGCTTTGTGCATGAATAAATTAAAAGAAGACGTATGGAGACATGTTCAGTGCAGCTTGGCACTAATATTTAAACTTTTGCTTTGTCAGCAATGGCAACAGCAGTACAACTAGCAGTCTTGGCATTATGGACCTGGAAATTTATCAGGAGAACGTGCCATCTTCTCCTATGATTAAGTAAGTAGTCGCTGAAGTGAAACTTGATGTTTAGTCTAATTTTAACTGCAAATCATTTACGCCGTCTAAAATGTGCCAAGCCCTGCTTTGCGCCTGCTGCGGAGCCTGCCACTAGTTTCAGAAAAAAGCACAGGCAGGTGTCTGTGCAGAGTGACGGCACTAGACAGTGAAAGGTTACAGGAAAGCCCACCCAGGTGGATCTCTCAGGAGAATACGGATCCACCAACTGCTCTGCCTAAAAGACAGTTTTCTGCAGTATCTGTTTCCCACTGTGTGAACTTTCTTCTCCAAAGAACTTAAAGTATTATCAAAAGTTTACTGTAATAGCAAGTAAGGTCAAGCAAACAAGGATCAATTAAAGTCAAAGGAAAAAACATGATAATAATTTGGCCCAAAGTACATCTTATTGTTTCTGAGCTTGTTTCTACTGAGCATGCAGTAAAATTATCAAGAGATGTGCAAGTACCTGCCTAAAGATTCTGGTACCCTGAAACCTGGTATAGCCTGCCAGCTGGTGAATGGCATGATGCAGTCAGGGCACAGCCACTGCAGAAGTGTATGGAGTGTACGTCACGCATTGAACACGGGGACTTTGTGAAGTCGCTGACTTCAGAAAATCTTCACAGCTAGTTATCAGATATATATACTGCAGCTTTCCTGCTTTCAAGAGGCTCTTTTTTTGTAACAAATCTGGGCATGTGTATTTCTGTAGTTACATGCATTCTCTCCCAGCTGCCAGTTCAGAGACTAACCTTGTTAAAACATGCCCATCTTCACAGCAGGCAGCAATACCTCTGACACACACTCCTAAAGATGACTCCTCTCCCTTATATTTCCGAGGACCAAAAGGATAAATTTCTGACTCCCCTTGTTAGCTTTCAGGGGCTGTTCTCAGGTGTTAGCCAATAGGCGTGAGAAGTTTGTACTTTCACAAATCAAAGTCAAGGCACAGAATACATCTGCTCTTCAAAGAGAAAACTGGAAAAAAATCTGGTGGGAAGGAAGTTATTTGGCACCTATGACTCTAAGTCATGACAAACCACACATTGCATGCTGCCATTTTATTCTTTCCTCTCACATCTTGCAGTAGCTGCTACACGAGTATATATAATCTTGATTTTTTGAAGCCTTGGGGGAGATTCTGAAATCCTGTGAATGAGGGTGGTAAGAGTAGCATCCTCCCATGCTAGAAACAAAACCTTGCACTTGGAGCGTTCCCCCTGGTTGAGAGCAGAATAGGAGTCTGTAAGTGCTACCCCTCCAGGAGCGATGAAATGAATGCAATAGCTGTCACATCAATAGCGAATTTACAGCCTCCTGCCACGTGTACAAGAGCATGGACATTGTGTTCAGACATGGATGCTGAAGCAGTGACCACATGCCAGGAGTTTGTGTCCTGTAGTTTAACAAGAAAGAGATGGTACATAAGAAACGAAGATCTTTGGAAGATTTTGCAAGGTGCAAACAGAATTTGTTTATCCAAACAGCTACTATATTTAAAACCAGCAGTAGCTGAAATCATTGATAGTTATGATTGTATTTAACTGTGAAAGATAAAACTAGAAAGCAAGACGGGATAAGATTCAGCCAGGGAGTGTAGCACTGCAAAATGCCAACATTGGAAGCTCAGTATTTCCCCCCAGGTTGTAAGACTTGCTGTGTCTTACCATAATGTCATTTGCTTGTCAGTGTGTGAAGATACACAGATCCTGATGAAATGCAATACACAGTGTAACCAGTACCAGTACTTCATCCTATTACAGGAATAATGCTGCCATTCCTATAGCTTTTCCTGATTTACAGATTAAATAAATGAAATATATTTTGCATTTTATTATTTCATCCTATGTAACTTTTTTCTTGCAGTTTTCTAGGTCTTACATTGAGAGAGAAGTTTATCCATCAGGAAGAAATGTTGTAGACTGTTCCTAAATATCACTAATAAGCTTTGTTGTTGTTTGTTTCTAAGTGAATTGGTAGAAGAAAAGGTTTTCCTTAAAGAACAGACAGAAAATACAGAGGGTAAGTTGAACCGTAACAACTAAAGCATACCATTTGAAGTTAATGCAAGTAATTGCACAGTAACTGTTGGGATTATTTTTCCAGAAAGCACTTCTGGGCTTTCAGTGGGAACAGCCAATTGTCAAAAGGACCTACTGGTGATAAACTTTGATCTGGAACCAGAGTGCCCTGACGTGGAGCTGCGAGCCACCCTGCAATGGATAGCTGCTTCTGAACTTGGAATTCCAACCATCTATTTTAAGAAATCTCAGGAAAACAGAATTGAAAAGGTAGTATTTACAGAATCAGGCACACTTGTAATTCACTTTAATCACCATAGCAGTTAGGATTTATTGAAGTTACTGAGCTTAAATGCAGATGCAAAAACATCTTCATTACCACAAGGTGGCAATGCTACTGTTTATTACAGTAAAGGAGGAGAGGATTAAATGTGGCAGAATTTAAGGTATATGAAATCTTTAGTAGTATGTCCATGGCACAAGAAACAATCACCATAAGACCTTCTCCAAAGGCTCTGTAACATGCTTTGATAAGTCTGTTCACTTTTTCGTATCAATGGTTTGTTAAGTATCAATCCTCAAGGCAGAATTAACAGAGAGAGTCCTTTATGTGGCTGCATTTGAAGGGTTGCAGGTGGCTTATGAGTTGAAGCATGTAGCTTGAAAAATAAAAATCACACATACAAAGTTCTGCTACTCGGTGACAGTAAGAGCTGACTATGATGCGAGACGTAAGTTGGAATTAAGATTCCCAGCTTTGAGATTTGTTAGTCCTTACACAGGTTCTGCATTGCCTGCAACACCGATTATGGCAGCCTCAGGCAGGTCTGACCTTGTGCCTGACTGTTCATAAATTGCTACAGCTGGGGGTACAGCAGGGGCCTGACAGTTCCTCCTACATTTATGCAAGATCTACCATGGCCAAACGCGCTGACTTTATAGTCATTTTGTGCTGGCAGAAAATGATTGCTGCTCACCAAGGAATGGGCCCACTGCTGAAATGAATAGAAGAGACTAACTGCAAAATAAAGATAACCTGTATTAGCTCGAGTTCAGTGTCTCTCACATAACAAGAGTACAAGGCTTCTGCAGCAGAGCTGATCGAAAGTTCAGAGGATAGGCAGGATGGACCTATCTGCATAGGCATATCCTTACATTATTACTACCCTGAGAGACAGTTTTAGCCCAGGCAGTGATGAACCAGTGTTTCCAGTGGAGCCGTATTTGCAATCACACATCTGTTACCTGGAAAATTAGACTGACTGAAATATTTTGCATCATTGTATGGAAATTATGAAACACCTCCCCTGGCTTAGCAATAAAAAAAGTGCTGTGTGTGCCGGTACCCTTTTGCTCCTGGTCAGATGTAGCTTAGCCTCTGCCAGCCACTGTTTTGACAGCAGAAGTCTCTTTCCAGAGAGAGGCAGACAGATGCAGACTACCAGAACTGAGGAACCTTCTGAGGTACTAGTCCAAGCCAGAGCACCAAGAGCAACACCAAAGACCAAAACAGCCACATAGACTGTTTCTATTCCAGAATGATTAGTTAGTGCTCCATTGTAGGCACCACCAAATGCCACCTACAACATTTCAGGAATAACCAAAACAGCCCCTTTTCCAAGGTCAGCAAGAACAGCTCAAACCTTAAGGCTCACAAAAAGTGTCAGTATTCAAATCAATTAATGAAAACAGTGTTACAAATCAGTATTTTGGTCTTTTAAAATAATGTCTGTGGGAAGATCATTTTGAGTAGCAGACATATTGTTTGGTTTTCTTGAGTACATGCATTTGGGAATCATAAACATAATTTAAGATGCATTCAGCAGCACCATTCCAAATTGCATCTAATTAAAGAAACAGCTGTCAGCTTTACCCATGTGCTTTGGCAAACAGTTAATTCAATTGCAAAAATACACTAGAGAATAATGAAGCACATCCTGCCTACAACAGTGCTCTTGGAAATCGCGTGCCTATTAAATATCATTAAAATACACATTAAAAGTTTAGGCTTCAATATGTAAATAGCAAACAGCTACACTAACTAGAGACACAATATTTTCTTGTGTGGTTTAAAACTGGAAATGTAGAAGGAGCAAGATAATTAGATATTGATTGTGAAATTCAAAGAAATGAAAAGCTTTGATTTTCATTTATGTGCTTCAGAAAAAAATGGGACCAGATGTATGACACTGTGAAGCCCATTATTAAGTACAAAGTGGACAAAATTCAGGATTTTTTACAGCTGCTTAAGAATATATATTTAACCTCTGGTTTATCTGGAAGTTAAAAAAAAAAAATCAAGTACATATCCTCTCTGTGATTCAACCACAACTGTGACAAAGGTCTTCATGGGACAGAGGTTTACCCAGAATTCCCTCTCACCAGTTCTATGTCGATATTTAAAATACTGCAGCATGTATAAGTGGAAATACAGAAAATTAAATATAAATTAAAACATAGCTAATGCTAATGAAGAGGGTTTGTTTTTTTTTTTCTTTAAAATGGGTAGTCACACTTCCATTATTTTGACAGTGAGTTGTTAATAACAAGGGAAGTTGTGACCCTTTATCAAGCTCACTTTGTTCCTACTTTCATTGCAATAAATAAGAAATAATTGATGAGAGCAGCTAATTTAGAAAATGTCATGAGATCCGACCAGTCTTTGGGGAGCTACGGAATTTCAGAAATTAAGTTTTATAAATAGAAAGAACCTTTATGTTGCTGTGCAGTGAGTTGTGTCCACTCCCTCTTACAGCAGTTTGTGCATATTAATTTAGCAAAACATTAACCAAATCCTAAGCGTGTCTTGTTTTGTTTGTTTTTTTTTTTTTATTTAGTTTTTAGATGTTGTGCAATTAGTTCAACGGAAGTCCTGGAAAGTGGGGGATATCTTTCATGCCGTGGTGCAGTACTGCAAGCTCAGTGAGGAAGGCAGAGAGATGACACCAAGCCTGTTTGATTGGCTTCTCGAATTGGGTTAAGGAAGTTCACCTGTTCGGCATTTTTGTTTTATTCCAGTTTAAATAAGCAGTGGTTTGTGCCACGCACTGATTTCCAAACATCACTGAATAAAATGAGCAAAGATATACAAACTCTACAGAAACAGCACACACATCCGTTCCACAACTGACCAAGGAGCAAAGTGAAACCAAGGTGTATTGTGTCTTTCTGTATCACGAGGGACTCTTGAAATAGTGTGCTATAGGATGTACTGTACTAGGAGGGGATGGAGTTTTAGCCTTCTGAATTAATGGACTACACAGTAAAGGCTTAAGTATCTAATATGTTCCTTTTTCATCAATTTGATTAAATCAATCAGCTAAAATGGGATAGTACACTAACATTCAGTTTTAAAACACCAATATTTGTACAGTTTAGCTATTAGAACCAGTGGGTGTTCCAGAATACCTAGAGACACCCATGTCCCTAGATAAATTTTTTTTTTTTAAACCCCCATAGTCTGCTAAGGGGTAAATACTTTTGAACACTTCAGAACTTTGCAGTTAGACAACACAATAAAAAGCTGCTGAAAACACATTTTAGTTTCTTTCCATGTGACTATTTCTCTTCCACAGCTGTTCCCCATTCCTGTTTTCTTCTCAATGAAATAAAATCTAGACTCTCAGTTATTACCCTTAAAGTCATTCCTTTCCACGTGGCGGCAGTGCAGTTCAGGCAGCTGCACATGGTATGTCCCTGAACACAGCTCTGCGAGTCAGGGCAGCAGGTCTGTAAGCCCCAACCCACCACAGACCTGCCGCATGACCTTGGGCAAGTCATTTCACCTCTGTGCCTCAGTGTCCCTACCTGGTAAGGGGGAGTAACGATAGTACATTTGTTACCTACAGTGCTTCTATTTAAAGCACTATGTAACATGCTATGTGTCAGTTAAAAGCAGTGAAACAAATACTATTTTAATTTTAGTTTAATCAAATAAATTGTTAATAAGGTAAAGAAATGCATAGCTGAAAAGAGTACCATCTCATCATTAAAATGTTAATTTTTGTAACTTACAAGAGAGCAAAACGATTGTTAAAATTTCAGCAGACATACTTGTTTATTCTGGAGATGTTTGGACTATATGGGATAGTTCACGTTACTATAACATTTATAGAATTGTGTGGTAAGATATACTATGGTATTGTCTTGTTGAGGTGATCTGTTAGTATCATGCTCTTGATACGTTCTTTTGACTCTGCCAAAGAGATTGGTTTTGAATTTAAAGGTAAAGATAACTTATCAGATCACAGCTCTTCTGTGGTTTGTTTCTTTGAAAATAGTTATCTTTCATCTCTCCCTACCCAAATAGCGTAATAGAAAACCTGCCTGCTTTTCCCAATAAAATATTTAAGAGATGTTTTATTTTCCATATTATAGTATACGCTTCTGTAATATTTCTTGGAGAAAAAAAACCTATCCTTTTGCACTAAATATTTTTGAAAATTTTGAAGTAGTTTTAAATAATTTATGAAAAAGAGCCATATTCTCAATTTTCTCTTTAAAACCATTCCTAAACTTGCATGATTGCATCACTCCTTTGTTACAAAATACAAATTGGTAGTGAATCAAAATCTGACGTGGAACATTAAACAACATGAGTAATTCTACACCTACTCTGCGGTATACACAAAGCAGTGAAGGTCGCTTTAGTGTCAAGATAAAGGTCAATTTATCTTGCGTACACTGACCGTAACTGTGCAGTCACCGGGCCCACTCCTAAGAATTGCTGAACATCCAGTACTCCCACTAACCTGAGTGGCAACGCTGAATGCTCAGCATTTCTGAGGCTGAAAGTTTCTGAGGCTGAAAAGTACCAAGTATATTAGATTTAAAGTGCTTTGTTTGAGTTAATAAGTGGAAAGTGTATTTATTTTTAAACCAAATACAGTTAGTTGTCAGTATAAAGTTTTTTGCTGTGATAGAATAAATGTTTACTTATCCTACAAAGCACAAATATCATGACAGAGTTTTAACAGTGTGATGCAGTTTCTCTGTACAGTAGTTCTTAATGTTGCAAATTATTCAGAAATAAATTTATGTTATAATGTGTGTCCTCTTTGCCTCTGTTGACCTATTAAATAATATTTGCCTGCCATCCCTGTAGCTTCTCAAAGCTCTGCTTCTGAATGAAAAATTTGACCCATGGCCCTGACCAAAACAAGTCAGAGCAAGCCCCAGGGCTTACCTCAGTACCAAAGCTGTGGCTTTGCTCAGGTTCCACAATTAATTCAAGTGAGACGAGGGTAATGGTAATATTCTTAGTATCACAGGAAAATAAACAGAAATCACATGTTCACTGCTGAGAATGAGCCCCAGAATAATTCCCAACATAGCAAAACTCTGTTAGCGCTCACTCTAGCTGCATTCAGTACCTGCAAAAGTGGGCAGGGGGGTGGGGAGACACAAGTTCAAGAGTTTCTTCTGCTTGTTGAAGTTTGCACAGATATTTACTGCTCTACTGCCTCAGTGTAAAGGTATTTCTACTGCTAAACAGAATAGGAAACCAACCCTTAGCTGAGTAAGTCAGAACAGGACTTGTCCACCATTAATAAAGGCTGAAAAAAATTAAAGTCGACTTTAAATACACATAAATGAGAACTTCATACTACATACAGTTTTAGGTAAAAATCTCAGAGTAAATTAGGTGTGGTTCAACCTCTCTGTGTACACAAGCATGATGCAGGTTGTTAATATCATGAGGGCGTGGAGGGGGTGGCTGCTCACTGTCTTTGCCAATGTAAAAGCTAGGACCCAACAAATGAAACTCGTAGGAGAGATTCAAAGCAAACAGAAAGAGGGGACACATTATCAAATAAGAGGATGCAAAACTAGTACATAGGTTCAAGCAGGAGCTGGATAAGTACTTGAAAAAGATGCACCACAATTTACTAAATGAGACAAACCCTGTGAGCCTCAGGAGATGCTGCCCATGGGAGCAGCGACACGTTTCCCTCAGCACCTCCCGCAGCGCTGGTCCCAGCCAGGGCTGCCCCGCTCACCTTCTCACTCTGCAAGAAGGCTTCAGGGAAGGTCCCTTCCACCCCAGTGTGGACTCTACCGCCCACCTGATGTTGGCTTGTAGTTACATTAATTCAAACACAGGAGAATTACGTATTGAAAAATAAGTATTTAAAGTCTTCATTTTTAGTTTGGTTTTGTTTAGGGTGCTTTTAATGTTGGGATCGTTAGAAGCTGAAAAACTATAACCTGCCTCAATTTTGTCATAACGCTGAAGATTTTCATAGTGTCTTCAAGTAAATTAACCATTTTATTGTGATCTATGATAAAAATGGTCACCTGTTTACAGTTGTCCTATTAAATTCAGCAGGAAATCTTTCTGGAGAGGCTGATTTTACTGTTTCTCTGTCCGCTTTCATGCGGAGCTGCATGACAGACTAGCATAGGAACGTCGTCATGAATCCTGCACTCTGACTTTCAAAACGTCAGGGGAAAAAAGCCCACTGCTCCACTGAAATAAAGAGCCCACATGAGCTACTTAATAAATAAAACAAATTCCAGCTGAGAAGGAAAGCACATCCATACTGGCCAATTTTAATTCAAGGCAGAGCCATTCCAAAGCCTTTGCTAAGTATGAGCAAACTCATAATGCCACTACTTCAGTTTTTCAAACCCACTCTGAAGCCAGTCATCACTAGAACAGGCCCTCAGAAAGCAACTCGCAGCTGTACAGCATTTAGCAGGACAGACAGTTAAATTAGACAGCTGGACTATAATACTAATTAAAACAATTTGCAGTGAAGACAGGTCCAGCTAATAGATACTTTGCCCTCCTCCCAGCTTCAGCTGAAAATTAGACAGTAAAGTGCGGCAAAATGGAAAATAAAACCAAGCAGGATATTTTTCATATCCTTTCACTAACTACCCAGGAAATGCAAGTGATCACACAGAAGGAGCCCATTCACAAAAGAATTTGAATCTCAAGAGATGCAAAAAGCATACATCAAGAGTCCAAGTACACATCATATGCTTACATGGAAATCCTCATCCTGATCTTCTAAAATCTGTTCTGTGCCAGGGAAGTTACATGGTACAAGCTAAGGGCTTCTTTCCCAGAAAAACAAATTGTGTATTCCCAGAGGTACATACTGGAAGGATTCAGAAGTCTAAAGGACAGAAACAATACAGAAAATACAGTTTCCACTGTGACAGTCCTTACTAAAGCACGTTTCAGGAGTCTCCTGAGGCAATCCTTTTCTATAAGGCCACAGTGAATCAAGTTTGCCAGCATTTCAGGATAACGTTGAAAGCCACATCCCGCTCCAATCACTCAGTGATTAAAGTGGCAGCTTGGAGAGTGTAAGGTATGTAGAAACCAAATGTTTGTATAAGATTAAAAAGGCACCAGACAGTAGAGTTAAAGCACACACATAGGCTATTTTGGTTGCAGGGACTGAAGTGGAATTAGAGAAAGGGATCAAGCTGCTACTAGAGACACGCAATGATTTTGGCATGATACATCTATACAATGCACTTCTAACGTATATCTCTATAATTTGTTAAATCTACATATGGGTAAACCACGGTGCAGAGGACCTAACATCAAAG
Source organism: Nyctibius grandis (assembly GCF_013368605.1). NCBI lineage: Eukaryota > Metazoa > Chordata > Aves > Nyctibiiformes > Nyctibiidae > Nyctibius > Nyctibius grandis. The sequence continues at coordinate 17,984,503 of NC_090665.1, forward strand.
CATTTATATGATGGTACCTAGAGTACTACTGAAGTTCTTACAAGGCACCAAGTCAGCACACTTTTCAGCCGTACTGCAAATCACACCAGATGTGAAAGTATTTCACATTTGAGCAGGAAACCTGGATAACTTCACCTGAAAAGCAATTCTACTCACTCAGTGAATCTAGGGAGAGTCAGAAATAGAGCTCAGATGGCTTCCCAGTCCAATGCTTAGGCTATGAAACGTCAACTCGCTCACAATTTTGCATAAAAATAGGACAAAAGCTCGAAGACACAAGCTACTACAGTTGTTTGATTCACTGAATATCTAGCAGTACAAGAGAAAAAACATAAAGGAAAAGGCAACAGAAAATAACACAACCTGAAAGATGAAGCAAAAAATCTACTTCCTAATCACAGTCCAAAGATTTTTTACTTTGTGATGGTTTCACAGCAAGTCAAATTTCAGTTTTTAACTATGTAGCAGTATTTGTACACATTTCATTGCACTAATTTTCCTCCATTTTTGTTAGCCAGGAATCCCCCATGTCACACCGGTAAGTACAGGTGCAAACTGATCTCGGGACACAGGGCAATTCTAAAGTAAGACAGACCAGCATTGCCCTTCTTGCCCCTTTCCATTCTGGATAACCAATACACCCTTTTGATACCATAAGTCTTTGCACAAAACAACAGGAAACACCACAAGCATTACTGTAACTGTAATTAATATCAGCCACTCTGCCTACTGTTAAAAGTTTAATTTTAAATGGTCTACAGCACACTGCTTAGTTCTCCCATAACATGACACTACTTGAAACAACCAGGATATTTGCCAAGTGATGACAGGCACTTTTGTTTCTTCATTTACACACAAGGGTGCTGGCAAGCACTCGGAGATGGTCAGAACACATCAGCATTAGTAGCTTCCTATTAAATTTAACAACATTTAGAAGCCAAGTCCATAACCACCCAGAGATATACAATATAAACAAAATACCTTCACGTTCATTCTCTGCTACACACTTCCTTTCTTTCTCTCAGTCACCACACACACTTTGCTCAATCCTACCCTTTTCGCCTCTTCATCCTTCTTCCAAGGCTGCTGGAAGAGACCAGTAAGCTCTGCTCCTTCGCTACTCCCCTGCAAAGAGCAACTGCAGTTTCAGGTGCTCTGCTAGGAAGTGGGGAGAGCTCTGCACAGGTGAAACCTGTTGGCAATTGCTGGCGAGAAGTAAGCCTGGGTGAGAGCTCATTCTATCATGGTAAATAACTTGCAGCAGTTCCTCATCCACTTCTCAGTTTACGTCATGATCCTTGGCTCCAAATCTTTGATGTGCAGAGTTTCTTCATGCCGGCCATAATCTTTAGGCCAGGATTCAGAGTTGGAGTCGCCACCCATATTATTTTTTTTACCACAGGTGAAAATGGGAGAATGAGAGCTGAGCAGAAAGGAATGGAATGAATGGAAAGATGTGGGCAAGTATGAAAGGGTGGGGGTGAGCGGGAGTTTAAATGCAGCATGCGTGCAATAGTTAATAGCAATGCAATTCACAAATGGTTGCTGGTTTTCTCCAGAAATACCAAGTAGGACGTTGTATTACAAGTAGCAAAACTGGCATTTTAACTCAATACTTTATTACATGACAAAATAATACAAAACTACTCAATCCAAGTACATAACAACACCTCTTTCACACCTAAGAGTATTATGATGCTGTATTATTTTATTAAAAGGGTTACAAGTTTAAAACGACACACAAAGAAATGGGGCCATCCTGCAGGATTCATTCACACTAATCATGATTTCTCTCAGGTGACCGAGCTAACATAAGTTATCATAAGATAACATAAGAGCTCATAACTGAGCTCTTCTCAGTGGTACCCAGTGAAGAGGCAACATGCACAAATTGAAATACAAGAAAACATTCTATTTAAACATAAGGAAAAAAAAAACAACTTTTTTTTTCTGTGAGAGTGATCAAACATTAAGCAGGTTGCCCAGAGAAACTATGGAGTCTCTGTCCTTGGAGATACACAGAACCATGTCAGCCTGCTTGGTTGACAGTGGTTTGAGCAAGGGTGTTGTACTAGACAATCTCCAGAGGTCCCTTCCAACCTCTACTATTCTGTGATTCCATATCTACCAGACATCAGCAAAGTCAAACCTATGAAAATCTAGGTAACTTTTCTACCTCAGCAAAGCTGAAGGTGAGCAAAGAGGGTAAAAGAAAATAGATCTGAAAGACTGAGTTTATTGACTATGAAACTCACGAAGTAGGCATATACCAAACTGGATTTTTCCTTCTCTTCGGTCAGTGCCATATTCTACAGGTGTTATCCTTGCTCCCTAGTAATAAACACACATTGCGAAGGAATCATTTAGCTGTATCATACAATCTATACATTTTTGTTAACACCTACATCAACGATCTACCCAGAATGCTGAGGAGCCAGAAATATATTTTTCTGTCCATGACTAGCAAGAGACAGCAGGACCTACAGCAATATATTTAGCTGAGATCATCCTGCATCCCATATTTTGGTAGTTCAGTCAAAAGATCGAAGTAATCACAAACACCTGTTCACATCTTTTCCCCCTCCCATGACTTTTTGTCTGAAATGAAGGAAACCTGAACAGAGTTCAGAGGCAAATACACAAAAAGTGTGCTCCCATTTAAAAAGCTTTGCCTTTTGCTCATCCAGACCTCCCTCCCTGCAATGCATTGTGAGAAAATGGCTTAGTCACTGGCCTGGTGCTAGGATATGCCCATAGGAGAGGTGGTAGAGTATGCCCATGCCTCTATGCAAATTTGTTTATGGCCACATTCACTTAAGCCTCAGTTCAAAAGTGAGTTCCTAGCTTTTCTTGACCATAGTTTAAATCACCGCTGGTACCTGCATTTGGGATATGGCCCCAGGAAACTTTTCAGACTCTTGGGTTTTTTTACCATAACAAGATTTCAAATGTCTCTCAAAAAAAGAAAAAAAAAAAAGAATATATGCAATGTATGTAATATTGGAAATATGTGTGTGTATATATATATGGAATATATGTAATCACCTGTAATGATTGTATCGCCTTTGTAATTGAAAGCACAGGAGAATATCTCTTCAGTATGACCCTCTAATATCTGAAGGCAGTGTCCAGTAGCAGCATCCCAGAGTCGAGCTGTTTTATCAGAGCTGGCTGTTAGTATACGATTGCCTTTAGGGTTGAAACATACCTTTAAAAATATATATAAAAGAGTTATATTACTTAGCAGGTCAATATGCCTAGAAAAGGAAGCATATCTAGTGATTAAAAGATGAAAACAGAAACCAGCAACTCTTGCATTCAGCTTTTCGGCTCAAATTAAGGATAGTATTCCACTAGAGTCACCCTGGCAAACTGCTGTGGCTGAAAACTTTGTATATGTACAAAGGTCTCTATACAATGACCTTACTATAGGATCAAGATTGCAGAATATTACCCCCCAAAATCACAATTGCTTTACAACTGTAACAACTTTATTTAAATGTTATCATTATTCCAATGTAAAATTTATATATATTTTATTGAGTTCTACATTAAATAACACATCTCTGTAATACCAAAACTTCCACTGAAGGCAACTCATTTTGTAGTATGTCTTCATATTCGTTAAACTTTCATTGCCAAAGTTGCATGCATTTCCAGATAATCAGATATACTTTTCTAGCACTAACCGGACAACACTAGGTTTATTATATAATGCAAAATGGTTTAATTACTGAGGGCAAAATCCAATTTCCAAGTAATAACCTTCCCAAGTGATCACAGCTACACAGAACATCTGCAAAAACAGTTTGACTTCTCAACATGCTCCCAAATGAGCAGATTCTCGCTTCCAGCAAAGAAATCATGCCACCACTAAGGACCCTGATGGAAACTGTCCCTAACCCACCCCCATGTCAGCATGTATTCAGACTGCATTCCTCAGTGCATCTACACTGAGTGTGAAATATTGCAGTGAATACACTAAGTGAGGAAAGACTAGCCTTTCTGAACTTAATATTCTCTCAGTGGAGTGATTATAACAGCCAACTCAGTACAATGAAAGCATGGGAGCTTTGTTCACTAAGAACCATCCTAATTTCAAAATATTAACATTTCTATTACAAAATACATCAAACAAAAGCAGCGCAGACTGAGCACACTAGCTGGAAGCTAGTGAAATTTATCCATTTGAAAGAAAAATGAAAAGTTGCAAGCATTAAATAACAAAGTTTGAATATCTACAATTTTGGAAGTAACTAAATGTATTTGGAACTGAATTTTGGCATTCAAAATTGAGCGAGACGAGACTACCAGCAAAGTACATGAGCACACTCCTCATAACCCAGTGATTTTGAAACAGGCTTTATACTTTCGAGTCCCTTATGCACTTTTGAAAATAAGACACTCTGTGTATTTTGCCACAGAAATATGTTTTTTCTGTTCCATTCCATAAATCAGGTGTGCAGAGAAATGAAAAAAGAGTAAAGAGGAGCAGATCTGGTAGAAGCAAGGAATAAGAGTGATGGTAAAAGCCTCAGAGGCAATAGCCTTAAGATGTCATCAAGGCACTAAAAAAACCTGTGCTTATGCTGTCAGAGAATCTGGGGACTCCAAGGGCATAACAACACAAGTACAATTTAGGACAGGTCAGACAGAAGCTCTATTAATTATGATCATAGTGAGAGACCATTCAGACGGCATCTCCCTCTCTGCTCCCCTGTTCTCTGCCAAGAGATTGCGGAGCCCCAACCTATATTCTGTTTCAGAAAAAGGAAAGAGGTAAGGAAAAACAATCATTTCAGTGTTAACAAAGCCAGGTATCCATCCCTGGGAGGGCTGGACTTCTTAAGCAATTTGCTAACTGTCACAATTCTAAGGAATCAAATAGTAAATAACATGACAATATGGAGATATGGCTCTTGGTGGAGACTATAGGAGTAGCACACCCAGTATTATCTTAGCTCAGAAGCAGGGAGTTGGAAACAATCATTGACTAATAGCTTTTAGTTGAAAGGAATGTGCTTTTAGTAAAGATAACTTCTTAGCCAGGCCTCTCAAATATTAATGATTTTACCACCACATTCTTTAACAGTATTCCTGTGTGATGGGATAACTGGTGAACTGGACGTCACAGGTAATCAAATAAGAAAAGGTGCAAACCAGAAACAACTTACCTTTGAAATTTCACCTCCATGCCCTTCTAGCTTTGCAATGCACTTTTTTGTTTCTGCATTATAGACTCTTGCTGATCCTGTTGTAGTAGATTAGGAGCCATTTGTGATTGTTATGCTTAAGCACGCATTTCAATAAGAACATTTTAATAAGGCTGGAAGAACCTCATCGTCAGGTTTGATTTCAAAAGAAATAGAAGACAATCTTAACACAGTTTCCCCCAAGGATAAAATATGTCAAAACGTAGCTGAAATCTGGTTGGAAAAGGTTGACTTGTTAATGGTTTCTGCTGGAAAACTTCTAAAATGTGAATACAAATGACCACATAGAACATGGATGACTGAAGTCTGTAATTTCAGAATCCATGTACAATATATTCAGAAAGCTTTCATTATATTTCAGATATTTATTCTATTTAATAAGCTATTAATTATATTTAATAACCTATTGATTACATTTCAGGAAACTTTTTACATTGTCTTATGTCTCAATTTAGCAGCTACAGCAAATCAGATCCAAATAGTGCGCTCCATCCAGTCTGGTATCCTGTTTCTGAAAGTGCAAACCAAAACACTTAAGTATGTAAAAACAATACGGTATTGTCATTATGCACTGTCATATAACACTGTGCAGGTGAATACAAAAAACTATTTATTCTGATTCCTGAAAAATTAATAAGCATCCGAAACTGCTGCATACCAACAATAAAACAAAATTGCTTCTTTCACTACTTCTTTATTGTGTATTCTCCTGCTGTGCATTTGGAAATCCTAGTAGCAAATCCACCATTAAAATTCTAACTACCTTTTTTATTTAAGCCTGAATTTGAGCCACCCAAATCAAACCACTCAAAAGCTACTTACCTAAACATTTAAAATGCATTTCGAGCCACAAGTGAAATATTTCCCGGCAAGTTTGAAGTTAAAGGGGAAAGACATGTCAGATTGATCAAAGTGTGAAAAATAAGAAAATTTTCACTGGGGAAAATTTCTTAAGTTTAATGCCAAACTTTCTATAGTGCAACAAACATTGCTTGATCTATAGTTTCGAGTCATGATAATCCTCTCATCAAGCTACATTCAAATCAAAACCAATGGAAAAAGACAAAGGTGTTTTATACTACTATTGCAATTCTTATAGCAGTCACGGTCACTTCACTTACCGTTAGCAGAGGCAGTTGCAATACGCTGGCCAGCATAATCAAAGCAGACATCCAATATTTCATCACTGTGACTTGTTAACGTGGCTATATGTGTCCCAGTCATAGCATTCCACAGCTGCATAGATAAATAAGGGTTATTTTTTTGCTTATTTTGACTAATTTACTTGATAGCTATCTAGTTGATCCATAAATCAAAATGTATAGGCCATTTCTGATGTCTGACAATGTATTAACATGAAACCTAGATATAAATCAATAAAGAGTCAATGTTTAGTCAGTTTAATGAAGTCCTATATATTTTTTATTTCAGTGAATTGATTAAACAAGCCTTAAAATATATATTTTTATTTAACTGGAATTCACTGAAATGAATAAGCTTATGGGTTTTGCATTTAGTTGTAAATTCTTTAATGAATTACATGTACAGTTTAAAAGAATGCTTTTCCATTTACAAAAGATACATTTTTATATATCTAGTAGCTGTATTCAGTACATACTCAACTTTCTTACCATGCATGTTTTGTCCATTGATCCGGTGACAATGAGAGAACAGTCCCAGTTGAACTGTGCACTGCTAATCTCTCCACGGTGACCTATTAAAGTATGTAACATCCTACAAAAAAGAGAATTTAGATTTTTAGTGTGTATTTTGATATACACATATAAATTATAAGTAAGTTTATAAAATTATATAGTTAAGGTGTCAAGTCTTCACCATTTTATTCATTAAAGCAATTAAACGGAGTGGTACAGCTCATTTAGGATTCTAGTACTACATCAATTCCATTTTTTTATCTTTGAGACAGAGAGTCAGTAAGGAACAAAATGGAAAAATCCTCTCTTCTTTTTCAAAAATATTTTAGTGGATGTATTTTCAGTGAAATGTGATGACTTTCCAATGCCAGAGACAGATTTCTTGTATTCATCTATATACAAAGCACAGACAGCAAGTTTTTCCACATTAGTCTCCCATTATCCTACTTCAACGAACTGTAAAGAGTACATCTTTAAAACTCCATATAATCTAAACCTTTCATAAAATCCACTGACGATCAAATGGAACTTAATCAGGTACTTAATGTGAGCATATTTCCAAGTAACAAGCAAATGACAGACAAACTGAAATATGATTTCTAATCCTCATTAATCCTAAATTTCTTGCTGCACAAGACTGGCAATACTAGTTCCATTAAATTCTTCATCTTTAGCTGAATAGAGAGGGCACAATTAGCCATTATTGCTTCCTATGAATTAATGGCCTATAAGGCAACGAACCCTGAAAAAGATTAATTGATATATATATATAAAAGGATTAGTAAATTAGGTTATTATCACAATGCTAATATCACTGCTATCATTAATAGAAAACTGCTTTAACTAATGGATAAACTAATGACTAGAAAAACAACTAAATGAGTTTAAGTGACTGAAATGTTTTTATTCATTGCGTAAGATATATAAGGGTAGCTAAATTAATATATATGCTAAATGAACAGCAAAGCAAATCTCCTGAACAATTGAGTTTTCTATTTGTTTATGATAAAAAACTTGATTATACTCACATCGTTGTACAGAATTACTCCTTTTACTTTCTAACAATGTGAGGCCTGCACTGTATGTAACTATGTAACTATATTTTTTTTACAATAAAACCAAAAATCAATAAGTAGAAAATAACAGTGGAAAACTTCTTTATTTTGTGACCATATTATTTGGCCATCAAGACTGCTTATTGCAATACCTAATACCCAAAATACCCAATAAGGAAAAAAGTTTAAATTTAAAATTTAAAAGTTTTATTTTCCAGATTTCGAAAAGGCAGTCCAGACTTCAAGCTTCAACGTAAATATTCAATCAATAAGCAGAATAAAGAGCAATATGTGGAACATCTCACAGAAACCACTATCAGCTAAACAATTGGAAAGAACCCAGAAAACGGGCTTGTGAAATGCCATAAAAATTTTCCCTTTGAATTATTAAAAAAAAAAAATCAAAAAAAATCAGCTTCAGTCATGATAATACTTCTTTAGCCTTCTGTTTCCAGTGAAATTTAATATATGGATGCTCTAATATTTTCACCACAATTGCAAATAAGAAGAAACTGTCTCTCTCAGCATCCTGGTATCCAGCACTTCTGACCCCAGTTACAGGCTGTTGCTTTGTCAAATGAAACTCTGAAGACACCTTCAACTGAACTATAGCTGACTGTGGAGCTGCCATGGAGAAATTATTGACGGAATACAGACCTATATTACAAAAGTATGTTCCCCTCCTCCTTTTTTTTTTTTTTTTTTTTTAAATTCTAACATGTTATGAAGAAAATCTTGAACTTTCTTGAGATTTCTGTCCCTACATCAACTACCCTCAGGACAATTCTGGATACCTACCCAGAATAAAACTGAGGAACACAGACACTCATCAGTCAGCCAGCAAAATTAAAAGAAACTTCAAGTTTTGCTCCTAAGTATTTACATGCCAAACATTAAACTGTTGGTGTTGAATAAGCTCAAAGCTTACAGCATCAAGCCTTAAATGATGTATTATGTGTACGTTATTTTTTAAATCACATGATTACTCTCATTTTGAAGCGATACACATTGTTTATTACCCAAAGATATCACTATATACCCACATTCCTTTTATATATAAATTTCAGAGATATTTCCCTTGCTCTCACAAAAAAAAAAAAGACATGACCTGTGAAAACATAATAAATCATTATCTTCATAAATTACTTTGTCAATAATCAGAGCAATCATTTTATTATTCTACTTATACTGAGTTTCCAGTTGAAAAAACAAGTGGATTTGTCAGGATAACCCAAGTTCATATTTAGCTATTACATAATTATTTGTTGGCATCATGATCAAGACATTTTGTTCTCTGCAGTCAGAGGGGCCAAATTTTCTCCTCTTTATAAATTTATACTGACATAAAGGATTGTGAGAAGGAAAACAGACCCTCTATATTTTTTAAAGACAATATGACCAGACTAAATTTCTGTGACATAAAATACACTTTCTTTCTACTTTAACAGTCTGTTCCAAACCATGAGTTTCCATGTTGATAAAATATTTTCCTGTTTGGAGAATTCATCAGCAACAAACACAGGATCTGTGCATTCTCAGTGCCTCCTCAGTGCTCATAAGATGAAAATTTAGAAAAAAAAACATATACAAAAGCATTTCATGAGCAGCATTCCTTTTCAGAAGAAGAAAGGGAACAGGAGTAACAAATGATAAGATGAAGGAACGCATACTCTAAATGAAGCAAAAAATAAGGTCTGTAATTTGTAGCTCAACATTGTCTCTTTCATTTGTCATTAAAACATGCAATGTAAAAAATGGTATTTATTAGTACTTTAGTACCTGCCGGTGCCGACATCCCACACTGCTACTGTATGGTCAAAGGAGCCAGTGATAATCCTATCTCCAGTGGTGTTGAAAGATAATGCAATAATTTCTGCTGAGTGCCCCTGAGAGAATTTTAAAAAAGGAGTATGAGAATTATGACTTTTCCATTAATGTAGTTTAATATGTAGCTTTTTTTCAGCAGCATAATACTTCTAAAACCCTCCAATATATTATTCACTGTCCTGTCCAGTATATCACAATTTTGACAGAAAGATCTACTGGACTGTGGAATAGTCAATATCCCAACAACTGCAAACAATCAGGCACATAACTTAAGCAGTGAGCAATTGTCCAGTGATGTCATCAGTGCATATTTTCCATATTTGATTTAAACAGAATCACATTTGTTCACCAATACATACTGAAATCAGATGATTCATCTACAGTAAACTACAGTACAGCTTGTCATTGGTGGTGGTGGAGAGGGTTGGAAAAATGAATGTAAGCATACTTATAAGCAAAAGTTTCACACATTCCACTGCTCTTTGCTCTGCTCAGGGCTCTAAGGAAGAGAAATTAAAGAGGGAGAAAATGCCTTCCTCACTCTGTAGGCCACATACACCAAAGGAACCTTATGAACTACCTGTTACTCAGGATTCATGTGAGAGAAATGCATTTAAACAGCACGTGCCAATCTGAACCTGTGGAATCCCAGCAAGCCATGTAGAGCAAAGAGGCACTGCAATCTAGAAGTAACTGGATGGCTGTCCTCTGCTGGAAGAAGACCCATACAGATGTAGTGTCTGATATTAATGTTCCCAGAGTTACTTTATGTTAACGCAGAGGAGGTCATAATTTACAGTATAGCAAGATGTTTTAATGAGCAATGGAAGGCATTCTGATCTATAGCAGTAATGCTGAAATGAGAAAATCTGTCTTTTGATAAATAGGACTTCTTATAAAATACCATAGTAATACCTGGTAAAAAAAACTCTGCAAGTTTTGAAACTGTTGTAATGGTTATACTGTTATTGATCTCCGTTAGAAAACTAAGAAAGCAAGGAACACCTTTAAGAACATAAGGAAGGCAAACATACACTTAAAGTGACTAGTTCTTCTCCTTTCTCTATATCCCATAATTTGGCAGTGGTATCCATGCTTCCAGTTGCCACCAATGTGCTCTGAAGATTAAATGATAAACATACCTGTAGCAAGAAACATTGGATGGAAAAAGTGGGAAAGGAGAGTATTTATATACATTTTCTCAAAAACAAGGGTCGGGATTAATATTTTTAAACAAGACAAAAGTCTGACTTAATATTTTATGGCATACACAAAAATTGCAGAGTTCTTCCAACAGTTCACTAGAAGAGCAACAAATCCTTATCACATAGCTCTGGATGACTACTCAAATCAAATGGACTAACTGGCTGCTTTGCAATGGCAATGCATTCAAAAGACTTACTGGAAGACTTCCTGTATTGTTTTCTGAGCCTAGATTAAAATTCACTATTTAGGTGCTTCATTTTGTGTCACAGGGAGAAATTATTTCGTTCACAAAGTTTTAATGAAAATCAATACTGAAGCAGTTTGTTAATTTATTAACAGCACATAGATAACTGGCAGAGAACTATATATTCAGTATTGGTATCTGTAATACAATAGATGAACTCATGCCAGACAGTCCTCCCTAACACTATCATTTGGTAGGCTTCCTCTTGAACTTGATCAGTTTGGGGCAAAGACCCTCTAGACAGTTTTGTGTACCCACAAACACTCTCCGTACACTCACACTCTTAACAGGTGTCATTATCTAGGCCATTTGCCAAGGGTGTCCTCACAACGTCATGTTTATTTATGAAAAAGCAAGAACAAAAGCTCAACAACTTCCGTAATTCATTTTTCACATTAAAAAATCATGTACTCATCTTCCCATTCTCTGTAATTATTCAATATGATTGTTCTGCTAATAAAGAATAGGAGGTGCCACGTAAAAAGGAAAACAGTAGCTGAGGTCACTGGTGCATTTTCACTATGCCCATTTCTTTTTTTTTTTTCTTTTTTTTTTATATTGAATAACTATGGACATGCCCTTACCAGCAATGTATCATACACAATAATGGCCTTTCAGAAACAGGTCTCATTCAGAAAAACACATCATTTTCTGCTGGCTATTATCTTCTCCTAATTACTTGCTAGCACAACTCATAACACTTTGGGTCTAATCTAACCCCTGCAGAAGTCAGAAGAAATTGAGAGGCCTTTTTTTAGCTAGCTGATTTGTGGAAGCAAAATCACTGCAGCCTGTCTCAATAAGTAAAAATGTTTTCCATTGTAAGGGATAACTATTTCAAAGTATCCAGAGAATCAAAAATCCACTGAAACTAACCTCACCTTCCACCAAGGTAAAACACCATTTTCTCACACTAGTGATAGGCCTCGCAATCTACAAATTAAATTCCAATTGTTTCCAGAAACAATTTCCAGAAATGCTTTATTGAATAATGATTGTATAGCTATTTTTGTTAAAAAAATATACTCTGCATTGAAATTAAGCGTTTCAGTGGATTTGCCCTGATCTTTTCAATCAGAACGCCGTGCATCAAGATATTTGCTATTGCTAATAGGGCTCCTAGTGCATTGGAAAGGAAACCAACCATTTTTAAGCTTCAGCTGTTTTCAGTCATATATCTCTGACATTTCAGCATCCCACATATTTTCAGTTAACACACTTAAAATTTCAGAAATTCATTCTTCTATGGCTCCAATTGGTCCTGCACATGAACTACAGATCTCAGCGTGAAAGAGCAATACAAGCAATGACGTTCTTGTGTATTTAGTTCTGCACATGAGAGGCAATGCAAGATATTAAAAAAAAGGATATATAAACAAATCAATGAATAAACATGTGCAATAAATTGAAAATTCCGAATGTTATGGTATTTTTCAAAAATGTTTTAACATTTAGCAAACAAGGGAAATTGGAACAAACTAAAAATAAAAATATCTTTTCAAACTGTATACAACGTTTTGTTCTATTTCTTAAGAACTGTCAGGCTATCTTGGAGTGCAGAAATGTTCACAATGTCTGAATGTGTGAACAGATGCAGCAGAATAGCTGCCCCTTCCAATGTCAGCTCACAGGGACTTGGAACCCACAGCCATCAATGATGCTCCAAGGAAACATAAAGGAATAAGAAATGTCTATCAGTACTCACTATTTCTGCACTATGTCCTCTGAAAGTATGGTAACATTTTCCTGTTTCCGTACTCCACAGTTTGCAGGTTTTATCAAAAGATCCAGTGGCAATCTTGTCACTAAATGGAAAAAGTCCTGTCATTTTTATTTAGAAAAAAACCTCTGACTTCAAAGACAGTAGAACTCACAGAAACAATACTTAGTCATCAAAGCTTGCATGCATTTTGGTGCATTCTGCTGAAATACAAGATCCTGGAGCAGGATTTCACAAATAGTAAGGGAAAAAAATAGCAGACATAATGTTTCTAAAAGAGCCACCATGCCTATCTATTAGCACAGAAGTGTTCATAACTGATGACTAACCTACATTAGGGATGAAGTTAGCTGCTGTACTTCCAGATGTGTCTAAAAGTTATGTCATTTCATCAGATAGCATCTGTTAATCAAGTTATAAACTCTTTTTTATAAGTAGTTTACCCCAAACTTCAGAGGTCGAACTCCACTCCCACTGAAGTCAGTGTTGTGACCAACCGCAGTTAGAGCAAGACTGAACTACAGTGAGGCACTCAGAAGATGTAGCAAGGGACACTGTATTGAAACCTAAAGATTACCAGGAAAAAAAAGTTCTTTTTTTACTGAACTTTTAAATTAAAAGTAGCTCAAGGTTCTCATCAGGTTTTCGCTCGCTATATATTGCTTCTCCACTTCTATGTTACAGTCTAGTTATTGATCCTTGCGCAGATTTTTGTCATACATTAGTTTCTGCAAAGTATATAAAAGAATTTCATTAATTGCTTTTTTAAAGTAAAGAATAATATCAGAACATGACATTGACATAGCAGGTTCTAGGTTAGACAAAGTCTTTTCATTTAGAAGGAAATGATGCTCCAAATAGCATAAGAACAAGTCTTTAAAATTTGTTTCCTCATGATAACTGTGTATTGCTTAACCGATAAATAGGACATCTGACAATGAAAGAAGTAATGTGATCCAATATAAAAATAAGAACTAATTTCTCTTATTTTGCAGAGAATCAAAATGGTTTACTTACAACAGCTTCCTCAGGAAGCAAATGACAATGAAACTTCACTAGCTAACATGTCATTCCCTACACCTAACAGGTGGCAATTCTAACCTAGGGCAAACAGTTATTGCAGAAGCACAGATTCATATTTGACATTCACACAGCGGCACCCCTGTGGATTTTATAGAAATTACTCAACAGCTGTGGACACTTCTAAATCATGCCCTAAATAATAATGAATGTGTAATACCAAATGGAGAAATCCTCTTTATTACAACAGAAATGTCCTTTCTCTTTAACTGAAACAACACAAGCTGTCGTAAGTACTATATCTCACACCATATACAATTACATGGAGGCAGTAAAGAATTGTGAACATTCAGAACACAATCTGATCATGTAGATGTTATTGAAATAAATCTGTGTTTCAATATATTAAACTGACTCATACATGATTTTTTCAAGACACTGAATACCTAATGAAATGTATGCTTTGAGTTTCTAAATTTCATTTTAAAAAATTATAGCTGAAAACATGCTTGAATGTATCTCTTATACAAATAATATACAGTGTCATCCCATGGTGATCAGCTATACTTGAACTTTACAAATTCAGAATTTGTAAACTCTTGCAATTTGAGATAGTCTATTTTATGTCAAAGTTTGAGTAACAGTTCTGTATTTGCAAAATAACATGATTAGCAATTATGATGTATCTCAGAGAAAATTTATTTACCCATAGGGATTATTGAAAACTATTACATAGACAACGTTTCTGTGTCCCTCCAGTGTACGAAGCTCTTCTCCTGATGCAGTATCCCATACTTTGCAGGTTCTGTCATAGCTTCCAGTGATAAAGCTAAAGCAAAGAGAAATTAATTTCTGAATACAGTAAATATCTTACTGGCCCTGGTGCATAGTCAAATGAGTTATTTCCACAGATTTCAGTTAGCACTGTCTCAGGCCCTAAATCTCTTCTTTCTTTCAAAAATATAGATTAATGACCACAGAGGTTCCTTTTTTAAAAAATATTACTCATTAAAAAAACTTGTTTCTAATCTTTAATGTATTTCAACTAGAAAGCAAGCTGCTCCTTTCAAGACATGAAGAAAAAAATTATTAGGCATATGCCCACGGGGAAATCAATTAACATGAAATTCCACTACAGTGAAAATCCAAAATGAATTTGAGTCAAAGACTCTTTTAGCTTTTAGTAATATTCACTTTATTGCCATAAAGGTGCTTCTTTCTGAAATATGGTAATCATCAACAAACTATCACCTTGGAAGAAAAAAGTTACATAAATTGAATCTCACCTGCTACTTTTTTGCATCTCCCATTGGTTCTCCCACAGAGGCTTGAAATTCAATCCCCAGTCATGCTTGAAGCTGCTTATAAGCAGCACAGCTGAACTTTTTTTTTGCAGCAAGATAAGGGGACTGAAATTCCCTTACAATTTAACTTACAAATACAAAACTTCAATTAGTGATTATGTATTTTGACTTTGAAAACAACTTACCGGGAACCAGATTTGTTAAATGCTACATTAGTCAGTGGCAATATATGTGCTCTAAGTACCTGAAATAGAAGTGAGGAGAGGGAGACGAAAATAACATTTGATGCAAATAAAAAAAAAATTGCTCAAAATATTCACTAGGTTATTATTTTCTCCTCTTCCTGTCACATTAGCAGTTACAGCTGTAATACATTAACCCTTAACTAAAAAATTCCGCATGCCTCAGCAGGTTGACACTGCAGATACTATACAGTACTGATTTCAAATTTATATTTTACTTGAATGAACTCTCTTTTCCCCCATATTTGCTTTTTCTCCTCCTTCTCTGAGACTGGCAAAGTAACCCTAGACCAGAGCTAAAAGGGCAAAAACAAATGAGTGAGGAGACCATGCCTGGCGAGATCACTGATGAAAGAAATCCCAACTAATATTAAGCCTTATATAGTGAATCAAGAGATCCAGATGAATTGAGTATTTTGATACTTTCAGCTGGTATATGATTTTGTTTTAAAAAACAGGAAGACCAAATATAAGCTACATCTATGTCCTGTGAGGTCATAACAAAAAAGGCATGCAGAACCATAACAAATATACTAATTAAGACAAAATTCAAAGAAGGAATTTCAAATTTGATGTCTGCCTGTATTGTGTAGGTTACGGATGTCACTGTTTTTCTGACATTGCTTCTAAGATCCTTTAATCAGATAGTATATATGTTTCATGTAAATTATCTCATAGCCATAATAATACATATTAAGATTTATCAAACATAGGTGAAAATGGTTTCAGATACTGCCAATGAAAGCCAGCATGCCATAATACTTTGAAAATTACCAAAAATATATATAATCTGGTTTATGTTTGAATAAGCTGGCTACTGTATAGTAGGGTTTGCATTTAAGCAACTTTTCACCTATTACAAACTGGCTTCTGCTCGAGTCTAAAGCATAATAAAACCATAACCTAGGAAAGCACAGCAATTGCTGATGGTGAAGTAAAGGGATGTTAAAATGTTAAAAATACAGCAGTGGTCCACTAGGTCTTCTCTGTAGTGTGGGAATAATTTATGAGCAATGCCATTTAATGACTGACATATTACCAGAGCTTCAACTTTTTGTTCTTATCTCTAGCTTTCTCAGCTGCCTGTTTCCAAAAGGAAAACGAAAGGAGCTCAGAGATCTTCTACTCAGAAGAGGAGGGACTAATCAAAATGGAAATAACAATGGTCAAGCACAGGACTGAGAGAGAGAGAGGAAACGTATTTTATGTTAGAGAAAAAGCAATTTCTGTTCTCTAGAGAAAGTAAGACAAGTTGTACTTCCAGCTACAGCAGTGGGAATGGGCAATCAAGATGTGGAAATGACAAAAATATTTTCCTTTCTTTAAAACAGCCACAGTATACAAATATCTGCATATGAGAACAGATAACCACGGAAATCTATGGAAATTTGATCCATGACATTTTTAGGGCTCCATGCAAGCAGCTCTGAACAACAAACATATTTAACAATTATGAAAAAAAGGGGACGAACATGAGATGGGTTTATGTTCAGTTTCAGATCATGGGACTAATTCTGATCTTCCAATGCCCCATGTCACAGTTGCTTCATCCACAGAACTCTAAGCCAGCAAGAATTGCTCATGCAAATGATCCAATAATCAAACCCTAAGGCAATATTAAAAAAATGTACCTCGGTTCTGCAAAATCTGCTACAGCAGTCCCTAAGATAAAAATCTGCAGATCACTACAGCATACCATTGCTATGTAATAGTTTAAAACCTGAGACATTGTTACCCAAAGCTTGTTTCTCTGCAGGGTGCCTACCACAACACAGTCACCACAATTACTGGAAATAACAAAAAGATGGGTTTTATATACTCATTGAAGATTGTGCTCCAGCACAACAGGAAAAAACATTTGTTTCCAAACAACACAAACACATGGAACATTGTTTGGAAAAAAAAAAAATCTCACTCCCACCCATCTCATGTATTTTATTAGTATCTGAGAAGCATTTGATACTCATGTTTCATTTACAAGCCTTAAATGGAACTGAAACATAAAACAAGTTCTTTTCACACACTTCTAACTACTCTTGAGTGAAGGAAATAAGCCAGCACTGATTGGATTTGCCTGCCTCTAGCATTTCCAAATACAGAAGCTCAGACGTGGCACTATACCCAACAAAGAACAAATACGTTATTTACACTGAAATTTGAACAAGCATTTGATGACTTGTCAGTCTCTGTAATGAACAAACAATTTTAAAAGCTTGTGAAAAGCAAGGCATTAGCTCAGTTGAGACTGTCTGTTCTTAAAACAGAACAGAAACTTTTTAAATTTAAGATGCCATATTACATAGCACTGTTTCCAAGGTTAAGTACACAGACTTTTGCAGAATTTACCCAGATGTGTACTGTTGGTCAAAAGAACCCAAGTTATACCAAGCAACATGTAAGGGATTTTTTTAGCCAAATAAACCAACACAAAACTTCTCCCTTTTCTCCTTAAATTTAAGGTAACAGTAACATAGCACTGACCAGCAATTTTTAACAGCTACACATTGCCATCTGCTGACACAGTAGAGATACAACACCTAATTATTTCAGATCACAACATGCAATCTCTGGAATTTTAGACAAGGGTATGAAAATATTTTGGGCCTCTCCCAGCAGCCAATTTACTTGGAGTCTATCTACATGTTTTGTTGAAACATAACTATGGGTGTTGCTAGTCCACAGAGTCTTATTTGACAAATAAGAGAACTATTTCTCTCCATCCCAAACACACCCTTCTACATAAGCCTGTGTAAACAGTGTCTAGGAACAGTTATACCTCCCAGCCTTTCGGGGGAATTCCTGGCAGACATAACCAGGCCAGACTCAGTCACTCTAAACAGTGCAGAGGTGATTGAAAAGAGACAAGAAATTGGTCATAAAGTCCAAATTTTGCTCTCAGGCACAACAGGTAGCAGTAAAAACATACAACATCACAACTGAAACCCCCCCAAATGCACAAAGTTATTGTAAAGATGCTTCTGACCTTAAAAAGATAGAATTTGTGATCCTCTTTTTCCCCTAGCTTCTCTTGCAATCTTCGTACTAAATGTATGACATGTTCCTTGCACAAAGCTGTGATGAGAGGTTCTCCTTTTCCAATTTCTTCTACTAAGGCTATGGCATCTGTGCTAATTATGGGGAAAAAAAAAAAAAAAAGACAAAAAAACCCACAAACCCAAACCCATCAGATTTCATCCTCCAGCAATAATTATGAATGTAAAACCAAGAATATTATTTACTTGCAGAGAAACTGAAGTAAGCAATTAAATTATATGCATTTATCTCATTCTGTAATGGCTTAAATAAATATGGATAGATCTTTCTTGGTTTCTATATTTCCTTCCCTCTTACTAGAGTTGTTCAGTAAGACTTGTCTTTTAAAAATTCTAGCTTGGCAAGAAATTTACCTTTTCAAAGGGTTTCCACAGAGGGTCAGACATGGGAAATGTGTATCCAAAACTGATAGTTTTGGAATAAATATCTAATTAAAGTGAAATTTCATGAATTCCAAATGAATTGCCCATGAAGTAGCAACAAGATAAATTATATATGGAAAGTTTTAAAATTATCTCTGTTTGTGGCTTCATAAATCTATGCCTGTTCCTATAACTCTTAGTTACGATAATAACTTCCAAAACATGGTCTGCAGTCTGTTGGTGTCCATGGAACCCCCAGGAAGTGGTTCACAGCTAATCTGTGGAATTGGAACAGTTTTCATATCATCAGATAAACTGCTGATTCCTGGCCATCCATGAGAAAATGAGGGTTGACAATACCCAGCAGTCAAAGTGCCAATATACACTTACAACTAGTCCTAGCAAGAAAGCCTAGCATTTCTGTTGGTATATAAATTATTGCAGTCTAAAAAGGATTTTCTATATCAGTCCTCTAAACGGGAGCCACTAACATGCCCGTAAATTAGTACCCTCTTGGGGTTTAGACTCCTGTTAAGTAATACCAGACAACTTATTTCTTTGACAAAGTGACTCATTAGGTTTTATCCAGAGTACTAAGCTGGACAGTTCCAGGTGGACAAAAATTAATAATTTTTAAATTTGGATTTTTCATCTTGCATGTGCAGCCTGCATTGCCTACTATCTTTGGCCCACATGCAAGGACTCTTCCATATCAATGTTGGTATTAAGACAATCATATTACTTTTGCCTAATAAACTCCATGGATTTTGGCAATATTATTTAATGGCATTTTTTTATCTTTCTGAAGCTCTTCCTCCCAGAGCTGGCTGAGTAGAGCACGTAGTCTGACTACCATGACTGAAACCATATTAATGCATTCAGATTTCTTTTTGGTTTTTCTTTTTGGTGCCTAGAGGAAGACGTTAGCTGGAGGAAAACAGAAGAAATAGTCTGAGAGCTGAATAAAACTTGATAATCTTTCCATGGTGTTTGATGCCAGCCAAAAAGTTCTGTGAAAAAATCCACTAGATATGACGTGCAAATCCATGTAATTTCCATACTTTTTTTGTGTACAAATAGCTGACAGGAGGCAATGAAGTAGACGGACCCAGGCTTTTCTCAGTACTGCTCACTGAGAGGACAAGAGCCAATGAGCAAAAATGAAAAAAAATTAAGGAAATTAAATCTGAACACAAAAATACACTTTTTTGCTCTAGGGTGGTCAAACACTGGAATAGGTTTCACAGAGAGGTGGTGGAGTCTCCATCCGGGAGATAATTCAAAACCCAACTACACGTAGTCCCGGTCAAACTACTCTAGCTAACCTTGCTTTAGATGAGCTCAAGAAGTCCCTTCCAACCTAAACGATTCTCTGATTCTGTGACATGCCATTATATCGTGCCACTGAATGCACAAAATAGCCAGTCAAATAACCTCTCAAGCACTGGCGCACATCACATGTAGCAGTGTTAAAGCTAATTCGGCATAGTAACTTGTGAAGTCAACATTCTCATTACAACAAATTCTTCCTATTCCTCACAAGGAACACACATGAGAGTTTCGGATTGGTGCCTTCCAACTGTCTGAAAGCCAGAGGCAGAGGTTACTGAGTATCGTCCTCCACATAGCAAGTCCCATTTGCTTCCTCATGAAGTGACCTCTGCCCCTACCTTACCTAAAGATATCCTATCAAACTTAAATCTAAACTTGACTTTGAAATACGTTGTATTTTTTATTCTTCAGTTAGGCCAATCCCTGATTTTTAGATATATATCAAGCTCCTCCAATTTCTTTCATCATCTGTAGGAGACTAGAAAATCAGATTATGCACTCTTACTTGTTCTTTCAAAGCAGTCAACTGCAATTAGGTTTGCAACAAAAGAAACCAGAAAACTTCCATTACTTGCAACAGAAGCAGATGCTTGGCTTCTCCAGACAAACATGAGAGGGAACTTGCCTATCTTACACCACCTTACCTATGGTTGTTATGAGGGTTAATTAACAGAAGAGATCTGAACTGATGTCTAGTTGTTATTTTCAGTTATTTCAACAGAGGGCATTTAAACCAATGTAAATGGGGGCTGAGTTAGACCCACTTTTTGAAAACATTCTGAAGAGCAGAAATACTATTACAGGACCTAAGAACTAGCTGTCATTCATCACAACATTACAACGTTAAGCGCTGCATATTTCTGCTGGCTTTGTACAGGCATCTTGATAATCATAACTATAAGCAAAAAGAGGCTTCATCTCTGAACAGAAAAGCGTGATGGTAATAATCAGCTGGAATGCAAGATACTGTATTTAAAATGGTAGGAGAATGATTTGACTATGTTATTTTCTTTTCTATTTGTGTGTTTTAGTGAACAAAGACATAGCTGACCTCAATTATGTTTAAAACAATCAGTCAGAGTTGTGTATGAGCATGCTATAAAACGGCAGAGTGCTGTTATCGGAAATAATATCATACTTACTCAGGTCTAAGATTAAGTAGATCTATAGATTTGGTCTTCGGCTCACCACCTTGTACATATTCCAGAATAATTCCTTTAAAAAAAAAGTGATAAAAAGATCTTAATGAGATGTCTGGGACTTTAAAACATGCGCTGTAGACAGCAATGTTTCCACTTTTATTGCTCTACTGACTTCAGCAGACCTACTTCCAGTTCTTGGAACTAGAAGGAGGTTGGCTGTCTTGCTGAGAGTTAGCAGGGTGATGAACAACTCTGATGTGTTTGTATGATGAATGAAAGTAAACATTATTAGTTACAAGCCATTTTCTATTCTGGAAATGAACGAGCTCCTTTTTTCTCCAACAAGTTTTTGCATGATTTCATCAGCTCTATTTTCAAATAAGTTGTCCTGAAGATACTTGCTGTAGTTTGGTGTTCCAAGGAGCCTGGAAAACATGTTTTACAAAACCTGTCATATTTACTTCAGTGTTTGCAAAGGCCTGTGTGCAGTAATGTATAGAAAATCATAACACACTTTCCATTTCTAGGTAAGCTCTGGCATCTCTGCACCTTCTACTGAGCTGATGTATTAAAATGTTTAACCGCATTGCTTCCTGTTTTGAAATAGTTGTCAAAGAATTCTGCTGCTCCTTGGTTTTCTGTGGCAAAGGATAATTTAGATGAATTTTTGTATCATTTTGCATTTTACCAAGTCTGTAAGAAAAGTATTTAACTTGAAAGAAAGATCATAGAATCACAGAATCGCAGAATGATTTGGGTTGGAAGGGACCTTAAAGATCATCTAGTTCCAACACCCCTGCCACAGGCAGGGACACCTTCCACTAGACCAGGTTGCTCAAAGCCCCATCCAACCTGGCCTTGAACACTGCCAGGGAGGGGGCATCCACAACTTCTCTGGGCAACCTGTGCCAGTGTCTCACCACCTTGTTATTACAACAGATCTGTTATTACAACACACTTCCCAAGCTGGCCATCTCCATCTTGTTTCACTGCTGAAAATTCATTAAGTCTCCTGACTGACTTCATGATAAATGCTGAAGACAGCTCAGCAGCCTAGCTTTTCAAAGACTGGTTCTGCTCAGAAAATTCACAAAACAAAGCAAGAAAAAATAAGAAATGTGGCAGCTTTTTGCTAAACAGGCCTTTGGAAAACGCATATAGATTTTTTTTGGTGTCAACTACTATCACTTTTGACTTTTCACACTCCTTACTGTGATGCGAACAAGACTACCTTGATTTCGCGGGGGTGAGTCATTAATTACAGCCCCGACCGGCGATGAGCTGGAAGTCTCTCAACAAACCGCAGTGCCAAAATACCCGCACCTGAAGTCAATCCAGCTGCAGGTGCGCGATCCACCCGCTTACCCCTGCCCTAGCCCCGCGACAGAGGGGAGGAAAACCTCCATTACAGCAGGCCCCCCCGCGCCTCCCTGACAGAGGCGCCCGCCTCACGCCCACCGGCAGTCCCCACGCGTGGCCCCAGCCCCGCCGTGCCGGCACAACCGCTGACAGGGCAGGGAACTGGCCCGGCACCACATCCCTCCGCGTCCCGCTCCGCACCCGGCGGGTAGTAGCGCAGCAGCAGCCGCCTCAGCCTCATCCTCCATCGCCGGCCTCGGCCCGCTGCCACGGCAACGGCCAAACAGCGCCTGCGCGCATGCGCCCTCCCTCGGGCGGGAAGGGCCGCGGCGGGTCGCGGCTGCGTCAGATATGGCGGTGCCCCTTCAAGCCCCTCAGCCCAGTTCTTGGTATCCACACGGCTGGAGCGGCGGGGAGGCTCGGTGTGGAGAGCTGGCTGCCAGCCACGGTGGCTGCACAGCTGAGGTCACCGTGAGCTCATATGGCAGCATGGCACTATTTTATTTCCTACTTTCAATTCTTTTCTATGAATTCATAACATTCAGGGCTTTTTACTGTTATTTTCTATCAGCAGAACTATCCATTATAACTTCAAGATGTTACCAGAGTAGTAATAGCCAGCTAGAAGCCCATCACTTTTTATACAAATTCCAGCTTGCTT
Organism: Nyctibius grandis; assembly: GCF_013368605.1. NCBI lineage: Eukaryota > Metazoa > Chordata > Aves > Nyctibiiformes > Nyctibiidae > Nyctibius > Nyctibius grandis. The sequence continues at coordinate 18,007,899 of NC_090665.1, forward strand.
TCTCCCAGGTGCATAGCTTTATAATTATCCCTGCTGAATTTTCTCTCTCTTTTGTTGTCATTTCTCTTAGTATTGCAAGGCTTTTCTGCGGGTTTTCAGTCAGCTCATCATGACTACCCTGAATGCCATCAGCTAGAACTGCTCGCACTACATAATTCATACAGAGCTGCAAGGGCGTCCGATTTATGCCATAGAAAGGAAAATACCAGATCTTAAAAGGCTGGAGTGCACTAAAAAATGATAAAATTCGGAGTGCTAAAGAGCCACAAGTAACGGCGTAACAAATATATGAATGTTATTTGAAAAGCAAATAGTCAATGACTATGGAAAACAGGCAAAGATTAAAAAAAAAAGAAAAAATAATCAGCTTAATTTTTATAGAGAAACTCAGGACAGATACGTGAGTATGAAAAAACTGTTGCATCAAAGACAGAAGAAAAAATACATTTGAAAATGTGGAATCATTAAAAATTAATGTATTAATAGAACTAAAAATTTGAGTCAAGCTTTGTGCAGAAATGACTGTAGAGCATCCATAGGCAGAAGCAGTGAACACATTTTCATTTAGTAAATCTCCTCATAGCCCACATCGTTGGCAACAAGTCAACAGAAGACTGTCCCGGTCAGTGTTTAACAATACGTGACTTCTTCAAAAATACCCGTGTGGCTCCCTACAGCGTCACTTTGAAGACAGTCCGTTGGTCTTTGAAAGCCAGGAAGTAAAATACAATGGCCGATTCCAGATTTACTCTGGGACATGACTGGGGGACAAAGTGGTCTCGAGGTTTTTCATTCCTATCTGTTTGTTTTAATCTTTTGTCTTATTTGTATGTGGAAAGTCTTGAGGCAGATAAATATTTTGGTTGAAAACAAATAATCTGAACAGCTTTTCAATTGAATTGACTTACTTGAAACAAGCCTATTCAAAAATAACTTTTTGAACAACCTCTGGTCTCAGTGGTCTCCAGTTTCTTAACAGCTTTTTGTATTTGCTTAGCATAACGTGTATCCACCCAGGTCATAGTTTGTGGATATAAATATTTTTCTGTTCTTTTAACTCAAGTGGTGTCACCAATGAACATGGCATGGGCACTGCTTCCTATGTTAACACCTTCTTTGTTCTTCATAAACACACATTCACGCAGCCTTTCTGGTGCCTTCAGTGTTACTCAACACCAACTAGAAGTATTACATTTAAATTTTTCAGTCAAATTTAAAGGTTTGATACTTCTCTACAGCATAAATGAGTATCTGCAGTTCCACTATAACTTGTATAGGAAGCATCACTTCAATTCTGTACTTCAGGGTTGAATTTGCATCATTTAATTAATTATTGCGATATTCTGGAGCAATCATATTTTCAAGGTTTTGCATATCATATGCCAACAAGCTTGTTTTTGTGTTTGCTTTTCATGAGACACAGAAAGGGCAAATGCAGCCCAGTCTAAACAGAGGAGAGGGAAATGGAAAGGCTGCAGAGCTCCATGATGGCAGTTCACCACGTTCCCTCCTCTTTCTTGCTGTGAATCTCCATCTGAACATGCACACCTCACAGCTTGTCATCACCTGGGATTAAGAGGCAATAACGACACTGGAAGATGATAAATCAAATCAGGCCTTGTCTCTCATCTCCTTTTCTTGCTTCTGTAAGCAGAAGATTCAGGAGCAGTGCAGTCATGACAGAAATCAGTCCCTCTTAGCTCTGGGCCTGCTCTCCAGACTGTCCCAAAGAGGCACTACCATAATGGCATTGTTTGCTCTGTTTCTATACAGTAACTAGAAAAAATTGCTGATGACCTGAGCAGAGGACAAAGAGCTAACACTATGCTGAGATGAAGTTTTTCCCAGAGTGCCACCCAAGACAGGCCTGTCTGCAAAATAAATATATAGGAACTAACAGTATGTCTTTTCTGACAAAACAGAACCAGAGTTGTAGCACAGGTAGGATTATCTAAGGTGATTTTAGGCAGCAAAGGGAAAAACTGTAGTGAGGGAGTGAAGGGAAGGACTTCAACACTGCTAATTACTTGAGGACTAGGCAAGCAAGGACTCTGATGATAGGCAGACTGGGCTGAAGTCCATACCACTAAACTTTGTCTGTTAAGCAGAAATGCAACTCTTTTTTAAGTTCAGGGAAATGGGCAACTAGGGTACACTTTTAGAAGGAAAATTTTTAGACTGCTGGGGCAAAATTGTTGCTCTGATATTTCTGAGCATCCAAAGACTGCACACAGCCTCTAAGCCGTGAAAGACCGTCTTCGAAGAATCTGCATACACACCGTAGAGAGTTCAAAAATATCTACACTGGAAAGAAAAATTAAATGCTGAAACATACAACCAGGCTCTCCAGCGATTTTTATCTCTGGATGAGATAATGAGCTTTTATGTACAGAGATCAAAAGTATTAATGTTATCACCCTGGAAAGATAACTTATACATCAGTTTCTCCCTGTGCATTTTTGCTTATGTCAGCAGTTTGCCGGAGTGGCAGAAAGTTAAGATACTATAAACCTCACTATCAGTCAATATTCAAAAGCCTTTGAAAGGCCTCAACACACACTTATCTAGAGTGGTGGAGACAACTGTGTTGGACAGTATGAGGCAAAGTCAATACAGTTAAAATTAGGAGCTTCCTTTTGAGAACTCTGGGTTCTTCCTGCCAACACAGGTCTGAAAAATCTAAGAAGAATAACAAGAAGAAAGTGTTTCTGACTCAAACACACTCTTGCTTGCAGAGAGGAGTGGGGTTTAGGCTTCCTGGTTTAAAGCTGTATCATGACCCACTTGTTCTGAAGTAGGTCAGTCTGCGGTACGCTGAACTGAATCAGAAAGGCCAGCCCAAGAGTAGTCTGAGTTAAGGGAAAGATGTAAAAAGCCACTTCCTATTTCTGTTATGTTAGTAATGGGTGCAGTGAATTTTTACTAAGGGGAGCTTTTGCATGCTGTCAAATTTTTTTTTCTCACATGCTGTCTTTTCTCATGATTGTCAGGTCTGTCAGATGCAGAAGGACTGTGATATTTCCTTGTTTCTGCTTGCTGAGTTAAAAGGGTTTAGGTAATTTTTTCTAAGGTTGTTATATTCTGGCGTAGATAACCTGCTTCCTCTTGCCCAAACAGACACCACTATACACATACATACACTTCTCTGTGCATTGTTAGAGCTCCTTCTCACTTCTGCTCTGTTATTTCCAATGCTAATCATGACACCACAGCCATGAAAAATGTTAAAACTATATTACTTGTATAAGGAACATGATCTTCTGGGAGTTTGCTAGGTAAGAGCTATTCTGGAAGAAAGAGCTGGCAGTGTGTTATAGAACAAAGTACTCTCTTTCCCAAAGGTTGTTTTTCATCTTTGCATGGCTTTTTTCATCAATTTAAAGTTATCTTGAATAAAAAAAAAATTACTAGTTGCTATTTGCCCAGAAAGTGTCACCTACAAGTTCCTGTTCACATGAGTAGATGCATGTGTTGTTTACCTACAGTGAGATAATAAGTACCAGAAAGGAACAGTAGTTCTCTTCTTTCCTCTTCCATTTGTGACACACTGCTTACAATCCCATGCAGTCAGGCAGATTCCATACACTCTTACTTGTTTCAGTCAAATTTTCACTTAGCTGAAGTTTTTCTTTGCTGTCCACTTTTTAAAGGAGAATCTTTCCTCTTAACTTTGCCTTACCTTGATGGGTAGACCTGACAACAAAAAAAAACTCAAAGCAAAAAAACCAATAAAATATATTTATCTTACCCTCTCTGAGAAGAACTCAGAAATGCCTTTAATCTTTCTTTCCATGGTCCAGACTGTGGGGGGCTGAAGGCCTTTTGGTTAAGGAGAGCTCTGTATCATGCAGTCAAGACGGCAAAGCTGAGGGTATCAGGTAATTACGCGTGTATTCTGCAGTCAGATTGTCTGAGCTGCAAGATGAAAGCCAGTGAGTTATCCGGATGCACCTAGTGAGGAAAATAGAGGAGCACTTCTCCTACACGTACCTAACACACAATTGAGTCAAACCACTTTGAGTCAGGAGGAAACAAAAAGCTCATGATGAATAACAGGATTTCTAGTAAGTCTACAATAGAATTGAAAAAGATAAATAGTGAAAGTCACTTTGTTTTAGAAAAAACAGCTTCATTTAAGTGGAAGTGTGTTCATCTCACCATTGTTTTTAATAAAACAGTCAAAATAACTCTGTTGGGCTTTTATATTTCATTTTTATAATGCCAAAATTCATTAAGCATTTCATATAAACCATCATGTTTTCTACATATCTATATGCCTTCACTAAGTGTGGTAGTCCTATTGCATTGTCTCTGTGTTTCTTGTTTTCTAAGTTTATTTACCATCATTCTGATGTACTTCATATGGATGAGCAAAACAATATATATGTATATCAGCCATTCATTGTGATTAGCATTAATACAGCACTACCCACTTTCAAATCCATAAAACATTTTTGCCTACTCTCGTACCAATTTGGAGGATGCTATAGAGCGAGCAGCTCTTTGAGATTTGCGGTATATCAGATATCTTTTAGATTTACATTGGCTCTGAAAGACACTTTGACCATTTATTCCTAGACATAACAGTATGAAACATTCAGATGCCCACTGGAACACATAATTGTATTTTTCAACCAGCTCTAGTAAATGTGCATGTGAAAAAAGAAATCACTGTAGTAAGGCATATAGCTAAAATATTAATATTTCTCAGATATGCGTGAGAAGCTTTTTATGTGAACATTTTGATTTGTATTCCTTAAGTACAGCTATATTACAAAGCTTATTCATACGTGAGATGCTGCCACATTTGAGTGAACGGTTGAAGTTACCACACTGACCACTCTACAGCTCTGATTTATTGGCCACATTAAATCTATGATTCTCAAATTCCCATTTGCCTACTTTGTAAGTTTATAGTATTCTCACTAGCTTTGTACCTGATCAATTATAGTATTCTCACTAGCTTTGTACCTGATCAATGATACTGCAAGGATATTTAACTACTAGTTTAATCTTGACACTGTAATTATCAATTTCACTGCAAATTGAACCACTTACTTGAAGCCATCTCCACTGACACAACTCTAACTAGATGGCTTGGCCGGTCGGTGCATAGCACCTTGCTATCCCCCCACCCAGGTATGAGTCTGTGGCTTCTTACAGATTCGTAATGTTTCTCTGCCCTTGGTACCTAATGATGCTATTCTACTGTCACCTCAATATTTGTTATATGAATTCTTGGTACAGAGTTTATCCCCTTGCAAGCCACATTCCTTCAAGAACAATCTATGTTTTGATTAAATTTTATCGTGCATAAGATATAGGAGGAGTCTAGTACAATTTTGTTGTACTAGACCATCCTACACATAAATGTTTTGCCTTGGCTTACAGGCACATGGCCAGAAGAGAAGAGTGTTACAATTTGCATCATAAATGTACCTAAAGTTTGACTCAGAAATAAGAAATACTTTGTGCTCTGTTTTATATACTTTGGTACACGCCTTCAGTAATCACAGTACCCCAACTGCACTATCTCAATGTTTTTTCCCTAAGTTACTTTATCCTGTAGCTGCCTATTAAGTGTATCCTATCACTCATGCTTTTTTCACCAGGGAGCCCAAGTGCTGGGCCACACTGACCCTGTTTCCAGAAGCTCGTGTGTCTCTTCTCCCTCCATTCTTACCATGAGCATGTTCTTACCAAGTGCGTTATTCTTCACAGGCTGAAAACTGGCCAACTAACGAAAAGCGTATCTGATATCTTATTACAGCTGTCCATGTGTGTCTTGTCATTCACCACGGCACAGGAAACAGTTAATGTGAGACCCTGAGCAAGCTAAATCTTCTCTGAAGCCTGTGGGCTATTACATCCATCTCCAGCAGTAAAGAAGTGAAGTAGGAAAAAATCTATAAGCCAAACAGACAGAAACAACATAATCATCTTCAACTTCAGCCAGGACTGTGATTTTTTTCACTGAAAAAGTGGCTCAAGATCATAATTTCTGATAACTGAAAGTAGTGCTCATTACAAGAAACATGGCAATAACCTTCCCTTTAAATTTCACTACTACAGCTGCTACTCAAAAACATGAGTAGGATATCAAAACACGATACAACCAGCTTAGGTGTGAAAAGCTGTTGTGTTGTTGTTCTTCATCTTTTGTTTTCCAAGGCTTTCTCTGTAATTTTGAGATAATATACTTGAAAACATGCATAGCACAGACTAAGAGGGGCCTTCACCCATTTGTCTCTTGGATTTGCACATACTTTACAACCCCTCTTTGTGTGGAAGATGGAAAAAACAAGAGATGAGGAACAAAAACCAGTCTTCAACTGATAGTTAGGAGCTGTCATCAACTGAACAGTAATTAACAAGTAACTTTTTAGTAATTGCCCAGCGGATGAGATGTGGCAGGTTTTATATTTTAACAGCAAATTAAATCAGCAGGCTTGCTATTCCTTACAAAAATCACTGTCCATGCAATGCTGTTATTTTTATCATCATCTCTACTACCTTTAATTAACATCTACTGATTTTTAAAAACATAGTGTGCAGTGGCAGACGAAAATGCATACTAAAAGCCATTCCTCATGGTATACCTTTTTCTATATAGATAATTCCATAGGACTATACACAGATATGAGAAAGTATAGTATTTAAATACATTTTCCCCAATAGCCAACAACAGATCCAAATCCAGAACTGGAACAGGTCCAGATCCATGCATCAGGCAATACTAACCAACACTGGTCATACTACTGAATTGCTTTAAACTGGTAACTTACACAATAGCATTATTTCACAGACTTCTACTGACAGCTGCTCCGTGTAACTGATGAGAGCCCTACAAACACACTTTTCTCTGTTGTAAGAAAGGCAGCACTCATGGTTGCTTTGTGCTGGAGTGTGAGAAAAAAAATACTAAGAAATGAGTAAATCTTATTATGATTCCATATATGAAGAGAAAGTTTTCTGACAAAGATCCCAAGCTAATGAAATGCTGCAGAAATGTCCTGACTGGGAATGGTGTGAGATTGCTTTAGGACAAAAAAAAAAGAATTAAAAAAAGAAGTAAAAATAAAAAAAGACAAAACAAACAACCCCACAGAAAGATTATGCACAAATAGGATTCAGTAATAATACTCCAGCAGGCACAGGAATCACTGAGGACTGGTCTCAATACAGCGAGAATAGGAGACTTTGGAACTGAAGTATGAAGTTGTGCTGAGACTTTGAAGGGAAAGCTCTCATACCCATTAGCCAAATGATATCCAAGCTGTAATAAAATGCCTCATTGGCATTTTGCAAGAAAACATGATTTGTTTTTTTAAAAAAAAAATATATAAAGGAAAAGAAAAAGTCCCCAAATGACCATCTAATACTGCACATCAAATTATTCAACAAAGTCACGTATGCTGAGTTAGGAGCTGAAGGCCAAAGATAGAGAGGAAAAAGAAACTTACCTACACAAATGCAGAATAGCCCCACCAAAGTAATCAGGATTAAATTTTTCCTAGAAGTGGTCATGATTTTCAGAGCTGTCAGAACTTTTAACTGGCCACTTAAGGTTACTTGCTCACAAAAATGGGCCTCAAATCTGATGATTTTGGAGATACAACACTTGCTTATAATAAATACCTGCTTGTATCCTCAGGAATGCGTGGAGGCACATACTATTTCTACATGGGATTTCCTACCGGTAACATAACAACTTTATCAACCTATGCTATTGAGCATAGAAACCAATTTTCAAATTATTATTTTTTTTTCCTCCAGTGAGGTTGGTTATAAAAAATATTCAACCAGAATAAGAGGAACTAAAAAAAAAAAAAAAATCCCACGAGTCATAGCTCTGTGGATGAAGCATCTGGGTTTTTGTGGCGAGGGAGCCATGGCTGACAAGAGGAAGGACGAGTTGCAGAAGCGATACAAAACTTTTAACAGGCCCGACCTGGGAATACAGATTGCCACCCATGCAACTTCACACATAGGTCTTCGCTTTCTTATTTTCCTCCCCTGCTTTGAATTTGCTAGCTTGGACTCCAGGCTTTTCTGCACCAAGTTCATATATAGCTCTGGTTCCTAATACCTCCACTGATGTCTACCTATTCCCAAGGTAGGCTTGGGGAACCTCACCTTCTGATGCTTTTAACATGAATCCATTCATCGTGTCCGTACCATTTCACTGGTGCCTGATTTAGCTTGCAAACTCTTTGAGCCCAAACAGGAGCCTGCACCAGTGCCGGCAGGTGTGGGACAGAGCTCTGTGGTTTGGCCCAGAAGTTAAGGGAATTCCAAGGGAACGTGCTGGGTATTTACTCCTCCCTGGGAGGTAAATAACTTCTTACATTATATCCTTAATATCAGGGACATGGAATCCACCTGCTGGAAATTAAAGCCAATTAATCTTGCCCTTTCAGAGTTTCACCCACAGAGAATTGCCAATTCCCAGATTTGCAGAGCCACAAGCAGATTGCTTAAGTTCTAGCAAGTTTTGAAGCCAGGAAATAACAGCCTTATGCTCATGAACATGATTTGGAAAACCCAACACCTCTCAGCTCCTCTCTCAAGGACACCGAAAATGACTGACATTTAAGTTTAAATTAAATTAAAATTAATGCTTCTCTCTCTATGACTAAAAGGTACCAAAAGCCAAGGCATAGATTTATCTGCAAGACTCTGGTGTTGACAATGAGAAGACTACACCTACACAGCCTATTTGGTCACATCCCTGAAGTCCATGGGGGCCATGTAATAGTACCTAAAAAGCTGAGGAGCCTTCCTCATTCAACCTGCACCCATGTCCTACCTGCTCCTTGAAGTCCCATTACAGTTTTCCAGGCATCATTTGTACTGCAGTAGTGTCCGAAGACCTCCATCAAGAGATCCTGCATCAGGAAAATCTCATTATGCTAGAAGTCATGGGATACTACAGAAAATGCATAAAAGGTAGGAAAGCACTGCAGCTGTCTCCTCTAGTGACAGCCCTTTGAGAGCAGACTGTGTTACCATTATCATAATCTTTCCTTCTCAGTGGATGAGCTAGAAGCTTGCCCTGTAACAATATGTGTAAGATTTCTCCTGAACACATAGAGAAACTGGTAAGAAAAATTCCCTCAAGCCTTATTAAGATGAAATTGAGCTAAGAACAGGTCTTCATGTTAAGCAAAAGCTTCATATATAGCTGCTCTCTGGGGAGGATGAAGGAATTATATCCTATGGAGTTCATAGCTACCCACAGGGCAAAAAAAGTGAGCAAGGTGGAAAGTGGCTTTAACAGGTGTGAGCACACTTGCCTAATTGTTTCAGCTGGAGGCTCATAAGCAAAGGAATTGATTTCAAGGGGAATTCACCTTTTTCAACTAAAAATAAATAAACATATCACACAGTACACTTTTTCACATTTATTTTTTTCAACTCCAACTTCCATTTTTTCTACAAGCAGACTTCGCTTAACAATAGTTCAAGAAGTATTATAAGGCTAACTACAGTTAAAAGATAACATTTTGGCAGAAGACAGTGCCAAAGAATTAACAAAATAAACAGAATAAATAACCTGCTTTACGCATGCTGAACAAAACAAAAATAACATGCAATAGACATCATAAAATTCATACTCTGTACAACAGCTTAAGATAGCCCTTACTAAATAGTACTCATGTCATATTAGTGACATACACATATTAGTAAAAACAGAAACTTTAACCAAATGCTTAATTCAAGCAAAACAGTGATGCAATATGAATCAACTGAAGTTGTTCAACGGTTCCAAAGAAGCCAGAGATAGTGGTGAGTAAGCACACAACAGTGTACAAGACGACGATCTCAACCGAGAGGTTGAACCTAGTGGTTCTTCAGCCACATCTGTGTTTAGTTCCCTGCTGGAAACCATATCACATTGCCATCCTCTTGAGCTTATGGCTGTTAAAAAAAAATGAGAGAATACACATAAATAAGGACCTCAGCCATAGGTCAATTATAGATTTTTCTCTCTCTAAGATATAGCACCTTCTGAGAGAACAGCTTAGGCAGGAAAAGGGACATGTGGCATGACTGTGCCTGAAAAGACTCTAAAAAGGAGTTGCCCTGTCTGACAGGAGATGGAAAGACAAATGTGTTGAGCACTGCCATCAGAAGTGGCATTCGAGAGATGTAAGAAACTGACTTTCAAACATGTTCTGTTTTCATCAGCCTAGTAGTATTTAGATTTTTACCTCAGGAAAAGAAGATGCTTCTTCACCCAGCCTTCCTTAGGATTTACGCAGGCGTTCAGTCCACCATAGGTGTGGAAACTGGAAAAGAAATAATGATAAAGAGATCAGTAAATCATTAGGAATCCCTGCTAGTAAATACTATGAAGACGCATTTGGTCAAAAACATGCATCATAGTTACTCTATGTAATAAACAATAGCAACTGCTTTTGTAAATGCCAGTTAGATATGGGATGCTCCACAGCCCCTCCAATACTATATGAACAAAAAGAAACACCTAATGAAATTAAACTGTAGTAGCTGCTTTGGTCTCAGGGATCATTTTTTTGCACCATAAAGTTGTGTTCAATTAATTGGAACTATTAAGACAAAGAACTTTGCTGGATGCCAGAAATAATTTGTGAGACTAAGGAGAATAGTTGCTGTCAAGCTAAGGTGACAGATCAACATTTAGGAGGGCTAAAACCTTGTGGGAAAAAAATTCTGATCTCTGTGAATTAAGAAAACTCGTCACTTATGTGTCTGTTAACAGGTTTTGGCAAGGGAACACCCTGTGTGGGCTAGAGTGGCCCTCAGCTGGAGATGAAACATGCCTTTGTTAGTACAGATGATCCTAAACAGTCAGATTTATTATTTACATTGTACAGCTGTCCTATGAGTTAGTAGTCCCTATGAACTCAAGGTTGTCTATTTTGTTTACAAATATTACACACAATTTATTCAGTTAATTTAACGTTTTGGAAAAGCAAAAAAAATCATGCTTATAGTGTTCAAATCATTGTTTCTGCCGAAACAGATGTCCTAAGGTTAACGCATGTCGGAAAAAACAGAGGATCTTCCGAAAAGTAGCTTACATGATTGCATGGATATCGCAGACTTCACTGGAGAGCTGTTCAGTGTAACCCTTCAGGGCCCACCGAGGCAGACGCACTTTGGTGTAAGACAGGCAGCAATCCTGGTTGCTTTGTGCTGGAATGAAGGAAAATGACAAAGTAAATAAAACCCATTTGGACCACACTGTCGTGCTGCCTAGGGTACTCGCTGTTCAGCCCCCTGACTGTCCAGCTCCCCATCGACAGAAGAGGAGGATTAGGCAGCGTACTTTGCTGAAATTATCCCCTTCCACCTCTCCCTCGTCCCACTGCGAGCACGCACACCCCAGCGTGGCTGGCGCGCTGCAGAGCGGCACCGAGAACCGCTTCCCGGGGCCAAACGCCCGAGCTCACTCACCTTCAGAGGTGCCGCACAGGAGCAGCACCAGGAGCCCCAACAGGGAAGCCAGGACCAGGCTCTTGCTAACGCCAGCCATTTCCACTCCACGCAGCAGCTGTGCCCAGTGAGTGCTTGGCTGCTGCCTGCTCGCTGTGCCAGCCTTGCCGCACCTCCACCTGCCTATGAAGGGGTGGCGGGAGCCGCGGGAATTCACACGCGGGCGGGTTCCACTGTCATCAGCGGGTTTCCCCACGGCAAATTCCATCGTGCCCGATGCTGCCCCAGCACACCTTGCTGGTGCTATAACCGGAGATAACAGCGAGCTGGGGATTTTTTTTTTTTTTTTTTAAAGTAGGTTAGAAGATTCAGCCAAAAAAGAAAAGGAAATAAAGGGCTGTGAGGTAATGGTTCTGTGGGTGAAGCATATGTATTTTTAAGGGTAGGAGTGTGGGTTGTGAAATGAGGAAAGCCAAATGTAGGTAGCTCTTGGTTACCTCCAGAAACTGCGTATCTGCTGTGCTCTAGTTTAATAAGCCCAGCTTGGGAGGGAGAGGGAGGTGGGCCTAACCCAGACATTCATTTCAGTACGGCATGCTCACAGGAGCTGGGCAGCTATCTGCAATGATACCAAAGCACTACATTACATTAATATTTACTGGTTGGCCAACACAGTAACATCAGGCTTTCCAGATTACTGCTTTCTGAGCTCTAGATTGTAGCACTGGTGGGGCTGTGCAGGCAACGTTGAGTATTCATGGAAATGGGTTTCTTTTACCATATATTCATTGCCATCACTCTCTGCCAGCTTGTCACATCTGAACTATTTAATCTGAAACACAGCTGGCTTAAAAGCAACTTGAAATAGGACTGTATTTTCTACTGAATCTGTGCTGTCCAGAATGGATTAATGCTGCTTCATAAGCAATAGCTGTACCTTTTTACTTTCCTGTGCCAAACGGTACCCAAGTATTGTGACTCCTGAACATTCAGCTAAAATGCACAATCTTAAAACTGCCTCGCGTGGCTCAGGAGCAACCCCCAGAGAGCAGCTCTGTCATCGCTGCAAGGACGCTGTTTGTGCTGCTACCGAAGGCTGTTGCTTTCCAACGCCTGTGTGAAATGAATGTGATGGCTGCAGGGCACGTCCTGGTCAGCTGGTGTACACAGGAGCTGCTACCAGCTCCAGGTGGTTATAGAGTAACCTGAGCTTTAAGTAGCTTTTCTTAAGGTAGAGCTCAGAGACACAGTCATAGTCAGTCCATAGTTACATACCCTCTGTTCTTCACAGGCTACCAGTACCGCTCAGAAAAGGTGCGTTCCTATTATTTCTGCCTAGAAATGTAAAAAATTCGAACTCTAGAACGGATTGTTATTCAGAGAAATTAATTTCTCTGTATAATAGCCAGAATTTAGGAAAGCTCATACAGCTGGGGTACATAGGACCGGCCTTGCAGCATGCATGGCGTCACATCTGTTAGAGATGCTTTTCCTCAAAGCCACCACCATTGGCCAAGGGACAGGGGAAGAGGCAATAAAGATTGCATGCCCTGGTATACACTGCTTTTGAACTGCTTTATGGATCACAGTGAAGTGCCATAAAAATACATAAAGGTCAATGTTCTCAGCATGTAGCTATTTCTGAACTGGTTTAAGGACTGTCAGCATTAAGCAATGCTACAAAATAGGTAACTAGAAAGATAACACCTGAAATGACGGAAGTTTGGCTCAATAGGTTTTTCCTTTCAATAAAGACAGAAGTAGTTAAATGTGAATCACTTATATCAGGTATCAAGAAGCATCGGGTTGTCAATAAGCAATTCTCTATCTTCCCCAACAGCACTACTTTTTTTTTAAATTGACTGTCCAGTAACAACCTGGGATTTTTTATTTATTTATTATTGTTTTTAAGCAGGAGTTCACACCATCCAGTCTTTATTAAGCAACTGCCTTTAAGAAGATATGAAAATTAGGCAGTGGGTTATCAATGTGCATTCCTCTACTTCCACCCTCCCATTTCACTTTAGTGTCAATACTAGGAAAAGTCTCCAGCTACTTTAGACAGAGAACTTTCTAAGATTGTCAAGACAGTAACTGTATCTTCTTATCCATGAGCATTAAAAGCACTAGGCAAACAATAATTTTAAAAATTGCTAACAAGACCTTCTAAAAAAAAAAAAAAAAGATCAGTTTGTCTCCTGTCTTGCTGATGGTCTTGTTACTCACTAATTTTAGCTTTCCCCCAATCAGTTTGGAGACTTGAGACATAAATGATTAGGGTGTTTATAATGTTTATTGATTTGGCAGTGCATCTTTCCCCAAAAAGCTAATACCTTAATTGGCTAATAAAAACACCACTATTATCACCAATATTACTTCACAATTATATCACTTCAAGTAGTACTGAGTTTCAATTCTATTGCTTACTATTAGTATTGATACAGTGGTTACATTAATATATTGGTTAAATTATTATAAAGAACTCTGAAAAAATCACTAGTAAGTGCTATTAAATTGCAATTCTGCTGCCTTGGCTCCTGCACCGAGTATTAAGGTACAGGTCTATCCTTCCTTACAAGTTTATCCCTTCTTACTCCCCCCTCCTGCACTGTCTTTCAGACATAGACCTAATAGAGAGTCTGGTGGGTTGTCCACAGGGGTTGCCCCCAGCATCCGGGGGAGCCTGAGCCCACAGGCTGGCTTCACCACTGCCTGGACACAGCCACACACCTTCTGTCACAGGATCCCCCCATTTCTTGCTCTCCTTCATTTTATACCTTATTCCCCACTTTTTCCTTTTCTTGAACCCACCTTTTCACCACCCCTGTATCTCCTTTCCTCTGCCCAAACTCCCCACAAATATACCACTCACCCCTAATTCCTTTTCCTCATTGATCCCAAATCTGTTACACCCATACCCAACTTTTGTGTTTCTTAAGCCATTGACTAGGCAATTACAGCTTAACATGGGATTACTGATACTGTCATGTAGATGGAGAGGGCCTTGCATCTCAAGTCTCCATCATGACTCTACAGCTCCGTTTCTTCTCCATTCAGTGCTTTTTTGGACAGAAACTTCTCACCTGAGCTTTGACACCCCTACCTGCTCCTCATTAAGCACAAGCAGTTTGGATACCAGAGCAATGACATCACCCAGTTAGCGCTCACCCCATACTTCTGCCCTCAAGCAGTTTCCATCACACCTCTGATTCCCACAAGAGGCCATGGCTGGTGTTGTGCCTCGTGTCTCAGCGGGACTTTTGCTCACGGTACTCTTTTTTATCTCATAGTTTGTTTGATTTAGGAAGTTAGGTTAAGATTTAGTACAAAAGCCATCAGGAGGGCCTCAACTTCAGGAGCACTGTCCTTTTATCTGTACTTAGTGTGTACAAAGTACCTTTGGTTTATTTGCACAAAGTAGTTTTAAAAAAAAAAAATAAAAAAGTTTTAATGCAAATGGCTGAAGAAAGTTGCCTGCTAAGTCCTGATGTGACTCATAACCACATCTTATCAGTCTTTACAAGTCCATAATGCAAACAGAAGGCAAAAAAAATACAAACAGGGAAGTGCTTATGTGTTCAAGGGAAGTGATTATTCCCTGCAGACAAGGGGACGGTGACTGTTGTCCACCCTGATACAATGAGACTTTTGTTCTAGTTTCCCTTAGCACCTGTGTGACCAAATGGGGCCCTATGGACTGGCCAGGGGACTGCAAGACTGGGCCGCTGGGCTCCAGGGTAGTGACCAGCACCTCAGGGTCTTCTCATGGGCCACTTGTCTGTGGTCATTGCTGGGCAAATATATTGTGTTTAGTGTCCCAATATTGATGCAACTAGGAGGCTGCACATGGAGTGGGGGTCAGGGAGGGGACCATCCAGTCAAGGGAGGCCATTATTTCCCTGCGCTGGGGCCCACGAGGCTGCGTGGGGAGGGCTGTGCCCGAAGCCTCATCAGAGGGGCACAGCCGAAGCACAACAGGTGGCAGCCACAAGTTGTGAGGGGAAATTCTCATCAGACATAGTGAAAAACCCTCTGCATAGCAAGGAGGGGGGAAAGCACTGGGACAGGTTGCCCAGGAGGGGATGTGAAAGCCCAGTTTGAATACTCTTGGAGGTACTCAAACCTCAACTGGATGTGGCCCTGCTCTGAGCATGATCTTATGCTTGGGTTCCTTCCCAAGCCACAGTCAAGCCCACATTTTTTTTGGTTTTGTCATGTCTAAGTCTCCTTTTTCTTCTTCTAGTTTAACTTATTTGTCTCTTCCCAACTTTCCTTTGCTGTAAGTTTCTCAACTTCCCTCCCTCCTGTTTTCCTTCCTCAGATCCCCTCATAAACCCTGCTCTCCCTCCCTGTTGCTGCACTCACAGTAAGACAAAGCACCAAAACACAGATCAACAAAGTTCTCAGCCTCTCCTAAACCTCCTGTTCTGCTGCTCCAGGGGCCAGACAGAACAGGCCAAACCCCCCCTGTATGTATTATAAAAGATGAGGCAAAGACAGCCGAGGTGCCAGTGCTGTAGAGCCGCTCAGTTAGAGCTGCGAAAGGAGAGGAAACACGTCGGGGAAAACTGGGCTTTTTCCAATGCAATATAGGGAAACCGATAGTTCTGAGCAGTTTGGGGATGTTAAAGAGGAGAGCTGGGGAGTCACAGCACTCTTGGACACCAGCTGCAAAGCTACAGCCTCTCTATCCCCACTTTCCCTGGTCACCAGGCTGCTGTCTCCTGGTAACACGCTTCCTCCCTTTATCCCAAAGGGCTTTTACTCAGAGAAGTATCTGCTGAAAGCCTGAAGTGCTGAAGGGACTTAATAGTTCAACCTTGATAAACATCCCTGTACCAGTGAAAAAATGGGCATTATTTCTGGGGGATTTCACTCTCGCCATTGCAGAGCAGCACAGAAGCAGACTGCCTGGTTTCCAGGTACACGTGGAGTTGTGTCAGTAAAGCTATGTCTGTTTTCATTCAAAATCTTGCAGATGAAAAGCCGTATGCTCATGAGCCATTCAGAACTGTACATGATTTTGAAAGCAGTTTGAAATGCTTTAAAACTGTAGCCCCACACAATGGTGATCTATTTGACTATGCAGCTCTGGTATGAGATCCCAAAGCAGTCATACAGATGCAAGGCTTAAAACACTCCATTGACTTCTGAAGAGAGACACAGAGAAGAAATTTTATAATCATTAGCTATTTGATTGATAGGCTACAGCTTACAGTCACTTCTTTATGGGCTTAGGTCTAATATTAAACATGAAAGATTTAAAAAAAAAAACAAACTAACATCTCTTACCTACCCTGATGTTAGACACTGTCTATAGTATCTTTACCTGTCCCCTACAGTAAGATGAGGAACATATTGACAGTTTTTAATTGATTGGCAGCAATTTACCAAAATTTCCATTTTTATTCATCCTCACAAGGAAATGTTGTTTTATTACATATTACTGCCCTTGTTGAAACTGCTGAAAATAAAGCATTATAGCAACACAGCTGATTAACCAGGAAGGACAGAACCAAAAAGGGGAAATTCCCTTCTGTAATTTCCAATGGTTTAAGGACACCTTTGACAGAGCAAAGGGCAGGAGAGGGCATTAGTTCAAAGGAACAGGGCCAAATGTGGGAATTTAATCATTGCATAATCCCGCATTATTATATACATAATAAATCCCAAGCACAGTAGTTCCACAGGTAACTTGCTCAACATCTCTGGGGCTTTAGAGGCTGTGATGCAATACAGTGATTTCACACAGTTCAATGCTTGCATGACTGACTAAAATCTTTATCTGAAGGAAGTAACCAATTTACACTAATTATATTTTGCACTTCATAAGAAACAGGTGTAGAAATACTATCGAATGACATCGGTTTGATGCAATTATGGACAAATTATATTCCTGTTGAGAGAAATGAACATCTGAACTCTCAGAAGGGCAGGTTATGAGGAGACTAGTGCATCTGCTATTAGCACAGAATTATAGAATCGTGGACTCATTTAAGTTGGAAAAGACCTTTCAGATCATCAAGTCCAACTGTTAAGCTAGCACTGCTAAGTCTGCCACTAAACCATGTCCCTAAGTACAACATCTACACATCTTTAAAGTACCTCCAGGGATGGTGAATCAACCACTTCCCTGGGCAGCCTGTTCCACTGCTTGATAACCTTTTTGTGAAGAAATTTTCCCTGATATCCAATCTAAACCTCCCCTGGCACAACTTAAGGCTGTTTCCTCTTGTCCTATTGCTTGTTACCTGGGCGAAGAGATTGACACCCGCCTTGCCACAACCTCCTTTCAGATACTTGTATACAGCAATAAGGTCTCCTCTGAGCCTCCTTTTCTCTAGACTAAACAACCCCAATTCCCTCAGCTGCTCCTCATACGACTTGTGCTCTAGACCCTTCACCAGCTTCGTTGCCCTTCTTCGGACTCGCTCCAGCACCTCAGTGTTCTTCTTGTAGTGAGGGGCCCAAAACTGAACACAGTATTCGAGGTGCGGCCTCACCAATGGCCAGCTTACATGCTCTATCTCCCTTCCAGTCTAAATTCTTATGTGCCTTTAGGCATAATAAGCACAACAAAAGAAACATTTCAACTAATATGTTTCTGAGTATTAAAGAGGTTGAGAAGTGCCAATTTTCTGCATAACTTTTACAAAAATTGGGAAGAAAGGAAGGAATTGCTTTAGAGGATACAATATGTATCTTCTGCAAGGGCCTGAGACCACCAAGTGTCATTTGCAGACAAAAAAGTACCTGCTGACAAAAATAAATAATTTACTATGATTTAGAATGATTTACTGTGATCTAACATCCTGGAATCTTCACCAAAAGAAAAAAGCTGCCAGCAACCTTTTAGCACTAGAGTCATCATACAACCCCACTGAAACCAAGCCTGAAGCTTCTGGTTTTCTATAGATGAGGTTTTTCACCTCACCACTTTTATGCATGTCAGTCAGTGCTTCTCCACTGCTGTGGTATGCCTGAGAGTTTCCCAGTGACATACAGGTCCCAAAGAAGATCTGGAAAAGGACAGTGGCTGGGGCCAAAAATCCACAGCCTGAACATCAAGGCCCCTTCCCATACTAACAAATGAGGGTTTGCACTTAAAAAATATTTAATTCAGAAAGAGGAGAAAAAGGTACTATTCCCTGACAAATATGAAAGAGGTATTTGTGACATTTTCCAGATTTTGACAATTAGCAGACAAGAATAGAGGTGGGCAAAAAAGATCTGTCACTTAAAAATTTCATTAGAAGTGCAGTTTTAGGTGGGCCGAAGCTATTAATTAATTCAATTGAGACATGGTGAATAGTTTTGTCTAAAAATTAGAAGAGAATTATTTAGAAAATGTGAAGCTTTTCTTGTGTTCTACATTTGCTTCCTTGAGTTGATCTCAACCAAATGAAAAAAAACCCTAAAAAGAAAAGAGAAAAAAGAAGAACTAAGTGACATGAAGTAGTGAAGTTTTAAGTTGACCAAGAGAACTCATTGATGAAACATCTGCCAGGGTAATTTTCTTCTCTTTCTATGAGGTTCCCCTTGACTGCTTCAAGCAGACTTTGAAAATGAGGACAAGAAAGATATTTCTCATATTATTGCTGGCCTGAACAACTCTAATCAGCCCACTGGCAACTCCAGTCAGATACAGCAGTGCCCTGTTTGTTAGGTCCTTAGCCAGGGCTTTAAGGAAGGCGCTGTTCCCAACCATGAAGGACTGCTCACAAGCTTCAAGGGCTCCTGGAAATAACAAGGGCTTGTTCTGCAAGAACCAAAGCCAGAAAAGCTGCTCAAACACAAAATGTTTTAAGCCAAGCAGTCTGGGCTTGACAGAAATGTGCTATTCCAAAATGAACTATGTTTTACAAGAACATTTTCACCTTACGTTACTAGACTTAGCCTTCCTCACATCAGAGAACGGTCCTTTTTTTTTCTTCATGTTTGAACACACACACACACACAGAGGGACCTGGAAACCAGGGCCAGAGCTTCAGGATACAACACATACTATAACTGCTGCCTTTGAAAGGACTAACAGGAAGATGAAAGCACATGGAAAAAATCTTGAACCACATAAAAAAAAAATTATTCTTCATGAAAGGGACAAAACCCAACACACTGTTGGTAGAAAAAGACAAAACACCCAACACCAACCCCAGAACCTCCCTAGTGCACTGCATATGTTTGGTGACTCTGTTATCCAAACTCTTTTGAGCTGGCAAGAAATCAAAGTATTAGAAGAATCCAGGACATTGAGTACAAGAATTCTTACTTTCAAGCAAACACTAACAGTTTGCTTGAAACAAACTAACAGCATGATGCATTTATTTTGAGTGTCTCTCTCTCAAATGTCATTAGAGATTTAACATCAAATGAAGCATCCAGCTAGTTATGTGCACTTGTCAAAATGTGACAAATATTCTTCCCACAGGACTTTACACTACCTGGGCTGTTGCAATGATTCAAAGTCTCTCACAGTGTCTATAACGTGAGATGCACCTTGTGGGCGAAACAAAAAAAAAAAAAAAAAAAAGGTAGAGTGGAGGTGCTGAGCTGAAACTTCCTACACACAGAAGTTGTGCAAATGGAAATTTGCATCTCTGAAACGAGATGTCCGTCCATGACAACAGGGCAAAATCTGCTACCAGTGGGAGGTTTATAGGATAAATGTACAAGGGAACACGCCTCAGAAAGTGATCTTTCAACATGGAAAGTCACTTAGACATCCTTTCAGGTTTTCCCTCTCATCTCTCTTTGGCAATCCACAGTAAATCACAATTAGTCACTAAAAGTATTAGCCAATTCAAATGAGATTTCTTTGACTTACATATCATTTCCTTTTTGTTACTTAACTGGAGATGAAGAAAGCATGCAATCAAAGAAAGGCTAAAGCACAAGCTAAGAGTGCGCATTGAATTAGATTGTAGAGCATCTTTACAAAAAATGCAAATAGGATGGCAAAGTCACCAGGTACAGTCATCAAATAGCAAACTTGGAGTTATGGGGTTTTTTGGATGCTGGGATATGCATGCTACACACATCCATCCATGCCTGGAGCGCCCTACAAATTTCAAAGGTGAAGATTAATAGTTTCTTTTATTCTCTTCCTCAAGCATGTTTTTTACTCATTTTTTGTTACAGTGTTGAACAATGATTACACCGAATTAAAAAGATGAGGTTTTTTTTTCATTTTTATCAAAAAAAAAAAATCAGCAAGAGTTGCCACAAACTCTATATCCAGAGCCTACTTGCCTCGTGGACCTTGGCTGGCTCATTGGTCATGTGGAGCTCATAGCTGTCATGGGAGTGATCTGTGGTTGGCACTGATGAGAAAAGAGGTCACAACTTTTAGAGCATTTGGTACTTTACAAGAGTGACTGTTTCATTCTTACATGTAATGTATAGCTCATATCAAGGAAGTATTAAGCAAAATGTTCTTATTAGCCACGGAAAATAGACATTTTTTTCAACCACATTGTTTGCAGAAGTGAAGAGCTCAAAGCCAACTTGTGAACCACACTGACAATCTTAAAGTGATGGTGAAAGATAGCTTTGCAGTCACAACAAAAATTCAACCACTTCTTCCTTCCCAGGATCATTTATCCTCCGCTTCATCCAGAAATACCACCAAACTGCTGTTCTTCCTTTAAACACTGATGGCTTCTATGCCATTAGAAGAGCAGACAGACATACTGTGTGTGGGGCAGAGGGAAACCAGAGCCCAGTACACCCACCCACAGCCAGCACTTACACAAGTCAGTTGCGTACCTACAGCAACCACCACAAAATTTTAAACAAAAGGAAAATCCCCAGAGAATCCCACTGACAAGTGGTAGTTCCTGTCCTCCACTGATGATCTGGAAGGAAAATGTAAGGAAAACAAAAGGAACTACTTAAGGTATAACCTATTCTTCTGTAAGCCTTTCTTGTAACATTCATTGAATGCAACAGGAAGACTCTCCAAATTCCAGTAAACTTTGGATCACACTATTTTTTGATTTCAGTTCTCTGTTTTAAAAGTTTCAAGACAGTATTTTGCTATTGGTACAATTGCAACAGAAATAAATTTGGCTGTTAGGACTAAAATGTACCCCGATGCCAGGAGGGAGACCATACATAAGATATCATTTGTCTGCTCAATCCTGGAAATTATCTTTTGTTGTTGTTGTTGTTTAAAAGTAGTTTTGAACCATGAAAACCAAGGTTGAAAATGTTAATATTTAATTTTCCACCATTCTCAGACCTATAAATCAAAGGGGAAGATACCACAAAGCTCACAACCATTTTCAGTTTGAACAGTGAACTTTGTAGCAGAACAGTATCAGCAGATACCTTCACATGCTGGACCATTTTCTGGCTCAGATATGTGGCTCCTCTGGACCGCACTGGTTTGCACCCCTCAGCTGGGAGAGCATAGCATGTTTTATGCCAATTAGAGTGAGAAAGTAAATGGGAGATCTTGCTCAACTAACAAAACCAATCCTCACACAACATGAAACACCTTTATTTGGAAACCTACCAAAGTCTCTGACAGGTTTTCGCAAAAGACAAGGAGCAAATCAGAGAGCTGCAGTGCAGCTCACTGCGATGCAAAGAAGGATGCCATACATACCTGTAAAGTTTTGGCAATGCTTCCAAAGGGACACCCAGTGTAAATTGGATGCTACTTTCTCAGCCTCTCACAACTATGGGGGTGTTGACCTATCACCTACATTTAATTCAACAATGAAACTATAACCAAAAAGAGGAGAAAATCCAGCCAGTGACTTATATTGCAGAAAGCTAAAGATATTGAAGTTAACTTTCCCTGGCCAATAACATGAGATTAAGAGGGTAAAGCACTGGCCCAAAGTTAGCAGTGGACAAAGGGGACATAAAGCACGGTTCTGCAAGCAAAGTAGGTTCAGCCGGTCTTTATAAATCCATCACAAAACCTCTACCAGCTCCATATTACGTTGGTACCACATTACAGCAAGAGCTCCATGCCTTATGCAAACATCCAAGTGTGTAACCACTCAAATGTTGCCTGTAAGAAAAAAAAGCATTAACTCCCCCACAATGTCCCAGAGTGGTGACTAATGACACAGCTGTTAGCTCCAGATCCTGCACTGCTACCAGCAGCCACTGCCCTGCACAGTGCAAATGGCAACGCACACTCAGTGACGTGAATAAGAAGAGTGACTGGATAAAAAGGAAGGGCATTAGCCTTATGTAAGCAGCGGTATAGTGAAAAATAAGGTTATGTCATTACTTTGTAGTAAGGAAGCACTCATAAGTCTACATTTAAAGTGAGTACTAACATTACTTTTGTTGAATGTATTGTCTATCTTACCCCTTGGACTAATGCACTTAGTACTTTCTAGCTAAATATTCTAAACTAGAATTTGCATAAGCATTTAAGTGTCTCAGATGAAAAGCATTTGAGCCCACCATGTGAATGTCTCCCCACCTTGGGAATCCTGCATGAGATTCAGCTGAGAAGCAAGTTATGGAAACCCCCACCCATGCACCGCGGGGTTCAGGCTCAGACTGCAAACAGCAGCTCGTTCCCAAAATGGCCATGTAGTGCATGAGAAAAGATGAAGATCTGCTCATTCATAAATCAAAAAGTGAACTTGCCCTGTGAATACTCCTGGGTCTAAGGAATCCAACAAAGAAGCAGTTTAATCTTTATAACTGCCATTGCAACCTTTCTGTGCATGGGCTGTATTTGACCACCAATTGAGAAAAATTTCTAGTATTAGCAACAGTAAATTGTTTTTGCCATCACTCTTTAAGGGAGTATAGTACACATTCTTCAAAAAGTATAAGCCTTCAGTTTGATTTGCAAAGTGTCTTCTCCTGAGTTATGCAGGTGTCAAGGAACAGATGTGATTTGGGAGTTGAAAGTCAGTGCCTAAGTCAGCACCCAAACAGACAGTTAGAGACAGAGAGAGAGAGAGGGACGTACCTCACACAGCCAAGGTGAGGTGCTGAACCTTGGAGCCATCCTGGGAAGCACCAGAAATAATACCAGGATAGAGCCCAAGGGGCAGCAGAGGCAGGAGAAAGCACCAGGTGACACAGGTTTGCAGTCTTGTTCTCTTACTGCCTTTCCTTCCCCTTCTCTCCTCAGAATCTTCCTGTCTCCTTGATACATTAGGAAGCATATTGCATTAACCCTTTAGGATACCCTACTACTATAAAACTCACCTTTTCTCCAGGTCTTACAGAGTCTTCCCTTTCCCACCTGAACAGAATTGGGATGCCAGCTATCAGCAGATCCCCCAGCCCACCCTCCAAGCAGAAGAACACTTCTGCTGGCGACACGACTACATTCAAACTTGGCGTAAAGACCACGGTCCCCTTCAAACCCAGCAACTAAGCTTTGCTGCAGGCAGCTTATGACATAGAGCTCAAGATGACAAAAAACTTGGCTAAGTCCGTCATAATTTTACTGTCTTCCATGTGGCATTCAGATGTGAATCAGTGAAAAAGGATGAAATTTTAGGTGCAAAAGAAATGGACTAAAGAGTGTGGAAAGAATACCTAATAGAGGATAAAAGAGGATCTGAAAGCAGAAAAAACAAACATCAATAACTGGAAGTTACTTAAATCGTTCGTTCTCATTATTACATTACAGGAAGACATAGTTTTGGGGTTTTTTTTCAGTACCAAGAAATCTGAGTTGGATTCTTACCTCAGCTAAATCAATGCAAACCCAGAGTAACGCTATTCACTTCCACAGAAGCTCTTTGCATTTTAGCAAGAGCCCTTGAGAATGAAATCGAATGCAGGTAATACACAGTCTCCTCTCAGATGGGCTGTCACCTTCTATAGCTATAGGTTCAATTAAACATGCAGTGAATTAGAACTAAAATAGCTCTGGAATCAGTGTCAGACAGTGACTGACAGCTGGGAAAGTGCCAAAAGGAATTATTACATCCCTTTCACACATTAGTTTCACAAATATCACAAAAGTTCACACAAGTATGCAGCAGTGTCCCAGGCAGGATTAGATGGATTCATGGACAACAGGTAAACAAACAAATGATAAAGGCCATAGGCAGGGATGGCCTCTGTCATCACTAATCCTGTAACTTTCAGTGCTGAGGAGTAGGAGACAAAAAGGCTGCAAAATACAGCCAAGGCTGAAGGCAAAATACTGGCCTACCTGGGCAACTCATCTGACCCAGCAGTGAATTTCATATGTTTTTCCTATTTATGCATATCTCCCTATGCTAAAGTTACTGTACCATTTTACTGTATATGAACTAAGAAGATACCTTCCTCCGAAATCATTGGCTAATTCACTGTTATTTACAAATTTATCATTTTCCTCCTGTATTGGTTGCATTCCTAAGTAATTACTGTATCCTCATTCCAGACCTATATGTTGTAGGACTGGATGGGGGTGGATTCTTAGGTACATACTTTTTGTGCAAATCTGTACATTTCAGATAGCATCCTTTGCTATTGTGAGTCCTGCAGGATCTTCTGAAGATGACTGTAGGGCCATCTCCGTTGTCAGTAGGACTGTGAGAACCTGCCTAAGCAAAAGATCTGACAAATTTGCTAACAAACAACAGTCAAGGAGAAGCAGAGCAAAGTGTTTTACCTTTTAAACCTGCTAGAATAGTATGAAACCCCATGTATTTAATGGGGAAACATTTAAACTTATAACACTGGTTCGTTTGTTCTTCCTTGTCTCTATTGTTACCCAGGCATAGCTACTGCTCCATCTTTAATACAGACCAGTTTCAGACACAGGTGGGTCCCAAGCCACATACCCTGTCAAACAGATCCAAAATTCTTTGGGAACAGGATTAACTCTATTGCTTTTGTGCCAGGCAAGCACCAAACCCATAGTCTGGGTCATGATTTACTGCTGCCTTTGGGCAAGGACAGTCCAGTATTATCTGGCTGTTCCTTTAAGGGTGCTGAAAGTGGATGCCTAAAGAAAGCCAGCTGGAAGTGTTTTCAAAGGAGGTGTCGTCAGAGCAAGCTGAAATACCAGAACAACAGGAAAAGCACAAAAACCAAAGAGAGTCCCATTGCTGCAATGCACAGAGGACAGCCCGGAGAAAGACTGGAGATACTAAAAGGGGACCTTTCCCTTGGGAGTAAGAAAGGAAGATCTCCAGCAAACAAGGTATGATAATATATGAACTTCAGAAATCCCACAGTGACAAGGGAAAGGGGGAGGAAAGAGAGCAGTCCAGTGGGGAACTGAGGGGCTAGGTCAGGCTGGGTGGGAGACGAGCTGACAGCTCGGGTGCTAACCAAAAATTGATGGGGGAAACAAGAAACAGAGGATTGTTTTGCTTCAGAACAACAGCAAGGCATCCCACCATCTCTCCAAGAGCTAAGAAAAACCTGGATTTATAAAAGTCAAATTGACCAGAAGGGGTGAATGAATGGGAACAAGTTGGATCCTTCCCCCTTCAGCACCAAGGTACAGATCTCACTGTCAGAGGTTTAGGGTTATGGATACAGAAAGGAACAATTATAGCAGCAGCCAGCAGAGCTGAGCTGGGGCTGCAGCAGAGCCCTTCATTGATGGTGAAGAGTTGGGGTGTGAGGTCAGCACACCCTTTGCTGCAGACAGAGCAGCACCCGCCTTCCACTCCCCAAGGGCAGAGCAGGCTGCCCCTGCAAGCCCTCAGCCCACTGCATTTCCCAGCTCAGCACCAGTGGCAGGTTTTTCCTGCACAGCTGCTTCAGTTGGGTGGGAAGCTTCTCATCTGACTTATCTGCCAGCCTAACACAGGTGCCTCAAAGAGTAAACCTACAGAAAGGAGGTACACGCCTAGCAGAAAACCCCAAACAGTGCATGTGCTGGGACTGGAGGGAAGCAGTGACCAGGGCACGCCTGAAGTTTTCCTGTATATGGCTCAAAACAAATTGCTGCACATGACAGCACAGCCCTGCCACAGATGGGCAGCATCAGAGGTGCAGCACACAGTGCCCTGTGAGCCCTGGGAGTACAGCGGTTTGCCCCACTCACCTCCCAAGGTATGGCCATTGTGAAAGGATCCATGAGACCTGCTGCCTTTGCATCATACAACCTGCTGCGGGGGGAGAGCAAACGTGGCAAGACCTGAAACAGACTGGGGCAGAGAATCTAGGCTGGCAAGTGAAAAATATAACCTGGCTAAGTCAGAGAGCTAACTTGTACAAACATTCGTCATTAGTGCTAGAGATGATCTTCATCCTTCCTCTTCTTGATGCCCTTCTCAGAACCCCTGTGTACCACAGGAATCATTCACATGGCATTAGAGTGCTATAATGCTTTCATGATTATCATGTGAAAGGAGAGCAGGGGATGTTGCAGTGACTAAGTGAGTGTGATCCTGGGCAGGGCCAAAACTGGTCTTGCCACAGCCAGTTCTGCAGCAGAAGCTATTACAACAACTGGGGAGGAAGGAGGGCAGAAGTGCTTCTTTCTTTGAGCGCTCTGAATGTGTCTCACACTCCTCCCATACACGTTTTTCCTTTGCTGGGGTCCTCTTGCCCTCTAGTGGTTCACACTGCAGAGCTGACACAGAGCTAAGTTCATTTCTGCTGTAAATCCTGTAATGTCAATGGTTTCAGTTGTTATGCATAAAGTAACTCAAATTCCCTTGGATCTGCACCCATTTCTTGCTGCATCAGACCACTAGTAAAATGTGCTATCCTGGTGTGAAGTTAGTAAAAGAAGATGCATAATGCCTGGTGCCTTATACATTGTATATCACACCCTGTAAGAGGATCCTATGCCCACCCAATCTGGAATGGTGTAGTCAACAGGTACATGAATATTTTTGGCTGTTTTGGAAGAGATCTTTCTTCAGCTTTTACAAAAAATTGAGGAAAAATACCTGCAAAATACTTCATTTTAAGATTAAAACTTTTGCCTGAAAAAAATAGTTCTCAGGAAGTAAATGGGTAAAACTCAAAAGCAGCATGATGGAAATTCCAGCTGGTAACAAGGACCCTCCAGAGGGGTCCAAAAGATATAAAATTGTACACATTTAGATTCCTGACATTGCCTACACCAACATGAATATGGAGTATAACTCACTGTCTGTGTTTCCTTTGCATGCACCCCATTACACCCATTTTGACTTCTCTTTGGGCTCTGTCCAGCAGAGTTGCAAAGTTTTATTTATTCTGTATGTCTCAGCTAGAGACAAGAGCAAAAATATCTGCTTCATTTCATTTAATGTGAACTATTACCTTCAGTGACCACAAATGCTTTTTATAGATTGAAAATAGGATGTCTGTATCCAAACTGGACTTCTGACACAGTTAATTCCAGCTGAGGATCTGGCTTTACATCCTTTCTGTATTTATTAGCGACTCTTATCTGCTGGGCTCCGGAGTTACCAGCTCTCTGTAACAAGAAAGCCATGCACGTCTAGGAGGCGAAGGAGTGACAACAGTGATTGTGAACTAGTTACTCGTCATTCAACAAGGTGCTTGGCTGTGATCAGTCACGGTGTCAAGCGGAATCTCAGTGCTCAGCTGTCTTCAGCAACTTTTGTCTAGAAAGGCTCTTCCTGTGGTTAGCTTGGTCAGTGCAGGCTGAATGACAGTGTAATTTGTCTCCCAGTTAAAGATCTTCCAAGTCATTCTTTATACACTATCTACAAAGACAGAGAAACAGCAGACAAATATAAGGAAAGGTTGTTCACTTTAAAGTTACGAAGAAAAATGTTTTCCCATTGCCAGCCTCTAAAGAGCACTCCTTAGCATTAGAAACCACAAAATAAAAATCAATTACAAGACATCTTTGCGCTTACTGCTGCAGGCGGTATCATCCTTCTAACAAACTTCCTCCTCAGCTTTGCTGCAGAGGCCATGGGCTGCTGGAAGCAAGAGAAAAGCAACACCTGGACTTTTCCCACCCTTATCCTCTGCCTCTATGGATTCTTATACATGATGAAACCATCAGAACCTTTCCTAACCCCCTATCTAACAGGACCAGACAAAAACCTGACCATAGATGAGGTATGGGTTTACTTTGTCTTTTCTTTTATATGGAGCAGCAAAAAAAAAAAAAACCAAGAAAAAAAAGTAAAACTTTAAACAAAGTAAAACTTTAAACAAAGTTTTCAAGCAAAGGTAAAAAACCAAAGAAAGCACACTGTAACCAGCTTTGGCAGGTTACAATTTGCAGCAGATGGCATAAATAAAAGATTCATTTAATGTATTTAAGATCCATTTGCCTGCTCAACAGTCATATGCTGCTTCAGTGTGGGTATATATTTTAAGAATCCCTTCAAAGCAAAAACCTCCCTCTACAAAGCCATTTAAAATAAATGAACTTCTTTTCCCCAAGAATAACACCACAGATTTCCTCTTCTCTTCTAGGTTACCAACCAGATTTTCCCAGTTTGGACATACTCCTACCTTGCACTCCTTTTCCCAGTCTTCCTGATTACAGACTATGTGCGCTATAAGCCCATCCTACTCCTCCAGGGCATCAGCTTCATCGTCACGTGGCTCTTGCTCCTCTTCGCACACGGAGTGGTGGCCATGCAGGCGGTGGAATTCTTCTACGGGATGGCGACAGCCACCGAGGTCGCCTATTACGCCTACATCTACAGTGTCGTCAGCACCGATCACTATCAGAGAGTGACGAGCTACTGCAGAAGTGTCACTCTTGTTGCAGCCACCATTGCTGCCGTGCTGGGACAGCTCCTGGTTTCCTTAGCAGATGTATCCTACTTTCACCTTAATGCCATCAGTTTGGCTTCTGTCTCCCTGGCATTTGTGTGTTCGTTTTTCCTCCCAATGCCCCAAAAGAGTATGTTCTTCCACAGGAAAGATGTCTCAGAAACTCTCCCAGGACCAGATAAAGTTGTGGCTACAGTCGGCTCTGACAGGCCATCGAGCTGCTCAGAGGACAAGGGCTCCGTATCTGCTGACCAGGGACCAACACCTGAACAGCAGCCTGAGAATGCCAAGCCCCGGAGTCAGGTGCTCAGGGTGCTGGTGAAACTGAGCAAGGACCTGAGGGATTGCTACAGCTCCAGGAAACTTCTCTACTGGTCCCTGTGGTGGGCTCTGGCTACAGCAGGCTTTAACCAGGTTCTGAATTATATCCAAGTGCTGTGGGACTTGAGAGCCCCCTCTCACAGCTCTGCAGTATACAATGGAGCTGTTGAAGCAATAGCAACTTTTCTGAGTAAGTTAGTGTCTAAGCATTGATCACAAAGGCAACTTCTAAAGTTTTACTTTAGAACATTTTTGAAGTGCCATTCCATTGCAGACACTCCAGGAAGCCAGTGTATGCATTGTCCATTCAAAATCTAGTTCTTTGGTGTACAAAGCAGTTCAAATGCAGGCTATGCTATCTTTTTTTTAATGACTGGGACACCCAACTTTATCCTACCAGTATGCAGAGAGTCTACAAGTCACATGGACCTTGCATCCAACTGCTAAATCCATTCAGAAGCACCTATGTTTCTTTTGATGAGGTTGTTGGGTTTTTTTTTTCCCCTCCCCAACCAAGTAATCGCATACCATAACAATGGTATCAGCTTACGGAGATGAGAGAAGGTTTTCATAAATATTTTACATGAAAAGGACACAATTGTCTCATTAAGGTCTTGCTCTAGTGAAATACTCTTGTGCAGCAGGAGGGAAAGAAGAATTTTAGTCATTCCAAGATACAGAGTTTTGCAGAAAAAGACCTTGTTGAATTCATTATTCTACTGAGGTTAAACATTACCCTCTTGCACCAGAGGCATGTGTCTACACTGCATAAGTAAAGTAATGTTATTGAAAGGTAACAGAAGAGGATGCTGCCCTGACTTGGCAGTGTTTCACATTTTCATATTCTGCTGCTGTAGAGAACTTGCACAAGACATTGGGGTGTGATCCACCAGGTAAAATAAACATGTCTGCATCGTACCTGGCCATTCAGTTTACCCTTACAGTCATTAAGGAGAAACAGATACTTCTACAATTAACAATTACTCTCATCTTGAGGGAGGCAACTAAATAGACCAACTGAATCACAAATTAGAAGCACTTAACTCCTGTAGTCTCTGCTCTGATGAATTCCTCTTTCTCATGGAATTGCCTATTTCTCAATGTAGAGGTGTAGAAGTTTCAAAATTGTACGAGACCCCTAAGATGGATAGTCAGGCAGCCTACCTTCGCAACAGATGCACCTTTGTAGCAGGCCCACCAAAAGCGAACAGTGCCATCCTTTCTCATTTCTCTGAATATATTCACTTGATACCTCACAAAACTCCCTTTTTTGACAGCTTAGCCCCTTTATGAGCTGCACAGAGCTGAACTGTTAAGCTAGAAGTTACCTGTTTACTAGTTTAGCTGTAAAGTAAGCTAGTAGAAGCTGGAAGAATTGCACTTTTTGAGCTCCAAATCATGCTCCTAATTCTCTCCCTAGAGATACATGCTGGGTACAGACAGCTAAATAATGAATCCTCCTACATAACAGTTTATCCTGTGAAATGGAATAAAACATTAAGAATGGAATGGCAGAGACTTGATTATGCAGTTGTCTAAAAATGACCAGTCATCTGCATGACTTCAGAAGTGATTAGAAATGCTTTCTAAACACTTCAGGACTACTCTGCTTCATTATTCAGCATTGCCTTTCAGCACGTGAGAGTGGCAAGATTTAGTGATATAGGCTATAGAACAGATACAACATTTACGTGTTATTTTCTCTTCTTTTTCTAGGCTCAGTAACATCTTTTGTAGTACAATATATGAAAATTAACTGGGACCTTTTTGGAGAATTGGCTTTAGGGATCTTCTCCACAATAGATGCTGGTTCTCTACTTCTCATGCACTTCACTACCAACATCTGGGTATGTTACGCCGGCTATCTCATTTTCAAAGCATGCTATATGCTCCTCATAACGATAGCAACGTAAGTATAAAACCTTACAGTGCTACTATTATGCACAAAATACCAAAAATACTTTAAATTTGGGCATCCCTCCTTTTACTCAAAGGCAGCTGATCTAATGGTAGACATAACTGTTTAGATAAAGATGAGGACACTTAAACGTCTAGTTATGTTTTCATTTTTATAAACCATAAAAGCAAAACTATCAAAAGGGCATTGAACATGTACCTAGGCAGAAGTTAAACAAGGTACAAGGCATCTTTATTACTAAAGGCAATAGTAACAGCAAAACATATAAGCTATTTTCCCCTCTTCGTGGCATAGAAGATGCAAAGTGAACACGAGAACAAGTGTGCCTAGACAACCATCCTTTAAGATCCCCTTATGTATAGACCACCTTGATGATATACTTGTTAGCAAGCTATGAATTGCATGAATGCAAGAAAAGATTTGGCATAGAGTGTTTTCCAACATAACTTTATACATATAATCCTTAATGATACTATGATGTGAACAAGGAATAAAAGAAAACATTGGACACAGACTCAGAAAGATATCTTAGGAGACCAAGCTATTCTGTTGCCAGAAATAGAAAAATAAAAATAATATAAATAAAAATATAATATATATTTTCTGTGTAATAAATGTGAAACATTTTTATTCCTCCAGTTATTTTATTGATTGGCATGTCTTTAGACATACCACACTATTTCACTAACAAAAATACCCGATGAATTTATGTGTCAAACCCCAAAATTATTCAGATATTTCAAAAAACTGCTAAAATTATAATGCATGAAAAAATTATCCCTATCTTGAATGAAGCCAAGTGAATCCTGTATTTTCATTTTGGTGGACTGTTAGTACCTTATAGTGGATCACACCTGGACTACTACTACTACAAAAAAAAAGCTTGCACAAAAAAAGCCCTGATAAAGATCAGTTAAAAGCGTGCTGCAAGACTAACACACATTTGTTCAGATAGAAACTTTGGAGGTAAATATTGCAAGGAAAGATGTTCCAATTATTGTCAAAAAAAGATATTGCAAGGCAAATCTAATGGCTTTTGACTGAATTAAATGGTATGCTACCTCCACTGTCAAGCCACAAAGCAAGAAGTGATTCACATCGTCATAGAAATGTTGATTAGAAGATACCCATGGTGACCTTCTAGTCTAACATCCCAGTCAAGGCAGAACTTCTGCCAAAGCCAGATCAGGTCACAGTTTTGTCTGGCCATGTCTTTCAAAGCCTCCATGGAAACTTTACAACCTGTCTGGCACAGACTATAAAGGTAGAGAAGAAACAAAGGGGATGATTAAAGAGATCTGATTCCTAACTGGAGAAGCAGAGCACCTGATAACACTGGAAAAGCAACACAGGCAAGTAAAAAAACATCAAAATACATTATGGTAGTCAAGACATTGTTTAGAGCAATCAAGGAAGCAAATAAACAAATAAAGCACTATTTACTCCATCCTTGATATATCATATGCATGAATTGTTTCTCTTCATCAACTAAATTGAGAGGAACAACTTTCCACCCAGTGTGAAGTAACTGACCTGCCAGTCTCACATTAGGTTCCAGATTGCAGTCAATCTGAGCATGGAGCGCTACGCTTTGATGTTTGGATTCAACAACTTCGTTGCACTGGTGATTCAGACCATTCTTACAGTAGTTGTCGTGGATTCAAAAGGCCTGGGACTGGACATAGTGACTCAGGTAAGTGCTATTAACTTACTTCCCTACCTGACCAGCTTTTGCTAATTAACAGAACACTGAATAACATCTTCTCTGCCCAAAAATTCAGACTAGTTTTCTCAGATGCAGAATCAACATGGCCACATGTTGTTAGGGGAGTTCAAGACCATAAGACACAGCCTGGATTATTGGAGTTATTTCAGATCAAGCGACAAGGACACGTGCCTTCTAATTCCAGCTCAGGAGCAAACCTGGTTCATATCTCAATGTGAATAACAGAGTCTTCTGCCCATAGTTTGGGCATTTAATTTGGGGCAGGATATCCTGTCTCACAACAGTGTCTCTAACTTCAGTCAGCCCAATTCCACTCATGCTGGAGTCAACTGAAATGTACTGATTCTGCATTTTCTCATATGGGATCTCAGCTGGGGCACCTTCTTACTCCCATGGATTTGAAGAAGACTAAAGCTATTCAGATATTCTGCACAGATAAGGCAAAAGTTACTTTAAAAGATTAAAGATCAAATTAAACACTAAAAATTAAAACTGTAAAATTAAGGACAGGAATATGTAGGACTTCATAAATAGGCTTGCCACTGTTGTTGGAAACATTGATACAAAGTCATAGTCTATTTACTGAAGCCAGTGAGGTGACAGCACTAAAATGTGCAAGTAGGAGCAAAAAATGACCAACTCAGACTCTTCACTTATATTACTCATGACTATGTAGGTAATGAAGCTACTTCTGCATTTTGCACTAATAGAAAAAAAATACTGTTCTTATCCCTTCCCCCCTCTGATGTTTATTAAGAGGCATAAGGATTGGAAGCAAGAGGCAGTTCTTCATTCCTCAAAGATTTGCTGTTTGCTGGAAAAGCTAAGATTTTGCTTGATTACAAAAGGAAAAACTTGAGCATAGAAAACTGTGCCAGAACACAGATAAACAAAATAATAAATTGTCTATCATCTCCAGAAGAAGCAGCATTTCCCTAATGTGTTTTTCATTAATTCTTCTGCCTTTTTCTCTCCCCCCCTCCCAGTTTTTAATTTATGGCAGCTACTTTGCAGTCATAGCTGGGATTTTCTTGATCAGAAGCATTTGCATGCTTGTTTCAAGCAAATGCAAGAGGAAAATAGCAAGAACTTGCAAAGAGCATCTGAACCATGCTGAACATGAATCAAAAGAGCAGATTGTAATGGGCTATACGACACGGCTGTAGGACTCAGGCCGGCAGGCTCACGTGGCCAGACCCTCGTGGGAAAAGAGCTCCTACTGCAGCATGCAGGGAACAACGGTGCAAGATGAACGTACAACAGCCCTGAAAAGCTACGCTGAGTCATTACAGTGCTTCGTTATAACATGTGCCAGCTAAGAAATCACTGTAATGGCACTGGGCCAAGAAGAAAAGATAAGTTGCTTTACATTCTTATTTACTTACTTGCCTATAAATAGCTTAACAGCAGCAATTTACACACAGGAGCTGAGCAACCACCTTGGCATCGCACCGTGCACAATGGCAAAGATCAGAGTTCACCCTGCCTTGCTTGTTCTAGCTCTTGTCTATGGTGGTGGCAAGCAGCTTCCATGAATGTTTGCTCATGCATGTGGGTGAAGGGTCTATCCCCCAGCTTTGCACATACCTTGTCCTGAACCAAGGAAGAATGGATTGTGTTTGCATCATGATACTCTTTCCTACCTAACCACAGGCAATTCAGTGACAGACTCCTCCCTTCTGATTTAAAAACCCGTGTCAGAAGTGGGCCTTTTGCACACAGCGGTGCTGAAAAGCAGGGTTCGCACAACCTGCCTGAGAAGGTTCATCAAAACAATGCTAAGCCACAATTGTTGCTTGGCCCACATTTGAAAGCTGCAACCTAAACACTGTACTGAGACCATAGCAATCTGAGCCCAGAAGGGAAAAACTTCAGAGTCAAAACAAAATTAAAGAGCCCCACTCCTTTCCCTGTGTGTCCAGTAAAATTAAATTCAGGACTGAGTGTCTTCCTGTTTCAACAGGAAAAAAAAGAAAAAAATTATTATTTGTATGGACTACTACCAGAGAAGTACATTGTGGAGAAATTTGGCTGATTCTGCACAGGAAAATTCCAGATTAACACAAATATCCAAGAAGATTCCTAACGAAAATAAAAAGCTATCATCATATGTGCTTCTGACTGCCAAATGAGGAGGTCTGCTGATCTTGGCCAAGGATTTGGCAGAGTTTATCAAGAAGCTTCAAGTCCTATGGCTAATTTAGTCCAGCACAAAGGACAGTCAGTCCAGGAGAAGAAAAAAAAAGACTATAAACTAGTTTGCATAGTGAATGCCTAATTTAATGAAAGTTATATTCGTATGTTGAAGTTATTTCTGTACTGCTGTTTGCTTCTAGCTTCCAATACCTACTTCTAACTAATAAAAATAGAAAATACTTAGCATTTACAGAATACTATTTTTCCTGTAGAGACACAAGCTCTCATCTGTACAGACATACGTGCTTTTCATCCAATTGTCACATACTGCAACTAGACAAACTGCCCAGAGGCGAGAGCAGGCAGGAGAGAAGCAATTTGTCTCAAGTCACAAGAAGAATCGGTGGGATTTGACCAAATTAACCCAGCTAATTTTCTAGGCTTTTTGTTTCCTATCGTGCATTGTGTGGGCATTCTCTGTTGTAAACTGGCTCCAAGCAGAACAGCTTAACCAGTGCAGCTGTAGAAGCAGGAGATGTACTTAGTCTCCACTAAGCAGTAAGTATCTTTTATTACTGCAGAACAGAAGGCATGATATTCCTGCCTAAAGAAAGTGGGACACAGTCCAATAAAGCAAGGACTATTTTATGTTACTTTTCCTCGTGAACAGGAATCTTCTTTTGAGGCATTTAAAGAACTAGATGTGAGTCCCGGACTGCAAGCTAACTAGAACTTGTGTTTAAGTGAAAAAGAGAGACTTGGTATTTCCAGTTCCGTGGTCTCAAACCACCTTTGCTACAGAAAGTTAACAAATATTTCTCTCTATGGAGCAACTGCCAAAAGGAAAGGAATCAGCAACATGAAACTTTCTGCTGTTAAAAAAAATAATGCAGTAGTAAGCTGCAGGAAAGGAGCTAGAAAAACTGGTAGAAATACCCATAAAAGTTACAGAATCACAGAATCAATCAGGTTGGAAGAGACCTCTGGGATCATCGAGTCTAACCATTGCCCTGACACCACCATGTCAACTAGACCACGGCACTGAGTGCCATGTCCAGTCTTTTCTTAAACACATCCAGAGATGGTGACTCCACCACCTCCCTGGGCAGCCCGTTCCAATGTCTAATGACCCTCTCTGAGAAGAAATTCTTCCCAACGTCCAACCTGAACCTCCCCTGGCGAAGCTTGAGGCTATGTCCTCTTGTCCTATCGCTAGTAGCCTGGGAGAAGAGGCCAGCTCCCACTCCACTACAACCTCCCTTCAGGTAGTTGTAGACTGCAGTAAGGTCACCTCTGAGCCTCCTCTTCTCCAGGCTAAACAACCCCAGCTCCCTCAGCCGTTCCTCATAGGTCAGACCCTCCAGACCCTTCACCAGCTTGGTCGCCCTCCTCTGGACTCGCTGAACACCTCAAAGTTCTTCCGTTATGAACTGGTCAGAGCTCACTGCCTTCTGTGTGTAGGGGATACCACTAAGGAACAAAGGAACCAAGCAGAAACAACACGTTTGCAGCTCTAGAGAATGCTACCTCCCGCAAACAGATCAGACAAAAAAAAAAAAAAAACAAAACTATTCCTCTTCTCTCAACCTCCCCCTTCTAAGGTTGGGAGTTGGGGAAAGCATTGGGCAGGGGGGCCAGGCGAGGAATAGGGAAAGAAGAGGGCAGCTCCTCGGACTGCTAGGAAGGACATGACACAGTGGAGTCGGAAAAAAACAGCAAGAGAAAGGTAAGGCCGGCTATTACCCTGGGTTTTCAGCTGCAAATCAGTATTAACCCAGCCATCAGATATTTCATCTGAAACAGTAAGGCGCACATATCCATGGGTGTGTTCATGGACATACATACTCTCTGGAGAGGAGATAGTTAAGGCATAGCAGGTTATGGGCCAGGCTGGAACCACAAGCTCTCTAGATCTGCAAGAAAGGGAAACTGAAGAAATCCACCTCTCCTTGCAGCTTTTAGTATTGAGTGCTTACCTTTCTCACAGCATGCCAAAGGATTCCATGTAAATATGAAAACCCAGAGCTAAGCACATTGCTCCCCATAGCTACAACTCCATCTCAACACAACACTAACTGCCTTTGAAGCGTTAGTGGTTTTGGGTACAAGTCTTCCATGAAGATCCAGTCCAGCAAGCTGATAAGGCCAGTTCTGGCCAACAAGGCAGCAAATTGTATCTCTGTATTCAAAGCAAGCAGGCATTAAACCAAGCCCTGCATGGGTTACCAGAGAAATGCATGTCAACAGCCGCCTTTCAGCAGGCTGGTGGACCTACGCAGCAGCGTCTTCCCCACGGCTCTTTTCCTTTCTCAGAAGCCGTGGGTAAAGAAAGAGAATGACATGCAGAGGCAAGCCCGGCTCCTCCGAACCCTTGCCTGCCTGCTTGCACTACGCACCAGAAGCGGTGCGAGAAGTTTCCATACCTGTGGAAGACGACCAGACTCTGTCCAGCTCACAGAGCTGCCCTGGGTAGCACGTGGGGCCCCTCCTGCCAGGGCCACAGCGTTCACTCCCAGTGTCAACACACATCCCCCCCATCAGGCTTCAGCATCAACTCCCTCCTCTGATGAGCCTTGGAAGATGTAGGGAGTCCAGTCTAGAAAAATTGGGTAAAGGAAAGCAAAGCAGCAGCATTTCTCTGAAGCAGTTCTGTTTTCATTTTTTAGCTTAGAAGCTGGATTTAGAAGCTGGATTTAGAAGCTTCTTATCTTCTCGTCCATTTGCCCTTAAGTGACAGATTGATCCTTACATAGAAGCAATTCCTGGCCAACCAATAGTACGTGGTATTCGATGTCCTACCTCCCCGTGCTCCCAGCAAAGCCAGGACAGCCAGCAGAGACCCCGTAAGCCCAGAGGCCGCTGCCCTGTGTGCAGGGGAGGGTCAGCGTCAGCCCAAACTGTAAAATGGGCGCTGTGTCATATCCATGAATCAGAGACCAGAGCTTTTAAAGGTATTTATTAACACAAAAATGCAATCAAGTGATTGTTTTCTTGCCATGTCAGGTCTTATTAATCATTAGCTACTGCAAGTCTTAAAGCTTTATCTTAAAATTAGAACTCACTTCCCTGACAAAACCTGTAAAGCAGAAAGCTTCCCCTGCAATCTTCATGGACAAGTTCTGCAAGCAAGAAAAGCTGCGATGAGTTATCATCATCATCATTATTATTATTTAAATTCTGTTAACGTTTTTCAAGTTTAGAAAGAACTTTTAAGAAACAAAAAGACACAGAAATTTCTTACTACCTCCAATCCTAGAGGGTGGTTTCTGACTTCTCTTCTACAAGACAGAAAGTCATCCTAGGAGGAAACTGCACATGAATCCACTGCAAACGCACCACAGCCACAGCTGTGACAGGTAATTTATTACCTTCGGAGTTATTTGGAAGTGTGCTGGCCACTCACTTGCTCACTGCATTTGGAAGGGATGCAAGATTCATGCTGTTGTCATTGATCAGTCCAGGGTTTAATACATTTTTGTTTTGAAAAGATAAAAGATATCAAAGAATTTTACAGAAGATATAAAGAGTTAGGGATGATACAGGCTATTTATGTATAGATACAATAATTTGTAAGATGATAGTCAGCTGCAATCATTTGAAAACAAGTTTCAAGGTTAGGTGTGGTTTTTGTAACCTTCCTCTGAGGTCATAGAAATACTGCCTTAATAACATACTATTTATGCTAAGTTTTAATAAATATAGTCTCACAGTGCAAGTAGAAGCACTTTTGATAAAGTACCTGCTATAAAATGGAATTCAAAAATTTAAAAGAAATAGCTTGTAACAGCTTGATTAAATATTAGTCAGCGCTTTGCTTTCATTCTTTTGTGGTTTCAGAACATTCTTCTTTCACTTGTTTTCCAAGAACAGTGGTTTTGACTTTCTAAAGCAAAGCAAGTAAAATAAGCTTTAAAACCCCAAATCTCTTTAGACTTCTTTTTGCTGCCAACTACAGTGAAGAAACAAGTCCCATTCCTTCCCTTTTGATCACTTTCAAAAGTGAAGTCAAGATTCTTAAGTCTGAGCAGGTACCACGAGCAAATAATTTCTGCATCTTTATTTGCCCATTCAAATAACTAGAGTGCAAGAAATATGATGAGTATTAAAGCACTTTGAAGAAACCAAGCTCACAATGGGTTGTGAGCTTGCTGGTGGCTTTTATTGTCTGCAAACAGGCTTGCACTTCTATTGTTCCACTTGGCGCTCAGGCTGCAAATCAACAGAAAAAAGCCTCTTTGAGCATGCTGAGAATGAGCTTTAATCTCACAGTTTGCCCACTCGTTTATTCGGAAATGAGACTGTAATGGAACTTTATTCTTCCACTACGATACATCCACTCAATTCTAAGTATGTCATTAAGAACAACCTTTGATAGACGATAGAGAGACTGGAGTTTACCACCACCAATGCACCTTGATCCAAAGTTGTTCATTTACAAGCTGCATCTGTGATCACTGCCAGGTTTAGTGAAAGAAACATTAGCTGTAGTAGGGTTAGTTAAAGAGTAAACTTACAAACGAATTTTTACCAACTGTGAAGAGCATCTTTATAAATTCCTGGTGTGCTCATTTCCTCACTACATTTTTTTTTTTTAGGTAGACTATGGATTGCTGGAAGGGAGCCATAGGCCGCAGGTGGATTTATCCCACACTGGTCATCTGTGCAAATGGCTTTTTCTCCACAATGAGGCCATCAGAATCTTTTCTCACTCCTTATCTAACCGGACCAGACAAAAACCTGACAATTGAAGAGGTATGTAACTATTCTCTTAAGTAATAATTAAAATGCTTAAAGCATTAAGTCTTACAGCAATAACCAAAGGGGAGACAAAGTGTTCAGTAATACAGGTGTATTTTATCTAGAGACTCACATTTAAGATGCTTCTGGAAAAGAGTGAGGACTCACCTCTTTTGCAGAAGGTCAAAACTTTAAAGTCCTTACATTCTTAGGGCTTTAAAACCACTTTTGTGGTTGTTTAAGAAATGGATACTTCCAGCAAAATCAGGTCAGCTATTTCCTCTCCCCACCTAGAACCCCAGAGGTGGAACAACACTAAGAGTTATTTATACTTACCGTGGAATTGGTTAAACAGACAGTGACGTAGTGATTGCAAATCGTAAGAAAACAAAGCAGACTTCCCC
Organism: Nyctibius grandis; assembly: GCF_013368605.1. Taxonomy (NCBI): domain Eukaryota; kingdom Metazoa; phylum Chordata; class Aves; order Nyctibiiformes; family Nyctibiidae; genus Nyctibius; species Nyctibius grandis. The sequence continues at coordinate 18,048,199 of NC_090665.1, forward strand.
TTACAAGCTGTTAGATTACTACCTACATTATGTTTTATGCATTCATTAGCCTCTGGAGGTCAGTGTCACATGCAAAAAAAAGGGGTTTTTTTGACAAAAGCATGCACTACAACTTTCCTTGCTCTGCGCTCTTCTGTTCAGCACTGGCCCCTTAGGGAGAACGCTTCCCAACAAAAGGGGGCACAGTTAACAGGTGCCTGAGTCATTGAGCTAATGGTATAATTAGAAGACACAAGCTGGGTACACCCATATACAGCTAATACAAAGAACAGTCATTCCTGATGTGCAGTAGCAAATGTTAAGGCAGAATCTGCTAGCATAGCATGAACCCAAGGTTTCTTCTGAAAAAAGGTATTTGTGGGTTAGGTTGTTGGTTCTTTTCTTTCTCCCTTTTTTATTATTTTTTTTTTAACCATAAAGGGAAATTTTCTTTCTTACATGAAACACACAAATAGCATGATAGGATGTGTTAATTCTCATTTCAGCAAGAATCCTTAACTCAAAAATCAGTGTAGTACAGATACAGGCTCTTTCAACCAAACTCACCTTTAGTGAGCTAATTCTGTGAATTTCAGACTCTTAATTCGAATTGAAGTTCAGAGAAACAAAAGTAGTCACCCAGAAAGATACAGTGAGCCTGCTGCTCACATGCAACTTACTCCAGTACCAGTTCAGAAGTAAAGAGATAACCAGCTACTAATTGTTCCTCCAGCATTTGAAACAATTCCTTTCTAGCCTAACTGCTTAAGCAGAGAATGAGTGATCACGAACAGATACCCTAGCAGGTCCAGCAATTACTGGGTAAGACCTCCCCTAAACAGACAACTCGCACATCACAAAGTGACCTTTTTCTATCACCGTATCTAAAAGAAGGGGATACCCCCGCCGCTGCTGTAATCAAGCTGCTTGGGCAAGCACTGAGCTTTAGTGGCAACAGTACAAAGCACCTTCCAACCTGAATGCAGGTCAGTTTTAGAAAAGGGAAAGAATTTCTTTTCAGAGCGTCTGTGCATTGAAGGCCAACTGAAGCTTATCGAAATATGGTTTCATCAAAACCTTGCTTACTTCTTACACATTAAATTTGAAGAATATGTAGCAGGTGAAGATAGCATAGTAACAGCTACACACTCACTATGCGCAGTTCCAGTTCCCCCATCATAAGAGACATACGCATTTTTCTTCTAATTCTAACAAACTAGAGAGTTGACCAAAGGTATATGATGACTCACATCAAAGTTAAAACTAAATAGGCATTCATTTTCAGCTACTGTGGGGAACAGGATTTGATGCTAGACAAACTTTCCTGACACAAATGCTGTTATAACCGCTTTGAACAGCTGCACATCAAAATCTGCCTTCTTCATAGGCGTTTACTAGAATTATTTTTTAAGCCAATCTACCTGTTTATGTAGTGGAGCCAGCATCACTTTCTTTGCCTCTTAAGGAGTACATTTGCAGTGTTGTAATTTAAGGCAGTTTAAGTCTGCATAATTCACACAATTCAATGTTTCCTGTCACCACAATTACATTCCTTCAATACCATCATCAAAAACTTCAAAACCAACATTTTAAATGTATTTTTAAAAATATTTCCTCTTTTATTCTCTTCTAGGTTACCAACCAGATTTTCCCAGTTTGGACATACTCCTACCTTGCACTCCTTTTCCCAGTCTTCCTGATTACAGACTATGTGCGCTATAAGCCCATCCTACTCCTCCAGGGCATCAGCTTCATCGTCACGTGGCTCTTGCTCCTCTTCGCACACGGAGTGGTGGCCATGCAGGCGGTGGAATTCTTCTACGGGATGGCGACAGCCACCGAGGTCGCCTATTACGCCTACATCTACAGTGTCGTCAGCACCGATCACTATCAGAGAGTGACGAGCTACTGCAGAAGTGTCACTCTTGTTGCAGCCACCATTGCTGCCGTGCTGGGACAGCTCCTGGTTTCCTTAGCAGATGTATCCTACTTTCACCTTAATGCCATCAGTTTGGCTTCTGTCTCCCTGGCATTTGTGTGTTCGTTTTTCCTCCCAATGCCCCAAAAGAGTATGTTCTTCCACAGGAAAGATGTCTCAGAAACTCTCCCAGGACCAGATAAAGTTGTGGCTACAGTCGGCTCTGACAGGCCATCGAGCTGCTCAGAGGACAAGGGCTCCGTATCTGCTGACCAGGGACCAACACCTGAACAGCAGCCTGAGAATGCCAAGCCCCGGAGTCAGGTGCTCAGGGTGCTGGTGAAACTGAGCAAGGACCTGAGGGATTGCTACAGCTCCAGGAAACTTCTCTACTGGTCCCTGTGGTGGGCTCTGGCTACAGCAGGCTTTAACCAGGTTCTGAATTATATCCAAGTGCTGTGGGACTTGAGAGCCCCCTCTCACAGCTCTGCAGTATACAATGGAGCTGTTGAAGCAACAGCAACTTTTTTAGGTAAGTAAAAGATCAGTAGCAACTACTTCTAACCCATCCTGTTCTGATGGCATTCTTCAGCAATGTCTTCTGTTTAATTCCTAAGAGGACCAAGGTCAACAGCAACAGCCTCCAACAGATAACACCCAAAAAAAAAATGGTGTGAAAAGCATGTTTTTACTGTACAACTTTATCAGTGGGGTCTTCAAAAATAATCTTAATATATATATAGATATGTTTTTCCTTCTTAGAGGAGCCTCATTCCACCAAAGTGTTTTAAGAGTTTAAGTTCACAGCTCTGTTTAGACCACAAATTTAACCCCAAGTAAGCAGTTCAACAATCCCGTGCAATGACACCTTGCCTGTTCCTCCCTCAAGTACACCTTAAGCTAGGTGGTTTAAAAATTAAAAGCGCATATAAAACATACACTGCTCTAGATGGTCTGTTTAGACAGTGGATTATCATTTCAGGATGAGTGCTCCTGGACAAATACTCTGTGACTGCATCTGTATCCTGATCAATGAGTTTGCCTCTGGATGTGACATACAAGGAGAGGCTGAGAGAGCTGTAATTGTTTAGCCTTGAGAAAACAAGGGATCTTATTAATGTGCATAAACTTGAATTAGAGGAGTAAAGAGGATGGAGCCAGACTCTCCACAGTGGTGCCTAGTGACAGGACATGAGGCAAGGGGCACATTTTTAAACAAAGTTCCACTTAAACATACAAGAACATTTTTACTGTAAGGGTGATTTAACACTGGAACAGGCTGGCCAGAGGTGTAGACTCTCCATCCCTGGAGATGTTCAAAACCTGGACACCGTCCTGAGCAGCTTGCTCTAGTTGACCCCACTTTTAGCAAGGCTAGGCTACCTCCAGAGCTCTCTTCCAACCTCAGCCATTCTGATTCTCATTACAGTTACCTGGTCCATCTAAATGGCATTCCTCTGGTCTCAGAACAGAAGGCATATGGGTAAAGTGCAACTTCCTCATTTAAATAGCTGTGCAGTACCAATGGAGCTTCATTTTTAAGCTCACATTTACACAGCTACGTCTCCTCCTTCATACCAGGAGCTTTACCTCACTTTTCTACAGGGAACTCTCAGTTTACTCTTCCTCCCTGCAATCAGTGTGAAAATGCATTTTACTGGAGCTACCCCAAAACTCCCAAGGGCTTTCTTGTTTTCACACCCTCTGGCACTTGATACTATTTCAGAGCACAGAAAGCACTCACAGTACTAGGAACCCCTGGTTAGGGCAGCGATGGACCAAAGGAGTAGGCCTGTTGACTTGTTTAATTCTGATGAAAAGCACATGCAACCAGCAAGCGAAGTCCGGTTTTGCAGTAGTGTGCTAGTCCGCCTGAAAACATCTGGGCAACTGGTAGTCTCTGGACACCAATAACTCACAGCTGTATAACCTGCCTAGACCAGACTTCTCTTTGCATTTGAGCTATTAACCTCAGCATATTGTATTTCAAAGAGCCTTCATAAACCTACAGGAGCCTCTGTGCTAAAGGAGCATAAAAACCCCACAGCTCAATAACCTTCTTACAGCAGCAGACTGTATTTCTCCAGAATTGAGATGGGGAGAAAAGTAAACCTCATCATTATTGCAGAGATTTAAAAAAAAAAAAAACCAAAACCAAAAAAACAAAAACAAACCCAAAACAGCCACCAACCAAAACAAGGCACTAGAGGTTTTTTTTTTTAATACCATATTATGCTCAAGTAGGGGGTTTTACTACATGTGATGGTCAATAAGGCATTGACAAAAGCAGTTCATGAGATTTTTCACCAGAAACTGAAAAAGATGCTTTCACAAAAACCAAAGCATGAAGGAATGCAACAGAGTTTTCATTTCATAAAGATCTTTACATGAAAGAATTAAACTCCACTATGCATATTTTGGCAGAAAATGCTTGGTGGGATTGTTCTCTTTGCTTACAGTTGTCAAAAAATGGAGAAACAACAATAGACTGTACACTGCTGCCTCCAGCCTTAGGCATGAGGCACTTTCTCAGAGTACTTCAGTCTGTAAAGGCTTTTTAAGCAAGGAAAAAAAACCCCAAACAGAAGACTCCCACACCACTAACAGAAAATATAAGCCATACCGTTATCAAAGCCCACTGTGGCTGGAACAGTCTCAAGAGCTCCTAGCATGATCCATTTACCCAGTTACACAATGGCTCTAGACAGATGATAATGTTCAGAGTTCTAATTATTACTTTTAAATTTTTAGGTTCAGCAACATCCATGGCAGCTGGATATGTCAAAGTAAACTGGGATCTTTACGGAGAACTGGCTTTGGGAATTTTCTCTGCAATGGATGCTGGTTCTCTGTTTCTCATGCACTTTACTGATAACATCTGGGCATGTTATGCTGGTTACCTTGCGTTTAAAGCATGCTACATGCTCCTTATAACAGTAGCAACGTAAGTGGAATACACAACTTCTTTAATGAAATTGATTTATATCAGTGCCACATCTTTAAATTTATCAAAATTTTATTGAAAGTTTCCCTAGAAATAAGCTTTTTAAGTAGGTCATGACACCAGCACATATTATTTCTAGCTTATATAAAGCTATGCTTAAAGTTATATGACCTAACTATTACAATCAGAATCATAGAAGCATTTTGGCAATAGGTTACTGCAACTCAGAAGCTACCTTATTCTGCATTTAGCTGTTCAATGATCTATGTACAAGTACTCTAAGTGATCAAAGGAACATACGCAGGTCTTTATTTCACAAAACTATCCACTCCAGTAAGTAAAAGATAAGTAGGATGCACAAAAAAAAGTGTCAAAGCCAGAAAAACAAGGGATTTCTGCCAAAATGAAGTTGTTAAAGCTTAATAGCCAAGACTGAATAGGCTTTATCCTATGAAGAATCCACTGTGCACATTAAATTGTTCTCAAACTTTCTCCCAGAAGTAAATTGCAAGTGTCCATATTCTCCATTGTTTAGTTAACCCTTAAATTGATTTTCAGGTTTCAGATTGCTGTTACTCTAAGCATGGAGCGTTATGCTTTGATGTTTGGCTTCAACAACTTTGTTGCACTGGTGATTCAGACAATTTTAACTGTTGTTGTAGTAGATTCAAAAGGTCTGGGACTGGATATCAGCACACAGGTAAGCTACATTACTCACGCTGCTCTCAGTTCCCCCACTCTCCTCCACAAGAGGGTTCTACTCCAAGATCAGCCTTTAGGAAGATACTAGGTAATTGCCCAGCTTAAGGCAGTTACTCACTAGAAAAAGTTCCATTTAAAGTGAACTGGCAGTAGCTACTACAACTTACTTGTCCTCTAGTCCTGCCAATTTTGCAGTTCTGCAATAATTTTAAGAATATTTTCATCAAGCAAAAGGGAAAGACCACCACCTATTACTCAGGGGTTTGTTTTGTTTTGTTTTATTTTTATTTAAAGGCTTACTATTCGTAAGTTCATTGCCAAAATACCCTAAACAGAAGGAGGAAGCAAGCTGAAAAGCACTCTATGGGTCCATTACTAGGGTAATTCCAAGTTACATAGTTTAATTGGATGCATCTTTAAGTTACTGCGATTCCCCATTAAATTTCTAAATTTAAGTTTAAACTTACATACTAAGTGCAAGTCTGTAGCTTTCACCTTTTCAGAGAAGAGCCAGGAAGTGAAGGCCAGCTGTCCTCCTCCCTTATTGAGGTGGGGAGAGGAAGCACCTAACGGAGTATTCTCTCCCCCTCCTTTTACAACCACAGACTTTACTACAGTATGAAGTCACACAGCCAGACTTCTTGAATCCTTTCAAGATGGGATCATTTTGGGGCATGGGTAACAGCGAAGGGAAGGCAGCAGTGGAGGGTCACCACTTAAGTTATCACCTAACAGGAAAAGCAGTTTTTGACTCTCCCTCCTCCTTCTTCCCCACCTCCACTTTCCAGTTTCTCATTTATGGCAGCTACTTTACATTCATAGCTGGAATTTTCCTGATCAGAAGCATATATACCATTATCTCCATCAAATGCAGAAATACCAGCATGGCTGGTGAAAGCATCAATCATTAACAAAGGAGACAAGAACGGCTGCAAAGCAACAGTGCAGAAGGCTGCATCATCTGCACAACAAATTAGGAGAAACACAATGCTCAGTCAAGCAAGATGGGTCAATGGTGAATAAGCCGACAACATAAAGAGCTTTGTCAACAGGATGATGCATTTTGCTCATTTTCTTCACCAGTAGTTCTAATACTTAACAATCCTCAAACAGTCTTCTATTTCAACTCAAACTTAATGATCTGACACCAAAACTTCTATTAATGCTCAATAAGCATAACAAGCAAGTGCATACAGATGCCTGAACCTCACAACAGAAGACCTTACAGAACACAACCTTTAAACTTTCACTTCTACTGAGCATTTCAATTAAAGGCAATTTAGTCATAGACACAAAAGCTTCAAACATTCCCAGGGAACCTAAAGAAGCAGTTGCCCCATAGCAGCAAGATGATCTGTTGGAAAGCTTGCCACAGAAGCCTTTTGAAAACTTAAGACTTTTTCAACTGGAAGTTACAACGTGCATTTTTAAAGCAAGTTAACAAATAGCAACAAACCATTTTTTTCCCAAAAGACACTACTTCTGTATGTTCAAAGGTGGATTACTGCAGTGCTATATACAGCATAGCAATACTGCCACTTCAGTTTACAAATGGCCAAATGCAGTCATTTTGGATTCCACAGACAATGCACTCCTCAGAAATCTGAAGTTACAGGACTGTAAGGAAAACATGCCATTATATACAGATAAACCGCTACTGATGCGGTGATAACTCTACTGTGAATGTGTTGAAGATGTACAAATACAACACACTAACCTCCCCCTTGAGTGTCTGTCTTGATAAACATATGCATTAATTATGTCTGACAACTGCCATGACCCACACATGCTTATCTTTGGAAGCAAAAAAAACCTCCTAAACTAACTTCTTATTTTTAAGCCACGGGGAGATACTTCAATTTCTATACAAGGCAGTCTTACTTAAATACACCACTTAAAGTTTAGATATAACTAAAGCTAATTAGGGAATGTACTTCAACTGTCTTCAATAATGTCCACTTTGGAGTCAACTATATCAGACAGCAGCAAATTCCATCATGTTCCTTTACCACAACTTACAGGCTTGCCAAGAGTCAGAAGTAACTAATGTTTCCCCCAGTTCAGCTCATGAGAAAGTAAAAATCAGTAATTCCTTTAAAAACATACTTTTAGAACCTGCTTGAGCTTGCCTTTATGCCCCAGTAAGTTTTCCCTTCAAGAGAGCAGAATACTTGCACCATATTTATACTTCTCTTTCAGGAATTCCAACTAAATTTGGTCCTTTTCAAATTAATTTCTTGTCTCAGCATTTGTTTCAACACAGTGCTTGGGAGCTTGCAGCCATTAAATAACTTCGAACTGCAGAAACCGGGCATCACATCTGCCATGTAGAACTCAGGACGTACCTTGTACAGCATCTTCTTACACACGTAAGAGCTGACATATTAGGGGTAAAAGTATTAATCTAGAAGGTCTCCAAATTAATTTCTGTACAAGAAGGCTAAAGTCATGAAGTGGAGTGCTTTAATGCTAAAGCAGAAGAGGATACTGAAAAGCTAGTGGAAGTATAGCTTTTGGCAACTCTGCTAGCTACATGAGCAATTGCACAAACAACTGCAGAGGTTTCTAAAGACAAAACATTTATAATCATAGGCGAAGAACACATTTCCTAAATATAGCTATTTTAAAAATCTAATCAACAAAACAGCTATGGTGTCAGTTTCTGCTCAATATAAAGGAGATTCAAAACAATGAGATCTTCAGCCACTTGTCTGGAGTTTGACTATCCTTAAATTAGTGAACATCTACTATACATGACCACATCTGTTTAGTGTAAGTTGCCAACCTTTTATCTGCATTCAAGCTAGTTATGAAAAAATAAGGACTCCACTATTTCTGCAGCATAATCTAAGACTACATGCCTTGCACACTTAAGTGAATTTTAGTATCTCTTAGCAGTAACCAGCTTCATTTGGATCAGTACAACAATTTCAATAGATGCTGATCTCATTAGTCCTTGCCCAAAGCTTAATTTACATCAATTTAGGTGAGGGGAGCACAGGATTGTTCCTATTCCACAAGGCTATTCCTTATCTCATTGATGAGACATTTGGTTGATATGGTCCAGTTCCCTGCAATAAGCCTATTTAAGCATTCCACAAGTCCTTCTGAACCCTTGCAGGTCCCTACTTTCTACTGCATTTATGTGTTACTATCCCAAAACAGGTAAGGTCAACAACAGGGAAGAACTACAGCTATTTATACTACGCTAAAAAAAACTGGTGAAAGTACGGGCATCACTAACATCCTGGAAACCCTCAATTACTGGGGATTCGTTTAGCAAATTTACCAGAGAATCTTGGTAATTAAGCCATACACCATACTCTGTCAGCCCTCATCAGAAGGAAAAGACAGACTTCAAGTCTGTTTTAACTTTAAATATGCCAACAGGACAAAACCAGACATTTAAGTGAGGAATGCTACTACAAGCAGCTTGTTGTATAAGCTGCCTGTCCCCTGCTTTGGGATCTCCAAATCTTCAAAAAAAGATACAGAAATTACTACCATACCACAGGCAGGAAACAGAAGTCAAAAGCACTGGCACAAGTGTGTTTTACAAGCAGTGGTGAAGTCTCTCAGCCCCCCTAGAAATAAGCAGATCTAACATTCAGGCAGTCAATTACAAGTGAAATGTCTTACCTTCAATAATTTTCATCTCTGTCTCAAATGGGCTTGCACCTCCTTTTCTCAAAAAAATCATCTGACATAATCTAATCTTATTTATTCCTGTTACCTTGAAAGCTGTTAAGAGCTTTATTCTCCAGCTGGTCAGAAATCTTTTTTTAAGCTTGCTGTTTATTTACATTATTCACTTGGTTCCAGTATTACACTTGAACTTAGGCCAAGTTGTCTCCGTGTTTAAAACACCATCATCAACTACTTTGATGCAATTATATTTTTCTTGAACCTTCTTACTATTACAGACTAGACAAGCCAGACATTTTTCCCCCTCTACAAATTGCTTTCTAGTATGACAGAAAACATTCCAGTAAATAAAAAAAAAATTATGAATTTAATATTCCACAGGAGATCTTACTAATATGTATCCATATTTAATAAAAAGAGTGCTATTACATCTGTGATACCTTGGCCTGCTATTACACATACTGTTCTGATCATAACTATGTCTTGTTCAAAGGCTGTCATTAGCTACACATAATTACGGGTCTTTTGCAGCTAACCGTTTCTTGAGTAACTACCCTCCTCGGTGCTTCCAGTGTCCTTCATTACACAGCTAGTCTGTCAAAATAATCCAAGTTCACTTAATATTTTCCTGTTCAATAGGTCACTTGAGCTAGAACAGCAAGCTTAATCACAAGGACACAAAGAAACATACTCAAGTGAGGCATGCAAAAATTTTAAGCTTAACTCACCTTTAAGCATATGCTTTTGATAACTCATCTGTGTATGAGACTCACAATATGTGCATTTTAACCCAATAAAATGTTACTGCACAGAAATAATGCTACACAATTGTTTTTTCTAATATTTATTTTTTCACCTGCAAACTGTAGCAAAACATGATCAGCTTTATTATGCAGACAGGTATCCCTCTAACATTAGAGATTTAGGCATGTATAAATAGAAGAGCTCTTAGGAAAGGAAAACATTTTGAGAAATGAACAAACCTTCAATTTAACTTCATGACTTCCAATACCAATGGTTAAAATGATGTAGCTCATTCATCCCAAGAGATACAACAGCACCTTAAAGTGGCTGATCTATTTCCCAGTAACATTTTTCACATAACAATGTGTTAAAGTTACAAATACTGATATGCACAAATAGCTATTTTCTAAGAAAAATATGTACAGTACTGCAGCATAATGAATGTGGTATCTGCAATAACTTATTAGCCAATTTTTAATATACATGATACCGCTACTTTTTACCTGCCAGTTCACAGGTTCAAGGATGTTACCACAGCCCTCTGTTTTGCACGTTATTACCTGGTGGGGGGGTTGATTTTCTTGGGTTTTGTGTATTTTTTTTTAAAGGTACACAATGCAGGCTTTTATTTTTACTTCTTAAAGACTTTTGTGTTTAAAGCTAATATCAGTGAAACAAGACAACAGTGCAAGAGGCGCAGAGATGTTATGTGACCACATAAGAGTTCTTTTGGGTAAAGTGTCTATAAGGCTATAAGAAAGGATTGGTTGATGAGCTTCCTGTTGGAAATTGTCCTGTTGGTGCACCAGCCTGGGGGACAATGAAAAAAGAAAAATAATAAGGCAAATATTTAAGATTCTTTTCCATATTGTAAATCATAAATGCAGGATATATAAAACCAACCTATTAGGAAGTATTTCTGGTTTATGTTGCAGTCATTTTTTTGGTGGTTCTCTGAAATTACACTACTGTAACAGCATAGTGTACAAGTACGTCTGTTTTGATTTGAACAGCCTTACAAAATGCCATGTCATTGTAATAATGAATTGCATTTAAGAGATTTGCATGCTGCCTTCCCTCATTTGAAGCAAAGAAAAAAAAAAAATCTTCGTGTCTCTCTAAATTAAGTGTTACAGATTGTGCCTCTTCAGACATACATAAGTTATTAATATCATGCAACAACTCACCATAAAAGGGTTACTAGATACTCCAACAGCTGCAACTTGTCCAAAAGGAGTTACTACAGGCTTTGCCTGTCCAAATGCAGCATAACCTGCTCCTTTGAAAGATAAGTGAAAAATATTAATACTAGTAACCAATCTTCAAAGAGTTCTTTGCTGCAGCTCCCACACAAAAATAAGCAGAAGCTTGGACTGCACACTCAGGAGGATTGATCCTACTTAAACACTATCAGAAATGTAAGTGTAAAAAAAATATGGCTGGGCTTTTTGTTTATTTTCAACTGTTCAGAACTAATCAATTTCCAATTTCTAAATATACACTTTTTTCAATGTTATTTTATCATTTAGATTTAGGGAGAAAGTACTTTCTAATTTTCTCTTGCTTATGGTTCTATAAAGTTAAGAGAAAATGTTATAATCATTTGCAGACACTCCAAAAATGAAGACAAAACAATTCTTCTTGCATAAAAACCCTTTAAAGCCTGGGAATACTTATAATTTTAGTATCAGATTATGGTAATATTTCAGTTAAGTCACTGCACACAGCCAAGTCAGAAAGCTCAACTACAGGGTCATAACAGAGTGTGGAAACCCCTCATCAATATTATAATCAAGTTCATATAGAAATAAATACACACCCATTATTGCTAACTTACAGACAGATCATTTTCTCCATGTTTCTGATTTAAACAAGATTATCTAAAACGTATACACCTACCATTTGGCTGCTGAGCAAAAGCAGTCTGTTGAGGGAAAGCTGCCTGGGTTGGGAATGCGGGCTGCTGGAAGTTGCCACTAAAACTAGTAGGAAGACTGTAGGAGGCAGGTGTTCCAAATCCTGCAGGCATGCTCACAGATGCAGTACCAAATGTTGCTGCTGGTAGGCAAAAAAATAACATTCGATTATTTGTAAGAAATCACTTTTTTCATGAGACAAATTACTATAATGCCATGTTAAGCAAAGTGTCCTAATGCCTCAGTGAGTACACAAAAGTTAGGTTCAACTTCTACAGCCACTGAACTATTTGTTAGCTTGGATCACAACCAACTAGGTGCATAATTTAAAATTTACTAGATCCAGCACATTCAGATATACTTTTTGAAAAGGAAATTATTTTTTACGTTCTCTACATTATTGTATACTTCCCCCAGAATTTTTCTGGTAAAATTCTGTACGCGTCAGAAGCAAACACTTTCAGGCAGCATCAGCCACTCTGTTTTTCTCCTTTTGAGAAAAGCATGAAAGGGTCTTCCTACTTCACACTGCATTACAGGAAGTTACAAGTCAAAAAGAAAAAAAAAAGGGGATACATGCAACCCCTCTCTCATCATCCCATCCTTAATGTCATTTTAAAGGAAATTCTCACCATGCACATTATTTGCACACAAAGTTCCTATCGCAAACGCTCTTACTGTTGAGATAAGACTTAAAACAAAAAAACCCAAAACTTTTCATCTGATTCTCTGCTGAACATTTCAAGTAAAGAACACACAGCTCATATGCAATTCTACATGCCTTCAGCAAATAAACAGGAGCACAAGTGCAAAAACGTGGTAACAAAACCATTATTCAGTCTTTTGGGAGTTATTCTTGAAAGGAGAAGCGTATAGAAGTTTTTTTGGTACAAACACAGACATCAGGCATTTTATTCTAGTTAAACATTAGACAGGACTTTTCTTTTGAAATAGTACAAGTTAGATTTTATGCAAGCTCAACAGTTTTAAAAAATACATATTTAGTGAATATAGCTTAATTATCAGTTGAAAAATTTACGCCAAAAATATTCAAGGGCAAGACATTATACATACATAAACTGTTGACAAAGTATACACAAAACTAATTTACTAACATTGTTCTCAAGTCACAGTTAGCAGAGAAGCTATTCAACAGGAAAACTTGCTAAAACAGCAAACAGAAGCACAACAAAACGAGCAGTGACTTGGGATATCCCAAAAGGCATCAAGCTACTGTTGGTAGAAACTTCAAGAGTCACTCAACTTGTTAGCATGATATTGTGACCATGGAGGATATCAATAATGGTTTTGTTTCAGTTGCTTAATAGGTTGCCTATGTATGCGCTTCTCTCCCTTTGCCCAGTTGCCAAATACCCACACCCACTCCATTTTAAAAAAATGGAAAGCCTTCCGAAATTCTACGTGCAGAGAACCAGATAGCTATCAATAAGCTTTTACAAGCAAGAACAATTAGCCACAAGAAACTTGATACCAAATGTGGCCACCTACCAAAATGAGCCTGAGGAAATATGTGAGAGTGCATTGCTCCCGAGAGGCCTTATGGAAGCCACAAAGAGACCAGACAATGTCAAATCATTTATACACTCTTGAACAGTCATTTCTTAGTTTTATATATATAGAAATGCACACATATATGTACCAAACAATTTGTCCATAGCACGACCAGCATTAGATTAAGCTAAGAAAACCACTAGAAATAAATGCTACAAAACAGATCTCCCATGTAATAAATAGCAAAGTTCATGCAGAAAGCAAGCTTAGCATAAAAAGGACAAGCTACAAGTTTACACCTTACACTGAAAGGGGCAGAATATTATCTTTACTTATAGTCAGTATCTCTGTCACCTAGTACATAACATCAGTATAGATGCCAAAGGGTTGGAACCTCTGCAAGCCAAGCACAGCAGTTTAGAAAGTGGAAGGACAGAGTTGCCATATTCAAACAAATTTATCTAAAGAGGCTACAAGTTCTTCAAGATCCAAAAGAGCGCAGTTAGGAATGAGATTAAAATAAGGAAAAAGATATTTTGGGCATTAAATAGCTGAACAAGTTTAACTGCATAATATCTCAAAAGGGACTGAAAACAGAATTCATTTTAGCAGAGGACATGAATTTGATCAATTCAGTTTTAACTCAGCCTGATGAGTTTAATTCAGCCCACCTAAAACTTTGAGCAAAGCACAACTCAGTGTTAAAATGCATACATCAGCAGATTTAAGTCTGTGGAAGTCCAGTTAGTATATAAGAGTGCCAAAATTTAGCAGTGCCTTTGGAGACGAAAATTAGAATAATCTAGCAGTCATCTAAATCCAAGTTCCATATTTTTTAAAAAAGTACAAGTTTGCTTTTTTAAAAAGTGATTAATTTTTTGCCTATGGAATTCTCCCCCAGAAATATAATGTAACTCATGAGTGTAAAGATTATATTTAAACATATGCTTTACTGTTACAGAAGAGAAAAATAAAGGATACCACCGATGTACTGAATAAGTGGACTGGTGAGGAGCTAACAGCCCAAAAGCCTTGTGTTTCCTGGTTCTAGCCCCAGCTCCTTGGTTATGAGGGCTTTCAGGACTTTGAAATAAAGAAAGCAATTTAAAAAGCAAGTGTAGCAGCTTAGCAGCAGGGCTTTCAAGATCCCTGATTTCAGGGCAACCTGCTATGAAGCATGCTTCAAAGCCAAGGTTATAGTCTTGGAAAGTACCCAACTGGTAATATACGGACTACAAATAGCTTAGGTAGTATTAGAAGATCTTAAATGATCACTTTGACATTTTTCATGGACAATTTGAAATCTTAGGATTAGGCCAGAAACAGGAAAATAGTGTCCTCAGCCCAACTGAAAAAAAAAAAAAAAAAAATCACTTATCTCAAAAAAAAAAAGCCAAAACCAAACCTTGAAGTTGATTTCTGCAGCCTATTCATAAATATTATACTCTACATTGAACAAACACACAACATGTCAAATAGACTAGAGACAGGCAACACAGAAAATCTTTAAGGAACAAATTACACAACTATGAAAAAAAAGAATCAATGCAAGTCTTGAAAGAAAGTTTCTCTAACACTTAGTGTTTCTTTCCTAACCTGTTGCTCCTCGGCTATTGGTCTGGAATGGATTTGTTGAAGGTGCCACTGGGGCAACAGGGGCAGCTACAAATGGATTTGTGGAAGGTGTTGCTGAAAGATTAAAAACATTTTATTAAATAAAGTCTTTTAGAAATAGCCAGTTGACTCACTTTAAGTTTATACAGTGATACATAAATATCTAAAATTACATGAAAAATTAGGAATTGATAATAAAATGCTTAATTTGAAATGCATCACAAAACCAGTACTTTTTTTGGCATCCTTTGACACTAGTGATATTGAAGTTACTAAAATATAGCACTATCAACTGAAAATTAGTAAGACGTTTGCTTACAGTCCACAAAAGGCATTAGTAACACTTATGTACCTCCAAATGGAGCAGGCACACTCGAAGATGCAGGCTGTGTCTGTGCAGTAGCAGCCACGGGTACTGTTCCAAAAGCATTGCTGAAAATAATTCATACATTCAGTGAATTCAGAACTGTTTGTTTCACAATTAAATGCAACTTACAATTATTGTTGGCATGTAAAAGAATAAGAAAAGGAATGCTTACGTGCAGTTTGTAAACTGCAATATAATTCACTGGTGCCAGGAAGTGAGCCCCTGATGCCAGGGTCAGAGACTATAGTGCTGAGCAATAAAAAGTCATCTCCACCAACAGCAGGGAAAGAATACTGAACAGAGGCCGTCAGCAAAAGGTTGCAAAGCAGAAGCTTTAGGGAAGCTTGCAATACCAAGTAAAGCTATAACAGGCATTTGGTACTTATTACTTTAATAATCTAAAGAAAGAAGTGGTTGGCACCATTTACATTATAAATATCTGAATAATTTTTTTGCCAGGGATGATGCCATGATTTTCAGTATGCATGCAAATATTCTGTACAGGAAAGTATCACCATCTAACAGGTTTAGCATATAATGACTAGAAAGGTGCAGAGAACATTCTGCTGACAGAAAGTTCTTAAAAGACTCTTAATTTTATCTTATAATATCCTATCAGACAGCACTGCTATTATTTAAAACAAAGGATGCAGTTACAGTAGTACCTCTAAAGTCATTCAACATTTCCCTATTTAGATAGAAATAAAACCAGATTTGAGAAAGAACTTTGAGCTACTTTTCTACGTTTTGCTTCAGTCAATGTAGAAAGTCAGCTACTTCTAATAAAGTACCTGCTAACGTTACTGGTGGAAGTATACGCGTTACTAGAGGTTGCTGTGGAGCTGAACACGCTGTCTAATTCTGCTAGAGCCGCATACTTGTCTGAAGATGCACTTGACTGATTTGGGGCTGACAATGCAGGACCTGCTGATGCTGACACTACTGTACTGAAGCCACTTCCTTGCTGCTCACTACCACCTAGAAAGGAAGAAACCATATTAAAAGTGATGAAGATGGTTTCACTTTCTGCCCTGCCAATGTTGAGAACTAAACGAAAGTTCATGGATAGTTTAAGTTTCAGACTTAAAAATTAAATATGCACTAGGGCATACAGGAAAAAAAAAAACACATTTAACAAGCCATTAGCTATTAGCAAGGTGTCATGCTTCTATAGATATTCTGCAGCTCAAAAGAGCCTCTGATTTCCCTGGAAAATAATGACTCAATGTGACCATCATCTTCAACTAGAAAATTTAATAGAACACATACCCTCAAATAATTAATTTCAGAACAAAGCTCTGTATTACAAACCAACACAAGTTTTTATACACCATTTAAGAAAAAAAGTTACAGAATAACTGGTTTATTCTCCTTAATTTAAAATTAACTAAATCCAAGTATCACTGCTACTAGTTTATAAAAAACTAAAGCCAAATCTTTTTGTGGCAGAGAGGCAGGAAAGCTACTCTGTCAGTTCTCTGCAACAACTGTAGCTCTCTATTCAAGAGCCTTCACCACAGGTTTTAGCACAAGTATAAAATATATATTTATATTTTTATATATTTTCATCATTTCAGTAATAAGTATGTAGATATTTCCACTCAGAGCTATTCATCTTGATAGGAAGTAGGCTCCCAAAAAGCAATCTTCCAATGACATCCTTTTGGAGTGATGTTAGTCTTAAAACTTACATCTTACACATTAAGGGTACACTGATGTGAAATTCTACTGATTTTGAAAGAAAGGACATTTTGAAAAACTGTTACAGCCATCCTTGTGGTAAGTATACACATGTAGAATAAGCACGTCAAAGAATAAAGTTTAATACCTTGCCCTGCGCTGAAGATATTGTCTAAATTAGCAAGAGCTGCATATTTGTCAGCTGACTGGAGATTCGGTTTATTCACTGCAGCTTTACTGGCTGCAGTTGCTGTTGTGTTGCTCTGAGAAGCATTGAAGGCTCCAAAATCAGCACTGGAGGATTTGGGGAAGTTATCAAAGTGAGCAAAGTTAGCATTCATTGATCCAGCACTTCCGCCTGCAATAAATTAAGTTAAACATGATCAATGCTCCAAAGCTAGAGAAAGTCACTCCAACTGTAACTGATGGCACAATAATCCCACCTCTTTGTGGGTACATGAGGCAACATGTTCCCCTGCCCCATCCAACACGTTTAAGACCTTTTCCCATTTTCTTCAAAGTTACACTGAGTCATCAAAAAAAAATATTTTTTACGTTTTTCAGTCTGTAAATCAGGAACAAAAAAACCCACAAACTTCAACAGCTTAAAGCACAGTCATAATTTGATCTTGAAAAACTACATGCTATTTATTAGCTGTTAAAGTAATTTCAACGATAATATTTTGCTAGAAAAATAAGTATTTGTCTGAATCTTTAATATTCAAAATAGAGAAGCTTCATTTTCTTGTCGTATGTGTCTAATGAAGAGCTACTTATTTCCATTTACTTAATGGCACAGTGTTTAACCATTTCAGATGTCATTGTTCTAAGCAAAAACAGTGCCTAGAAGTCCAAAAGTAGTATGATTTCATGCCAAGGTTTAGAGATAGTTTGGCGCTCTGTCCTCAGATTTTTAGACTACATCCAATCGAGAAACAGGTGAGGGGGAAGACAACACAGCTCTTTTTATACCAAATCTCCACTGACATCAGAGATACATAAATCAATTTTTAAAATATGACTTAGGTCCACACAACTGAACTTCAGTTCAAACATGAAACCATGAGCTTCCATCTCTTTAATGTCCAGACAATTTAATCTAGGCAGGTCACATACTTAAATTTAAATGAGTTGTTCCATTAAGTGTATCACATTTTATAACAGTTGGTTGAGGATTCCACTCATACTACTGAACACACAAGTTTCTAATAGCATAATCAGTAAGTTAAAACATATGCAACCGCAGGAATGACAATGGTATACTACAATGGCATAAAATGAAGCAAGCTGAGTTTTCCACTGTGTGGAACTTACTGTGTACAGCCTGGAGAGGAAAAGCTGAAGTAAATTCACCAAAACTGCAGCTAGATGAAAGCGTTCTGAACGCTGGACAGCCAGAAATTGTGTGTGGGTTAAAGTTAAACAGAAGAAGGGAGAAAGAAAATTTGAAAAAAGTTTAAAACGACACCACACTCAAAAGAAAAAAAAAAAGGAAAAAAAGTCAGTCAGCCAAAGATCTAGACAAACAGCAAGTGTAAGCTCAAGCAGAAGTTCTAAAGCATGATCAAATTAAAGGAAAGCAAAATAAATCTTCGCAATAGGCTCTACACATGAAGTCAAGCATACTGAAGCGTGTGCATGTTATACATACACATAGACACATACTTTTTTGGTACTGTGATGCGCTTTCGGGTCTACTGAAACACTTCTCTTACAAGGTGAAGAGTCAATTCAATATTTATCAAAAGCAGTATGGTTTACTCTTTTCATAGGTATTTCAGGTGTAGAGCTAACAAACATAGTGCCATAAATCAGACTTCTGAGTAGCATTAGGAAAAAAAAAAAAAAGGCGGCAAATCAACACCAAACATAAGGAATTCATTTTGAGTTTCCCCAGAGCTTCAGATGGCTTGATTGCATTAAAGCAGGCAGATGCAAGAAATAAACTCATGTACCTTCCAACATAAAGGTAAGGATTATTTCAATTAAGTATTAATCAAAAGTGCTAAGAGTTCTACCTGTATTTTGGGGCTGAAAAGAAGACTGACTTGCTGTGGGGAAACCTCCAAAATTACTCGAGCCACTAAGCTGTCCAAATGCATCAAAGTTTGCAAAACCTGCATTTGCAGAGTTCTGCGCTGTAAATTGCAAAGGAACAAAACATGTTAATGGATATGGGAAATAAACAAAAACAGATGTATTAACTGAATTCATGGTCATGACAGCCTCCAAGGGTTATGTCCTACCTTGTAATTTCTTTTTACATGAAAAAAATCATACATGATATTCTACAACTGAAAGTTGTCTTTGAGCAAGCTTTCATGAATCACCTTCACAGAGCTGTACCAGTTAATGCTACTTCTCTTCACACATGCTACTACTCATAACTGCATGACCTGATGAAGCCCAGTTCAGCTTAACCCTACAGCGTTTGCAGTGGCGGCTGGACAGGGAAAAACAGCTAAAAAGTACAGAATACCAGACGTATGCTTGTAGAACCCAAACCAGGTATCATTCTAAATGCTAGTTTCCAAAACTAGAACTTGTGGGCTAACTGAACATTTCTTTGGGAATAAAAATTAGAAGGTATTCTTGTGACATACTGACAATTTGAATTCCTTATATACAATTTATGAATTTAGTGAATTTAGTTTGGCACCACTTGAACAGTTTTGGCTAGGTTTTTAAATTAACTTCACTGGAAAATTCAGTTTTTAAAAAACTAAATCAGAGTACAGAAGTATGGAAAATCAATACCAATGTCAAGAAGATAGCATTCATAGAGTGTATCCACAAAATAAAATCCACAGAAATTTCAAACAGAATTTCACTTTTCACCTTCCTTTCATGCCATACTATAGGAGAAAATAAAAGTTAACACCCATCTAATTTCAAACAGCTGGACATTCAAGCATCTATAGATTCAACAGGAATTGCATGCCTAACTGATAAGCTCCACAGAAAGTCTTAAACACTTACAAGCAAGGAGTAAGGGAAAAAAAAAATGTTTTGAATAAAATACAAACCAAACCCCTATATATAGGTAACTTGAGTTACTATCTAAAGAAAGCCCACAAAACACCTTCTAGAATAACAGATAGCAATACATTATATTTTTGGGTCAGGATTTGTTTATTCTGGAGGGATTTTGCACATTAAGTATATACAAAAACAATAAATTATACTGATTAAGTACTGTTACTTAATAGCCAGATAATGCTAATAAAAAGTTGCATTATTTCACTTAATTTCTATCAAAAAAGCATCTGTACTCCAGATTTATAAACTAAAAGGACATTTTTATACAAACCTCTGTATTCCACGATGCTGCTAATATAAATGAAAGTGCAAGTATTTCCCTTCAGAGGATACTGGGGGAGAGGGTGAGGTTTGACTCCACTTGACACCACTTTTTATTAGAAGCGTGCATGCATATTGGGTTCACATGGCACAGTTTTGGTAGCGGGGGGCTGCAGGGCTGGCACATGTGAGAGGAGATCAGAAGCTCCCCCCATTTCTGACAGCCAGTTTCAGCCAGCTCCAAAACAGACCTGCCGCTGCCCAAAGCAGAGCCCATCAGCAATGCTGGCGGCATCTCTGTGGTAACATATTTAAGAAAGGGTAAAAGACACTGTGCAGCAGCTGTGAGAGAGAGAAGTGAGAAAAATGCGAGAGAAACAACCCAGCAGAAACCAAGGTCAGTGAAGAGGGAGGGGTAGGACGTGCTCCAGGCACTGGAGCAGAGATTCCCCTGCAGCCCGTGGAGAAGATCATGGTGAAGAAGGTTGTCCCCCTGCAGCCCATGAGGACCACGGTGGAACAGATACCCCCACTGCAGCCTGTGGGAGACCCAACACCAGAGCAGGCAAAGATGCCCTGAAGGAAGCTGGAGCCCATGGAAAGCCCATGCTGGAGCAGGCTCCTGGCAGGAGCCATGGCTAATGGAGAGGAGCCCACGTAGCAGCAGGTTTTCTGGCAGGTGCTGACCCTGTGGGCAGCCCACACTGGAACAGTCCATGCCTGAAGGATCATACCCCGTGGAAAGGACCCATGCTGGAGCAGTTCTTGAAGAACTGTAGCCCATCAGAAGGGCCTGTGTTGAAGAAGTTTGTGAAGGACTATCCTGTTGCGGGGGAGGGACCCCACAATGGAGCAGGGAAACAGCACGAGGAAGAAGAAATGGCAGAGATGAAGTGTTATGAACTGACTGCACTCCCATTCCCCATCCCCCTCAGAGGGAGAAGGTAAAAAAGTCAGGAGTGAAATTGAGCCTGGAATAAAAAGGTGAAGGGGGTTTCAGTTTTCTTTTTATTTTTGACTATCCTACTCTATTACTAAATAACAATAAATTAAGTTAATCTTCCCCAAGTTGAGTCTGTTTTGCCCATGATGGTAACTGGCAAGTGATCTCCCTTTTTCATCATATTTTCTCCCCCCATCCTGCTGAGTAGGGGGAGCGAGACAGCAGCTTGGTGGGCACCTGGTGGCCAGCCAAGGTCAACCCACCACAACACGAGAGTCAACAAGGCAGGGGGAGGAAAATCAACCAGAAAGCAAGGTCTTGGGAAAGTTCTGTCCTAAAATTTTGACCTTTAAAGTGTGCAAGGAGAACAAGTTGACGCAGAGGAAAAATAGTTTCTATTATTATACCATCTGTATTGGTTCAAACAGCATTCTACAGACTTCAACTCAGATTTCCACAGTTTGGGGTTTTTTTTTGTTTGTTTTTAAACCAGTAGCTTTTTAAGAGAACTAGATTAAGAATTCAACTGCACCTTGCTTTAAAATGAAAGGGATGCTTTCATCCTGATGCATCAATTGGATAGGGGCTACTTGGAGACTGATGTTTAGGTGACCAAATAGGATTAAGTACATAAATGTCACTCCCAGAATTGTAACAAAATTTTTCATTTTAACCACTCAAACAGAATGCTATGTCAAGAATCTGAAATGAAGTATCTTTTGAGTCTAGACTAAGAACTGTAATGTATTATATTACAGGCCACTTTAAACAATTTTATTGCACCAGCTAACACAGAAAGCATGATTTGCAAGTGGGCCCATGTTAAAACAGTAGAGCTGTAAAGGCTCTTCTGCAGAGTATTCAGATGTTAATCTTGCTTTATTTTATGTGGTAAAGTCTAAACCTATGTAAAAGTGGCACAAAGGTAAAGACCAGGTAAGACTTGTACTTTCCTGTACCTGAACAATATGTAGATCATGTTTTTAATGGCAGACTGGCAATTCCAAAATTCAGTTCTCCACACAGAAACCCAAGAACAACACTAAATTAAGGAACTGCAGTGGATTGCAGACTGGCATAGATTTACAGCTGCTGTTGTGACTGCAGATCAATGAGGCAGTACAAAAGCTGGTTGGCTAAAGCCAGCTCAAGTATGACCACACCAGTCATGGCAACGTAACCTGCCCCTACAATCTTTGCGTAGTTTCTTCTGTGAGGTCTGCATTACCTCCTGTGGAATTAAGTAGTATGAAACATTGCAAAACAAACAAACAAAAAAAAAACCAAAACAAAACACTGAAGTCCACATATATTCAATTACAAAATTGAAATTCATTCTCTAGAAGACAATAACTATGTTGTACTGTTTTATTTCTTCTGGGTAAAGCCTCTTCTCCCTTGCTAACCGTGACAGAGCTGTGCTGTGTCACTATGCCTTTGTAAAATCTTTTGTACAGGTCTTCTATTCCACTAGCTTATAGAAAGTACATGCCAAAAATTTTTATCTTTTTTATTGGTATTACCATTCTGTAAACTACAGACAGAGAACAGTTATCTACCATCATCTTCAAAATCTCATCATTTTGCAGAAGTTATGGAACTCTGTAAATTAAATACAGACAGTAAACGTAACATCAGCATGTTTCCCCTTCAACATACAAATGTCCTGAGCCGGTTTACTATATTAGAAAACTCAGAAAAAAGGAAAATATCAAAAGTCACACCTCCTGCATAATTTTCAAGCTTTACATCTAGATTTTAAAGATCACAGCACAAGTTTGCTAATATTTTCCTATCAGCTGCTGCACTCAGTTGTGCCTTAATTGCAGAAACAGTAACTTATACTGGAAGACC
This sequence comes from Nyctibius grandis, assembly GCF_013368605.1. NCBI lineage: Eukaryota > Metazoa > Chordata > Aves > Nyctibiiformes > Nyctibiidae > Nyctibius > Nyctibius grandis. Next base: position 18,071,317 of record NC_090665.1, read on the forward strand.
TTAAATTTGCTGGTGCTTTTCAGTGATTTCTTTAGTTAACATAGTGTACATGAAGGGAAAGAGAAAAGTCCCTCCCCTGTAGTCACAGTGAAAACCAAGCCCTAAAACAAGAACACCAGACCATAAACTTTGAGAAAGTAGTGCTGGACTAAGTCCAAGTTCATCCATCCTCTGCTGTAGTGTGTGATTACTAACAAGAATTACATGTTTATACAGATCCATAAATGAGCATTTAAAACTTATTTTTGCCAAAGCTGGCAGACTGATCAACCCTCCTTGTATTGCAAAGGGAAGAGCCTGTAGCCTTTCATTATTAGTTTCAGTTAACAGTACCCTGTTGTTACTGCACATAGAACAAGCCCTACAAGTGTTTTACCCCATTGAATCAAAAAACACCTTCAGATAAACCAGTCTGCAATACACATTCAGCTATCACATGCTCAGAATTAGATTTTTGTCTTTTAGAAACTAATTTACCAGCCCTGAAACTGTTTTGGGTTCTAAAACTTATGGAAAGGAATAATGGAAATTACCATAATGGTTAATTATTGAAACAGAAAACTAGTCAGTTCAGCTGAGTATTCCTCTCAATTTTGATTTTCAGCACTTATTTCAACCAGAAATTAAAAGACTCTTTTGTAAAGTTATATTTATTCTGGAGAGTTCATATTGCTTTTTATCCTTTTAAAAATCACCCAGCAGAGATACAGTAGAATTTTACCTAGATTTAGAACACAGTATTGAAATATTGCTTTAACGGAACTTTCGTTTCCTGAAACCCACAAAGAGTAATTAAGTGTACATAGATATAGAAACAGTCACCAACAAGTTTGGAAAGAATAAGTTGTTAGAAAGAATTAAATATCTGCAGCCTCTTCAGTAACACTGTACAACACTGGCCAGTCAGCTCAAGTTCTCCCAGTTAAATACACCTCTAAAGATGATTAACATGAAATCTTATGTTAAGGATTTTAGAAAATACACTGCAACAGCAATTCTTATTCCATATTACTGAATTCAGCCAACTATTTCACAACTTTTTTTTTAAATTAACTTTGAAAAAGCCTTGATACTTTGCTCAGTTCCTCAGGTGTGCCTTAAGTCCCTCCATCACACTTCCTTTCAGCTATTAACAATTTCAAGACTGATTTGCAAGAAATATCTCTTAGTCCTGTTGGCTTAGCAGCATCACAGTCTCTCAGAAAAACTAGATGAAAAGCCCATTCAGACAAGCCAGGCAAAGGTACTTTCCCACAATTACAATGCAAGTTAGCAACAACATACTTCAAGTGACCACAGAATCAACTTTTTCTTTAGGATAGACTTCTATGGCTCAAGATCTCTGGCTGAAAATAAACCCTGAGGGCTCAACATATTTTACTGAAGTCATTCTTTAAGAATTCAAGGCCTACCCCCATCCTCAGTCAAGACATACGCTCAAAGCTTGTTTATTCTTCCTGAAACTACAGAATGCTACCCACACGGGTAGTATTCAGTTTTCAAAGACACACTCACAAAACAGGAGGTCATTCTTTAAACTGAGGAAGCCTTTTGTTTTTCTCTTAACAAATTGATAGTTATTGTCAATGCGTTTGAACTCCCTTGAAGTCCCTATATCTGCTTTCTTTCCATGAATGCTCTAATAATTTTCAGAAAGAAGACTGAAGGTCTAATAACAGCTTCTCCCTACATTCTGTTACTCATCCTCTCACTCCCTCTCCCCTGAAGAATTTTAAGTTCTAGTAGTAGGCAGAAACAGTCTAATCATACATATCACAGAAAAATAGCTACAGCAACTCCCACTTCAAAAAGCAGGATTATCAGCCTTTGTGTCTTCAACCTTTCTTTATAAAGATCTAAAGGAAATTCTGAGCAATATAACATTCTCAAGGTAGAGAAATTACATATACCTTATGGAGAAGTTTAGTCTAAAGTAATCAAAAATTAAAACTACATTTTATACATTTAAAAGGGATACACTGTTCAGAATACTCACCTGTATGACTGTTGAAGTGTGCAAAATTAGCAAAATTTGCTGTAGCAGTTGACTGAGGAGGAGCAGCGGCAAAGATATCTGAGCCAAGGTCACTGAGGAGGTCAAATTGTTTCTTTTCTTGTTGCTGCTGTCCTTGAGATCGAACTACAACAGGAGACTACAAACATCATTTCAATTAGCTAATAAAAGCTGATATTTTACCAAACTGACTTTTGCAAAATACTAGAAGGATTGACTCAGCATATTTCTTTAACAAGCCATTTAGTCCTGAAGTTTAAGATGCTGTATACAGCACAGACCCTCCTCCTATAGTATGAGGAAGACTATTTATGCTACTATTGTGGCTTCTAAAGGAGCCCTGCAGCAGATCTCTGTGAATTAATAGGGCCTAGAAGAATAAAGTAGCAGCATATAAGCAACTTCAAAATTATGTCTTTAAAACTGCAAATAGTGTACAAATACAAGCAATAAAACTTAATTTTACAAGTTGGAAAATAGTTATTCACTGCACTCTGAAAAACTTTAGAATTCAGTATAGAGAAAGAAACATTGAAGAATTTCATAGCAAGGCTGCAAGCTGCAAATTTCTACTCTGAGTCTTAAGAGGTCCATTCAAGAGTTGAATGTACCCTGAAAGTAAAAACAGTTTTTCAAAAAACTGTCTTCCCTCCAAACTTCAAGTACATAGTGTTGTTTGGCTTTACATAACAGCATACAGACACTCCCTGAAAACCACTTGATAATACAGCTACAGAAAGCACAGGAAGTAATAATGAACATGCATACTTTTCATCCACATATTCAGTACTAATTTCATGGTTAACACTGTCAGCCATTTGATTGTTTTCAAATAAAAAACAAACACCAAAATATATCACATTAGGTTCAAACTTTAGAGATACTTATGCAAAAGACAATCGTAATTAAACTTGTCAATCACACTGGAAAATTCTGCTTACTGAAATTAACCATTTAAAAGAAAAATCAATTTTGTCAATAGAAACAAGCTTAATTTAGAATCTGATCTGCAAACACTTGTATACCTCAACAAAATACATAAGACAGTTGTCCTTAGTGATCATATTATTAGGTAACAATTGCTATTGCAAGAATTCTTGTGCCACTAAAAAGCACTGCTGAACAGTTCTGTGCTCTTCAGCTCAGTCATTACTCACTTGGCTAGGTGTGCCCTTGTTTAAGTGCAGTGCAGGTGCAGCTTCTCCCAAGAGAGATTTGAGTGGCTTCACCTCAGGTGTGCTGCTTGTACTACTAGCAGAAGACCCCGATATGGATGCATGGACTGATGCCACCACCTTTGCTTGCTCTGGAGGAACATACCTACATTCAAAAAGAACAATGTTTTTTTACAAGTTTAACATCAAAAGTTCTGCTCAACGTTCATAAGACTCAAGTGTGAGAAGCAGTAGATTTCAGCTTTGCTATTTTAACCACTGACCCTGCAACAAACTATCAGTAGTTTGAAAAATACCCGTTATTTAAATATGCCAGATATTTTTTTTAAATGGACTAGAATTCCAAGTCATCATTATTTTATAGCACTTACTTAATACAAACCATGTGTGCCTTCCACCTCCTAATAAAAGCTTGCAAAACCCTTAGTTTACACTGTTGTTGACATCTCCTTATGCCATTTCTGTTCTGTGAACACGAACTACACATTGAGAAACTTCTTTAGTTTGCTTTCTCAGCTTCCTGTAGGAGCTCTGAATAAAGTGCAGAACTCATTTCACTTTACAGAGCTGTGCAATCTAGTCCAAGAAGCACACAAGAAGGAAAGCACACTCAAGAACAGGAGGATAACAGTCCATCTTCACTTCTTGTCATAGAGGCAACCTCTATAATTGTAAAGTTATCTTACCATCTTTTCTTTTCATATTTTTCCTGTAGAAATTCCTTTACTTTCTGTGGATCCCTGAAGTCTGGAATTGCTGATGATCTATCATCGAATAGGCCTAGCCAAATCTGTTTGCACACCTTATAAAAAAAAAAAACAAAACCAAACAACCACAGATTAATCAGAGAAAATATGTTAATTCAAAACCTATTTAAGTTTACAATTGTTAATACATCAAACCATTTAAAAAGTGTGTGGCTGCACATTTTTGTTCCAGACTGAGCTGCTTTAACAAGCGACTGCTGTACCATGTACTGGTCTAAATACTTAAAGTTAAAAGATATCTGTCACAGCAGGGCAAGCAAATCCTACCATCCAATTTCACCAAATACTGCTTTTACAAAATATTAGTAGTATGTACTCATGAAGGGGCAAAGCACCTGATTTCTACTTGTGATCTTTAAGACTCTTCTTCTCTTAATTCTACACATTCCCTTACCTGTACTTCAGGGTTTAAACTGTTTCAACATATTGCATATGCCGTAAGACCCAGATGGTAGCTTTTAAAGGATCTGAGGTGTAGTATTTATAATTACTATTTGAGTATAGAAACTTTGTTTTCTTTCAACAGCTCTTCTTACCATGACGCAGTTTCTACGGTATCATATTTAATTCGAGTGAGGGTCTGAGAGAAGGGGGGGAAAAGTACTCTTGCTCTACTTTAATTTTCTAATTGTAGGTGTGACTGAGCAAAAGTTGAACCAATTGCAAAATTCTCAGTATGTTCAGCTTCAATTCCTGACCAAAACAAGAGGAAAGGTGACTGTTCTGAAAACTAAGCAAGACACAGGAGCTGTCACACTTAAAATGTTTTCTTTAAGCATTCAAGACTACTCTGCAAGTAACTTGAATATGCACCCAAACAATATACCAAACATTAGCTACCCTCTAAAAACACTCTGCCATTTTAGAACAGGTTTCTTCCAGAGAAGTGGAGTCATAAAAGCTTTGTTTTTATGATGCATACCATTTCTTCCCACACCCTTTCTGAAATAGTCCTGACCATCCCTCTTACATGCCTTCCACAAACATTGCCCTCTATCCCTGCAATAGTGTCAGATTTTCAGCATTGTTCCCCATAACCTTCAGAGGAAGCACATGCTCTAACGAGCAAGAGCTGCATAAACTCATTGCCCTGAAAGTTGGCAAATCAAGGTAGAAGCTGTGATACTTCCACTATACCATCTTCCCCAGAGAGGCCTTAACTTACTGGGGGGTTCTTCTTTACCTGGCCAGCTAACTTCACCAAAATCGTAGCAACTTAGCATCTTTGGGAGCACTAGTTACCAAATGCGATAGTCTTACAGGTCATGTCAAAGATTGCCCCAGATGAGAGAGATCAGACAGACAGCGTATGTATTTCATACTTGATGTCTCAATCTTATATAGCCTGCTTGCATGTCCAATACTCTGCAGTCCTTGTTGTCATCCACTGGATAGAGACAAACAACAACAATGGGAAACAGATCTAATGATCAAAGGATAGCTCTAAATTAGTGATTTAAATACTCACTTAAAAAAAACAGGTCAGTAGTTCCTACTTCAAATGAACTCAGCTATTCAGCATTCATTCAGCAATTGTACTCCACAAAAGGGTTAAGTTCAATGCACTGATCTGAGTTTGCAAATTTAAAGAGTCATTCTTTTCAATATGGTAGTAGATGAAATGAAACTGAAGGTATTCAATACTTCTTCATACAAAGTTAGAAGATAACTACTTAGTCAAAAAAGTCACAAGTCTGTTCTAAAATAATAGCCAATAGCATGAAGCACTATTTTAATAGTAGCAATCTTTCACATACGCACTACTTTTTGCAGACAAAATTTATGAAGTCAGAACATTGACGGGTATAGCTTTAAACATCTGCAGTGGATTGTCTGATGTGAGCCAGCAGTATTTCTATACTTAGATTTGTGAGTATAACTGTGCCAACTAGTAGTCATATGATTGTTAAGAGGAAGAGAAGTCCTGTTTATGGCTAGTTACAGAATACCTGGCAGCAGGAGTTGGTGGTGTTCAGATCTACACAGTCCCATTCCACCCTGCCCCACCCTCAAGTTCAGTATTGGAAGGAACATCAGGAAACACTGAAGAAAAAAAGTTGTGCCTAATTTCAGACAAGCAGAAAGATAAGTGTTAGAACAGCCCCTACTTGATCCCCACCTAGCAGAATAACACTCAGGGCTGTACCATGATGATCAGTTTGCATCCAGCCTAAGACACGCTGGTGAATGAAAGAGGAGGTCCTCTTGACAGGCTTGGGAGGTGGGCCCACGTGAACCACATGAAGTTCAACAAGGCCAAGTGCAAGGTCCTGCACGTGGGTCGGGGAAATCCGAAGCACAAATACAGGCTGGGTGGAGAATGGATTGAGAGCAGCCCTGAGGAGAAGGACTTGGGGGTGATGGTTGATGAGAAACTCACCACAAGCCAGCAATGTGCGCTTGCAGCCCAGAAAGCCAAGTGTATCCTGGGCTGCATCAAAAGCAGCGTGACCAGCTGGTCAAGGGAGGTGATTATCCCCCTCTACTCCAGGTGGTGTCTCATGAGAGTGGAATGCTGCATCCAGCTCTGGGGTCCCCAACATAAGAAGGACATGGACCTGTTGGAGCAAGTCCAGAGGAGGGCCACGAAGATCATCTGAGGGCTGGAGCACCTCTCTTATCTTTAAGATCCCTTCCAACTCAAACCATTCTGTGATTCCCCACCCATATCAGGCCATTAAATTACTCCCCCTTCTCCTACCACTCAGAACAAGTCAGATCAAAGAAACTCATCACAATTACCATGTCACTAGTACCACTGAAACCCGTACTGAGATCAACTCACAGCAACAATCAAACCACAATCCAGTTTTTCACCTTTCTCCCTGCCAGTTTTCTGCTGCTTCTTCACCCTGAAGTGCCTAAGCATTCAGGGGATGTGGAGGAGGACCCATAAACCAACTCTGTGTCAAATACTCACAAGCCTTCCTGACCACTACAGGTGATTTCTAGGAGAAATCAGAAAACAAGGTCCTGTGTGATTTTATACCATTTACCAGCTATAGTAGATAATGGTTCTATGAACATGCAGACATGTACGAAGGAGGACTGTGCTGTCCAGATACACTGTTGGTTTAAAACGGTGCAAGCTTCTTAAAGTCATCAATTCTTGCATTGCATCGCAATTTTTGCAAACCTTCAGAAAGCAGGCTTCCAAAAGTGTTTCCTGGAGCAACTAATTTCTTTTAAATACTAAACACGAAAACAGGAACAACTGAAATATGCCTTAAGTCACTGTTATAAGTTATTTAATTAAACCTGCCAAGCACTCTTTATTGGTTCTTTGTTACTGGTAGCAGAGAGAACAGTATTACTAACGTGCAACACACAACCACCAAGCAAAAGAACCTAGACTTAGTCGCATACGCTTCAGCAAGAAGTTCTAATTTTTACAGAGTTTGACAGCAGTAGCTATACAAACACAGGTTGAAACATTTACTTTACCACACCAGCGATGCAAATTAAATTTCACATAAGTTACTTTACCTAAAGAGTTCTCGGAGAAAGTACAATTTCTTAGAAGTCTTAAACACAGACAAGTCCTTTTTAGAAAGTCACACTTTGAAGCTTTAATATCACACAAGAAACTATTAAAAGGCACAGTTTTGTCTATTTCAGTATGAAGTACCACACAGTGCTTTGAATATCAGCAGCCTTTCCAAGCAAGTATTCACAACACTATAAAAGGCCCGTTGTCTTTCCTTGTTTGCTGATGACCTGTATGCTCTTTCTAGCTATACTTTTGTTACTATCATCTGACTTGACGTGGATCCACAATACTGCATTGATTATATGCTTCAAGCGAGTCATAATACACAATTTTCAGCTATCTACAAAAAAGAAAATGGCAGTGTGCTGTGCAATACCATAGGATGAAATCAAAATTGGAAATTAAAATTTAAAAGTATTATTGTCAGAGACAGAACTCGCATTGTCATGCAATTGTTTTTTGAAATAGTTATCTTTCCATAGTCTTAAAATAAGTCAGTAACAGTACTGAATCTTGTGCAAAGAAAAGCTTGCTGTGAGAAACATTTTTACTGATCAGGCCATCACATTTTTTTATTTCAAAGCTATTTAAAAGTTACTCTTATGATAAAGATCAAGGAAGTTTATGCCATACAACTTGCTGTTGAGTTATGGTGGGGAATGATCACTGAACATTTACATCTTTGGTACTCTGATTATTCCCCACTAATCACAGTTTTTAAATCCACTCTACAAATTTGACAGCACTTGAGATACTAAAAGATTAATTGTAACAAAAAAATAATTAGTGGAAATGTAGAAAAATCAGATTGGCAACTTTAGTTACCAATACTTAAACATAAGCTTCAGTTCCATGTTCTGTCTGGCCTGACAGCTGCCTAGGCAGGACACCTGAACAAATTAGCACCCAGTTATTCACAGCACGTGCTGACTCTTGCCCAGCCATTACTTGCAGGACATGGCGGGGGAGGGGGGCGGGGGAAGACTGCAAAAAGGCAGTAAAGGGCATATAAATCTGCACAACACCAAGCTTTAAGTGACCAGTCGCCCTACTAAACATTACGTTTTCTTCTTAGTTTTCTAATACAAACTTACTATTCGAGAAAAATACAAGGAAACAATTTTCAGAAGCAGCAAAAATTCAGAATATATGCTTTGAGAAATTTGAACTTGATATCCCAAAGAGCACGTATTTCAAAACGCCTCTACTCTAACTACTCTATAAATAAATCAAACTTGCAGAGCTGATTAAGAAAATGCTACTTCCCAAGTTTCATGATACATCTTAAGCTCCATTTTAACAGAATTACTCATTCCTTTGCTTTTACAGATAATACATGAAAAAGCATCCCTACTCACCACAAAGTTACACAACATTACTATTAAGGTACCAGGCCTAAAAATTCTATGGCTTTCTGAAATCCTTCTACATCGCACCATCTTCTTGAGGATACTCCAGTTCAGCCATTTAATATTAATATTGTTCTTTTTGCAACAGCAGCACAAATAAGCCTCTGCTCAAAAGCTCTGTTCGTTCACCAAAAGCCTTGATATACTCCTCCTTTTGATAACCAAAGCTCTATTAAACAAAATGCTCTGCTTAGAGCAGAAGGGCCTGGCAAGCTGGAGCCAAGAGCAAACATTCAAGTTATGTGGAAGCCCCTAGAAACAGTGGAACATATCCAACAATCCATAATCATTGTCCACTGTCCCTGAAAAGTATAATTAGTCCATGTCCCACTGGTTCACCATTGCAGCAAGCAGAAAAAAAGATAGCATTGAAGTCAGAATGATTAAGTGCATGCAGCATTTGAAAGTCTACTTTTGTTGAAGAGTTGACAGAAGCAAGACTTTGAAGTTTTGCCTGTCTCTACTCCATTGTGGGAGCTGGAAAGGAACAAGATAAAGCAGAGTTTCATCTTGTCAGGTAACAATAAGTAGAAAACAAGATTCAGCAGTTATCTTCATGAAATTTAGAAGTTCACGAGAATCCTTTTACAACTGGTTTGGGAAGAACAGTACCTGTTCTCTGCCAACAAGCTCCAGTCCTGCAAGGGATGTCATTAGACATTTGGCAACTAGATACCAGGGATAAGTTCAGAATTAGATCAGTAAGTACAGCATGAAGCAAAGAGGGAAAGAGAATCACAACCAGCTTCAACCTACTCACCTGACCTAAATAAAAACCCGGGAGGTTAGCAAGGCAGAAACTGTGAGTTGCCATAACTTAAATATATCTTTGAAAGGAGAAATTGGGCCAAGTGCATATTGTACGTTATAATAAAGTCTTTACCTATATTTCCCTTCATACCATTGGTTTCCCTGAATCTCCACTCAACAGCTATTCTATTTGAGGGAGAAACTTTTTTCCTAGAATAACAGCATTTACCTACCTTGTTTTCCATACACTATTTACATTTGTAGTCCTACAGTTTGAGTAATTACCCTTGTTTTCAGCTTTAACACAAGGAACAAAGGACTCATCCCATTCATTGTGCATCTGGTTCTCCACAAAACAAAGTTGACCAGAAAGGCTTCTGGTTTAAAACCCAGCCTCATAGTAACATTTCATGCTTTCAGGAGTTCCAGACAGGGCTCAGAGGCTAAGAGGAACATAAATGTACGTGTTTTCCACAAATGTTTAGTTTTTGATTTTGCTTCTACGTTTGTTGTTATGTTTTGAGGAGTTTTTTGTGTGTGTTTGTACAGAGTTGGGAAGGTGGGGAAGAAAAGGCACACTATAAAACTGCTAATAAAGAAAAAAAACTCAGCAGTATTCTTCAAATTTTGCAGAAAGCCTGAGACAATCTGAGATTTCAGTTATTCCTATTCCAGTGCTACATATTTCAACTACCAAACAACACTTTACCATGTCATAACTATTTCACTGATACAGATCTCCAGTGTGTGTGGGAAGGCAGATATGGGAGATACAAAGGCCTTCTGCTTACACAACACATTGAGCCACCACTCTTTAGAAACTCCTGTAAGCATAGTTGTGCTAGTTAGGAATAATAAAAATGCAGTTAGGCCAGCAAAACTAAGTTTTTGCTCATGAAGCCTCCTTCTCTTGTATGTAGTGAAGGCAGCACAGCAAGGGAAAGCTATAACAGGACAAGTACTTCTGCTGGTAGAAGCTGCACTTCCCCTGGAAAAAGCACACTACTAGACCCACAGCAAGAGAGCACTTCTTGTTCAGACCCAGACATACCATTGCATAGGAGCATTACACATGTCAGTCTAGTTTTAAAAGCTCTAATGAGGTATTACTTTTCAGGAGTCTGGTAAATGCCAAATCAGATTTCTTCTTCTTTCCCTCCCCCCCAACAAAAAAATCCTCAGTTACGTACCAAATGTAATGCTGACAGTGCAAAGAACTACAGATTACTACACAACAAAACTATGTTCCAAAACATAACACTCACCACAGGAAGAAAGATTTGGAAACAGTTCCCTTATGTAAGCAAGTCATAGCTTTGTTCAGTAATTCAGCACTTCTGATGTCAATATTATTCATTAATCTCTGTAGGTTAAAAGAATTTTATACTGCCAGCATACTGATTTCAAAGCCAGTTTGGGTCCAGCTATAGCTGCTTTCATAAGCACAGAGTCCGAGCTAGTAAATCCTGCTAACAAAGACATTGTTCTATACACAATCAGCTCATGTATCTCTATCGTATTAGCAGAACCAGGGATGTACTACAAGGACACCTGACTGCACAGCTCATGCTGTCAGGACTCATCAGCTCCAGCTTAGTACTGCTCTTTTCACTCCAGGGTTTCTAGGCCACATCCCATAGTGAAGGAGATTCTAGGAAAGCATTTTGGTCAGGCCAAACACCAGCTCAACCAGCCCCATACTGCTACTGGTTCTGCAATTGTAGGTTCTCCTGGAATTTAGAGTGCAGGAAACTGGTAAGAAACACTTGCACAGGTGCTATCAAGAGTCAGGAATACTGGCACAAAAACAAAACTAAGCACTGATAAATTAATCCCAAGCAGCTGAGCATACCCACATAGCATTCTACTCACTCGCTCAGGTAAACATGATCTTTGCCTCCAGATGAACACAGATTTTCCAAATACAAGATTACCCAAACAACTTTCTTCCAACATATGCATATTAGAATAGGCTATTTGGAAAGGTTATAAAACATATGGCACTTTTCAAAAGTCCAGTAGAAAAATTAACTACGTAACCGGTTTGCCTCATAATACTATTTTTCAGCTTCAGGGGAAAGCTTCTGAATAAATATTCACAGCTAGAACAGTAACATGAGACAAGTACCACATTCACTTTCTGCAGCGCATTCACTTTCTACTATCATTGCACCACTGAATCAGAGGCCTAATCAACATTAGCATCGTTTGATTATGAGTATTCAAACAGAACCATCTCCATACCACTCTCTCCTCCTTATTCCCAGCATGAAAATACAGCGTGAAAATCTCTCACACTGCTCTTCATGAAGAGAACGAGGAGGGGGAAAATCCTATCCAGGGAATCAGAACTGCCTTTATCTTTCAGAAGGACTTCAGAAGGCACTTGAGGAATATCAGCTTGAAAAGGTCTCTGTTCTTGCTGCAAAAGTGAGCTAACCCAAATATTTGCAAAACCAGCGTCTGGACATCTGTTTATACCTGCAGATGAGTAAGCAACACTAAAATATAGATTTCTCCTAAAACAGTAAAAAGATTTAAATCTGTATTTGAAGCAGTAAAAACTCATGTGGCAAAAAAAGTTCAAGTTACCTGTGCCAGAAAGACATTCCTTGGAGGTGTATATACAAGAAAGGAAATGGTGCCTCACACCTGAAGAGAAGCTGCTCTGAAAAAATCTCTCCCCAAAGCAATCACCTTGTGGAAGCCTTTTACTAACTGAATGTTTTACCCACGTGTGCCACAAAGATGGCAATTTGTGACAACTGGGGAAAAGTCACTATTTCAGAGATTAGGAAATTTTTATTTATTTGTTTAAAAGAACTTCAACCTCATACAATACATTGACCTTACAAATACTCTTTGAAGGAGAGTGGAAAACTACTTCCTCTTAGAGCAACTCACCACCTTAATAACTACCTTATGTCAGGGAAGCTATCTTGCTCTTTTCCTTTCTATTCAGAACAAGTTCCCTGTTGTACACCATGATCTACTCATCTGGAAGCAAGAAAGTTTACCACAGAGGCCTTGGCCATATTGGAGAAAGACCAGGAGGACAAAGTGAGAATTAAAGTATTTTACAAGCTGCAGAGAAGTGGAAGTTAAACATACCAGACTGCAAGAAGTTGAGTGGTTTTTTATATATATATAGCTGCACTGAATGTTACAATATCTAAACCATTCAGTAACTGTACTTTGTTTCACATATCCACATCCTAAAGTGTTGGACAGTTCCATGTTCGAACAAGTTTATCCTAGAAAATTACGTTTCTTAATATATACACAAGAACCACTTATGCTGAAGAGCAAGCTAAACAAAGAATGTTTTTTGTGAGGTCAGATGAACTTTATCTTATCTGCAGGTGAGTATTCCAAAGTCCAATACCAACAAGAGAAAGCAAAACGCATATTTAACTGCTGCAACATAGAACATGACGAAGTTAAAACATTTAAGTTTTAAAATTCTAACAGTGTTCAAAACAATATCACTTCTGTTCAGTATTTGAGCACCTGTTAAATCTACCATCTGCAATTACAAATGTCTGTTCAGTGTTACTTTAGAATTAAGGGAACGCACTGCTATCCAACAACCCAAAACTAAACTCAGGACGACATCTTCATTTATGAGGTAGCTCATTTAAATCATTGCAATACTTTAATTAGAGGAATAAGTACTACAAACAGAAAGACCCCTGATTTTGAAACATAGTATAGCATTGCAGAGATCTGTGAACTTTTATATCAATGATAAATTAAACATCAACTAAATCATTACAATTGGCAGACTAGTCAGGTCTATAATGAGGACAACTACACTAATCAACTGAGGAGGGATCCCTTAAGGTTTCAGATCAGTGAAAAATGAAACTGGTAGCATTCTCTAGCTATTGCAGATTCAATGAAAAACTGAAATTGAAACAGATGCGGAGACAGAGGGAGGGAAGAATAGACACACACACACGTACACATTTTCTTTTACACTTGTGAAGCTTAAAGCAAAGCTGGAGTTTACATTCTAATCTTACGGAAAGGTAGTCCAACGTACTCTATCTGAACCCATGAAAGATTCTTTATTATTCTCCCTATGCAAAAAGTCAGCAATATGCAATACATATATATATATATATATATATACACACACACACACATATATGTATATACATATATATGCAATGTTATACAGCTTTAACATGCCCAAACAATTAAAAAAAGTAGTCCAAGCCATTAAGATTACTTTATAAAATCCGGAAGAGCTCAGACCTTGTTCCAATTCTGTCTAGAGAAATCATCCACTAACAGTCATTTCAACAAATAACACAGCACTTCTATTTTCATTCTTCAACCTGACAGTTATGAATGGGCCAAGTTTAAGGAAGTTAAGTATCAGCTTTTTAGCTAATGTTGGGATTTATCCCCACAAAACTTCACAAGAACATGTTGATAAGACATTCTGTAGCCTACAATCAATAGTTCTACTAAAACAGAATACAGATCCAAAGTGAAATAGAACTTTTTCTAATTCAGAACAGAAGCAAAAGCTACCTCTAAAATCCTCAATGCTATAGCACAGTATTAAAATACAAACTTCATTCTCAAATTGAAGACAGCAATAGACACATCCAGGGTTTACATACTCCCTATATCCCCAGAGAGCCAATCCAACATTTACCTCAGATTTCATTTGCATCTATTAAAAAGAACAAAAAGGCAGTACCCTTCAAAGCTGCCCCAAGCCACTCTAAACATATAGATACTTATCAGACAATAATCCTTAGAGGAAAAAAATTCTCCCTTCCTCTCTTCAAGAATCTTCAACATTGATATACTTCCATTAAAGAGGCTATTGAAACTACTAGAAGGCTCTCTGACACCTGAAGAACTCTGAGGCACTCTGAAGAAATACAGCTATAAGCAACAAGTTTATTTTGTGTCACAGTACGCTCTTTCAGGAAACACTGCTGCAGCCAGTCTCGAGGTTCAAGGTCTGGGCTTGCAGAAAAAAAAAAAAACAAAAAAACCCCACACAGACAGATGCATATTGCTACGCAAAAGCAAAAGAAAACCCAATTCAGAAACACTGATCATGTGAATCTAGATTGTCTGGGTTGGGCAATAACACATAACATGATGACAATCAGCCACTTAAGTGAAACGTGCTCTTTAGAAGCATCACTTCAAATGATGTTGGCTTCAAATGATTTCAAAAGCCAAAAAAAAATAAAGTTTTCCTTAAGTAGTGTTTTAAAGTTTTAATATTAAAGTGCCAAAACCACTTGATATTTTCCAAATAATACTTACTTCATTTCCATGTTTCTGCAGAAATTCTATTTCCTGTTGCGTGAAAGTAGTCATTGAAATTGACTTCACTCTGTGGGGTGGATTCAAGCCCCGTCTAAAAGAAGAAGCAAGAAGTACTTAGTCAATATTCAGGAAACCTGTCATCATACAATCACTTTTACCATCACAACCAGAAGTCAGTTTTAAACTCAGAAGCCATCTCTGTAAAACGCACTCATTTTGGTATTGCCATACAACTTAAGGCTGTGTAAACTCATCCCAAAATAACAATCAGCATGCAAAGTCAAATAACTGAGCTTTAGGGGAGACCAATGCTTATAACAGCACATGCAAACTCACTCTGACCCTTTCTATGCAAATTTATGAAAATATAATTATAGACTTTTTTTTTTTAAATCTTAAACTGCTTCCCCAAACTTGTTCACCCTTGCCTCTACACCTCATCTCTCAATCTTGGGCCCCTCTGTCATAGTTTTCCTTCCCTCCCACTCCTCCCTCACTTCAACCTATTCCTACTACTTCTACCCTATGGCTAGTTTTCTTCAGGCTAAACTCCCCAGGCTCAGATTCTTTTTCTCTTTCTTGAACCTGTATTTCCTGTTTCCTCCCAGCATCTTTTTCTAGTTTACTTTTTGCCCCTCCATCCACAGGTCTGTCCTCCTCCTCCTGAACACTACACAAGTAAGAGCGACAAAAGCAAAAAGACGACGTTTTTATTGTGCTCTCAAATGAGAAATACCGTTAGTAATGCAATAGCTCAAAACTTCAGCAGCTCTGCCTTAAGCAAACATTGGCACCATTCTCACATCCACGCCAGACTGCTGCAGCAGAGCTAACAGAAACTCAAGTCACTTGTGCTGCCAAAGCCTGACATTGTCAAACCCAGTTCAGTCAAAACCTGCAAGCGTAGAGAAAAACCCTGCTGAGCAACAGTGCCAGTATAAGAAAAAGCTTGCTTTCTTTTCAAGCTTTTTCTTTAAATACATGCTAACTACTGCTTTTGCCCACAAATACAATTAAACACAAGCCGTGTTTTGCTCAATGGAAACAAGAATATTACATCCCACATATGCCAAACAGCGGAAACACTAACTGAGGCAATACAGTGGGGTTAGTTTAACACTCAAGTTAATCAGGCCTCGTAAAAAAAAAAAAAAAAAAAAATCTATACATTAACTATGAGATACCAAAGAACACAAAATTCTGTGGTTATGCATGAGAATAAAGTTTCCAGAAAGGAAGTTGGGGGAAACTTTGCAAGGATGTAACACGGGGCTAACAAATCAACGGATAAGAGTTAGTTTTATTGCTTATATTTGTTACTTCACTTTAGTTATACATTTGGTTCAGATTGCTTTTAGGAATTAAAAAAAAAAAAAACAACAAAAAAGTCACTGACATCCAATGTAAGAATACTACTAGTTTTCTTTAAATTCCATGATTATTCCAAGAACATTAACTATAAATTGTTATCCATCAAAACAGCATACAACAAAAATCTGATGTTCCAAATATTAACACTTTATAATCAACTTTTAAAGAAAATCTTTAGCACTTTAAGTATAATGGAAAAAAAAAACCAAACTGTTGTGCATTTAGCTTGCAAATTCACCTTGATATCTAAACTCACACTGTACATGTAAGACAACTCTGATGCTGTGTTAAAAAAATTTCCACATTTTTAGTTAAAAGTTGGATACTTATTAGAACACTAAGCAGTAACATTTTTAGCCTAAGTTTCATTAAAAAACAGATTTAAGACACTCAGTGTTTGGAACACTTAGATAAAAATAAACAATTAATTGTATTTTGACAAGAAATGCAATGAACTTACAGTACCTTAAAAACAGAAGTCATACACAAACCTATTGGCATAAGAGAATTAATTTTACACATTGCTATTTGCTTAAGCAAATTTTTCTAACCTGAGCATCTAAAATTAGACTCCATGGTTCAGCACCTCGACAAGAAGGCAGAAGAAGTTTTATTAAGGTTAGTGAGAGAGGTTTCAAGATAGCTTACTCAACTCAACCATCAGCAAATTAATTTATTGTCTCAAACTGTTTAAATTCCATGGTAAGTTGAAATTAACAATTTAACATCTTTCATCTAGTCATAAATCACATCCACACCTACATCACAAATAAACATCACTTATTAAAATACTGTATTATTATCTCAGATTTTTTGAAGTAAATAATCATTTTAAGATAAAGAACTTGAAAAAAAAATCTGTAAGTTCTATGCAGTTAAAATTCATTGTTTCAGAGCTGGTGCTAGTATTACATTTGGTTATTTGGGTTTTGTTTGTTTTGTTTTTAAACACCTTCTTGGTCTGTGCATGAGTAATGACATTTCACTAAGCAATACTGTAGAACTGCATATTCAGTGACAGCATAGAAAAAGCTGGCATCCACCTGGCATTTTGCATAAATAGCCTCCACCAAATATTATATGACAATCACTGTCCCTTGCTTTTACAGTAAGTATAAAAGTGGTTGTCTACCTTAGTCTGTTCAATTTACTCTCCTATGAATTAAGAAAGACACACAGTTAGATGTTGTAAACTATTTAATTACTATTTTAAAAGCTATGGTTATTCACTACCACATTCACATGTTTTTCTGCACAGATAGTATATCCAAACTTTCACACTATCTTCTCCTGGAAATGAGTTTTTACAATAAGTATAGTTTAAGTGCTATATTGTACCTGTGTTTGCAATTTAAAGGCACTGCACATGTTATTTAAGCAGTACCTACTCTACACTGATCTACTAGGGCTCTTCAAAGCATTTACATCAGCAAACATCTTCAGTTCTGTTAAGCAGTGATATTAACTGTACATGAAGCATAGACTAGATTTTGTTTAGCCTAACTAGAGACTTCCTACATGCCTCCCTCTCCAGTGATGACTGCTCTAGAGCTTTAAGGTTCAGGTTATAAAGTTCGCCGATTTGCACACTATATCCATGATATGGGATAAGATGAATTCTCATTTCTTTTACACCCTCCTGCTAAAGGAGGAAGACGTGCCCCACTCCTAAAGGTCAAATCACCACACAGAAGTGTCAGATGTTTTCCATGATGAAAGAGAGCATGTCACCACATTGGTGGTCCAGGAAGACTGGAAATCCTGAACATAACTTTAATAGCCATAAACACAAAGTTAACTATCAAGCTCCAGTACTACACATACAAGCAATTTTAATGTTTATTTAACATGGCAAGGGGCTGGGGGAAGCCTATGAAAAACCTCCTCTTATGCTAAAGCAGTGTAAGAAGTCAGACTGGAACAAGGAACTCAAGGTAAGAGGCTGCATTATACAGCATACAAATACAATCCAAAACATACACATCATGTTCCTTAGATAAATGACTTTGATTCTACCATTAGAACAGCTAAAGCCCTGGTTTTTTTTCATGACTTCTAACTAGCATGAGCCACTTTCAATAACATTGTACCCATAAACTAACCAGAATCTCCCTAAAACAGAGTAGCTATCGGATTTATAAAGCAGAACTCAAGAACCAAGCCCAAGTACTAAAGCTACTCTTACTTCAAAACCGTAAGGTGTTTTATACCCTTCCTACCTACAGAGATTACTTGATGACCCAAATGATTCACAAATAACTCATGTACATATGTGGGAAGCTTACTGGTAGACAGCCAAGTACAATTATCCCTTCTGAGGAATTAACAAACCTCCTTTTCCATAGGAAAAATGTATCTACCACTTACTTTGTTTCTTTCCATGTACTTGACAAGTGTTTCGCACAGTTCTAATGCTTTACAGTATTCCCTATTTAACAGGAGACAAAACGGATTATAGTCCCTTAGTCCAAATAATGCCTAAATTTAAATTGACCCTGAACAAATATTTGCAACCTGCACCCATGCAGTGGTACCAGTTACTCCTTTCTCTACTACAGAGTTCTTGAGGAAGACAGCAACCAAACACTAACTCAGCACTTCATCCAGATCATGGCTATCTCCTAAGAGGCCCTTGGGAAAATGACCGAGTAAGACTCTTCCGCCATCTGCACTCACCCGGCACACCATAGCTAGAACATCCCACACATAGATCCCACTCATCACTGCCGACTTCTTCATGCTCAGCAATGGTTATTTCTGTGGAATAGCCCTGTGACCGGAACTTCCAGCTATGAGACTATCCTCCACTGACCCTCCATTGAATCAGTCCAAGCTTCTAGTGACACAGCCTATCACAGGGGCAGCCACAGAGAACACGAGCAGAACATGAGATCTCTGTTCTTCAGAGAGCATTGTTAAAACTGGTGCTCTCGCAAACAAAGGAAGCTTTAAGGCCGCTGACACAAGATTCTGAAGTCTGGCAATTGAAACATTAAACATTCAGAACACTGTCAACGAGCACTGAACATTTGTTACTAACATAATTTAGTAGCAAATTATGGTTGAACTTGTGATTGTTGGCAGAGCAGCCATTCCTGCATTCATCTCAAACAAATGTCAGCAAAGTCGTCTGCAAAGGCCAGGGCTGGGAGGGGAAAGAAGTTTAGAGCGGGCTCTGCTGGAACAACTGCTGGTCACCTCCGTGGGAGGAACAGTGGGCAGACGGCTACCCAACACCGCTAATGTCCCCCTGTATCAGATTCTAACGTGATCTCAAGTCTAAGCCAGCAAAATCTGATCCCCTAAGAAGCAGGAAGTTAATGAGGCAAGTCAAATGCCAAACCATCATAGAGCACACGACATCCCCAGGTGTCTGGAAAACAACCCTTAGAAAACCCAGTGTCACAGCATTTGTTATGATTTCTATGCTGTTAGTATCAAAAGAGAATATAAGCAGTACTGGCCATTCCTGATACTTGTAGACCTCCCTGGAGACCCTCCACCATCTCACAAGCTCATTTATTTTTAACAACAAAAGGCTCACACACACACTTAGAAGCACAGTCAAGGTTAATTTAACTTTTTTCTTAAAAAAAACAAACGTCCTTTACGAACTGCATAGTATTCTCTGCAGTACAGATATTTCCTTTGCTCTCCAGCCATGACACCGAAAACGAGAAAGAGTAATATAGGAAATACCCTTAAAAATATATATATACACACATACATATAACACACAGAGCCATTTTCCAAACATGTTCCAAAGGAGAAAAAGGACTGGAAAGTCATGCCAACACAGCCAGAATTACCTTCACTCTAACACTGTTTATTTAGACCATTTTAATTTCTGCAAAACTCTTTCTAGGGAATGGGGCAATAATTCACCACCACTGCACAAATATTTATTTTTTAGTTTGTTACTAGCATCTGCCATCAAGTACTCCAATCTGGCTGATACAGAAGTCCCTCACCCAGGAAAATTTTAAATTTAAAATTTCAACTAAGAATATTATAAGCAGCCAAAAGAAGGCCACATGATCCAATAATTGTAAAAAATAGTATAAAAGGGCTTTAGCATTCCCCACAGTTCTAAACATTCTTTGTTGCTCCTTCCTGACACAAGCCAGAAGTGCAAACATCTGAAGAAGAGACTTCCTCAGTAAGCTGGGAGGGAGTAAAGAGGGTGGCAGTGAAGGAAAGGGTAGGAGGAGTCTCCTAATTATCACATCAGCAGATATTAAAAAAAAAGTCAAGATTAAATAAAAAATTTCCATAGTACAAAACTTGTGGAAGTGGACTCTTAGTCAAACAGGAATATTTTCCATTCGATAACTCTAAACCACGTTAATTTTATGAAAGTTAGGAGCAGGCTGACCAGGAATGGTACAGAAGTGCTTGAAAGCAAAGATATGCACAGACATCTGAGAAGCCAGGCAAAGAGGCATTTGATAGGACAAAGGGAAGGATGTCACTGTCAGCAGGACACATGGTAGCACCCAGAAACACAACAGACATCGCTACCAACATAATTCTTTGAACCAAAGGACTTCTGTCAAACCAAAAGCATCTCTCTGCCAACGTTTCCCGAGATGCGGTTTTGCTATAATAAAGAGAAGTCTTCTGGTTTTGTATTACCATAATACTCGACCCAAGAAGACTGCTCCTCTACAGCATCTCCTCCCACTCTCAGGGAGGAAAGGATTATGTGTATATTTCTACATATTCTATATTCTTGTCCAACATGAAAAAGCTGAATTAGGCACAGCTTGTGTGATGCTAGGGTGCTTTTTTTCTGCATGAAGAGAATTTAAACACAGGGAACAAGCTGAGGTATTTTACGAGGAAGCCACCATCCACACCACTATCCATGAACTCTCTCCTGCATGCACCATTTTGCACAGCTAAACTTTTGCTCTGGTAAATCCAATATGATGAGAAAACTTAAAACACAGGTATTACAGAAAAGGAGCTCCTCTACATTATTCATGCTTTTAACTTCCCAAGACTCACCTTCAACATTAAAGTCAGAAACAGATCTTTTTAGCAAAGTCACTAGTTCTCCCATCATTTTTAGCAGTACTTGAACAAGCTACATATGCTATTTTTGGAAATAGTTAAGAAAATGGTAGTCTTTTTAAAACTAAATCTAGTAATAAATAGCATCACTCTTTCTACACATAGAATCATTAGTGGAAATTAATGATGGATCCAGAACGAAGGTTTTGGGTTTGAACAGACTGTCCTTGCCAGGACAATAAATAAACACTTCAGAAAACTCGCAAAAAAAAACAAGTTAGACTTCAGATTTAAAAAGTTTAGGATTAACTGTATCTAGAACAACATGCCTGTCTAAGATGGTTAGTGACCACTTTTAATTAATTGAGCAACCTTTCTGAAGGAGACTTGTTAATGTACTAGTATTTTAATCTTGCATTGGGCACTACACACTTGAAAAAACTGGTCTACTCAACTCCAAGAATGCTTCCTGTACCAGATTAGAAAAACTAATTAAAACAAGAAGCAATGAAAGTCATTCACATAGCATACAAACAAGATGAAGTAACAAGATTACTAAAGCCTTACAGTAAAGCAAGTATTATGAGGTAGAACGCAAGCAGCCATTAAGCACTACAGAAGCATCAGTACTTTTACACTTAGTTGCCATTATGTGGTTTCTTCCCAAGTCATTTCCCTCCACTGTGGAATTCTACAGTGAAAAGCATTTGGAAATAAACAAGTTGTATGAAGGACTATTCTGATAGAAGCGTTAAAAATAACAGTTTCTAGTTATGAAACAGACATGACCTATCTCTACACTAAGTCTCATCACTAACAAAAATATCCCACTGGCTAGGTTCTAAGGTGTTAACCAACACATATGATCTCGCACACACAATTTATGAAAGCATTTCCAAGTCAACATGAAAGAATGAGCCCAAATTTATTTCAGAAGAAAGCTTTAAGTCCTCTTAACAGTCCTTTTCTCCAGCTTTACGTGTAGGTGTTACTAGCTGTAACAACTAAAAATGTTGTTTGTGGTTTCTTTTTTATAGCAACACAAAAACACTGCATATTTAGAATGAAAGAGCTATTTGCATTTTATTAGAATACTGTTAACAACTGTTCTTCAGAAAAAGTCTTCCTCCTTTAAGCACGTCAACATCCAAATGATGGCCAACTTAACTGCAAGTGACAGCTGTCCCCTGCTTACTAGCGGTTTCACTGCATGCACATCCTTTTGGTTATTGTAAACTGGTCTATGGACTTTAGTAGTCCATACCTCCCAGCCAACAGATAAAAGGAACAAATCCTACTGATTCTATGCTAAACATCTCAGCAGCACTCATGATATATTTGCTTATTAAGGTCAAGAAGACTGAAAAATAAAGGAAAATATTCTCATGGAGCAGTTTTATCCTGCTGTCAGTTTAACCAGCAAGAACATGTGCAACCATTAAATAAGCTCTGTGCAGTAGCTTAAAATAGTTTCACATGCCAGCACAAATAACAGTTTGCTAACAGAGCAAACAATAGCCAGAGCTGGCTGATTAAGGAGCATGTATATGTCAAAACCTAGAGTCTCTTTTCAGTTCCACAACCTGAATGTATTTCTTGTATTTGCATTAAGCCTCTTCAAAAGTTGACACAAAGAAGAAGTAAAAAAAAACCAAACCCAAGATTAATTAGCTGTCTAGTAGTATAAAGGCAGCTTGTTCCATGTAAATTCAGCACACAACTAACATGTTTGCTTTGGTTTGTATCTCAATATAATCACCAACTTTGTTCTAAAACACAAGATCTTACTTGGAAGGCCTGTGTGGGGTACTTACTCCTTCTTAGTAAGGGGACAGAAATTCCTTCAGACTCCTGAATGCCTTTTATGAACTCAAACCCTTACAAACACAAATCGGTATCCTTTGACATACTATTATTATGTACTTTGGCCACTCTCTGATTCTGCTCCATTCCATAAGCACAATGCCACAGAAACACAAAGAAGCAAACAGATCTAGCGACAGTAACACTGAAGACAGCAGGGTTTTTTCCCCAAATTATGTCTATGTAACTGAAATTCAGAAGTGACTGATCTCAACTCTTAGTTTCATACACACTATCACAGAGGAGGAAGGGTGGAAAAGGGAGGAGGAGTAGGGGGGAGGCCCATGCAGGAATGAGGAACAGGAAAAATGCAATCCACTTCATCAGAGCCAATCCCTTTCTAACGTTTATATATATAGTTTGTAGGAAGTAACAGCTATAAGAAAAAACCTTCTGCGACTTTTCTGATCAACTATATTAAACTATTAAGACTAGAGTTTATCCTCTAAGCTAGAGAGTTGTCTTACAAACTACTATCAAGCATAATTTGCTACACAAAAGGCTAGGCTAGTCATTTAACTTAATGCTGAAAAAAGATTTTTTTAAACGTTCACCTCGGTATTCACGACAGGGTTAGTCTCCCCACGCCTTCAAGGCTGTCAAGAAAGCCAACTCTTCAGCCACGTGCCCCCTTGCCTTTCCAAAAGCATTCTCCAAACGCTAGTTTAATTAACTACACCTTCAATGATTTCCAGGGGGGTGGCGGTGCCCCCCCTTCACGTGCGTGCCGTAGGCAAAGGCGGGCACTCCCTACGTGCAGGAAAACACCTCCCCAGGAGCAGCTGCAGGACGAACTCCGGGCTGTGCTGCCCGCCGGCCGCGGAGGCTGCCGTGCTCCCCAGCCCCGCACACACACACAGCCGGCTGGCAACCGCCGTCTCTCGGGCCGCGGGCTCCGACGGGGATGTTTTAGAGAACACCCCCGGGAAAGCCTCCCGACTGCCTTCCTCCCCCTCCCCGGGAAAGGCCCCCGCCCGCTCCCCTCCGACGTGGCTGACCCAGCAGCCCGGCGCTGCCCTGCGGCCGGGAGGAAGGGCAAACCCGAGGGCGAAACGGGCGGCGCAGCCAAGCCAAAGGCGCGGCGCTACCCGCCGCGTAGCGGCTCGCTGCGCCGCCGCCGCCGCAGCACACGCGTCCGGCCGAGCCCAGAGGCCGGCCAGGGCCGGAGGTCAACCCACCGGAACCGGGGCCGCCCTCCCCCGCCCGGGCCGGCTGGAGGGACGGAGCCGAAAGCCCCCCCCCGCCCGCACTCACAGGATGCCGGAGCAGGAGGTGCACACGAAGCTGCCCACCGTCATGTCGGTGTAGGTGGGGCCGCGCTGGTCGCAGTCGAAGCACTTGCGGTTGGGCGGGAGGCTGCTCATCTCCCGCAGCAGCTTCAGGTGCTTCTCCTCCTGCTTCCGCTTGGCGCTCGCGGCCATGGCCCCGCCGGCGAGGGGACGGCCCGGCACGGCGCCGGGCCCCGCTCACACCCCGACGGCGGCGACGCTCCGGGGCCCGGCCGGCGGGAGAGGGGGCCGGGGGGGAAGGAAGGGGAGGAAGGGGCGGGGAGGGCAACCGGCGCCCGCCGATGAGCCGGGGCGGGAGGGCAGTCGCCGCTCACGCCGGCCGGCGGCGCCGCGAGAGGGGGCGGGCCGAGAGCCGCGGCGCGCAGGAGGCCGGCGGCGACGCCAGGCCCGGGGCGGCTGAATGACGAGGCCAGGCGGAACCTGCGCGACACCTTTATGAGACCAGAGAAGGAGATGGCGGCGGCGGAGCCGAACGTGCTCGCTGGCGGCAGCGCCCCCTCTCGCGCGGGAGGACGCACTCCCCTCCCGCCGCGACCCCGGCCCGGGGGAGGTGCCGCCGCCGGGGCCGCGTCACCCGGCGTGACCCGGCGGGGCGTGGGGCTTGCTCCGAGGAGCGGGGAGAGATGCGACCGCGGGGGCGGCAGTCCTGGGGAGAATCCTGATGGAAACGTCTCAACAAAACGTACGGTTCGCCTTTTCTCGGGGCGGAGGCGTCGCCCCCTCCCCGCGATGTGCTGTGGAGCCGCTGTTCCCCGACGCCCTCGAGGGCGCCCTTTACCCGCCCCCCCGGGTGAGCGCGGGGCTGCGGTCGCTGGGCCCCGCACGCCCCTCAGCCCCGCGCGGTCCGGGCGGGCTCAGGGCGGCTGTCAGGGAGCCTCTTCCATGACACGGCAAGCGCCGAGCTCGCCCCCCGCCCCAGCGCTCCCTGTGGCCCGCTGAACTGCCCTCGTCTCCCCGAGGTCTGGAAGTTCAGTCACGGGGGCTGGTGAGAGCAGAGGCTGAGGCGAAGGTGGCCTCGTAGGAGGCACAGCAGAGCCTCGCCAGGCCCCCCGGGCTGGAAGCGTTTTCCAGAGAGGGCTGCCAGGGGGTCTGGGCCTGCTGAGAGTGGCTCCCAGGGTCGGGCTGGTGGCTGTGGTGCTTCACAAGGGCTCTGTGAGGGTTGTCAGGGCGATTTTCACAAGGCAGCGGGATTTGTGAGGAGAACATTGTTTGGGGGCTCTTGTCTTTTTAGTTACGGAGATGAAAAGTGCACAGTTTCTCCTTGGGAATTTGGCTGTCGGTGCCCGACTGGACGCTTTCCTCATCAAAGAACGAAAACAGAGCCAGCAGTCACGTATATCTGCTGATATCCTTGAGGAACCCTTGGCTCTGGCTTGAACTCAAATCTGCTGCTGATCTACAAAATACACGTTTGTTCCTTACAAAGATGCCTAAAGGAATATTTTTCAACAGCACAAAATACTTTTAAAGAAAAAAAAATTCAATGTACTTTATAATTTGGTGATTTAATTTGCAAAGCTGCCTAGCAACACTACGTACGATTAAAATCTTTTAAGGTGTAACGATTCCCAATGCTGTGTATTTAGGGTCAAGTTCTGCACCGCTGACGTCAGTACATTTGTTAGCACTAGCTTGTCTAGGAGCAAGATCTGATCCGCTGTGTTTTCCTCACAGTTTTAGTTAAAAAACCCCTAGAACTAGATATTCAGGATCAGTGGTTTGGCATTCCTCCTCTGATTCCTCTGGATGTGCTGATTTACATGAGCTGATCAACCAGTCCTCAGTTTTAAACCCAGAGTATAATGCGCCGATCTCAAATTTTTCTAATGTGGATGGCAGGAGCTGTTCATAGTGAAAAATAAACATCACAAAATCGTTAAACAATCACAAATGCTTAAACAGCATTCTTAAAAGTAAACATGAAATATTTCCAGCCTTATAAGCACCAAAGTCTCAGTGTTTCCTCTAATTTTTCACTTCTCTCTAAAATGCTGATATTCTTGTTTTTCAGAAGATTGCCATTTTTTTCCCTTGTACAAAACATGCTAACACTGGAGATTTGGCAATGACCTAAAAGGCCTAAAGTAGATGACCTAAATTCGGGGGCGGGGGGGAGTTTAAAGGTTAAAAACCAAGTTTTTTTTCCTGGAAAATACTTTGGGGAGCAATGATTAGCCACACCACCTGCTGTAGCAGAGTTGCTACAGACAGTTGGGTTTTGTTGCAATGAAGAGTCAGAGGTGCTTTGTAACTGGAGCAAGAATGTCCAACTCCAATTGCTTGTGTTGCGAATATACTTACATGAATAGTTGTTAATAAAAAATGTACCATTGCCATTGAAGTTGTCATTGTCATTAAAATGTGGAACTGAGCTCTCAGGGAAAGTCTTAGTACTGTTGAAGTCAATCATGCAGTTCAATAGGAGTCATGGATTTCATATTGCACTAGAGCAGGCTCTAATTTGTTTCATGAAGAAACAGTTCTGACGTGATTCATGGTCAGCACTAACATAGGCTTATGCTAGTAGATATGTGACCTTTATTAATTTGTTTTAGAAATCACTTTTTAAAAATACCAGGCCTCTCCATTCTATATCTTATAAAGCCGATTTACCCCAGGAAACTACATAATGAGACTTCAGAGGGTTGTGAGGATACACCCTTCTGCAAATATCCATAAGTTCTGTGGGACTTGGATTCTTCTAGAGACTCTGAGCGCATCTGCTCCAAATCTTGGGTTCCTACACTTGAGCACCTCCATCTTATGATCTTGTTTCCCACAGGGACCAGTGCTTGAGAAATACGACTACCTATGTGTAAATATATGTTACACTCCTGACATATATAGGTCTGAAAACTGTCTACATTAACCTCCAGCGCTGTTTCACCTCCCGCAAGCAATAATATAACTTGTGCTGCTCTTCCACTCCCTCCTTTTCCATGTTTTGCTGCTCACTGCTAGCATTAATTTCCTCAAAGCAAATGGCTTGTGTTTTCTCTAAATTACTATGGGAAAAAATCCACAAATAACGCACACGAATAAAAACTCTACTCTTCAGCTTTACTCCTTGTTTTTCTTCTTCCTGATATATTTTTCTGTTTCTCTATCCTAGGACCTGAACTTCCTTTCCTACAGCTTCTCTGTCTAAATTTGTTCTTCATTCTCTCCTCGTAACAACCAGACTTTTGTGGTTGGAAATACACTGGCCAGCCGTTTATTCCAAAAAATGGTTAATCTCTGCTGCACCTGCTACAGCTTTTAGCATTAACATTAATTTCTTAACAAGAGGTAAAACAATGATTTCTTATGCTTGCAACATTCCTCTTTACATAAAAAAACAGAACGTAAAAGTTAGCCCAGTCATGGGTAATAATATCTGAAAGACATTGCTGCAGTTAAGCCCTTAAATATGGGCTAATAGGGTATAAATTATAATATTCAAGCACATAATCTAGGGGACTTATTGTCAGGACCAAAAGAAACAAGAGTCTAAGAAGTACATTTGGGAGATGAATAAGACATTCTCCCTTTATCACTAGGAATGAGGTCAATAATATCGGTTTTAAAGCAATTAACCCAGCAGGCTAAGTGACATGAAAATGATCATGCTGAAAGAGTAATGGGCTATTAAATCCATCTTGCTTCACTACTGATGGGCATACAGAATTAATCCTGGGATTAGGGATATTGGATCTGTGGTAAACTGCTACTGCAATATTTATGTATGAAGGGTTTTCTGAAAATGCTAAGAACAAACACAGCAAGTGTATCTGGCAGGAACGTTCGCTGATACGCTCTATCAAAGGTTCAGTCGACTGAGCATAAATTAGTGTGTCTGTTCCTGGCCTTACTTAAGCACTAGCTTTTTGTTAATGAATAGATACATTTTAGTAAGAGATCAAAACAAGAGAAAGTCATAGCGATGTTTATAGAAATCATTATTGATTGTTGACAGTTATTTAAATCTAGAAAAATTAACTGCAGGAAATGGTCAGACAAATATGACTGAATTACAAAATTGTTTTTATTTGAAATGCCATTTCCCTTTGACATTTCCCACCCCCTGCTATGACATTAACATAGTAGAAAAGGTAAAAGATAGATAGCCCTGCCTTTACCCAGAACAGCTGTTCGTAGGAAACAGACCTCACAATAAAGAGACAGGCACAGTCGCATCAGCTTCTTTTTTTGTAATGCACAAGTTAGTGGTCTTTAATTTATTTTTTTGTAAAGTGTCATGTTTTATTAGTGTGACATACACCTGATTCCTTTAGAGTAATGTAGGGTAGGAAGTGATCTTCAGCCACCACAGCAATGGACGTCTGAGATTCAAAGCAGAAGTGCTGGCTCTGAGGATGACATGGAGGAGGTTGAAGGTATGGGGTGAGAGACACAAAAACAAGAGTTAGCGTAAGAGTGGGAAGTATCAAAAGGACCAAAAAACATAGCCAGGAAAAGCAATTTTTCTTCAGACTCCTCCCTCAACACTTTATGACCTACCATATCTTTACTGATATAACAGCTTTTACAGTTTCCAAGTGAGATAGATTGAAGCTGTATAGAGCCAGGTATCAGGCATTAATAGCAAGACACATACTCTCCTTGCTGCAAAGCAAACTAGAATGCTCCTATTAATGTGAGCAAACCAGACAGGTTTTAAGAAGAGGATCATAATGATGCTTTATAAACTGTACCACAAATTGTAAAATGATTGTTTCATGCATCTTTTCAGAGGAACATACCAGAGGAGAGTGGAACCCTTTAAACTGAAAAGGGAGTATATTCATATTCGATCCTATAAACAGCAATAGAAAAATAATGGTAAGCCATATCATATTTTACATTTGCTGGAGCTGCCCTTGGGAACGTTAGCAATACACAAGGGAGCCTATAGCCTATAGGTAGAAGAGAAAGGTTGTGGAACCAATATGAATAAAGCGAGAAGGAAGCAAACAAATGACCTCAGGAGACAGAGCTGAAAGGCAGACCTCGATGGTGGAAAGACAGTTCAACTGTCTAACTTTTGGTTCTAAGTTAGAAGAGGGAGAAACAGAATCTAAATAGTTCTCTAAACCACCAACAATTTCTGTGATATTTGGCAACCAGGAAAAGCTCTCCCAGCTCTCTGAACAGAAACAACTTAATTTTCACATTAAAGTTTATATAACATAACTTATTTCTTGACCTATGAATGAGATTTGTATTTAAAGCCCAGTGTATTTTCAAGTTCAATTCTTCCTTTTCCACTTGATGATGAGCATTTCCTGCTTGTTTTCTGTCAAACTCCTATGGGAATGAAGAGAGGCCTTTGTTCCTCTCCACTAATGAATCTAAATTATTGATAAGTCAGTCTAATTTGTGGAAACTACTATCAGTTAGTGCTGCCTTAGAACTGCCTTAGATTTGGCAAAAAGAATTACAGGTAATTTGACAAGCATCTTCAGTGATGGAAACACAATATTAAAATAGACACGAGAGATAATATTCTCAACCAGTCGTCTTTTATTTGCCCACACTTTACAAAACTCATGTATTCTCCTTCACACTTCCCTAAAATTTTAATTCTTTTGATAAACATCACTTGAAGGCTGATTTGGGGAACACTGGAGTAGAATTAACTGTTCTGAGCAGGCATCCTTCAGTGCTTGTGGTAATCCTGAAACAGTGTTTACAACTGGAATCTACACACAGAAAACAAGTCCAAAACTTTCTAATTCTCTAAGTCAACCTGAATAGATAAAGAATGAAAAAGGTCAAAAAGGGAGGATAAAGCGGGCTGAGTTTAAGATGCCAAGACAAGCCACGAAATACCTATCATGCAGTCCATTGTCTGAAACACTGAGATGGTAAATCAGTGACTCCAATGCAGCAGTGCTAAAATCTTGCCTGATAAACAGAGAGTTCTGTACACTGCAGTGAACAAATCAATGGACATAACAAGCATCAGAGTAACGAAAAATCATGGAAACTTCCATTTGAATTTGAAATGGGATGAAAAAGAACAGTATCTGAGTGTAAAGCAATGAAGATGGACATAAAATACAGAAATTGGGGAAACAGAACTTTCAGATGTCAGACCTTCAAATAGAAGAATAAAGAAAATAAGTGATGTAATGTGAATATGTGAAAATGAAGTTCTTCAGTCACCCTGTTTCTGAAAGAAAATATTTTAGAAGTGGACTACAAAAGGAAACCTGATCCTTCAAATTTAGTGTGATGTTTTTCATTACTGTAATTTTAAAATCTGAGATACTGTCACCAAGATTTTTTCCACGAATCCCTGAGAATTTGTCTTGTCCAAACTGCAGTTCCATTATTCAAGGAGGAGAAGAGAGAAGGGCTGGTAACATGAACAGGTTAAAAGCAAGAGTGCTAACAAGATGCAAAACAAACTAAAAATCCCCCAGAGAATATAGCACAGGCTAATGTAGCCGCAGTGAATAGATATGGATAATCCCTGGTAGCTGCAAATATCCTCTTAAGGGAGGTTTCTGCAGGAGAAGCCTAATCTCAATCCATACATGGGAAAAATACTGCTAAAACTAGTAACATTTTAGCACTTTCTCTAGTGTCATTTAGTTTGGAAGCAAAAGGACGAACCCTTAAATTGTTGTTTAGAGTAATTAATTTAACATGAAAAGTAAATCCCCTGACATTAAGGCCTCTTGTACATTCTGCCATACAGCAAGAGCACCTCAGTTTCTTGCCTTGAACTGACTGCTTTCAACACTGCAAGTCACAGCTGCAGATACGAACAGCTTCAATAAATTAAGATTTCTTTCCAGAATGCATTCTCTGGTTAAGCGGCAATGACAGGCATGTCTTTTTGAGACAACGTGTGTAAATTTCGATTGAGAATGCAATTTTGAAAGTTTTTGCCAATTAGAAAAAGCCTTTCTCAACCAAAAGGCAAAAGAGAGAGGCTCATCAGTACATGACTTAACAAAAATGACTTGACATGACAAAGAAGCTTCTTTCATGACATGACAGGAATATTTAATATTTACTGCTTACATGCTTAAATAAATTAAATCAAAAAAAACCCCCACAACAACACAACAAAACCCAGAAAAAAATTAACAACTAAGGCATTGTGGGCATAGTGTTAGTAAAATTCTACATGCTGTGTTTTGGGAACTGGAAAAGAGTAAATGTTCAGAACATTATTGCAGCCTGACTAGAACAAAACCTTTTTTGGGGCGTTGGTTTTTCAGTTTGGTTTGGGGACAGGGGAGTTAATGGAAGGGAACAAATAAATACTCTGAAACAGTAGAGTGAATGAAAAATTTGGGATAATGTCCACTCACAGGAATTTGAGAAATACAGCCCCCGATGTGTGTGAGATTTTTAAACAAATGAAAAAAACTAAAGTTTCTCTAGAGTGCCATGGATGAGGAAAATTGGCAGGGAAAAAGAACCTGACAGTTAATAAATCATCACAAATACGGAAACAGCAGTATTACAGAAGCTATTAGGTAAGCACATTATTTCTTACAACTTAGGACTTTTAATCAAGTCTCTTGTAATTGTTACAATTTGTGACACTGTTAGTATCATTTCCTTGGAGCTCTAAGTTTACCCCGACTTTCCTATATTAGCAAGATCCACTTTATGAATACATAGGGTTTTTTGCATCCTGCTCCTCTCTGTGTAGGGTCGTTTCAGACCTCTGCACTTTACTACTTAAGGCCAGCTTTCCAATTTTTCAGCTTCAGTGTATTCATAGCCAGCTTATAAATACCGCTCTGATGCCAGGAGTACCCTTCAGCTTATTTTTTCCCTCCCTGCGTGTACCTTTGTGCACACGGATAACTGCCCAACTGAAATGTGGATGCATGCAGACAAGAGATACGGGAGGCGCGTGCCCGGCCGCGCTGATTAGCTACCAGCTGCCGGTCAGGGCTGCGTAGCTGGCTCGAGGTGCAGGGCCCGGACCACAACTTTGGTAATTCAGAGTTAGGATTATGAGTGTAATCATTCAAAAATAAAACAATTTAAGCAATGTAATGATTAACGGAGAAAGGCTGCATAGTAATTAACAAAAAGTTTCCATTGTTACTGATGTAGACATTTGCCAGGGTAAATTCTTGTTTTACACTCCTGCTCTTTCCATCATTGATTGAGATCACCATACAAACCCATCTGTCAAAGGGTTTAATTTTTTCTATTTCATCCTCATTATAAAGAGAGCACTTAACAGTCAATGAGTTTTCAGAGTATTGTCCACAATCTCAGCTTTGCTCTGAAGTATCATGCGTTTGCTTTCCTTGCTAGAGCCTCTTAGCACTGCCAGGCAATGGCCACAATTGCCCTCGCTCCTCTCTACAGCCAGTTTCATCCTCTTGTACAATGAAATCCAAATAACTGTTTGTCAACACAAACCCTTTGGAATGACACAGCCAGTTTCACCCCCTTGTATAACAAAATCAAAATAACTGTTTGTCAACACAAACTCTTTGGAATGACATCTTCGCGTAAAGAGGATGAACTGTTCTCCTTCAAAAATGGAAATTATGTTGAAGTATGAAAAGCATTCATTCAGGTTTCGAAAAGAATCTGGTAAGAGTCAGACCATCCAGCAGTGGATTCTGTCACTAACAGCAAATCCCTTCTGCAACTGGGGGAATTTTTCTCTAGAGGAAAATTTTGAAGCTTATTCCAAATTTTATCACATTTTATTATTATTATCTAGTCCCTGATGTTTTTGGTTACTAGGAAATGATGACTGTAGTACTACAGTAACGAAAAAAAATGTTCAAACTTGTTGGTTTTGAATTGCCTGGGTTTATCTCTCACAAGGTACTGAGATCAACCAAATTCAATCTGATCCATAATCATCTCCTAAACACTTGAACTTACAGCCAAGCTCACAGTAGGCAGTTAAAATAACCAATCAAGAACTGACAAATTCAACAAGAATCTTTCAAAGAAATAAACCATGAAATAAATTACCTACCTCTGAATCCTGGGAACAATCAACGGTTTTGCTACTGGTCTAGATTTCCAAGAACTTCAACAGCCTGCCTGCTGTTCATGCGGCACACGGACTGAATCAAGGAAATTATCACAAACTGCACTTCGACATCATGCCTGAAGTCACAGGTCACTGAGCGTCAGTGCAGACTCCCAGTAGCTGGGAGAAAAATACGCAATGCTGTGGGCCTTGAAGTGGAACTATATGGGTATGTGCATCTAGGGCAAGTTCCTCCTAAAGTAATACAAGCAGCAATAGGAGCAATAATGAATTGCTATGTGGGGATCTGCTAAACACCAATATGAATGTAATCTTTTTTTTCTTTTTTTTCCTCCCCTCAAAGTGCTGTCTCATTGCCTGGCAGATACAGGTTGTTCAACATGTCTTCCTGATTGAAAACGTGCTGAAGTAGCATTGCATGATGTTTGAGATAGAAATGAAATATCTAACATATGTTTCTACTGCAAAAGAAACCTAAAAGGAAAACTCAACTGTACTCTGATATAAACAGGAAACAACAGGTAAATCATTCCAATCTAAACCCATTCGTCCCCTAGTGATGAAAGCCCCATCAAGTTACAAAAAGCTCATTGCCACAGTGGCTACTTGATACAAGAGGTCTGTGTAATGAAATAACCAACCTTCAGGTACACACTTTTAGATAAGGCAACCATTTTTTTTCTGATGGACTGTAAAAACAGTTATTTTGTAAACATTTTCAGTTCCTATCATTTGAAATTAAGAATAATAATTTTCATTAGCATTCAATTAGCACTCAACAAATGAAGCCATTTTCTCTCTGGACTCTTTTCCTCCTTAAACACTCTCTGACGTTGGAATTATTTCTACAAATCATTTGTTTAGGTTATTATCCTAAGCACTGATATTTTTGCCAATAACTTACAGGATAGAGCCGGGCCTCCTAGTGCTTTCTATTGAAATTATCACTAGAGTAGCCAAATTTCTTTGTTGGACCAAGCCAGAACTCTCAGACAGATTATTGCCCTCCGGTGGTGGGAATGCTTCCCCCGGGTTAACCCTCTGCTCTTACAGGACTAATTCTGGAACACTTCCTCAGTTTCATTAGTATTTTCTTAATTATGTAGGGCTGCCTCCGTGAAGAAGATACTCCACAAGAACAGATTGCAGAATGGTATCTTTGAACTCCAATTACTCTCAATTTTTTCTCATAGGTTTAGGTCTAATGTAGGACAGTGCTGCTCCACTAGTGTCCTTCCTCCAGTCCCAAGGAACACCTAATCATTTTTCATTCAGCTAGGCTTAATTATTTGTTTGATCTGGCAATATCCCCTGCATTACCTCAGAGATATTAATCACAAATCTAGATATGTCTCCACAAAACTGTCATCAAAATGTGACAGAGGGTCTATAATCACTTACTATGTACTACGTAAATGGTGGCATTATTCTCTAGAACTGGTCAAATAAGCGAGAGCAGAACATTTTGAAACTTCAGACCTAGAAACTTCAGAAACTGATCTCCCACATCAATAAAATCAAGATTTCTTCTGATAAAGAACACTGGTATAAGAACAAGTAAGAACAACTGGCAATGAATATTTACAGAGGTAAGGCATAATTTTTAATTTTCATATCAGAACAGCTGGAGCAATAGGAGCAAAAGATATAATGCTTCTAAAATGGAGCTCCATCTGCTTAGGAAAAGGCTCATATGAGACAGCTGTGGTGGTGATGGATTGTCATGATGATCCAGGAGGGCCCTGACAGCCGTACAATACCTGCACTGTAGTAGTTCAGATAACATATCTGAACATAAAACTGGACATTCACATAGTCACAAGCATAACCGCCACAGACTGGCAGAAACATTATACTTACCACACAAAACCAGAAAGGGATGACAATGTTTACTTTCTCCCTAGAGCTACCTTCTTCCCCAAGACCAGCCCGTTTTCAGGTGCACCACAAAGAGCTGCATTGCAGCATGCCCCGTCACTTAAAGCATCACCCACAGCCTTCAATGCTCTGATTCTGTCACGCAGACCAATTGTGTTTCCACTATGCAACTCTGCACTATGACAGTGCCTATTTACTGACCAGCTGCTGACCATTTTATTTTCCTCATTTATCAACAATTTCTTAGACAAGCTGAAATGGCAAACACATGGAACTGGTACCATTAGATCAGTGGAATCAATTTGAAAAGATAAAACCAATCTGTCCTTAGATATTTGCTGCTCTACACTAAATGCATCTCTTAATATTAAACTTCAAAGCTCAGACGTAAGAGAAACCAGTTTAGAGCCTGTTTAAAGTTTACCACAGCACTCAGTAAAGCTAAGGACAAGAAAAAGTAGGGCTCTTCTAATGCTTCTGTACTGCATCATCCCTCTCCTTCTACTCTGCAAAAAAAAAAAACAGTGACAAGACATCTTTTGATGTTTTGAATTCTTCATGGCTTTTTATAGCAACATAACACCAGAGCAGCTTATTTAAATTTTTGATTTACCATAAAAAACAAAGAGAGTTTGCTATAAGAAATTTCAATGAAAGCTTTAACTTTTCACCAGCAATTTCAAACTCCAAATTAGCATGGAGATAACTGTGAAGGGATTATATTTTAATCTCCTACCTTTAAGTCACAGCAACAATTAACACAAGAATTATTCCTGGGCTTCTTTTTTTTTTTAAGAGAAAATTACAGTAAAAAAAAAATGGCTCCTGTAACCAGAAGCCGCAGTTGAAAGCAAGGAGATAATACAGAGCGTTCAGTCACATTTCTGAACAGCTCGAGGCACAGGAGCAAAAGCACGTACTGAGAACAGAAGTAACTTAATAAAAGCACATGAAAGCATACTAAGAAGTTTTTCTCCAATTACGTAGCTGGGACCAATACAGTAGAACTTCTCTTACCTTTCTCAAAATAAAATCACTTTTAAAACACTTTCAACAAAAAGACAAAAGATCTAGATGACAGAAACAGAGTAATCCAAGACTATTCACACATTGAGTTTATTTAATGTTTAGAGTAAAACCAAATCTAGACCAAAATCAACAGCAAAACTGCCATTGCTTTTTATTAACAACTAGCGGTCCCTTAGTTTCACAATTCGACCTGTATCTATGTCTAAGCATATGAGCATACTTATGCGAATTAATACAAAGATCAAGAAGGAAAACAAAGCTAAAAAAAGGGTTAGCATGTAGTACTGTACTTCTGTCAAAACGTAGCTGTTACTACACATGACATCATCTTTTAAGTTAGTGCAGAAATATTGTTATTTGTGTTCTGGTTTAAATATTGTTATTTGTGTTCTGGTTTACCAATTATAATTTTCACTTAACAAAAAAATCTTGATTGTGAGATAAGTTTTGAATGAGTTAAAGGAAGGATAAATGCAAATACTGTAACAGAAATATCTGCATCAGATAAGGTTAAAAGGTAGCATATAGAAAACCATAATCCAAGTTGACTCTTGAGATGATGTTAACCTATTCCAAAATTCCATAAATGCTAAAGAACACATCCTTTTCTAAGGGTAAGTAAGTTTACAAATACAATATTCAGAACAATAATCAATGACTTGTTCAATGGGTTGCAAGAATAAACTGTCCTGATTCCTTTCTGTTAGTCAGTAATTGACATGCTGCTTGATCTATTGCCTTCTCTGAAAGATAAATAAAATTCAATTTAAGAAAGGAACAACCACTGGGAGACGTAAACGCACTTGTTCGCAGCACCTGAGTCAGAACCAA
Source organism: Nyctibius grandis (assembly GCF_013368605.1). NCBI lineage: Eukaryota > Metazoa > Chordata > Aves > Nyctibiiformes > Nyctibiidae > Nyctibius > Nyctibius grandis. The sequence continues at coordinate 18,108,474 of NC_090665.1, forward strand.
CACAAGTAGCTTACAAAGTTCTTTTCAGACAACAAAACTATCATGGAATTTCACGAGTTTCTAATAGAAGAAAAGCTGCTGTTTTCACCAGACTTTGTAGATACTGATTTCTGTAAATCTAATTGATCTTTTAAAGCCACTTAGATATTCTTTACGGATACTGATTCGGGGGGGGGGGGGGGGGAAGAAAAAAAAGTTATTAATCTGAAGTATGTAAATAATCCCACTATTACAACGGTAAATCCTTAAATACATGCTTGAGTGCCAGAAATTAAATCACAGATAACGTGTAAAATGCTTTTCTGACCTTTGGAAGCTTGAAAAGAGGACACATTTTCTTATAAAACCTCCTTTTCCACTCACACCTCTATATAAACCCAGTCCTTTCTTTCCATGTCCCCAAACAGTCTTTCCATTTGAGCTCAAAACATTCCATGCGTGCACCACACAATAAATTGTTTTATCTTGCATCACTCGTTTTTTTTCCAGCACACTATTCAGTAATCCACTTCTCCTAGGACTTAGGCCCATATTCCAAACTGTGAAGCCACAGTTAGCACATCTTAAATACTCTTTTATAAACTGCCAGAAAATTGCCTTTTTCTCTCTCTTAAAATACATAAATATGTATATAAAAAATAGTAGGTAGATCAAACTTTGGATGTAAAAAACTCCACCTTGACTACTGTCCTTTTAAAATAGGTAAAGGTAAGAGAAATGCCTCATCTGGAAACTAAAAATAGCATGAGTAATTTCTATCCTCTTTTCAGATTTTGCTATTATTCCCCTGGAATATAGCGACCTTATTGGCTTTGCTTATATAAGTGGTAATAGATTACCTAGCTGGAATTTTTCGCTTAAACAAGCAATTTTATGCATATTTTATGCTAGACTGATCTTTCTGCTCTCCTTTTTATATTCCAGCTTTCACACATGTAATCTTCCACACCAGAATTCTCTCCAGCCACATAAGCTCAAGATGCACGCCACACCAAATACTGAATCGCCACGCGAATCACAGACAACCAGTTCTTTTGCTTGAATACACTAATCAACCCATTTCCATCGAGCAGACCTGGGTCAGAGCTCACTTTCATGCCAGGGGTAGCAGGGAACGTGGCCCCTGCGCTGCACCATAGACCTGCTCAGCAGCCACAACTGCAGCCCAGGACCTTTCCCTGCCAAGTGTCCTTCACATAAATCCATCTTGGGGGCCAAAGGCTGTGGACACGTGTTGTTAGGGACAGCAACATCAAACCTGTCTGAATGGCCCCCTGCGTATTTTTGTTTTCCCCCATCAGTGAAGGCACATTTACCTGTTGTCTTTTTTTACAACGAGTGTTCCCAATGGGAAAAGGCAGGAAACACTTCTTTAACCACTGATCTACATCCAGCTTCTTCCTTTGAGGGCAGAGTCCCAGTTTGTAATAGACTCTCACTCAATTTTAAAGGCAATGATTCCAAAAAGAGTCAGAGTCCTCGTGCATCTGTTGTCTAATGGTACACATACCGACGACACATTCTATGACATTTAATAGGAACATCACGCAGGTTATTCCTAAGTGACTTTCCATGTACGTGGAGTTACATTAGAACACTACAGATGGTGCAAACAAAACAAACACTGATTTCACTGAATCCAATACTTCAGTCATGTAAGCGCTTAAATTAAGTGGCCAAAAGACAGGAGAAAAATGAAGTACCTGGACTAAAAAGGAAAAGTACCAAAAAGAGAAAAAAAGAAAAAAGAAAGCTGTAGCATATCTAATAGCCTAGCATTAAACAATGTTCTCCAATTTCTCTGAGTTCAGGCCTTCATGATCCTTATTTTCATTTTTACAAATTTTAAAATTAAAAATACGCCCTCTTTCAGAGCATGCTCCAACAACAGAAACCAATGTGTATAGCAAATAAAATCTGTATGCAAGCAGTGGGACCTCAAAAGTGCCATTTGCACCTTTTTTTTTTTTTTAATTGGATCACCAACAGTGTCAGTATCATGAACATCACATTTCATGTTTTCACAAGGTCAAGGACAAATTAATCCAGATGCAGTCCAAAGACCGATGTTGCATATGTAGTTCAACCCATCTTATTAACAATACCCTCAAACAATCCCCAAGGAAGCATTCATGAAACCTTTTTCTGTACAGGAAGATTCTGTCACACATTATTAAACATCATTAAGAACGGTCTCCTGTGACGCATGGAAAATCTCAGCCAAAAAGCAAAAATTCAGAAAAAGGATACTTCTGTTACGTTTAGGAAAATGAGCAAATACTAAACATTGTGCAAAAGAAAAAGACTTTATTTATTTTAATACCGCATTTGATTTGAAAATTTCAAGCACTTACGATCAGAAAACCAAATGGAATTCTGTTTTCCTAAATGCATCTATATTCAGCATGGGAGCCATTAATTCTTAAGAGAAACCAGAAATGGCTTTTATGATCTAGCTACTGCTGATAGCCTTTTCAGCCAATCCTTGTTTGGGTTTTGAGTAATCCCAAGGTCTCCTGTTCTCTGTATACCCATATAGCTTCCGCAGTGCCACACGGGCAGCTTCTTCCTCTGCAGCAAGCAGTGTTTCACCAGGACCTTCAGCTATAATCTTCTTATCGCTTGGGAAAAAAAAAAAAACAATAAAATGAAAAACATTTTCATCATAAAATCCTGAGCCCTACTGTGTATCACGAATAAAGGCTGCTAGATTTTTTTCTCTCCAATGTCTGTGAATACTGAAGGTAATTGATATGTACATGAAAATGTAAACATTTCCGTTGGGCTTTCCTGCAAAGGTAAGTGATTGTATATTCAACAATGGAAACTCAAATCAGAAATGCATCCATTTCCTGGAAGAACACTACTCTGTTCATTTAGATGTCTAACATATCACTGATTCTTTACAGTATTCAGTTTGTTAGCCCTGTTAAAAATATGCAAATTTATTATTCTGGTTAGTTCAAACAAGGACGTGAAATGCTTCTGTCTTTTCTCCTCCCCTGGTAAGAAAGCATTTTAAAAATTCCTCAAAAGGATTCACAGAAAATTTCTCCATGTTATGAAGCATGTACTCAGCTCCATTTAATTGACATCTATGGGCACTGAACAGGAACAGTTCGTGAAGGTACACCAGGGATTCCAGAAGAAAAACGAAGTTCCTTTCTTTTACATAAGATAATAAATCTTAGAAGGCATATAAACCAAACCAAAGCTTGAGAAATCAGAACAAATTAAGGAATCTTCTCATGCATTTATCCACAAAGCAACAATGATGTGGGGTTTGGGGGAAGAACGTCCTGTCCTGCTCCAGAGGAACAATGTCACCCCCGGGCAACAGACCAGGACAGGCACTGACCATGCCTGAGACAAGTGCACCAGGGACGACTGGCACTTCCTAAGTCTTATCTGGATACAGACACTCCTCTTGCCTAGTTTACAGTGCCTGTGATTTGAAAACTGAAAAGCTTCTCTGGAGTATAAACTAAGTTTCTCTTCAATCCCACCTCCCTTGATGTCTACGTCTCTCTAGCCTTCCCTAAGCCCTGGACACAGCTGTGGTCCCTCCAAAGCCATTCGGTTTATGCTATTCGCAAAGTTCCTACGTCAGGTCACACAGAACATACACCCAGACTCTTTGTTGTGTCCAACGCAGACTTCGAAGACCTTTAGTCAGAGACGGTCTTTTTATGCATCATTACAGCAAGCTATTGCCAGCGCTTAAATGGCTGATTTCATATGGCAGTCACTCTAAGGTTTCCCTTCTGTAATAACTTGACCAAAGAGCGCGAGTAGAAAAGTAAAAGACCATCTTCCCTCCACCCCTCTCCCCCAGCTTAAATCCATTTCACTTTTAATTAATATTGTACTAACCAGTACAACCCAACGAAATACAGTGGCAGAACTGTGCTGACTCCCAACTGCCTGGTAATTCTTGGTTCTGGAGAGGGGATATTCCTCTTGGTCAGTTCTTCCACTAGTAAGCCCATAGGATTTACAACTTGCCAGATCTCAAACAGGTCTTTTCCAATCAGTTCGGGAATAAAAAAATCCTAAACAAAAACATTTAGAAGTTACAATTAATGGGAAAGGTAATAAAGGCTCTAGCTTCTGGTAACTGCTAATAAAAATACAATACGACGAGGCATTAATACAGTTGACAATGAATGAATGATGAAACCACCTCAGTGCTCCGCCACAGCTAAGCACAGCCAGACAGTGCTGCTATGCGTGGCAGCTCTGGTTCTGATTTAGCCACTGACGGGTTGAAGGGACTGTGCAAACCCACAGGACTTTCACCTGTTCAAACCACTCTCTTGCCTGTCAACTGCTACTGGCTCTTACAGAGCCCTCTGAGTGGGCTGGTATCAGAAAGAAGATTTTAACAAACATTTCTCCATTGCAAAACTAGAAATAAGTGAAAAGGATGACTGAAAGGACAGTAGCTGCTAAAAATACTTTGTTACACTACATTTTAATTGACCATTTTTGTATCTTTAGGTGTTTGCACCCCTACATGCAAAGCCTATGACCTCAGCCCCTGCTTTATATAAAATGTTTTTTTAAAATTGAAGATATGTGTGACCTTACATGGAACAATTTCATTATTTGATAGTATAGCACATGGAATATAAGGCTTTCCCTTAGCAAGTGTCAGCAAATACTAAAACATCACCATTATAAACCAGAAATATATGACTTTATGTACTTGACCAGCCTGTGCTTCTTAAAGAAAAAAAAAAAAAACACAAAACCAAAAAACCCACAACCCCAAAAACCACACCCAACCACCACCACCACTCAACAGATCTCACTGTTAAATTGTCTTGTTACAGGTATTGTCAAACCTCTGCCCATGTCCCCGGATCTCTGGCCACCAAGGCACAAGAAAATATTTAATATTTTTGCCTTTTTTTTCTGTGTAACTTCTGAGACCCTTAGAGGTTATTGTTTTCAGTGCAAAAATATATGATAAGTAACGACTTACCCTGACAAAGATCCCCGTTTTCTCAGGCCCGCTGCTATCGAGCAAGGCTCCTATCACAGCAAAGAACGTCCTCTGTAGCACATCTGGTGGGACGGGAAACTCTTTGCAAAGCGTCAGGTCCTGTATAGACAGGTTTTGAGCCACGTAAGAAACAAGTTCCCGACTGGTAAGAAAATCAACAAGTGCTCCTATGCCCTTTGCAGGTAAATCTGGGTAGGCACCTTCAAAACACTGCGTCAGGTAAGAACGCGAAAAAGACATCCCTTGTGCAGCGAGTTTACTATTGTCTTGTAGATGAAGAACAACCGCTTCTTGGTCTAGCCCAAGTTCTCGCCGTCTTGCCTCTTCACTTTCAATGTAACAAGAATTAACAAATGCAGTCTTGAGAAGATCCAAAGAAAAATTTTCATGTAGGCGGTGGCTAAAAGCTTTTATCTCTGCATGGTAATCCCAGCTGGGCTGCTCCGAGCTACAGACACGGAAAAGAAAACAAATTCAGAAACAAAATAAGAACTTTCCCGTACCGCCAGCATCGCGCCTTTCCCATGGTCGAAAGGAAATGAAAGATGGAATTGGTTTTGAAGATCAAAGCCAGTGTTTAAAAGCCCCAGTGCCAACCGCAGATCTCCTTCCGTTAACGCTGCCGGTTCGGCATCGCCGCTTGCCGGCCACCGGACGGGCCCCCCACCACCTTCAAACCTGGGCTACGCTGACCCGCGCCGCTAAAACATCCTGCTCCAACGGGCGACGAGAAGGTGCTTAAACATTCTGACCTCACCTATTTCCCGGCCTGTGGCACTTCCTTCCCCCGAGCCCCGCCGACACCGTCCCCGCCCCCGCCGCCCGCCCCCTCCTCACGGCCGGGCCGGCGCTCACCGCCGCTGCGGGGGCGCCTCCAGCCGCTGCTGCTCCAGGTAGGCGCGGAGCCACCGCTTCTTCTCGCGGGGCGGCGCCGTGCTGAGCGCCACCCGCCCGGCCCCGGCCCCGGCCCCGGCCAGCAGCCGCCGCGACGCCCGTAGGAGCAGTCGGGCGGCCATGGCGGCGGGTTCAGGCGGAGGAAGGGTCCGCGTCTTCGGGACTCCGGGAAACACGGCCCGCTCCACGCTAGTTCCGGCCGCAGCGTTCCTGACCGGGGACAGTTCCGCGCGGACCAGAGGCGGCGGAAACGACCCTCGCGACTACAGGTCCTGGCGGGCCGTGCGCCGCGCCGCGCTGCATGCTGGGAGCGGCCGCCGCCGTGACGCGGCTGTGATGGGGGAAGGCCGCCCGCCAGACACCCCCTCCCTCCGGCCCGGCGATGGGAACCGGGGAGCTGCAGCGCTGGGGCATTGCGGGAGGGGAGCGGGGACCGGCGGCCCCGGTCCGCGACCGTCGGGCAGAGCTGCCGGCAGCTCTCGGGTGCGGGGCCGTGGGGCGCATCGAGCAAAACCGCGTTCTGAGTGCGGAGCTCGCCGCTCCCGCAGGCCGGCAGCACCCACTGGATGTGCCCGAAGCCGCCCCTGCCCGGCGTCCCGCTGCGCGGGGGTGCGGCCGTTGTGGCAGTTCCACCTGCTGAGGCCGGACAGCGCTGGCCGGGCCGCCGTGCCCCGTCTCTGCCGGGAATCCCCGTCCGCACCGCGAAGGGAAACGAACGGTTCGGCCCCCACCGCGCACAGGTCGAGGTGTGCTTATAATCTGCTCTTTGGTACTTGGGTTTCATCTCCACTTGCAAAACAAAGTGTTCCCTTAAAAGAAGCTTTATTTTTTCCCGTTACCCTTACAACTCTGTAAAATCCCCCGTAGCTCTAACCCTCATTTGCATCATCAGAGTGCATACAGTTCACCTTGCGCTTAAAGGTCACGGTATAAAATTAATGAAAATACAGCAAATGTACAAAGCAGACCCTTCCCTTCCTCTTGTCTTTCACTAAAAGACAAAGGCACACACTTTCAACATGCACAGTAAGAAAACATGCACAGCAAATGCCCTAAATGGCCAATGGCATCACATAACACACAGCGAACAGAGCTTAAAAACAATATACGCAACAGCCAAAAGCAGAAAAGCACACGGCAGCAGGCACAGCAGCCTGTACAGCAGTGCTAGAGCCATATAACACATGACGTAACACATGACATGTATGAGAGCAGCATTCCTTAACCAGGCACTCCCAGCGTATGTATCAAAGTCCTCAGGGCTTCTCACGCTGATGCTCCCTGAACCGCCTGCCCTGGCCAGGGCACTGCTCCACCACCACCAAAGCAGAGCGTGCAGCCACCAGCTGCACAAGAGTCCAAGTGACCTTCCCAGCTGGGGGGATTTCTCTGCACACAGCTAGCCTGGGTACTGTTCTGTGGCCTCTGCTGATGGAAGGTGAGCCAAGGACAGCACTGAAAGAGACCCCACATCCTTCTCTTCTGCAGCTGTTGGGTACCATCATCTCTTCACCAGTCTGTGTACTTCTAGAGCCCAGAAATGGTTCTGCACAGCGGTGTGAGTCCAGCTGTTCTAGGAAAGGTCCCCTTTGAAGCACTGTTGTGACATCATTGCACATTCTCCCACGCCCTGATGCTGCCGAGTTGTTTCACACAGCCCCAGGGAAGGGGTTGTGGCTGCTACAGCGCTGCACCTGAGGGGAAGGGGCAGCAGCAGCCACACGGGGCAGGAAGCCACTAACATGAGGGGAGGCTGAGGTCCCCCAGCACCACTGTCTGCGGCTCAGTCCTCCCTCAGACAGCAGCCACCAAGAATGTAGTAGATCATGGGACTGAACAGGGGATGTTTAAACTGACCACAGTATGAAGGGACACCAGGCTGGCTTCCCATACCTGCGTACTTGCCCCACACACCCAGAACAATCCCCCAGCATGCGGGGGACAGTAGCCTGCAGCAGGCCATCGGATCCTCACCTGCTGCTTTGGAGTTGTTCAGTCCATCATTACTACTTACTTCAAATACTGATAGTTTAGATAAACTTCAGAGACATTTTCTTAAAATAATATTAAACAAGGGTTTGGGATTTTTTTTTTATAGAGAGTTTTATTAAATATACTACATCAGTATCTTGTACTCCATAATCTTTTGATCACTCACAGGTTGACTTGCTTAAAAATGTATTTTATAGAAAAACATCTGCAAAGTTAAAGCTAAAAAAAATACATATTACGCACCTCTGGACAATCTGCATGTTAGCAAAGAATGCCTTTTATTTATTGACCTGAACAGGTGCTTAAACAAGGAACATACTCATGGAACAGGACTCACTCCTTGAATATGGCACACCTCAAACTACTTAGACTACAGGAAAACTAGTGCAATCATGTTTAATTGCATCTAACAACAGAACAATAAAAACTACTTTTTATTCCTTTGTTTTTATATTTTCTCCAAACCCATTCCATTTGTTCCCTTCCCACCACAACAAAACATCCAGTGGTTATTTCTGTAGATCACTGTCCTTACATTGCATGAAGCAAACTTCATATCGGCTGATCCATATTTACATTGAAGCATGCAAAGGAGACAAGTATTTGCAATGCAAATCTATTAAATACATTATAACTGAACAACAAGGTGTCCCTTTAACGCTGCAGTTCTATAGCCTGTATCTGTGGTGGAAGTTTCCAGTGTATGAATTATAAAACAGCATACAATTCAGAAACAGAAACAAAGAATTTTGCAAATTGTATTTTGAACTATTAAATCTTTCTGAGAGCTGTGTCTAGCGCCGAAACCAAAGCCAGCTATTGAGTAGCCAGAAAGCTACAGTAATTGAATACATGATCATTTCCCTTTTAGCACGTTCTTTGTTTTCTTCTTCCAGAAGTTGTAGACGGTGATTAACTTTGATTATCTAAAAATAAATAAAGGCTTTTAATACTTCATTAAAAGTTGCCAGACTTTCTAGAAGCTTCTGAATAGCCATGCAAATTAGTATGTCAGACAGATGGATTTTAAGCACTTGATAATTTGACTTTCTATCTTTGATTGCTAGCGATCAGATCTCACTGTCCCTAATAAGTAGCAACAGAAATGGAGTTGGACTCTCCAGCTTCCCAGAGAACACAGGATACAGGAGGGCACTCCAGCAGGAGTACAGAGAGGACCCCTCACCATATCTGCTATGGATACCTTTGCAGCCATACAGAAAACCTGCTCCCCCGTTTTACTGCTACAACTTTTTCTTAATATTATCAACTACTATGCTTTACATACCTGTTGTCTTAAGGAAGCAGCATCTACAACTGTCATGTCATCTGGTGTTCCCTCAAGCGTAGTATCCAAGTTGGAAAGACCATATCTATCAAATAAGGGAGATAGCTTAGCTGTCTCATCCATACAAAGATTAGCAAGTACCATATTTTATCAACATTCTAGTAGATGTATTTTTTGGTGGTGACAGAGATTAGTTATAAAACTTTTTCTCCAGCTTTTACAGAGTTGTCTATTTCCATAGGACCCTAACTGAATAAAGCACAAACACATAGGAAGTGGGTAAGTGCTTGACTGAATCTGGGTTTATTGCTCTCCACATTTAAATATTTTTGAAGATTCTCCATGCAGACAGACTTCTTACCATCACTTGGGCTCTCAAAGACTGGTTCTAGTTATTTAACTGATTAATGAAACCTGAAAATTGCGTGAGCTAAAACACCAAAGTTGCAAGAGACCTGCAACAGATTAGAAATAAACAAATGAAGACGCGGAAAGAATTGGGTGTCTTATGCTCGGTACCTACTTAAATATCCCCAGTGAACACCAAGTGGACACCTACTGAGATTAATGATCTCAGTCACATTAATCTTACTATTTCGGGCAAAGACAGAGAACCTTGCAAATAACAGTCGTGTGGAGTCACTGCTTCCTGAACTTTGCATGCGTTAAAAAGTTTGCTCCCAGAGCACCTCTCGGTTTTCTTAATGTAGGAATTCAGAGAAAGCATTATTGTAACTCCAGGGCAAGTTAATTAAATACAGCACATGCATTATCAGCTGGGAAGCAGCAGAAAGTGTACATGAAGTACGTGTTTTGATCATCCAAATGCTACCTTTTAACCAGATTCTTTTCCAACAACTAACAGGTAAAAGTCATTCCTGATGCTGCACCTACCACTGCGTTTCTCACTTTCCATCTTAAAACCTGTTTCCACTATTAAGTTCCCCTTGACTTGCTTTCTCATTAGAACATATGAACAACTGCTGCAAACATCTTAGGAAATTGAACACAATAAATGTCAGAGCTACCAAATTCACAAGAAAATACACTTAGAAGAATGTTTAGCATTTAATGACAGTTAATGGTCAACTGCAACTAACGTGAATACAAGTAGAATTCCTGAAGCTTGCAGAACGCACTGAAGTGCAGACACTACTTTTGCACTGCATGTTCTTTCATTGCTTTCAGCAAACTTCCACAGAGTGCCCTCAGCTCAGGCAAGATTCCCCCCCCTCCACCAGACAACTTGTCAAAAGTTTCCCCGTATCACTGTTCATTAATACAGTGTTTTCTAAATAAGAATTGCTGTTTATAGATGAGTTGCATTAGTCTGGACTTAGATAACAATGAGATCCTTGAGCAACACCGTATAAAAGATAGGAAGTTAATTACATTTTGATCTGTGTTTTTTTGGGTTGAAAGGTATACAGGGAGAGGGAAACCTTTTCCAGGTGAGATCAGGATAAAAACAACTTTTAGTAAGGGAATAGTCAAATAAGCAATTGTCTATCAAGAGAGTCATAGCTGTTTTAAAAACACAGTATGGGACAAAAAAAAGTTTTGGCAACTCCTTTCCAACTCCTTTTGTTAGAAAAAGATTTTCTCATTAAGGCCATTATTAATTTTTTATTCTAAGGAGACGTCAAACATTCACTTAACTATAATTTATGCTATTTACTACTTGTAGTTCTTTCAGTTTGGGCAATATTAAAAAGATTGAAACTGTTGGTTTTGTTTTTTAATTTCCTCAGTGCTGTGAAGCTCACATTGCTAACTCAGCAAAGTTATTTTAAAATAAACTGAAGGTAATTATAAAACAATTTCAACATTTCTACTGTTAAAAGAAGTCTGAAGCTTTGCGCACACACAAAAAATAAAACAAGTCTTCTTTACTACTACAGATCCTTTGAAAGCAAAGAGATTTCTGAGAAGGGTATTTTTGTAGCCTTTTTTTATTTGTTGTAGATGGTGAAAAAATTGGAGAATCCCACCAGATCCACAGCATAGTTGTCCCTCACCATCTCTTGGGAAAAGCAGAGAGGCTCATCATTTCATTCAGATGGGCACACCTCCTTCCCAGGTCACATAAATTTAATAGAAAGTCACAGTATATCACTGCTGCTCTACCAACTTCCAAACCATTCCAGGTATTAAATCCAGAGTGTTACCAGCAAGAAATCCTTTGAGATAATCTTTTGGACTGTTACAAAACCCTGAATTCCTGAGTTAGAGAAGAATCACCTGCTTGAATCCAGTGTCTACTTAAGCACAAACGTAATCTCCATTTCGATGAAAACACAGAAGTGTAATGAGAACAACAGATACGGAAAGGACTATTTCTTTTCCTTCATCCTGCCCCCATCAGATTACATGTCAATCTTCTATCCAGTTCCCCTGAAAAGATGTCAATCTGCCAAGATAATGGCAGTGAAAAGGCATCTAGCTACAACTAACAATCACAGGCATGTTACTGAGAACACCTGGAAAAAATAAGGTGATGCAGGGCCAAATTTTCTAGCAATAAAATATGAAATTCCCTACTAAACAGAAAATACTTGAAGTATACTGCTAATGTAATGTAAGAGACTCCCCTCACACCTTACTTTGAGCCAGAACTCTGCAGCACGTTGTATCTACTAGACAAGTGAGGTCTTTGCAGGTGACTTGAATGGGTGAGGAATAAAGGCCTGAAATAGCTCAAGAGTTGAGAGGGAGGATAGAAATGAGCATTGTGTTTTAAAGTAAGGACACTTGAAATAGGGAAACAGAAGTCTGACTTTCAGAATCTAAATTAGTGGATCATGACTAACAAAAAAATACTGTTTACCTGGTGTTGTCATGATGAGGGTTAGAGGAAGTGGTAGCAGCTGACCCACCACGTAACACTGGCCTATGGCAGGGTTTTGTAGATAGAAAGGACAAGACAGAAACAGGAAACAACAGAGGTAAGAGGTAAAACACACAGAACAGAGGAACATCAAAATACTTCCACTCATATTGTATAATGTTTCAATACAATATCTATTTATTTTGTTGTAAATTGCACTTTCATATTTCTCTTATTCAAATTTAATCAACACTGAATGTTTATGCAACTAAGACATGTAGGCAAATTTTTGATGATATAGCTTCACTTATGGAAGACAAACTGTTGGAATAGAGATTTGGGCATAGGTTATCAACCTTATAAAATAACCATGGGAAACTTCAGTTTTAAACAAAAACTCCCCCCCAAAAAAACAAAGTGCCACCCAACAACAATGGAAAAAAAAGAAAAGTATCTACACATAGTTATAACGGCCTTTGTAATCATTCTTTCCTCCCTCTAGGGAAAGGGGAGATTTGCCTTTTCTTTATTCATCTATGCTAAATGTAATTCAGAAAACCTGGGCTAGTTGCCTAAGGACTGTATTGTCTCAAGAGGTAGAAGTGACTAAAAGCTTCCAGTAGATGGTATGAACATCCGTATAAGTGTTGCTCTTTCAATTTCTTTTCTTTCTAGGCAGAGAGGAAGAAAAGGTAGAGCTTTTTAAGTTGCTGCAACTATATAATATACATTAACTTCGCAATAAGAAGTTACTGTGCCCCACTTTACAGAAGATGTGAATACCAACAGTACCTTCTGCCAAGGCTGGTACTATTTTCAGTACCTCTGGTAATAAGGCATTAGTGTTCCACATCTATGATGTGTAACAAACTGTTCAAGAGCCTGAAATATTTTTTTTAATTTCTTCCATTTTCCCAACGCCAACAGCAGGTACTTGTACCATGCATTTAACCCATGTATACTCCAGGCTATAAAATTAAAGACAGAGAGAATCTAGGTATGAAGATCTTTACAGCAGGTACATGTAGGAGGCAGAGGGTTGGTGCTGAGGTGGCTGGCTGGGAGAACACTATGGCCTGGCCTGGAAACGAGCAAGAACCATGCAAAAAAATATCACAACCTCTACTTTAAATTTAAAAGGATCAGGATCTAGAAGCCTTAGCAAACTCCGCTACCCAGTACAATACTCACTGGGACTAGGCCCTACTCTAATCAGCACCATAAGTGCATACCACAGTGTTTTTCCATCTAGCACACAAGAGAAGCCAGCATGATGTGCTTTACAAAACAGAAACCCCCATTTCCAGTACATACAATAAAAGATATTCTTATTTAAATGCATGAGGTCTTGCAGAAAGTTATCAAAAAAGGTATTCCTATTTTTTAATCAGAAAAATAATTCAGGTAGTCTAAAGTCTTGTCTGACAGATGCTAGAACTACTTTGAGAAAGCATAAGAAATTCAGCAAACAGCAGCTTTGGCACAGGTCGCAGAATTTCTCTGCAAACGTTAAGTCACCTGTGATTAACTGGCAGATACGTGAATGCCAGCTTGACGGTATCCAGCAGCCATTTCCCACGCCATCTGACACAGGACAACACCACTTGGGTTTTGTGTAATGAGAACAACAGGTCTTAAATGCACTCTAAACTCTTGGCCTCTGTGGTATTTTGTGGCAACTTTGAAGTTTTACAGATGTTGTAGAACTAATCAATACTAACTAATCCATACTACTCTTCCCAAGGAAAGCCACAGGCTTGGAGGTAGCTGAGGGCTACAGCAAGGAACAAAACTAGAGCACTCCGGGATCTGTGCACATCAGCAACTTAATCTAAAGACAAATCTTTAATCCCACTTCCCAACACAGCCAAGGCTGTTAAGAAGCTGCACGTGGTATCTTCCTTTTCTTTGCAGTTCACATTTTATTTCTTTACAGGTGGACCCAAAAGGATCACCAGAATATTCCCCTGCCTCTCCCACACTTTTTACTTGCTTGGTTTTATATACGAACAAAAAAAATTCATTATATGGATCACAGCGTCCTCATAACTGGGATCACCTTACCCAAAATCAGCATCAAGTTTTTTGGTAAATACAGAATGCACAAGTATAATATAGTCAAGCTATTAAATACATGGCCTTCTTTAAAAAACAGAGTAAGAGGACATTAAAACTTCGAATTTTCTGGCTACCTCTGTCAATTCCATCCTAAACATTAAGACATGATCAGAAGAAGCCATAAGTCCGAGGCCACGTATACTGAACGCTTAACTATTTCACTGCAAATACAGCGGCAGCCTGAAACATGATGGGAATGCACAGTAATACAATTTAATAACAGGGGGGAAACAGGCAATAAGGCAATGACCAAATGAATCTGGTCTGTCTTCCGCTGCTTAGAGCGGAGCATGCAATGGAAATACCACAGGTATGATGCAATCATAAGCACATGGTCTGGGAGGAAAACAAGGTGTGGACTATCCAGGTACCTGGGTACAACTTCCATCGTTTCTGTGCATGCGCACAGGGGACTGAGGCCAGCATATTCTCTTTGTTCAGCAGAGGCAGGAGCTATGTTCACCTCTCACTGCACTTTGAAACACCTCTGGAAATCTCAGAAAGGCCATAAGAATGGGCATGTTCTGGACTTGAACTGGGCAAGAAGCTCATCTTCTAACGGACAGAAAGGATTGGTGCATTGAAGAAGCAGTGACTGGATGAAACCACTCTCCTTGCTTGTCTCGGTGCTATAAGCAGTTACTTCAATGAAGCGATAAGCTACTGTTTTTCCCAGACTCCTTCACATTTGCAGACCCATTTCATTTTCTTCTGAACTATATTACCCCAATCCAAAGTCATGTGTAGCCCTCTTCGATGGTCTTAACTCACATCCCCTTTTATTCCTACCATGAAAAATATCATTAACTTGCTCAATATAAAAAGTGATCTCATAACACCTCATGATAAGATTATGTGGGTGAACTTTGGCATTTAAGAAGGGCAGTGGCTTTTTAGAAAGGGCTATCCTGAAGAAAGGAATTAGTAATAAATTTCCATACTTTTTTCTCTGAAATAAAAAGGTATTGACCCAAGACATGAAGAACAGGTCAGATAAAGTACAGATTTCAACACAACTCTATTCAGATATGAAATTGCCTTTTTTTCCTGCATTTAAGACATCACTAAAATCTCCTTACATGCAGGGTTTTTTTTTGTTGTTTGTTTTTTTGTTGCCTAGAGCATAAAAGACACTAGGTATAGGCCCTACAGTCGTTCGACAGAAATAGAAACAGAAAAACACTTAGAACTGGAAAACAAAACTGACCTATTGTCCTTGTCCAAGCTGAAGGAAATGCAAGAGTAAACAGTGTAAACAGTGATCATTAAATTGTTGCCCATTTAAATAACCTATTATGCAAGCAGTGTGGGCTAAATGAGGCATAATTCATTATCTGCAGCAGTACAATCAGCACCTACCGTTAGCGGTTTTAGTAGATTGGAAAATACTTTGGGAAAAAAAAAAGCAAGCCATGAAACACGTTAAAGATATTTCCAGTAAGTAACACATAGTCAGATCTTGTTCATTTTAAAAGATCTCTTCTAGTATTAAGCATAAAATGCTGAAATAGATAAGGTTTTGAGATAGAAAGCACATTACACAGACCAAAAGAACAGAGTGAAGGTTCGGAGCAATTTAAAATGAACAATATTTTGCAACCATGCAAGTGGATCATCCAAATTTCACATTCCTACGCCAGCTGTAGAGTAATGGTGGGTATCTAAACACCCAGCCACAAAGAATACACTTTCACCTTATTGAGAAGTTCATTATTTTGGCACCTACTTGTTCAAAGGTGACTAGAATGGGGTTCCCATTTCTTCTAGGAAGGTTAGTAAGAACATCTCAAAAATTAACCCAAACCAGGAAGAGTAATACAGCTTTTGAAGTATTCATAACCCTAGAAATTTTCTGATAATTGAAGTAAGTTGCAAGTGTACATATGCATATGTGTATGTTTTCCAGAACCCAAGAAAACATGGGCAAGAACATGACTAATGGAAGCCAGGAATAAAACCTGTTAGCTCTACTGCAGACTGGGGAAAGGACTAGAATTTCAGTCTATATTTTAACAAAGATTCTTGGCACAGTATCCATAAGTGCTATTATTCACAGGCAGTAGAATTCCTCCTTATCTGGGGGCTTTAATTTTGTAAAACAAAACAAACTTGTAATTCCATCTAATTTTTAATATTGACAAGGGAAAAAAGGTATTGCTGTCCAGCTGTTGACAGGCATCAAAGTTTTAACAGCTACAGCTTGAAATTTCATAGGATTAAGTCAGGGTTAAGCACCCAACTTGCAGAATTTCAAGGGGAACTATGCAGCTAATTTCTTTTTGGTTTTTTTTGGTTGGGTTTTTAAGTCCCAGTTTAAGAACATAAAGGCCAGCAAGACTGGAGTTCTATACGAATCAGGAATGTTAATATGTGCATTTATATACTGTCAGGTCCACAAACATGGTGAGCTACAGGAGGTACCAGTTTGGAAAGTGACTGCGAACACACAGACATTCACAATAAGATTGGCTTGAGAGTCACGTTTTATTACCAAAACAACTAGAAAGCAAATAATTTAACTTCACACTACAAAATAATAAGAGTGCTGCTGGGATATTAGCAACCAGTGGCAGATGGCAAATTTCACACAACTTCCTAGCACAGGCCACACGGAATGGCTGCAGGAGGAACGAGCAGTTCCTCCCAACGCTCTTGCCAGTTATCTCCTCTAATTCAACCTCTTGACAAGCCCTAGAGGTCTCGGCTAGCCCTACACTAGAGACGAACTGTGTGCAATTTTTACCTGAACCTCTGTGCTAGAATACTATTGAAATGAAAATTGCTTTTGGTAAATTAACCTTGCCATTATTAGTCTTTATAAATGTTTCTATAGTGTTAAACATGCCATTCTTGTAACGCTTAGAAGTGCCAAATCGAAACAGTCCAAGGACACAACAAGTGGGCAAAACTCCACTGAAGAGAATGGAACTACTATGCAGTGATTGCCATGAGGCTTGTTTTGGCTCATTACCTCTCAAAGTATCAGCTTATCCATAAAAACAGAGACAGCATTAATCAGAGGAGCAACAGCTTCTCAGTATACATTGCCTTTCTTGCTCTCAGCATCCAGCGAAGTGGTCGCCATCACTCTTGTATCAACCAGAGATAACTATTCCCAATACAAACTGAAACAGCCTAAAATTTTGACACATTATCAAAAGCAGTGTTACAATGCCTTGCATAATATTCTACTCTGTTTCTGTACATTTGTTTTAATCCTTTACGACAACATCAACCCAATCTTATTGATTTGCACCATTGCTCACCAACAGAAAAGCAGAAGACAAGGCTAATAAATTTGCATGCTCAGGATCAAGTATTAATTGCAGAAAACAGTGACAATCTGGGAACAGCAAAATCCCTTGCAGTCATAGGCTAACAGTTCCTATTTTGATTTTTATTTGGAAGGAAATCAAAACAATGCTATATTTAACTGAAACAGAAGCATTTCGAAATGTGAATTTTGGACAATTAAATTGCTTATGAATAGTGAAAGCAAAGGAAAGCAAAAGCAAATAATTTCATCTCATTATTTTGTAAACAGAAACCAAACTCCACTAAAAAGGAGAAAAGAAAAAAAAAAGCAGCAAAAGCTGGCAGAATCAGTGACAACCAATCACCTGCAGTTTTCATCCAGCACATCCAAGACCTGCTGGTAAGCCCTACGAGTGGAAGACTGGATAAACGACAAAATGCCACGAGCAGAGTAAAGATTAGTTCCATCTTCAGGTAACATATTGGGAGGACAGACACGAGCCTGTTGCAGTGATGGTGTCACACTGTTCGTACAAGCACAGTAAATGAAGAGAGAAATACTATAGTCAGATTTTAAATTAAAAAAACCTTTTCAGATAGACCCCATTTCAAAATGCTTATTGCTTGCTTTTGGTTTACCCTTCTCCCACCACTATAAGGTAACACTCCCAAATTCTAGTAGCATAGGGATCATGAGCTACATTTATATATGATCTTCAGAAACAACCACAAGCAATAATACAAGGCCACAGTTTTGATCTGTTATACAAGTTAGTTTTAGAAAGTCCTTGTCCAGCTAAATCCGTACCTGTTGAAGTCAGTATTCAGGTCCTCACCGACATCAATGAGAAAAGTGTTTTTACAAGCATTGGCATTTAAAAGAAATCCTACCCATAATCTCTTTTCAAAATACAAGCCTTTTTCAATAAGGAGAATCTCAGACAGAGCCTCTTCAACAAAAAGTTTTCTTCAAGGTGTGACTAAAGATCAAGATAGTATTTTGATTTGCACATGAACAAAGTTTAAAGGCAACTGCAAGAAATTCAAAAAAACCCACAGAATTCATAGCCCAGTGACAACAAATTACATGATCTGAGTTTCTGACTATGGTGCAAAAATAATATTTAAAATACACAGGATTGAAATTCAAACATGATCATTTGGATTATACAAACCTCATCTCTACGTGACAGAAAATAGTCTTGATAAACTGCCTTTGATTCGCTTATGTTTCTTTACATTGAACCTGACTTTATCCACATTGTCCTTCACACATCAAGATTTTTTTTTTCTTTTTTAAATCAGGAAATTTTAATTAAAGTTGAGATGCTTTTTTAATAAAGAAGTAATTCTTGTTAACTTAATTCTAAGTACTAACACAAATGAAAAACAAAGTGCGAGTGACTGTACCCTTTAAATCTTGGGATAGTTTTTATTCCAAGATTAGCATCCATAATTCAACACATTTCCTTTGAACTTGCCACTTCTGCTTTGCTCCAACAGTTTTTGGAGTTAGAATGCCAATCTTCCCGCTTTTGGCATTTGTAAGAAATTAAGCAAAGCATTAGTGGCTGAGTGCTTGGAAGTTGGTTTGCTATTTGGATAATCTCTATATAGGACATAATTCTATGGATAAACTTATTTTAAATAGAGTTGCTCTGTGACTGACTGGCACCAAGATCACAAAACTGAGTAGGAAAGAAAATTCAATTGAAAAGACAGATTCAAAGCATGTTAAATGGATGTCACTTCATCCACAGAAGAGTTCGGCCACCCTGTGCTTCAAGAGACATGCAAAGCCATCAGTGGCTGGTGCTGACTGATACTGGTCACTACCTATTACCTAAACTGCAAACATCTTTTCATGCTGCTGTAGAGTATGTTTGGACAAGAGAAAGTAAAAAGGAGGAGACATCAATAAACACCTACTTTGCGTCTTTACAGATTTTATCATTCTCCAAGACTTGTAGAGTCCATCTTTCTTTTACATTTATGATGACTTCTGCTTTGCAGTCAATGGTACTGGTCACATCCACACATTTTACTCTTGAATTGCACTGAAAATGCCAATATTATATCAAGAAGCAGGGGCAAGTATGGAAATACTGCCAATAAAGTGAATTTACAATTTTACAGTTTCTACTCCTTCATGGATTTGCTGGCTTAAGGAAAATAAAGGAAGAGCTGAAGGCTTGAACTTATTGCATGTTTTATATTAAAAGTAATTTTTCCTGTTCATCACTTCAGAGATTTACAGAATAGGCTGAAAGACAGTTTTAAAAAAGGTAACAAACAGTATTTGGACATATTGCAAACTAGAAGGTACTGTGGAATTCCTGTGATACAGAATGGTATTACTGTAAATACCACAGTAATGTTATTTGCATACAGTCTCTTCTGTAGATACTGAAAAAACGCCAAAAAAACTCTTCAACTAAAACTGCACAAAATTCTCTAGAAGAAAGTTACATGTGCTGATTAAATGGAAAGTGTATATAATAATGAAAAATCAAGGCAGACTTCAGAACTAGATATTTCTGAGTCCCATGGTCTAGTTCCTGGACTACTTTATGCTCATTGTTTTATATGTGGCTTGTAAGAAAAGGCAGTTTCAAGAGATTACTTCATTCATTTTAAGATATTATTTAATTCTTACTTAAGAGAGTATTTAGTTTCTTAAATGATTTAATTATTTACGAGATTATTTAAATCTATTTGCTCCTGGATATGAGCTAAGCTGTACAGCTACAGCAAATTTTCTCCATAAAGGTTATGGCTAATTTTAATATCCTTCTAAAGTGCATAGTTTGAGAGAGACCTCTCTCTCTATCTGAAAGTGAGACTAATTCTATGAAGGGCTTAAAATGTCAGGATTAAGGAATATGGTGGGGGGGTGGGGAAATCTCTACCATAAGGAAAATTCTCTAACATTCAGTATGACTACTTATCATTAGACATTGTGGCTATCCCCCTTCTCTCCTCCATTTCTAGTCAAATGGTCTTAATCTAGGTATAATTTTGTTTCAAATTTCTGAAAATAATTCTTAGAGACAGCTCCAGCCACTTATTTCAGCACTCTCTGGTTACAAACACCAGTCAAGTCCAGAGTTTAGAACCAAAACAAACACCATGGAATTACAGAAAGTACTACGGAAGAGCACAGTAACATTCTACTATATGCAGAGTTTTTAGCTTAGCAGTAATCTCCCCTAAACCTTCTGAAAACATTTGTGATGTACACAGGGTTTATTTCAGATACTTCCGGAACTGTAAGTCAGAGAAATATCAAATGAGAGATAAACAGATGTAACTAATCAAGGTTACTTTAAATCCAACCACACAGACAGACTGTATTCTCATTAAAGACGTGCACACCATCACCTTTTTCCCCACGACTTGCATGAAGAACAGAATTTCTCAAACTGTGAAATTGAACTCTGCAGAGAAATGTGTTTTTCCAAGGGAAAGCTTGGAGACAAGAAAAAAAAAAACACTGTCCCCTTTTCCATGCACTCTTTGTGTTTTGTTGACTTCTGATGCAGAAGTGGAATCCTTGCATTCAACATTGGCTGGCAATGGCCAACAAAAAGCTTTGTTTCTCCAGCTATTCAAAAACAGCCAAAGAACAAAGAACCAAACAAACCAAAGCTGTTTTGAAATTTCGTTTTTCTTTACAAATCAGTTCTTAGTTGAATCTGTCCCTTTCCTTTTGCTGCCAGGTATTTTTCCTTATATTCTTTATACAGGGAAATGATTTGGCAAAGTTTGAGAAATCCTGAAGCAAAATTAGAAACCACACATTCAGTGTAGCAAAAGCTGTTTCAAATTTTATATTCTAAACTACAGATACTTAGTCAGCAAATTAGTATTGCAGAGAGCTACATAATTAAACACACTCTTGATTTTCATATACCAGGTAACATTTAGGCTTACGTGCAATCCTTAGTCGAAAGAGGTGACTGGAACCGTGGCATTTTATTTCTTGGGACAGTATCTGATCTGTGCCACCTTGAATAATAATTGTAATCTCTTAAGTAAGCATCCTTATAAATAGAAGGATTGTAATTTAGAGAGCTGTCATTATTGCTACGCAGATAGATAGTTATTGTAGAAGCAGGTGCCTACTTGTTAGTCTCAGGTTTTTTAAAAACATTTGAGAATTACTGACTTTAGTGAAGCTCAACTCCCAAAAAATTCTCAGAACTGTCTTTGCATGCAACTGGATGACAAGAAGAGAAAAACAACAGAAAAGAAACAACTATTTGTATCATGTAGAGAACCCTGTGATAGGAAGCCCAGACAATTCTTTCACTTCAGTCTGACAATCTATTCCAGAACGTTTAATTTTGTCACTTTGTAGGTCAAGCACTGGAATTTTGCACAGTACATCTGAACATTTTGTCCAAGGACAACAGTGTCCCAGATTAAAGCCTGAGTATTATAGTCCTATTTAGAACACAAAGGTTTTAGAAGGCAGTGCTCCATGTGCCTCTTCAATGGGGTCCTCATCATGGCATCCAAGTAGACTATCATGTCTATCAGAAGGTTGAATCAAGGAGGTAAGAGAAACAAGCATTAAAAAAAGTATTTTTTGGATAGAAATTAAATATTTGAAGTAAAACGTGGACTTTCTTTCCTATTTGAAGATGTGAACCACACTCACACAAGCATAGGAATAAAGAGCTGATCTTTGCCAAGTTGGAGTACCATAGTATTTGTTACTGCAGAATTGAACTACTTAGACATGATATGAACTTAAAAGTCAAGCCAGTTTTGATGAAGCAGCAATGTATCATTACAGTAATTAGAACAAAGATTTTTTTTTTCAGCCAATACTACCACTGGAAATAAGAACTTTAGGAGCAGCTGCTTTCTTGTGTTTTTGTACCACTGGAAAAAATAGTATTTCTAGATGGTAAAGAAATTTCAACATGATATAAATGAGGTAACAAGTATACAATTATGTTTTCTGTAGTGCAAAGAATACATCTGTAGTAGAATTTATCTACTTAAACGGTCTAATTTATCAACAAGGAAGCTAAACTTAGCAGACATGCATCACCTTTACCATGAACCTTTAATAGAAATAGTAGTCTATGAGCTAGGTGATACCCAGTGCCACCTGAGGTAGCATAATTTACATCAAGCAGGTTTGTTTGCTTATATTGCCTATTTTGAGCTATACAATAACACTTCCACATGGGTAGCTTCTCTAAGTAGCTACCAAAGTGAAAACCAAATGCCACTTTATCAGTTTTGTTTGTAGAATCGCTACTTTTGGTTTTACTGACGTGAAACTTGCAATTTTTTTTGCAGTTCACAGTATACGTCCTGTGGGCCTAAATTGTGAGGAAACAAGAGCCAAGAGATACCTTTTTCACCAAGTACAAAAGACTTGGCTTTCCTGCATTTGTGTGAGCTATACAATTTCCACCCTGAACACACTGTTTTCATAATCTGAATTCACAGAACATTCTCCTGAGAGTTAGGCAGGTACACAGTCACATTCTCCACTTGGAGATGGACAAAACCTGGATGAGGGAGAAATGCCAGACTAGGCATCACTGAGAATGCCACAGCATGTTCAACGTGGTTTATTTTTTTTGATCACACTGAGTCGGAAGAAACAACGATGACAGAAAAAGAAGCCATTTCTAGGAACCTCAATGATTTCAAAGCAGATGATCTACACATTAGGCGCAGCATAACTTCTGTTAAGAAAACAAGTACTTGAGAGGACAAGAGACAAATGGAGTTCTACTGAAATATGTTATCTGCATGTCGGCAAGTGTGGAATGCTGCAGGGAAGAAAGACGGCTTCGTCCACGCAGGCAGCAGGGAGCACAGATACAGCAGGTGCAATATTAGCTAGCTGTTATTTTTCATACAAACAAAAGAGAAGAGATCCTGGATCAATGTAAGGTTTATGTAATTTTCCTAAAAGACACTCATAATGGAAACTGCTTGGCATCAGAAGTTTGATTTATTTGACCGACATCATGCAGGCACTAGAATGGGCATCAAGAGCGGAAAACTAATCTCCAGACGTGTCATAATTTCCGGGCTTTTGTAAATGATAAACTGAGTCACACAAGCTACCAGTTTTATGTTAATTGATCATATCCTTTTTCAATTTATAGGATTCCAAGTTCATATTGTATTGTTAAGCCTCTGAAGGACTGGTAGTAGATTAATAAACTGTGACAGCAAACAATATTCAGACCATTTTAAACCAGTAATTCTATATATAGCTACTGAGTGACAGCAAAGAATAAAAGTGAGTTTTACAGATCTATGATTTTTTGATTCAAGAAGTCCAAACATACATGAGAAATCTCACAGCAACTGGATACATCCAGTCAGAGAGATCTTGCCAGTTTCTCAGATGGCTGGCTGGGCAGACACAACCCGTGATTTTTGGAAGACTAAACTAACCTGGGGAGCAAGGATAAAGTGATTTCAAGAAATCGCAAGAATTCATATACCATCTGTTTTTCCTTTAAGTCCAATACATCACAGACTGGCACAGCAGAGCTGGTAACATCAAAGGGGTAAACTTTTTCACAAGCAGCTTCCACCACATGAAGACCATCTATTCCAGCACGCACCATGTGCAAACTATCAGATAGGCAAGTGAAGGCCATTCCTGCAGTGAAATGCTAGTATGACTGTTCCAACAGGACATAACTGGATGACTGATACCACAGGGAACTTAGGCACTTAGAAATGACATATTCTAATATTTATACACATATTCCTTTGTCTATGAATGAAAATCGTTACATAATATAAACAGTGAGAGAACCAGGAACATTTTGATGCACAAGGAACTCAATTCCCTGAAAATTCAGGGGAAAAAAATATTATACCAGCTCAGAAACTGAAAAATCTCCTGAAATAACAATTCACGATAACTGGTGAAACCAACTGTGAGCCCACAAACACTCCCACCCATCCTCTGCAAGAAAATACTTCACAAATGAGTCACCTCACTAAACAAAAAGCATAGAAATTAAGAAAATGCTACCCTTATATGATTAAGAATTATGTACTTGCCACAACATACAAAATATTAGTTGGAAAAAACAAATAACGAGGAGATAAGGAACAAAGGAAATAGGTAACAAAGCCGTAGTTGTGTCCCTGCATCCTGTTGCTCTACTCACATGGAATCATTTCGGGCCAGTTGGCCATTCTGCCGAGTGGCGTTTTCACTCATGGAACGTTCTCGCTTCAGTCTTCCCACTGAGCGGACCTGTGTAAGAGGGGAGAAAGAGGGAGATAAAAGACAGGGAATTCCAGGACAGACTTAATGACTTGCATTGGGGATTTGGAGGTTAGATCTGCCCTCAGATACAAAGGCACATTTCCATAGGTTTCACAGTGATTAGGAGGAAAACAACCGATGACAGGATCTGATGCTGGTACGTGTAAAACCAAGATCCAAACTTACTGCAGTCCTGTTGTTATCTATCCATATGATCTGATGCCAAAAGTATGAACAAACAGCATTCCGAATATCCAAGAAGCAATATTATGTTTAATATTACTACCTATCACCAGAGATAAATGTATTTCTACTGTATTTTATGAGTCCATAGAATATGAAGCTTCATAAATATTTTTCATTTTTTAAGATGTCAATTACACATCATTCACCTGGATGCCAATGGTATACCATTCTTTGAAGCTGGTTCTCAGAGTTTTGTTAAAACTCAATAATTCTATGTGCTGTTATATCATCTGGCCATGAATTCCAAAGGTTAACTATACACATTAAAAGAATCTCAGTTTGTTTTCTGATAACCTGCAAATTAAAAAAAATCTTGCAGCTTTCTCTTTAATCAAAAGGATTTTTTTTTTTGTTAAAGGTATTTTGAGTAGTTCTAATTATGACTTTATTTTTGTAAGTACTGTGTAAGCTTACTAAGCATGCCAGCCCCTAGCCATCTGCCAGCTAAGTATTGAACTTCAAAGTCATAATTAGAACTACTACAGTGCTAATAAAAATATTTTTGTATTTTCCCAACTTATGTTAGCACCAAGCAGATCTGCACCACAGTAGAGAAATCATTGGTCATTTCACTTTCTTTAGTGGAATGCTCTCAACAAAGGAAAAAAGCAAAATAAGTACTAGCCTCTTCACTTTGAGGTGTCTGCTGTGGAGGTTTTTCCAAGTCCAAAAAATCTAGTGGTCGATCACTAAGAGAAATAACACGGGGAGGAGTTTTCAATGCCAGTGGTTTGAATGGAGTAGACTGAAGAAGCTCAAGGTCTGGTGGTCTGGAAAATGGAATGTCTTCACTATTACCTGCAAGAACATCAGTTGTCAATAGAAAGCAAGCTGTTCTGAGGCCTGAGGACTAACGCTAAAGTTCAGAAAAGCATCACATCAGTTACTTCCCCTGACTATGTCAAATAACTAAGTATACCTTTCTTTAACAGGGCTTGTATGTTAAAAAACACAGTTAAAGCTCTCATAAAGACCACATTAATTGACGCTTATTTGAGCAGTTTCTCAGAGAACAATGATCCTGAGCAACATCAACTGTTACTGCAAGTGAGGGCACTTTTAATCTCAAGACATAGTTCCATTAAAGGTGTATTTGTTTAGAAATACGGTGACAAGGGATGTGAAGATATCACTTTTTCAAAGCATAAAATATATGCATGCCATATTTTGCAAATTGTAAGGTCTTCAGCAGTTCCAGGTCTGTTACTGTAAAGCCCATGACCGTAAATACTAAAGAAGTATTGACAGAGTCCACCCAATAATAGACAGATTCTTAACGTAATTAGCATTCTGATTATAATCAAACACATATTGCATGGCTAATACATAGTACATCCCCAAAACTTGTTATAGCTACTTTAGCTTATAGTTAATGAAGAAACATCAGGTGTAAATCAATAAATTCTTTTTCTCCAGAAATGGTTTAGTAAGATGAAAAGTCAGCAGTTAAACTTTCTGTTCATAATTCATTCATTAACTGTCTCCACTACAAGTTATACCAAAACTATTCATGAAACATTTTTAGAGTTTAAGAAACTTCCTAAGTCAAAGTTGATGAGCAATAACTGTTTGAAAATCAGAAAGCATTTTACAGGTTTTTCCTTTTAAAAATATATCAATATATATTTACGTCCATCCAGAAATTTGGGGAACTAATTTAAATTTTTGCCTACTTTTGTTCTATTGAGATGCAGACATACCTGCCACTACAATCCGCTCCGGAACCTGCATGGTTACACTGGTATTTGGAAATCCTTCTTGGATGCCCTTCTCAAGGTCAGCATTTTGAGGAGCTACTTTGAGTTTTTCTGGGACCCTCATGCGCTGACTGATTCCTTCAGTGTATTCCATTTCATACTGAAGGCGATTAATTTCTGCCATCTCGGCAGCTGGAGATGGGAACGCAGCCCCACTCATTCTGGCAAAAGAAAATCAAAAGCTCTAATAGCAATACAGGAAACCAGCAGAAAGTGCGTAAAGGAAACTCTTTGTTCTGATTACTAGGCAAGCGTTAGATGATCCTAACCAAACAGACTTATTTAGAGAAACAAATTATACCACAAAATTCATAGGAAGTGTAGTCACATGGGGCTGAGAGTTGAGGGCAATGACAGAAGAACAAAGTGATGCTGTAGGCAATGCTCAAAAGCTGGACTGAGGGTTCTTGAACTGAGCTGTGACAAAGAACACTAGAAATTCTGCACGTAATGTACTATTACTGCACTGGCTGGCAGAAAACCCAACAAACCAAAAAAAACGTTGGTAGGATCGATAGGAAATCTATTCAGGATTGGTAAGAAATCTGAAATATTGATCTGTATTTACACAGGTCTAGTGTACTGGTATTTGGGAAAACTGATGAAGTCTTAAAAAAATGCATGTTGAAATAGGGGAACAAAACAAAAGGCTTGGCTTGGGCAGCAGCCTTCTGCTCACTGTCAGTTGCTCAGATCTCACTCCATCTTACAAGGACAAAGTTCCTTATCAACAGCCTGTCACATCAGCTCAAAAACCTAGCATATTCATAATCCATTCACAAACACACGCAATTCTGTAAACTTCTCGCTTCCGAATTTTTCTGTAAATGAAAACCTTACATTAGCACAAGATGGGCAGAGAGAGAACAAGACTTTATTTACACTTAAAAGGGTTTGCCAACACTTTATATGTACATTTTCCTAGAAAAGGGGAGGGAATTTCATATGAAGCAGTGGGGGAATTTCCTAGAAACTGGGCTGTGAGAAACTTACTAATATGGCAATTGCTGGGAGCAGTATCGAAGATAAAGACCAAGATAACTGGGTTTTTTGAGGTTAGGTTTAAGGCTGAGAGAAAAAGTAATCCTAGAGCTGCACTTGGAAAGTGGGCTGGAAAGGGGCTGCTGATGGAAACTGTGGGCTGGAAAGGGAACTCGGGTGGCTGAGAGAAGTTGTTCACCTGGGCAGTGGCTGGTGGACCTTGTTGATGACTCAGACAGAGATTGTGGTTATGGGCTCGGTTAAGAGAGAGACATCCTGGAGCTGCAGTTAGAGTGGGGCTGGAAAGGGGCTCACAGAGGGACCTGTGAGCTGCAAGGAATACTCTGTTGTGAGAAACCTTTCATCCAGACAGTGTCTGGGGGGCCTTGTCAACAGCTCAGACTGAGATAACGGTTATTTTTAGGGTTAGGATTGAGAGAAATATGTATTTCTCTACATATATGTACACACACAATATGTAAATATAGTTACCTTGGCAAATCCACCTATGGGAAACATGGCTCACTCTAGCAAGAAATCCTTTAGTGGTATTGCTTGAAGTAATCCCCTAAATGTAAACCTGGCAAAAGGGCAGGTTTGGTCACTGTAATTGCAACTACATTCTTTTACTATTTTTGGCAGCAAGGCTGTTGCTGTGTGTGTGCTTTCATAAGCTGAACATGCAGAACTTTGCGAACAAAACGCCTCAGTGCAGATCATCTACGTGGCAGGCGAGACGGACCACCAGCCATTCCTCCCACCGTCACACAGAAACAATACTTTCCATA
Organism: Nyctibius grandis; assembly: GCF_013368605.1. Classification (NCBI taxonomy): domain Eukaryota; kingdom Metazoa; phylum Chordata; class Aves; order Nyctibiiformes; family Nyctibiidae; genus Nyctibius; species Nyctibius grandis. The sequence goes on from NC_090665.1 coordinate 18,136,895, forward strand.
TCTATCAATAAAACCTCAAACCAATAGTAACCTTCAGACAATAGAAAGAAACACACAGAAGGATCTGGATTGTGTAACCCTATATTAAATGCACACATTTAGCATATTCAAGATGTGATCCACTTGGCAATCCATCCTGGGATCCTCAGTGTTATTTTCAGGACTTCCTATCACCATAGATCAAATGAAAGAATCTCATTCATCTGAAAGTCTCACTGCAGCACACTAGGAGAACTGGGGGTCAGGGAGAAGGCAAGAAGGTCACTCTTCTATGTAAACTTAAAAAAAAAATTATAAAGAAATACCTGAAGTGATGCAGATTTAATCTACCTGTATTAATTCTTACTGTTTGTATGTATCAAGTGAAAGGAACTGGAACAACCCATTTAATTAGAAATAAACATTTTATAGGAGCTCAAGAGGTGCTTAAGCAGCTCTGTCACTTCAATATTCTTACAATTTCACTTTAGGATTTTTTTGTCCCCGCCCTTTGGTCTTGCAAGCTAGATTTGTCCCTCTTGCAAGACATTGGCTATATCAGCGAGTGACATGAACAAAGTACACACTCTTCTGACATTTCCACATCCCAAAAGGTGCTTTTCATTTCAACACATGGTCTATGATCAGTAAAGCATTTCCAAATCGATAGGAGTAAAAATCATAATGTCAATAAAGAGACCGTATTTTAAGAAGCACTTAAAGTACCCAGAATAGCTATTGGCATCAGCTTAAAGAATAGTTATTGCTCACAAAACTTGACAAAAGGTGTTTCACTGCTTGTTCACTTTCTCATTTTGAAATACCTGTACGGCTCTAATTTTTGCAATCAAGTATCGCTACACTCTAGCAGTGTTTATACCACAGCTTCCCTGAAGTTTGGCATTGCTTGTGTACGTAAGTCTGCATGACAACTGCCTTCCAGCTGTAAGGTAAAACATACACAAAAAAGGACAGCATTAGAACAGTCGCTTTATAAACTATTTATAAACTAAATATCACCGTGTGAGTTTAGCTGTACTTGCCAAGGACCTATAGATACAATACCTCAATATCTTTCTACTTTTGCCTACTTCTCATCTACTTTGCATCACTGAGAACTGTATTTTCTGTCAAAGTGATTTCAATTTTTACCCCTTTATACAAGAGAACAGCGAAACAAGAAACAGTGAGATTTCAGCAACAGAAAACTTAAAATATTTAAACAGATCTTGTTAACAGAACCCCCAACTACTTAAAGAGAACAGAAATCAAAGTTACGTTTTCTGTCATGTTCTCGTTACACAAAGCATTTTACATCAGACATTAATAATAAATCAGGGAGGAGGAGGATTTTAAAATTGATATTTACAGAACTAAGTAGCTCTAAAGAGGCATGAGAATAGAAAAGAAGTCTGAGAGTGATGAGACAATAAAAATACAATCACAAATACAGGATAAATAAAGGACAGAGAGCAGCTGAAGCAGAAATAAGCATCAATGGTATTTAACAAAAGAGAAAGGAAAGAGAAAATCTGGAGGAGGGTAAGGGAAGAGATAGAGCAAGAGAAGTTATATAAGGTGAATTATGTGTTCAGAAAGACATAGGGTACCTCCTTCCCACCTCTCCTGAACAGGAATGTTAACAGAAGAGACGGGGATAAAGCAATGCATATAAATCCAAAGGATGGCTTTTTGTCAGCGTTCTGGCAATGATCAGACATTGGCCATATCTGTGCTGCAACTGCGAACGTTATGCACAGCGTGGGTGTCGGAGTTAACCTGAGAGATACAAGATGAGTACTGGTAAGAGTATAGCTGTGCCAGCACTCGGATCAGAGCAGGTTTTACAGCCTACACTGAACTAATTGTAACTTCTCCAGCTACATTACTGTTTGTTCCTGATGTGGCTACTTTACAGCTAGTCTGCTCAAGTGCACATAACCTACAAAGTGCTCTTTTGGCAAGTGTCGAGATATCCTTTGATAAGTAGAAGGGGAAAAGGAGGACTTAAAGCAAAGTTAAGGGCATGTGTTATAGGATCCAAAGGACCCTATTATGGGACCCTAAAACCTGTCAGAACATACATCACGGAGGCATTCAGGATCAGAGGCTACGAAATAACAAAGCAATAATGGAACAATTTGAGGGTAAGGAGAGACAGGTGTAGGCTAAATGCTGAAAGCTGTGCTGCATGGTACAGTTACATGTGTTGAACTTTTAAAATACATTACCTCCTCTCCTTAGCACAAGGACGACATGAAAAAAAAATCTATTAGACATAAACAAGGCTGTGGGATCACAAAACAGTTCAGGCTGCCTTCTTTCAAGTTTGTTTTACTCCAGACAGAGGTTTTAATGCCAAAGACCTTTTTGGTGGGTTTTGTTGTTTTTGTTTTTTTGGGGTTTTTTTGTTTGTTTGTTTGTTTTGTTTTGGGTTTTTTTTAAATAGAAAAAATACTGGAAAAGTTAGGAGGAAAAAAATTGACAATCTGACCACCATTTCTCTGAAACACCCAAATATCCATCGTGTTGTGACAGCATTCGACAACAGACCCTGCCAGCTCATGTCAGAAGGTAAAAGGGGCCTCGGGCGCTCAGGAGGGGACACAGGAGCCCCTGGCGTGCTCCAGCCCTCCCTGGGCACTTACGAGCACCCCGAGTGTCCCCTCAGTCCCCAAAACGCGCCCAGGGCAGCCGCCAGCCTCCAGCTGCGGCAGGTGGCTGCAAGCGGCGCTGGTCCCGCTCCTGAAACGTTCCCAGTAGCGCGTTGGGAGCGCGGAGCTGGGGACGCCGGGAGCACCGGGCGTGCGGGGCCGGGCAGCGCCGGTGTCAGGCAGCGACACCGACACCGGAGGGAAGGGGCGGCCACCGACAGGGCCACGGGCAGAAGCGCCCGGGGAGCCCACGGGGTGCCCCGAGGTTGGGCGCGGGGGGAGAGGGGGAGAGGCAGCGGCGAGCCGAGGCAAGCGGGGAGGCGGGGGGCGAAGAGCTGGGCTGGGGCAGGAGGAGGGGGCCCTGCACCACCGGGGCCGCGGCGGGGGGGGAAGAGGGCTGAGGGGACACATGACACAGGCTGAGGGGGACGCAGGCTGAGAGGGACGCAGGCTGAGGGGGGGGGGGGGGGCTCGGGCCGGGGGGACAGACGGCTGTGAGGGCGGGTGGGGGACAGGCTCGCGCCCCGCAGGCGGGGGCGCCTCTCGGCCAGGCTGAGCCCCCTCGGGACAACCGGGAGACGCTGCCGCCAGGCCCCGGCAGCCTGTACTCACCCAGAGCGGCGGAAGGCGGCCGGCGAGCCCCTGCCCTGCCCTGCCCTGCCCTGCCTGCCCCGGCCAGGCCGCTCCTGCCGCGCTCCGGACCTTCGCGCTGCCTCCTACGGGCGAGGGCAGGCGTTAAGCGGCGCGGCGCGCCCTCAGCACACGCCTCAGGTAAGACGCAAAAGCCGGCCTGCTTGTCCCCATCGGCTCCCGTAGGGGCTGCTGGGGACCGCGCGTCATGTGACCAAAAGAGGGCGGAAGCGGCTCCGGCTGGCGCCTCACGTGAGAGGGAGCCGGAGGGCACCCATTCTTAGTGAGGGCAGGCGGGCGCCGCGCAGGCGCGCTGGGGGTGTCCGCACGCCGCGGCCCAAGGTCACCCGCGGGGCGGCAGCGGCGGTGGGCAGGGGCGCTGGCAGCCGGAGGTGGGCACTGGGCGAGCGGCGCCGCTGTCACGGCGACCCGCGGCCTGGAGGGAGAAGGTGGTCGCCGGCAGTGTTGCCTGTCAAGCAGCAGAGCTTCGCGTGGAGCGCTCACACTTTCTGCTTCTATCGTTGTGCTGTGGTGGATTAACATACTGGTGTAATATGGAAACACGAAGATCTAATCACGTGATAAGTGGGTGGAAAACCTGGCTCGGTGAGTTATGAACCAGGCGTACCGCCCTCATGTGTGAGGGCAAAAGGCCAGTCACTTGAGGGCACGTTTTCTGAAGGACAGGTGGTTGCCTGGCCTAGCTACCACGCTAAAGCAACTGCACGCTTCAGAAAACCCGGCTGCCAGTCAAGCTTCACTCGTACCAGCTGGGAAACTTCACAAAGGCGGTCCTGTTCAACAGCGGCTTTGTGAATCACCACCACCTTTGCAGTGCATAAAATGCATCAGCAAATGTGGTTGATGGAGCCCTCCGTTTCCTGTCCCACTCAAACCCAGCGCGCACATCAGCTCTGACCAGCAGGACACCATCTCTTTATGTCAGTAAAACACTTCCAAGGGCCCCGTTAGGTGACCCTTCCTGAAACCGGCTCTCGCTCACAGCAGAGGCTGCCTAAGAGCAGCTGTTCCCTTGTGGTGTGGGTAACTATCAATTTTCCAATTCCATACAGAAAAATAAAATGAAAAATGCTATTATATACAGCAGATAATTATTTAAAGAGATGAAAGTAGCCTCTGAGCTTTCCCTGTATCTTGATTTATGGTCACAATAATATTTTGGAGGTCAAAATAAGTAGCAATGCCAGAAATAGCGAAGCGGATAGTGATCCAAGGCCCACAACTTTTTAATTCAGTTCTTTACAAATACCAACAGCACTGTTCTACAAAGGCAAGATCTGAAATACGATCTCTTACTAGATAAAAATAAAAGGTATAACATTGAGAATTATACATTATTTGCCTTTAGATATACAATCTTACATTTGGCCTCCTTGAAACATCAATTGTTGGCCTGAGCACATTTTACCAGCCAATCCCTATCATTCAGTAGGAGTCCTCAGTTTTACCACTTCTCCAAGCTCTAAGATTTACAAACTGCCAATAGAGATTCAGTAAAGATCTATAAAAAGTCTAAAACTGGTTCTTGAAGCACACTAGAAATGTGATCCTTCTCCCGTGATTCCCCATATATAATTTTATATTGAGATCAATTATGTAACTATTTTTATTCCATTGAAAATATTACTGTTTTTCATAAATTGAGTGGTCACACAATGAAAGCAGCCACAGACTCATCACCTGGGTTCTTCTAATCCACAGGAAATTCTCCAGAAGAGCCCTGGTGGTGATTTCTAGTGTAGTATCATGTTATGAATTACCACTAGTAGATCATGACTACATCAGCCTGTCCATGCCCCATGTATTCTGTCAGATCTCAAAACGAATTGCGTCAGGCTGTACCCTAGCTGTACCCTCATCCCCTTCAGCATGCTCTTTCCATTTTTTTCATCGTGTAGAAGCCCTAGCACAAATAATTTTCTTTGTCAGTTTTCAGATCTCTCTGCAGATATCCTTGATTTTCTTGTTCAGTGATTTAAAAGGCCATCCTTAAGAATGTTGCATACAACACTGTTCTGTCAGTTTGATGTTCAGATATGTCTTCCTTATTTTCACACCAAAATCTTGATAATTTTAGGTGTGTCCTTTCCTTTCTGCTGCACACAATCTGCCTGTTTGTCTGTGTGCACTTACAGAATACCTCTGGGTACTGTCTTCTGTCTGAGGAAACACTACAAATCCTACTCTTTTCTAGTTATTACAGGTTTTGGCTTCCTTGGTGGCCAGTCCTCTCCTTCCTTGAACGTGGAGTTGCAGTGGTTCCCTGTGCAAGCTGTGAGTGTCTGTCAGCAAGCTGCAAGAGTGGCTTCCTTCCATGGAGGAAGACAACCCCAGCCTAGGCTGTGCAGTGATCTCTCCAACAAGGGCACAGTCCCACCATGCTGGGCACAGCAACACGGAGCTGGGCTGGTGAGAGTAAAAGCTTCTGTTGACTGTCCAGCAACCATCAGGCAAATGCAAGGTGACAAGTCACATCCCAGGTCAAAAACAAATGAAGAAGTTGGGAGTGTCAGGGGAGAGGGCTCAGCACAAGCCTACCTACAGCAGAGCTCAGGCAAGGCCCTGGATGGAGCTTGGATGCAGCGCCTGGGCCTGTGTGCTGAGGGTGCAAGCTGGGCACTCTGGGGCTGCTGGCGTGCTTGGGGCCCCATTAGCCAGCTGCCTTCATCTTCCTAGTTTTTCCTCAGTGTCATCACAACCCGTTCTCTCGTACTGTCTCTGTCAACAGCAACTTGCCACCCACCTGTGCTTCATGCATATGAATCCAGCAGAAAATATGAGCGAACGCAGTAGAAGAGAACGTCATGGCTGAGTTGTTCCAGGTCGAACCCCCGTCTGTCACCAGCCCATCACAGTATCCCATGTAGAAATATGTCTAGGAAGAAAGACAGCATGCAGACATCCAGCTTGGGTATCTACACTGAAGTGCTAGACTTCTAGAGTAGTACAAGTACGACAGAGTGAGCGTCTTTCTGAGGGCAAACTCAACATACTGTCTTTTAATCAGATGACACTGTGGTTTGTTTTTTTTTTGTGGTAAAAATTATGCATAGGTAGTGGAAAAGATCATTAGCACTGGGGAGAACAAAAAACCAAGTGAAATGGGTCTTTTATTTAGTCAAAATATTTTTATTTGGCTGTATTTAGCAGAAGGTTTGCTTTCCTCCTTTCTTCCCCCCCACCTTGTTTGTTCATTATTTCTGATTTCTCATGCTTCCATTCTTTCAGTACAATATATTAACACCTTGCACCTCTTCAGCATTTCCAAGTTAAGACTCTCAAAGTATTTACAGACATGAGTTAACTAATCCTCACAACAATCATTAGCAGTAGGGAAGTGATCTGCAGCTGCAGAGAGATCAACTTTTTTTCAAGTTTTTCTTTGATTTTCAGTGTCCAGTTTGTATTATGCTGGGCTTGACGAACATATGTATCCCTGCAGTTGCGTTTCATGCTTTTGAAAGAAAGACCAAGTTTGAGCACTCAAAATCTAAAGCTATTTCCGAAAATCTTTCCTTAGTAACTTGTTGAAGGCCACACAGTAAGTGAGCAGTGGAATCCAAAACTGGGAACAAGGCATAACTTCCAGTTACGTGCTATACTATGAGACATAACTGTTTGTAACTTACCTTTGGACTTTAAAACCATAATTCATTCCCTTCTCCTTACACATTATCCTCTACTGACCATTTCCAGCAGACTTTAGCCTCAGGTACTTAAATTCTGCATTTTACTAGCAAATTTTACATGAGGGTCTCCCCAGTCATCAATTGTATACAGTATACATGCCTTTGGGTCACTGTAATGAGCCTTAATGGAAAACAAAACAAAACAAAAAAACACAAACAAAAAAACTCAAGAACCTAAAAAGCAGCGGGTGTGGATTTTATCTTTGAGTATTTAAAGCAAACTTCGGAGTTTATGGAAAAATCTAATATGTGATTGTTTTAAGGAGAACACCCCCATGCCCAAACCTGGTTCAAATGGAAGACTATTAACTTGACATTAACACCTTCTTATCAGTAGTGCATCTGCATAGAGATTCTTCATAAAAACCTGCAAATTCACAATTATACCTTGCAAACAGAAGTACTATGACTGTTCAAGCAAACAATAATTTTAAAATATGCATTCAGTTCATGTAAATGGTATCTTCACATTAGCTCCATCAGAAGACACTGGCATGAAACACAGATGAAATTTTCTCTTAGTTAGGTTAACACTGAAAATTCAAACAGTCAGACAAACACAATGCAAGTATTTTAACAGAAACAATACAAAATTTCACTGGCTTAAAAACGATCTAAAAGAGAAATCTTGGTTATTTCAATGAATTGCTAGACCCTACATTTAAAATGATGCATTTACAGAACTATTCAGATGAATTAGGCTTCTTCTAGGACACTAAATACTGGAATTCTGATAGATTGTGCAAGTATTAAAAAATATTAACATTTTAAATGTTAACATTACAATTTTAAATAGCCTTGCAAGTGCAATATTATAAATATAAAAAAAACCCCTCAGAGCTACAATTTTATATAAGTTATGAGAGTAAATGAAAGTGCTTTTCAAGTATTTATGTTCATTTACAGTTGGATTGTCTTGTGTAAGTCAGTGCTCAGATGGTACAATTTAAATATCAGTCTTCTTAAATTTTGGATGCATGCATTTAACTGGATGGAATAAATGGTTTCATTTGCAGAATGTGTGATAAATATTTAAATACAGAGTATAATTTGTGATAAATATTTAAATATGGAGTATTATAAAATGTGAATATTATATTTTTTGTTATCTATTAAAAATAAAATAGAGATCACATCCTGATGGGTGTGTGATAACCTGATAATGCCATGGGAGCCCTTGAGCCATACAGTAATTGTTAATTCCATCAAAATCCCAAATTATTATATGCTAAATAGTTGTTCTTCAGTAGAGACAAAAGCATGTGATCATAATGAAGGCCCAATACTGTCAGCTTTTGAAGAATTTAAAAGCTCTCATGATCCGTGTCAAAAGCCATGGAATCTAATGAAAACTTTCCAACACTTTCAATTAGTCAGCCCTTAGCTGTAGTCACTCTGGAGAACACAGTTAATGCATGTCACCACTGTACTGTCTGCCCAGGGCACAGTGTAGCTCCCTTTCTGGCTAGTCAAGAACCATTATTGTTATAGTGATACAAAAAAGATTGTATTCCTGTTTACCAGCCAGAGGAAGGGTGAGGTAAGTGGGGAGATAATTGTTTATTAGACAAGAAAATCAAACCAAAACAACCCTAAATGAATCAATATATATTTAAAAGTGCACTGAAAATACTTCCTATTGAACCCTATCTCTCATAAGTGCCAGATTTGCATCTTAAATTATATCCACTTTGAACACTGAACATATATAAGCTGATATTAGAGCATTTAGTTTGTCTTGCAGCTTGAAAAGCACAGGACACAAGGCAGCATTAACATCTTTGATCTGGCAGTGCCATAGTTTTATCATGAAGGTGCAGCTTAGAAATGACACAGTTCAGGAGAAGCCCCTTCAGACTGCCATTACAAGCTTTCTCCAACAAAGTGCTTTGTCATTTGCCAAGGACAAAAGTCAAACTGTTGCCCTACCTCACCACAGTGCTGCACTGGCAATTTATAATTTTCTTTCCAGATGCAGTTGGACTTTAATAAATTACAGCTCTTCAGAGTTAGGCAATTCTTTGTAATAAAAGTAGAGTTTCACGTTCCATCAAGAGTGGCCACTGTTTAGACTGGTCTCTTCATGCAGACCTGACAACGGCTGATGATATTTTCTAGTTCTCCTGCTTTCAAAGTCTGTGGCAGAGGTTTCCTAAAAGAAAGAAAACAAACATTTACTTTTTTTCTTTAAAAAACAGGGAGAGACGATGAAACTTTGGATATGGAATTACTGACAACAACACTGAAATCCTTGGCTCACTTAAGGCATCTTTGTGCTACAGAATGACCCTAAACCTAACAAGGGGGATGTCTAAACTGAGGGGAATTACTAGGAGAGCCCCCACATGTTATGCAGGCAGTTATTGTCTCCTCGGGCACTTGCAACATGGATGCAATGGGTATGGATGCAGGGAAGTACAGTTTACCTGAACATTCTTCTTGGATCTAACGATGCCAACCAGAAGCTGTAGGAATTTGTGTAGTAGTTGCACGTCCCCCTGCCATGGCACTCTATGAATGGGATGGCTCGAAATTCTTCCAAACAAGATCCAGGAGATGCCAGTGCTTGTCCAGAAGCTTCTGAGCCGGCACTTGTATACTGTAACCACCAATACATTTTTTATGAGAACTTGTCTTTAGTCAACTTTTGGTAAACCGCTTTAGTAAACTGCAGGCCAAAAAAAAAAAATCTCTTTCTAAAACATACCATATGTTCTGTGGTGTATCTTGGACAAAACAAAATGAATACAGATTAGTTTTATCAAACTTAAAATGAAGCACAGAAACCTTATGAAAATTCGAGCACAGTTATGGCATTTCTTAAGTCCCTGCAAAGGCATTTTTCTGCTCCATGAAAAGGCATGAAACTGTAACCAGTACAAAGACTAGAAAGCAGCTGGCTTCTGTCCAGTTGAGAACTACAGTAACTGAATTACAAATAAGCCAAATCCCCTATTTTGTGTGTGTTCATATTTTTTGTTGCATTGGTTGCTTCTCCAAACACAAAAAGCAAAGAAGGCATTTTCCTTCTCTGATGTTGGTAAATGCTTATAAAAATAGCTCTAAAATAATTTATGATAGTAGAAAATTGGCTAGAAAATACCATTTAAGTTTGCTGATGTTGGAAACAAGGAAATGATTTTAACCAGATGCTGCAAAAATTCTCTCATTCTTCTCCAAGATTATTACTATCATTATTACTCCTACTACTTAGGGCCAAATCCCAGGAGAGACAATAAACTTCGCACTACACCTAAAACGACTTTATGTCATGCAAAAAAGAGGGGTTTTTAATTCTTTTACCCTCATTTGCTGGCATCCCTATGACATCCCACAGGCGTAGATAACAAAGACGCAGTGCTACATCCCCTAGTACAGATACACCCTTATTCCCATAATCAGTTCTCACTTTGCAGGCACATTATGAACTTTCTTCACTCATATCTCGTTATGGCATCAAAATTGCTGAGGCAGTCTCTTGTAGACAGTGTACTGCATTTTCTTTTTAATTTTAGCTTTCTGGGAAGGTTCAGCCCCAAGATCCAATTTATAAAAGAACTGCCTGGCATGGAAGTTGGTCAGTTATTTCTGTGTATTTGTGTTCAGGATGGGTTTAACCACTCCACTCCTCAAACCTGTTTCCTAGATCTTAGCATTACACATGAAAATGAGAGCATACAGTTATTTTTGTCAGACTAAAATCCTGTGGTTCTTCTTTCATCTTTTCCCCTCTTCCTCCTGCCACCTATTTTTGAGGACAGATCAGAGTAGTTGTTCCTATGCTTCTGGCACTGAAGAAAAGTTAATAGAATTACTGTCTACTTCTTGGCAAAAGAAAAAAAAATTAACAATTAATAAGAAACAAATGAGCTATGAGCAGATGAAAACGCCAATGAAAGTGAGAGGACATAAAATTAATAATTCAAGTCTTTATATCCTTACCATAACAAAAGAAAAACCCTTCCAGAGAGATATCCAGCCTTCTGGACATGCAGGAACTACAGTTGTTTGGCTGTGAACTGCTATTACCATTGCAGCTCCTTCACAGACAACACACCTGTAAGAAGAAACGCACATGCATTCAGCGCAGATATGAGAGAAAACACGAAAGCAGACAAAAATTGTATCTTCTAGGATAGTAGCTACCTAATGGCAGGGCTTACTATAAATGTTACATTTAATGAGGAGATAAGTAAATTGAAGGTAATCCACATACCTTGCTTTGCAACCTCTACTAGTAACACCAGACAAAAATTAGTGTAAGATGGGAATTAGTCCCAGAACATTTGAGTTTCCTAATTTTGCCTTTACTGAAGTAACAAGCTAAATTTTACCTTCTTCATGTGCTCACTACTTTATGTTGTTATGGTTTAGATCAAAGTTCTGTACCTTTATTTGCTAGGATTAGATAAAGTAATCTTTATTTCCTAAATGAAGAAACTATGAAGCTGAGCTACTAGATTGCAACAACTGGGTAGGGCAGGCTACAAGACAGAGTGCAAAGCTTGCCTTCCCATCTTTGATTTTGGTACTCTTGCTCTTTCATGCTTTTAGAGCTTTTCCTCTTAACATGCTCTCCATCCCTCTCAGCTGTTCTAAAGCAGCTAGAAAGGGCCACCTTTGCACAAGGGTGATTCATAGCAGAGAACCTTCAGTGCCAACTTACAATGTCCTTCACCAGCTACAGTAAATGTATCACACATAATCGAAAGCAGAATTTCATTTGTACTGTATTCCAAATAATGAAACGTCTTTATTTCATTTTAGTCTGCCTCCGATACACACAATAGGTTTTTAAAAAAATACCACTGCAATCAGTAGGATTGTGTGCCATCTTCTCATGTCAGCTGTGCAGATTAAGCCCTGTAGTGAGACCCTAGCTTTAATCTAACTTTTCTTAGAGTATCACTGAATATCTGACACATTCAGGTGAGTAATCAAAAATCAGGTGGTTAAAAACAGTGCTTGTACTGGCTGAGACGGGTAGGTCTTTGCCTGACATTTGCTGTTCAAAACAATTTATGATGTCTTTGTGGTTCCAGGCCAGAAAAGCTAAAATTCTTATACCTGCTTATATGGGGCTCTAGTGCCCTGCCAGAAATCGGTGCCATGTCTACTGGCATTACTGCTGCAGTTGACAGCCAGTATGAATAGTCATTGCGAGAAGCAAAACTACAAACATCATTGGTGTTACAGAATAAGAATGGCATGGTGGTAAATCTCTGCAAGCAGCTGCCAGCTGTTCCTAAAAGACAAAAGAGGAGAAGTTTGTGACAGACAGGGGCTTATATTTAGTGCAGTGAACAGAAGAGACACATGATGGCATCCAATCTACTCTAGTGAGAATTAAAAGAGTTGGTAACTATAAAAAGAGAAGTGTCTGTACAGTGGAATTATCAGAAAGCAAAATGCTTATGGTATATATAAAGTATATAAAAAATAAGGGCTAAGAACAAAATCTGTTAAAATAATAATATCTTCTTGAATGGTATCGGTCCTTGACACAATGGTAGGGATTCAGCTGCTTAAACAGAAGGTTCTGGTGCCATTTTTGACACCCTAAAGCATTCCATTTGGTCTCCAAAAAAAGAAAGATGCTCTCAGATCCTGTGTTGTTACTGTCAGCCCTGTGCAGATGTTGTGGACATTTATACTAGACATCTATAAGTAACTGAACTCCTCCTCAAAAACGTCCAGGGATAGCAAAAAGGGAATACAGGAGTGCAGAAAAGAAAGGTGTCTTTCAAGCCAAAATTCCTGAATTGACTCAGGGCAGCAGACCACGCTGGAGACTGATGGTTGAAATGAGTGTTCATCTCGGACACTTACTGTGAGTTTGGTTTCATGACAACTTAGCATTGCTGGACTCTAAAAAAAACGATATGAAAATTTTTACCAATACAGTACCAAGATCTTGTCCATGTGCTCGTTCATTTCCTTGTACAAAAAGCAGCGAATAGCCAACATAGATCTGCGATGTCCCATGTGGGCATGAAGGAATCTTTGTTGATTGACTGTGCCGGGTAAAGATAAAACCTCTTCTTGTTGGACCAGCAATGGTAGTACCTGGTGATCCAGGTAACCCCTGTAGACCTGGAAAGCCAATCAGTCCAGGTTGTCCTGTGGAGGGGAAAGAAATATGACTGCAAATATTATAATTTTATTTGATTTTTTACTTCATTTAAATTAGTGGAACCACTCGAAAACTAACAAAAAATTTTATCAATAAGAAGACACAACTTTAAAATTGGTAGCATTAGTTGCTAAATATATCAGCTCCTTCAGACCTAGCTCAGGTAGCTTTGCATTGCCTAGTTTCGTGGAATAGTGAGGTATTTTAAAGAACCATAGCCATTTTTACCAAAAAAGTTGTAAAGTAAAAACATTTTATGGTGACTAAATAAAAACATTTAGTTCTATTTTGATGTCATAAAAAGGCACACTGATACCTAGGGATTTCAAGTGGATAAATAAATGTGATTAATAACAGAGGAGCACAGTCAAGGCATATTTTTGCCAATTATTATTTCAGTTGTGAACATGCCTCTGTTAAAAGCTTAACACTTGCTTGTGGCCCTAAAGCTACTGTAAATGTTACAGATTCTCAATACATGCAAGAGGAAGGATTTACAGAAATCAGGAATACAGTTCATCTGTAAATGAGCAGTAGCAGTCAAACAGGGATGTCTGCTTCCCTGTACCTCTTTCTCCTGGAAATCCCCTGTCTCCTTTTGGACCAGGCAGTCCTGGTCGACCTGGATGACCAAAACTTCCTGGTAGACCTTTTATTCCTTTAGGTCCTAAATTGTAATAAAGAAAAAAACAGAATCACACAGCAGTAGTTATTCTGGATTTTAATAACTGTTAGTGAATAAAGTTAAAATTCCCACATAAATGTAGCTGTGTTAGAATAAAAACATCAGCATGAATTTACTAAGTTTCGAGACTGTCTGTAGTGTTACTGTCACCATATTTCCTGTCAGGAAGATTACAAGGAAATATTGAATGTATTGCAGAAAAATATTATTCTCATAAGAAATGTTTACAGAAACCAAAGCAAATAGCTTCTTTTTTTAGCATGTGTCATACAACAGAAATATTTCAAAAATATAGTAACAAGCCATAATCATCTTGGTCACGGTTTGTAATTCTATAAATAATGCAGCTCCTTTGTAAAACAACATTAAGGAAAGTATAAAAGAAAAATTGTTTAGGCCTGCTTTGTTATGCTGGAGGCAACTGTCATTCCTGAGTGGAGCTTGCCTGCTGGGAAGCCTGCCCCTCTGAGGAGCTCCCTTCCTGGGGTGGAAAGCCGTGGTATTGAGAAGGGTGGCCAAGTACCCACTGGACATCCACCTTATCTACCTGTTCCTTGCTTCCCCATTCCTCACAGCTGTGGCAGGCTTCACTTCTAGTGGCAATGGAGAAGTAGCCAGCCCCTCCTTTCCCTTCCCACCCCTAGACTATGACAGACACAATCACTTTGTAGCACATCTAGAGTACTTCTATTATGTGTGGTAATTTCCCCCCAGAATGACAAACATCCTGGGAATAGTTCTGGTTGTATGAAAATGGTGAATGTTTTGTTCCAAGTTTACTTTTTGTTCCATTATTTTGCTTAGGCTTATGTTGAGTGAGAAACTTACTCACTCACTGACTGTGAGGGTGGAGGGCAGATGGAATGGGACAGGTTATAAATACAAGGTTGTTAACAAGGTACAAAGAGCTATTTTTAAATACAGAGAGGTATTTTTAAAAACGTCAATTTTCTGTGCAGAAGCATGCTTTCCGACCAAACCAAAATGTTCCACTAAGCAGCACACACAAACATGTACAGAGATAAAAATATAAACCACCTTGTAGTCCAGGAATCCCTTGAATTCCTTGATCACCTGGTGTTCCTGGGATTCCTGGCAGTCCAGGAGGACCCTTGCTTCCTGGGACAGAGAATATTCTCCCAGGGACTCCAGGTGGACCTAGCAGCAAAAATACAATGAAGAGCTATTGCTTTATATTAAAAGAAAGCAAACAAACTGCAAAACAAAACAAAAAAATCAAGCTAAGTCAGCTGGTATTAGAATGAAAAGGGTTGGTTACCACGCTGGCCCTTTGGTCCCCTTGGCCCTTCTGCACCTTGTGGTCCAGGGGGTCCTTGATTACCCTTTTCTCCTAAAAAAGAAGGTTGCAGATACGTCTGTCTGGTTTAAAGCATCAGAACAACTGTCAAAGTTTCAGAGGCTTATTTAAGAGTCCTGCATGATCCATGCAATGTTCCCAAAGAGTAACACAGCGTGTGGAGTCATTTGAAATGCGAAAGTGGACTTCTACATCTCTGCTGTTACTGTATAACTTATAGGCCAAGTGCAGTCAGTTTATAAGAAGATGTTTCCATGCCTGTCTTCATATAATGGTTGGTCCCATAAACCTAGCTTAAAATCTCAACTTTAGACTATGTCTTTTTTTTCTTATGCATTTTTGTCACTGGGTTTGCAGGTCAAGTGCTGCCTTCAGTGATGCTGTGCAGTTCAACTCCCTTTAAACACTACTGTCAGTTATACTGATGGCTGTTAGGAGGGTTGTATAGTTTTTCAGGTGTTTGAAACTTAATAAGTGATTCTTTTCACTGTGCAAAATATGAGGTTACATCCATATTACTCTCCACAGTTCTGCTGAAAATAAAAGTATTTTTATCATCAAGTCAGGAGATTTGACTGGCTATGCCATGAAATTAGAGCTTTTTGCTTAAGAAAGTATAATTACTGTCTGTATGGTGACTTTTCAGATCAGAAAAAATTTAAAATACACAACAATTAGCATGGAATACAAACTAGTAGGTTAAACAGGTAATGACAATTTTGTGTAACTGTAAATCATGTAATTGAAAAATGAGGATATTGGAGTAATGCAGACCTATATCAGATTTAAATCACTAGAAAAATGTCTAAATTAAAGGATTTTTAGCCAGCTACTGATCCAACTAACCCTCAGCAACATTAAATGAATGAAGCCAATACATTTAACAGTTCGTCTGCTGATAAACTAGTAAATTAGATTATAATTGGGACTATTACGGCAAACAGCGGACCCAGTGCTCTGTGTTGTAATTATGATTAAACACTCTTCAGTTCTATAGCTAAGAGGTTGCCAAAAAGTCACATCTTCTAGCAGTGGTGTGGCATTTCTAATTAGCAGACTCAGTCCCGAAGTCCTTACACATTATTAGTCACTAAGGACAAACTTGTTTTGAATTTGCCTGGAATGAAGGCCGTTGAAGTTTCAGCCCTTCCTCACTTTAACATCAGTTTGGACATATCCATAGCATCTAACTTAAAGAAAACGCTCTCTTAGTGAACGCTTTCATTTATAGCTGACCTACACCCTGCTGTTGATGGAAAACCCTCATGTCTCTAGGACCACAGCTGATACTATTACACGCATACTATTATAATGCAACACGTAAATGATTGTATTTGGCACTCAGATGTGTATGTAATAAATACATTAATACCTTTTACGCCTGGGAATCCAAGAAATCCAGGGTCCCCTCTAGCACCTGGATAACCTGATTGACCTTCTATTCCCTGCAAATCAGATAACACCAACAATAAACAGGACGCAGCATTTGCACACTATGAAGTACATTTTCTTTTTGTTCAGAATATTCAAAGCATTATGTTCACTCAATAAGCTACAACTAGAATTATCTGCTCCATTTGTTATCATGTTAGAAATAGTCATATCATTCTTAATATTATTCTGTAATACAGAATGGCCGAGGAAATGACATGTCAGAAATTCACAGTAATTTCTTTTTGGTCCACTTAAGTCCATAAAAACTGCTTTTCATATCCATTTTAATATCTTCCTTCTATTACAAGGGCTTTTTTGGGAGAATGTGGGGTTTTTTTGTTTTGGTCTGTTGTTTTGTTTGGTGGGTTTTTTAATTGTCCTGGGTGTTGTTTTCATGATAAGAGCAAAATTAACAATGGAGTAAGAAACAACAATATTCCTTTCACTGACTTTTGGACCAGGAGGACCAATGTCGCCGACTGGACCTGTTGGCCCTGGTATGCCATCTGCCCCTCTAACACCTTTGCTTCCTTTCATGCTGGGAGTGGGAAGACCAGGAGGCCCTGGAAAACCAGGAGCACCTGTACAGAAACATCAGAGTAAGTAAAGACTACTGCCAACAGCATTCCACATACATTACATACAATGCAGTACAACATTCAATGACTCTGTCATTGTACTTATGTTTACTACCTCAGTGATTCCCAAGGAAATATACCATTTTTTAAAAAATCAGCTCATTTTTCCTAGCCTGCTAATTTAATCTGAGATCAGAGCTGAGTTCTTGCAGTACTCTCTAGTGCTACAGTTTTTTTAATATCCTCCAGTTGTAGTTATGCCTGTAATCACACTCATGCTATCTCACTACTTTAAAGTTGGATCTCAGCTGCCCTACAGACCGCATGGGAAGAAAGCAAAATAATGCAAATTGAGTGGACTGCAAATCTTAGCATTATTTTAATTTACATCATACTGCGTAGACCATCAGTGTTTGCAATGGTAACGCTGCATTACCTGGTAAAGAAACTACCTGTTTAATTATGAAGCTGTCTTGGGGGAAGACCCCTTTCAACCTTGAGTTCTGGACAGGCTGAATTTTGTTTTCAATTATCAGCATATCATTTCAGATAAATAAGGAGTTATAACAACACACCTGGTCTTCCATCTGCACCAGCAATACCTCTATTCCCTTTCTGGCCCGTAATTGCCATGCCTGTTGCGCCTTGAAATCCAGGTAACCCCACTAAGCCAGGAGGTCCAACAGGTCCTTGATCACCCTGATGACCTTTCATACCTGGTGGCCCAGGAAAACCAGGCAGTCCCATGTCCCCTTTGATTCCTGCAAAGTGTAAGTATTACATATGGGGAGAGCTGTCAAGACGGTAAGATGATGTGACTACACAGAATATGTGCATTTACTATACCACAAAGGTGGAATTCAGCCTTTGTTTTTAGTATGGAGAAGTCCCCAAAGCCACTTGGCTGCTGTAAAGTAAAATAGTTGTGAGAAGTCAGGACTCACTGCAAGGTAGTGTACACACCACTCTTTTTTAATTTTTTTTTTTTTTAAAACCTCCACTGCAGAGATTACTCATACAAAGGAATACACTTGAGAGAAGGGTAGAAAGACCAGAGCAGGGAATATTTGTTGATGCATGAGTAGAAGAAATGCTTCTTTGAACATCAGAACTGGCAAATCCTTTTAAACTAAATTCCAGCTAAAAGCATCAACGTGAGTACAATAAAATAAGAGACTCCTCCAAAAGGGTATTGTTCTGAGGATGATCTTAAGAGTGCACAGTCTACACAGGAGGGTATGAAGAGAGAAATTTTTTTTTAAAGTAAAGCAAATCAATGATTTCTACCAGTACTAGAAATACAAAGCAAAACCTAAAAAATGGGAGGAGTACCCTCAGTCAACTGTTCATAAATATAAAAGCGGAGATTAAAATGCAATCACTGTAGCTTTCTTACAGTATGCTTAGTATTCAGCAGCATCATCTGTTTTCATTACAACACACTCTGTTAATCAAATTATGTATCAAAATAAAATTTCAAAAGCTCTAGAATGTGTACATCACCTTCACAAAACCATGGGAATTAGCTTCTTCACTTCCCTTTTACAATAGTCTTTACTTTACATGCAAGAACTCTTGACATTTAATATATAGCACCAAATCATTGATCAAAAGCACAGAATCACTCTTTACTTCCTCTGACACTCTTAGTGCCATTTCAAGCATCCAAAAGCAGAAGGCAACTTAAAGATGAAGATGATGATTCTGGTATTTAAAAATTAAGCTTTTGCTTTCTGAAAAGACAACTCACCTCTACGACCAGGAATACCTTGAAGGCCAGGGATTCCTCTCCCTGGTGCTCCTATAAAATATTGGGTCACATTACACTCAAAGTCCTGAATAATTGTTAGAAAACATCATAGCTGTCTAATATTTCATACATTTCTTCACAATTCACTGAATCAAAATGTTGATTTTAGTTATATGTAAAATAAAATTTCATAGAATCATGAATGGTTTGGATTGGAAGGGACCTTAAAGATCATCTAGTTCCAACCCCCCTGCCACTGGCAGGGACACCTTTCCTCTAGACCAGATTGCTCAAAGCCCCACCCAACCTGGCCTCAAACAGTGCCAGGGAGGGGGCACCCACAACTTCTCTGGGCAACCTGTTCCAGTGTCTCACCACCCTCACAGTCAAGAATTTCCTCCTAATATCTAATCTAAACCTACCCTCTTTCAGTTTAAAACTGTTACTTCTTGTCCTACCTTCTACTTATAAACTTATCTTTGGCTCCACAGAAGCTCCGTATTAGTCCTTCCTAAATAATCCTTGTCAGTTTAACTAGGGAAAAAAACAATTGTAAAATAGAATGAAAATACTTCACTGCTGTTACCTGGTTCTCCCTTTACTCCTGGGGGACCAGGCATACCATCCTGACCTTGATTACCTCGTTCACCAACAAGTCCATTTTTTCCAGGGTCTCCAACAGCACCTGTGAATTATAATGGACCACAATATCATTTCACTTCTAGTATTTTGCATTTCAAACGGAGAAGATATGAGTTTGCTTTATTAAAATTTAATTAGTTCAGCTACTTCAAAGATAGATGTAACTGTGTTGGTATATACACATTGGTAAAGAGCAGCATATACTTTTCATTGAGCTCACTGGACTTCAATGGATTTAACACCCCCACTATTTTCACAGGCAATAACTTCCTGTCTTTTGAAGACATTTTAGGACCCTGCCTTTGATTTAACCCACATTGGTGGGAATCTATACAGGCAGCATGATTTCTTTCCCTGGCTTTATTACAAATTCAAGGTTTCTCTAAACAGGGAGTAGATTCTGATCTTTGCTAACTCTGCTGATAAGTCAGTGCAAGTTCACTGAAGTCTACAACATCATAATTTTGATGACGATCTCTGAATATAAGAGCATTCAATGTTCTTTTGAGGACAATAACTGCACTCACTCTGCATTGCATACCTCGTTGTTGCTGCATATTTACAGACTCCCCCTTATGTATATTTTGAATGGTTTGATCTTTTCTGTTGCTTTAACAAACAACTGTCACTCTATCCCCTCTTTCCACTCCATTTTTTTCTCATCTAGCTACATCTTAGTTTATTTTTCTCTTTTAGGAGGTAGAACAAGCCTTTCTTACAATTGTGTGGCTATCACATCTTGAGACTTCTGGATGAAAAAGAAAAGGCAAAAAGCTTTACAATAGTGAAACAAAATTAAAACTTCTTGCCTCAGCTGAACTGATAACACTGAAAACATCTTTAACAGCTACTAAAGACCTTAGCTGGAACCAGAGAAGGTAAACAAAGCCTCGAATTAACATAAACAGAGACTGCAACTGCATCATTTAAATTCTAAAAAGCTCAGAAGAACAACTGCCTTATTACAAAGAAAATAACAAACCAGAGGGCAGTGATTTGGGAGAGATGCTATATACCATACCAGGAGGGCCTGTAATGCCCTGTTGTCCTGGGCGGCCCTGCTGTCCTTTAACACCAGTATCTCCAGGAGGTCCAAGCTTCCCTGTGAGAAAAAAGTGTGGGAGAGGAGAAAAAGCATTATCACTAGATCCAGACTCAGTCTGAGAACTTTGCTATCATTTCTGCTTCAGACAGCTGCAAAAGATCTCAAGCTGATCTCCAAGGTAGCCTGGGTGCACTGACTACAAAGGAGCTGTTAGGTTTACAGCAGTTGAATATAAACATGTCACCCCACAGGCACCCTGTGTAGTTTATTGAGAAATTATCTTCTAGCAGCATGTCAACATCTCACCACCCCTCCAAAAAAACCCATACCTGGGATTCCTGCACCTCCAGTTTCCCCTCTGATCCCATGTGGTCCTGGTACTCCTTTATGTCCTGGATGACCTTGGGATCCTTTTTCTCCTTTGCTGCCCAAAACTCCTGGGGGGCCTGGATCTCCCTGAGAAATAGCAGTTGCACACAAACAGGTAAAGAATCCCATTATATTAAATACATTATATTCCATATTTGAGCAACAGAAAAATCATATGCAATTTTAACGGTTAAGTAAGTGTGTAATCATGGTTCATTATGATTTTCAGATAAAAATCGAAGTGGACTAATATGAAGTCTTCTCATAATACCACTGATCCTTTAGACATAGCTAAGAAAAAAAGACCTTTCTTTAATCTGTACAAACCAAGTTCAGTCCTTAGATGTTTTCACTGGCACACAGACTTCCCTTCAATTTTATTCTGACAGCTCTTTTTTTGATCCAAATGTACATTCCTTACATAATACGCAGCTATACACTTAAATGCGTATTTTTCCTTGAATTCCTACCGACTTTCACAACAGTAATCTCATTGTGGCTACACAGCTAATACAGAAAATAAACAGATAATTTAGATAGATTACAGGAGTTCTACTACAGTTTGCAGCCTCAACCACGTATTTCAGATAATCTCATATGTAAAAAGACTCGCAGATGCTCAACAACCAGAATATGTGGAGGAAATTTGTATACAATTGACCTGACTTAGATACTTTTTTTCTTAGCAAAATATATTATGTTCCGTAACATATATTGCTAAGAAAAAACCCAATTCATCTTGTGTAATGGTATTACTAGACTGTCAAAAACCAACAGTACAATTTTAGATCGCAAATCTTCCGCTTTTGCTAAGATTATGTTTTTCTGTACTCTTTAACGTACAAGTATTCCTACTGCTGACTTTTTAAGTGCAAGTCCTTGTTCTTAATGGATTAGCAACTTTTACAGAAACAGTTATTTACAAGATGTTCCACCTTTACAAATAAGTTCTTGCACCGAGAGAAAAATGAAACATAATGAACTCAAAAATTTCTCCTGAGTAATGACACAATAGGATTTTAGTATTTCTTATCACTAACAAATCATCTCCTTCTGCAAACTCTGCAGCTCTTGCTTACACGTTGTTCTGTTTCTATAGTCAAAGGCTCTGCTTATTGCCTAATATGACAATGTTTCCATTGCCTTTATACCTTTGGACCACGTTCTCCTGGAGGCCCAGCAGATGGGTACCCAGGGTCTCCTTTGTCACCTGGAAAGCCACCATAGCCCAGTGGACCAGGGTCACCTGGTGGTCCTGGAAAGCCTGGAGATCCTTTCTGTCCTTTTGGACCTGGAAAAATACCGATAGTGATATCATTCTTAAAAGGATCACAACTGCATAGCACACCTTGTGTTTTGTGAACTACTGCCTGTATATTCAGATATTAATTCTTCATTAAAGATCAAGTAACTTACACAGCCAGTGATTTTATTCGTAAACACATTAAAAAGAGGTTCTTATATGTAACAATATATAAATCAAAGATGTTATATTTCATTTAGAGAGAGGGAGAACTGCATTCTGCAAGTCAAGCAAATGCTGGGGTGGTGAGAAGTCTATAGGTACTGCAAAGAATAAATCCCAGTCTAAGTATTGTGTAGTGTGCTTGCAGTAACTGCTCAGATCTGTGCAAACACTTCTATACAGCTCTATGAATTTGTAATATGGCTTGACAGAAAATGACCTGGAATTCCCATGTCCCCTTTGTTTCCTGGTGCACCTAGGAATCCTTGTCTTCCAGGAATCCCTGGAAGACCCATAAATCCTTTGACACCTGCAAGATGAAGAAATAAGTGTCATCTTCACGTTTGCTTTAGACACTGGCTGGCTAGTAGAGCTGTCATGAATACAGAATCCTCTACTGCCCACCTTGTCATGGTATATTACTATTTTATAAACCAACATGCAGCCAAAGTATAATTCGTCCTCTTGACCCAGACAAAGAAAAAATTATCATCGCTGTTGTCAGAAAGTCAAGGAAATAACAAGCATCTTATGTATCAACATTAAAATTAAGGTTTGTGACCACAGCACTGAGGGGCAGTAACTGAAATATACTTTTGCAAATTTTCATCAATATGAACTTGTATTTACGCATTGGACTGTCCTTTCATTGTCCCCTGAGTTCAGTCTGGTGTCTGGGCATGTCACAAACACGTTATTACTTACTCATTGTGCACTTCTCATGACTACTATACTCAGTAGCTTTTTCTTAGGCACTTTTTCCCCCACTGATGTATCTTCAGCTTAGTGTAGCTAAATTAGCATTCAGTTTAATGACTACAAGATCTAGTTGCATCTAGAGTGTCCCAGTGTCTAAGTTCCAAGGTACTAGCAATGCCTGAACATTTAGGCAGGAGAGGTCTTATTTTCTTCCTTAAAAAGTTAGGGAGTAGTAGAGCATTTGCAGTTTTTCCTCTGATGGCTACACTGCAATGACTATAAAGGATGTTAATGACAGAATATAGCAGTGATGCTATAATGACATATAGCACAGAGAATTGTTATCATGAGAAGAGCCATTTTGATCACAAGTTTAAAATTATTTCTAATTGTCACTGTTTTTATGTATCTAATTATAGTGTCATATGGTTTTCTAGAAAGAAGTTCTCTCAAAGAATTAAAAATACAGGATACAAAGAAGTAAACACGTTTTATTAGCATTAATTTGAAAAAACAGATGCATTGTCTCACTCAAGGGTCAACATGTATCATTACATATGAGGTTATGTTAATGCCAGAGCAAAACTTTGTGAAATGGCTTAGGTAGGTTTGTAATTTATGCAGGTTCTTTTTAAGTCTGCTTTTCACTGTAGACCTGGTAACTTTCAAAACATAAGCCAAACGCAGGCTTTGAAAATGGAAACGGAATCAATCTGAAATAAAAAAGCTTCTGAAATATTTTTGTGCACTACTGTAATGTTGATATTTTAGAATTCTTACTTTTTTATGCTATTGGGAACTCAAACTTCTCTTCACTTTTATAAATACCAATTTTTATTCATTGGCCTCATCAGCTTTTAGATTTTAAAGTTATTATTATTCAGGATTTAATACTATTTTCTATTTATCACCCCAAACAATGGTCTATATTTGGAAGGAAACAAAGAATCATTTGGTGGCAGGGGCTGTGATTTTCGAACAGCAGCTTTTGAAATGGCTCAGTTTCAGAATTCTCATAAAAGCTTCAGAGTCAATACAGACAATGCAGTGCTGTTGCTGGAGCCGAGTTTATGTGCTAGCATTGAGGTAATATCTCTACCCTACACATAATACAGGAATTCTCAATATACATATTGCATACCTGGTAGACCAGGTATTCCTTCAGACCCATCAAGACCTGGGGGACCTTGCACACCGGCATCTCCTTTTTCTCCTCTTAGACCTATTCTTCCTTGAACTCCTAAAACAAAGTTTCATTTAAAAAAAAATTACAAAACAACATCTTAGAATATAAGTTTTGTGTAAAGTTTAAAGTGTTATAACTCTTAAAACTAATGAAGCAGAAGCGGAGCATAGGATTTTCACTCTCTGAACACACACAAGCAAGACACAAGCTCACAGTTAATGCCTTCTGTATTTCTCATATGGAGACGAAAGCTCATATGGAGCTTTCAGAACGGAAGTTTCTGAAAGCTTCCATAGGAAAATGTCTACACAAAAAGCCAGACAATGTTAGTTAAGCATGTACAACTCATATACAGAGAGTCTATATTAATATTGCAAACAAAGGAATTCTGACAGTCAAGTGTTCTGAGCAGACTCAATTTCTTTGCAATCCAGCATCTACTTGGGAAGCACACCCATTTCTGTGCTCACGGGTTACTAAATGTGTAAAAACATGAATGTATAGCATATATGTATATAAGCCTCCTAGTACTACTGATGTTACTGGTTTAACATTGCGATAGGAGGTTTTTTTTAAGGAATATGGACTTGTTAAAATGGAAATAAATATTCAATGTAATATCCAACTATCCCATAATAAAATGGCCATTACAGTGTTCAGCAGTAATTATTTCAAAGCCGTGTGAATACTCTCAGTAGCAGTCAGTTTCTTCTGTGTTTTAAGAGTCCACTGGAACTGCAACATGGCTGACAACCCTAACTAGTTTTGAATGACAGAACAATGAATGTGCACCTTTTAAGCCTTGTTCTCCTTTAGTCCCAATACCAACCAAGGTCTCAGACGGTCCAGGAAAACCTTTATCACCTGGTTCACCTTTTGCTCCAAGAAACCCTTTTCTTCCCTTTGGTCCTGGGAAGCCAGAAGAACCTGCAAGAAAATTTTCTGAAGAAACCTGACTACACGATAGCATAAAGGAAGCTATGAATCTCGTCTTCAAGGGCAACTATGTATGTAAATATACATTTCAAATCAACAACCTAAACTAGATTCTTAATTACTCCAATCACCAATAAAACATCTATGAGCACAGATTATGGCAAGAGATAGTAATTATTTCTTATACTGAATATATGTATAATCTTGTATCTGTTGAATAGATATAATGATATTTGGAACATGAATGGACAGAAAAAAATAGAGCAAAAGCAGCTCTCTGCACTTTATTTAGCAAATCACCAGCCACTTTTATAAATACCAATGATATAGAAAAGGTGGCAATTCAAAACTGCTAAAAAATAATAAATAATGTTGTCATTCAGTCTGTAGACTGCACATATCCAGAAGTCAAAGATTTACCAAGTCTCAAAGAAATTCCGGTATGACATGCATACTCAGGAGTGATAACGTACATCAAGATGGATCACAAGACTACTTCAGCATGGAAGTTCCTACATTCTAAGTAATAATGAAGGCAGATACTATGGTCACTTGCCTCTGATACCCGGATTGCCTGGTCTTCCAATCATGCCAGGGGGTCCAGGAATTCCTAATAGGCCCATTATACCTGGCTCTCCCCTTGAGCCTGTGGAATTGAAGCAATAGGAACATATTTGTCAGTATTTGATCAGTGAAACAGAACATTACTTCAGAAAACTACCCCTGTGCCTGTCATTTAAGTGTATAATTGCTTGATTTATTTTTTCTTCATTTCTGTAACATACTGTTGAAGCCAGCTTTCCAGTCTTTAACCACATGAACAGCACTTACACACACAGTAACCTCCAAACTACCTATATTAGTAGCTGCAACAGCTTCTACCATTGAATGAAATAACTGACAGTGAGGATCATGTATCTGAGATATCCATACAGGGATGGGAGACCTGTCATGGGGTGTTCTGGCTCAGGAGTTGAAGGCCAGCTGGCCTTGAGAACTCCCCTCAAATGACATCAGAAACCTAGGTTTGTGCAACTGAGTCAAGTGCTACGTGTTTATCGTTAGTTTTATAGGTTGTATATATAAAAAGGTATGTACCATCTCCTTCCCACAGAATAATGCAGGATTTGATAGTAATGAAAAATCTTTCTTAGAGAAGCAGCATTACATACCTGATTTCTTTTATTCTACAAATCAAATTTGAACACATTTCTGAAAAAAACCTACAGGGATTACCTACCTTACTTAAAGTTAGCTCTGGTTAATGTGACAGAGTTTGATCTGACTCAACTCTGTCAGACTCAAGATTTGAACTTGCCTTTTAAGAAAAAGAAGATAGCATTAACAAGCTATCTGTTTGAAAAGGGATGCTGAGTAAGAACTAAACACTTTATGCTTCCATTATGCTGGGGAGTTGCTTTGAAATGTTAACTAGTTCATGTCCTACTGCAAGGACATTACTATACAAAAACCAATGTAAGGCAGCCTTCTGTTCTCAGAAGACTGTTATAGAAAAATTCAGTACTATGTCATGAATGTTGATGGAAAAATATTTGAGCATCTTCAATTTGGAAAAGCGTGACTGACACATTTTTTCAGAGACTGACTTAATTTCTATGTCAAAACAAGTATTTGGGGAATCCTTACCTGGCACACCAGAGATTCCTGGCCTTCCAGACTGTCCCTTGGGACCAGGTAATCCTGTATTTCCCTGAAGACCTATTAATCCAGGTTCCCCAGGATTTCCATAGATTCCCGGGATACTCAAGCCAGGAGGACCTAGTTTTCCTTTTGAACCTTGCGAACCTCTTCTTCCTAAGAAAAATGCATGACAGTGTAGAATGGTACATCTGTCTGGAAAATAAACCTTCATCTCTATCTTGCCATCATGAGCATGGAACTCTTCTTGAATTCTGCCTGTTTGAGGGCTAAATATTAGCTCTATAAGAGAACTTACATGTTCAGGAAGTCTTAAAAGAGTTGTGGTGATGGGTTTTTTTTAAAGGAAAAAAAAAGGCGAGAGTAGACAATTCTGTTCTTTCTCAGCAAAAGAAGAAAAAAACAAACATGAAAACTGCACCAATTCTGCACTCCTCCTCTAAAAAAAAAATTTAAAAAAAAATCCTTTTTAGATCATATGTAGGAGAAGGACTCTGCTGGGTACCTGATTGTGTTTCTCTTGGAACAGAAATCACACGCAGTACACGCAGGTACTTTTGAGTCACTAAACTGGTTTTGGAATATAAGTTCAGCCCTATATAGGAGACATGATTGAAATATCCTTTTTCCTGCAGAATTTGGGCCAGTTTGTGATTACTCTTTGTACTGTACAATGGAATATGAATCTTAATCCATCTTAATCAGTGCACGTGTTTCCTCACATCTGCAGAAAGTGTATCTTGTAAATGGACTCACATTTTCTCACATACTATCCTATAACCAATATCAAAAACCAACTTCAGCTCCCTCAGGCCATTGGAAGGCAGAAACAAAACCCAGACCCACCCAGCCAAATGGCACATTTGATTCAGAAGGTCTTACCTGGTGGGCCTGTAGCTCCCTGGCCACCTGGCAAACCTGGTAGGCCAATAATACATTCAGCAGGTTTCCCTGGAAAACCTGGATCTCCAGGAACTCCAGGTGCGCCACGATCTCCTAAAAGAAAGGAGATTGGATTCACCATGATTTAAGTAGAACTTTCAGGCTTTGAGTGAGCATTGTTTGACTTGGCTTCCCTTTCCTTAAATTAACTTGCTGTGCTCCTTGAGCTTGTTTGACAACAGTACCTCTTAGGCCATCATCACCATCACGTCCAGCACGCCCTGGTAGGCCTGGAAGTCCTGGAAATCCAGTATCACCTTTTGAGCCAGGAATGCCATGACCTCCTGGTGAACCCAGTCTACCTGGCTCTCCAGGAATAACCATGCCTGGGTCACCCTGCAACACAGAGAGAAATGTAAACAATCCATGGGTACTATGTTTTGCAAAACTGCCAAAATATTTTCTCCACTGTGTGATCAATTAACTTCTTTTATAAGGGTAATTTTCTCCATTCCCTGGGGATCTTTCACGTTATAATTTTTAATAGCTCCAATTCAGTAAGATGGTGGATGTTCCTTATTGACAAGCTGCAGATTCCATACCAGAGGAGTAATTCAACTAGACAGCTTTTGGACTCTGTCTCCTAACTCTAAGAAATCACTACTGAGCAATGCAAGACACTTCCCTCCATTTGGCCTTTACTGCATTGTGATGCTTGTTGTAGCTATGAAAAGCTTTGGACCCGTATCTGAAAATTTGGCTGAAGTTTGTGCAAATACAACTTTTCCTTTATTTTATATGATAGACATTTTTATGAAAATATTTATTTAAATAATCAAGGTCAGCACTCAGATGTGTCTTGGAATGTTCAAAGTCAATTACTGTTTTTTTTTAAATCATCCTTCTGAACACTGTGTTCCACAAAGACTGTTTTATCACAAATGTCCCAAGTCTATTCCCTGAAAGGAAAGTCTGAATTGTTTTTTTTTGGCTGACTGAATTGCTAGTTGTTTTGAGTACTAGCTTTGAGTACCAGCAAATGAACATGTTCATAAAGCAGGTCAGTAGATATACTGTAGTAGATATATAGATAGACCTGAAGATATACTTGGACCACAAAGGCCACTCCACATCCAGCTGTTCTGTGGCATCAAACACAGATGAGATAATAATTTAAAGAAAAAAACCAATCACAACCCCAAACTCCACACTTTGTCATGTCAAAAAAACACACAAAAGAATGACATATGAGCACACAAAAAAAGAAATGCCACCTTTTTAAAACCTTTAGGTGGTGGTTTCCTTTTTGCAAATTTGAATCCTGATTACAGAGTAGTCAAGAATCCTACATTTACATATGCCACCAGTAGATTAGCTTCTGTTAATCAGCAGGAGTGGCTGCAGTATTACCTCCAACCTGCTTCCTTTATACTTCAACAGAGCACTTGCTTAAATTAAATGCATGCTTACTAGTCACTGACCTCCATCAAATATGTGCTTAATTGCAATTTCTGAATAGCCATCTTTTCAGAAGCTGTGGTCTTAATTTTTTGCTGTAAGCAATGCAATATCCTCCTTGTGCTTTGAAAACTGAAGTACCAAAACATCCTAAACACTTGGGGTTCTGAAATCCTGTATCTGTATTTAAAATTTTGGTTTGAGCTCCTTTATATATAAACAATTTCATTTCATAGTTTGTGCATCACTAGTCAGGAAATATACGAACTCCTATGTTCCTTATACTTAATTTATTTCCTCAGCGTTACATTTAATGAATGGGATCTATGGAAAGTCTGTGCTGTATTTCTAACCAAACCTTTTCTCCTGGTTGTCCTAGGTTTCCAGCTCGGCCTGGGTCTCCGATCTTTCCTTCACAACCTGGTGACCCTCTGCCTCCTGCAAGTCCTTTATCTCCTGCAAAAGGAATTAAATGGCAGTACAGATGCTATGGTTATCGCCTTATTTTACAAATGGGTATTTCTATGGATGCAGTTATGAGCCTCTGATGCTAAAGTAGACAGCATCTTGATTTCAGAGTTGATGTGACACACTGCATCTTGTTCCTTACATATTCACTCAATGTTGACTATAATACTGTTTGTTTACTTGCTTCAAATCAGTTATTTAACATGTCATTTTTTTTAATGTGAAGCTATTCTGATGTCAGTTCCCTACTGTTTTCTTTAGAAGCAACTTGGTAGTAGTTTTAGTATCACAGCTTGCTTTTTTTTTTTTCCCACACCTGTCCTAACGGGATTAAGAGAATAGTTCTTAATACTTGTAGTGTCCAAAGAGGGGTATGACTTTGCATGAGGAATGGCCAAATTTGCAGTATTCAAAATGCTTTCTTTTACCTGCACATTAGAGCAGGTATTGCATTTTACATAACCAAAACTGATTAAAAATAAAGTACTGACACATATACAGCTCTGTCTCTGTAACACATATCCAGGTAAAGAGAATCCATCTGAAGTAAGCATAGCACTCAGATAAGCTGCACCTGTTTGGGCACTATTCCAGGAAGCATCAATGTCTTTTAAAATATTTTCCTACTGCCAGCTTTGATACTTGATTCTCTGAAATACTTCAAGAAGTTTCAAACGTGCAATTTATAAGCCTGCAGGCAGTAAATTAAGAGAGTGCTAAAAACACTTGCCTGTCTGACTAACATTCACCGATTTTTTTTTTAAACTTGTTTGTTGTTTTCAGTGTGGACTGAAAAAAATAGTCGATTTTTTGGGAGTTTGTTTTTTTTTTTGAAGAAGATCGAAAGCAGTATTTTACCTTTTGCTCCTGGGTTTCCAGGAAACCCAAGCCCTGGAAAGCCTGTGTCACCTGTTGGCCCTGGATGTCCTGAATCCCCTGGCTGACCTCTTGCTCCAACCCTACCTGTACAAAGAAAACAAGTAAACTGTGATATATCTTACCACAGAACATCAACTTGTAAGACTAGGCGTTTTATAGTTTATCATTATTAATTAGGACACCACTGTAGATTATATTAGGACTTAGACACTATTTCTTCTTTACAGCAGGTTTTCACACTTAGAATGTTAATTGTATTCACAGTATCAAAGCAGGCATGAGTCTGTGACTTTTTTTATGCAATCATCTGCCCAAATTCCAGACTTCTAGGAACAACTACATGCAGATACAAATCTTCCACTTTTTGAGAATGTTCAAACACACATTATAGGGGTGAGGCTTGGAATAGAAGCAACTATAAGAACAGAAGCTACCATACAGCTGCCAAGAAATTTTCCTATGCTAATCAGGGCAACTTTAAGGACTATCGTTCTACAAAACTAAAGCAAAGATGCCTTACAGTTAGCCTGAATGTCACTTACTGCCCTTCAGTGCATTCAAAAATTCTGCAAAATTTAAAACACCAGCAACCAAAAAAATCCCACCTGGAACCCAAGCCCAAAACCCACCCAAAAAAGGAAACTCAAGTTCTTAATATCTTAGAACAATGGTTAGTTAACAGTCAGGTCAAAAAGGAATGAGGAAACTTAGTAATACAGTTACTTTTTTGATTGTGCCCCTACAAAGCATGAGGAGGGCCAAGGGCTTCAGGAAGATTAAGAATGCTTTAACCTAATTTTATTCCTTCTGTTTTGAAGGTTGTAGCAGTCCCAGCATAATTTAGAACAGGTTTTTGTCAAAATTATGCTGGAGGCACCTTTCTGGATATACAAGGTGTGGCATATGCACCAGATGTTTCTGGTTCTTGGAGGAACAGAGTCATAGCATAGGACTGCTTGGAATCTCTGCCATTGTGCACACCATGAACATGGCCCCGTGTGCCCTTCCTATTCACATCAACTTCCCCTAGTTTTCTTGAAAGGGAACGTTACAGCTAATTCCATAGTTTCTGTACCACAGAAATCCTTTTTTTGTAGTTATTTCAAAGTAACCCAACAGTTTTATCTGGCCAGAGCTGGAATAGAAATCTCAATCAGATTATATCTGATTTTTACTGTATTTAGTGCAGATGTACTCACCAGGCACTCCTGGGGGTCCGGGTAAACCATCTGGTCCTTGAGGTCCTGGCAACCCAGGTAATGGAGTTATTCTACTGGTCTCTCCTTTCAGACCTTCAGCAAATACATAATCAAAGATTACACAGGCTTATAGTTTGTGAATACGTAATCTTAAGCATTTAAAAATATTAGTGATCAATCTACTCGGCTAAAAATGCAGTCTTCTACAGTTTCCGTATTTCTATTGACACCAAACCCACCTGCAGCCTTCCTCTCAGCCCTCCTGCAGTCTACTGGAGACCCAGGAAAGGAAGCACAGAGTCAGCAGGAAAACAATGCAATTGAGAATGCTTCATCTGCAACTCCATTTCATAAAGATTTAATGGGTATTCTCTTTAAGAAACCTTGACTGTATCTGCCATCCAACTTTGAGTTCTTCCAGATTACGCCTGCCTATAAATACATACTCTGGTATGTTTTCAGCACTCAAAAATTATTAAACCCTTCATATTTTCCCCTGATGACTTAGCTCACACTAATGATCATGACTGAATACATATTTAAATACTTTTTTTTTTTTTTCATGATGAGGACAGTCAAGAACTGGAACAGGTTCCCCAGAGATGATGTTTTATCTTGGTCCTTGGAGGTTTTCAAGGCCCAACTGGATAAAGCCTTGAGTAACTTGGTCTGATCTCATAGCTGACCCTGCTCTGAGCAGGAGTTTGGACTAAAGACCTCATAGGGTCTGTTCCAACTTCAATTATCTTATGACCCTAAGACTTTCACTATTATCTCCAGTGGGCCACAGTTGGAACAATGCTGTGGAAATCTCATCCCAAGAAAAACTTCCTATGTTTCATAAATTATGTCTTTGACTTCAGTCTATCTCTGTGATTTCAATCAAGTGCTCTATAACATACGTAAAAAATGGTAAAATAGGAAGTTACAAACCAGCTTCTCCAGGTAATCCAGGTGGACCAGGTATTCCTTTAGAGCCTTTGAAACCTCTTGTTCCTTGTGGTCCATATCCTGGCAGTCCAGGAAGCCCCATCTCTCCAGTAAGACCAAGACTGCCAGGCAATCCAGGTAGTCCTCTATCTCCTTTTGAACCAGCCCCCTATTAATGATTACACATCTATGTATACCAAGCATTACTTGCTTTCCACACCAGCTTTCATAACAAAATGCCTGATTCTCTGTCTGACTATAATCTTGCATTACTTTAGCAACAGAGTAGCTCTGCTAATTTAAGAGGAATTTTTCTTCTGATGTACTTGTTATTAAAGGAATATAAATTTTAATATCAATGGTTACAAATACAGGGCTATTAAGAGTGAAATAGTACAAATAAATACAACAGCTTGATTTTTCATTAGCTGTGGCATTATACTGTACACTTTTTTTAAAACAGGTTTGGTAAAAAAAAGCCTCAGCTCTGATTCTCCTTGAATACTGTCGAGTCAGGTTTAGAGAGTTATATCTGAATTACTTTTAACAGTTTCTCAGCCAATACAACACAATAATAATTGTTACTTTTTGTTTCTGTTGAATGAAGAGCTCTGTCCTAATGATTCTAGTTTTATGGTCAGTCTTCCCAGTTTTTGTGGTTTCTCTCAGCCCTGACTGAAGATTAACTCCTAAAGACTGAACAGGAATTATTTGAATTATTATTACCTTTTAAGCATTATAAGTAGTCAGGAAAACTGTTTTGTTTTTTTTTTTTTAATCTTATTCACCATAGTAATCCAAGATAATGCTCCAATATAAATATCCAAACTAACACCACAATAGACTGCCAAGGTTTTTCAGCAACATGTATCTACACTAGCCTCATCTCTCTGGTATTACACAAGAATATTTACTGTTGTTCTGAATATTTACTGAATATTGGTTCTGCATATTGGTTTAGCACAGTACCCCTAAGTCAGGTAGAGGATTTTCAGTAGAAGTATCTGAATAGATAAAACAGACAAGATACAAATACTGACTTAGGTTTTCATGAATTCTGTATTAATGGCAAACGGTGCATACTCACCTGTTCACCTTTAGAACCCTTGAATCCTTTAGAGCCAGGTCTTCCCAGAAATCCACTTGAACCTTTTCTTCCTTTGTCTCCCCTGGCCCCTGGATCTCCTCGCTCACCTTTTGGCCCTTCTGGATACACATATCCTGGCTCACCTTTTGATCCTTTATGTCCTTGATCTCCTCTAAAACCTGGAGGTCCCTGGAACAAAGCAATCAAAAGAATTTCACTGCTAGAAATATGTCAGCTGCTTTCAAGCTTTCTTTTTTAAAATTAAATACGTGAGAGTGGTTCTCTCTGTTCTCATCTTTATTCACTGTAATGGCACACTTCAATGAACAGGGTTTTTTGGTTTTTTCTTCTTCTCCTGCCTTTACTCCTTTTGGCCCCAATTATAATTTCATTTATACTACTATAAGCAGTAATAATGCAGGATCATTTAATGGATCAGACTGTTAACTACCTGGTTGTACTTTCATGACACAAAAAGAAGGACAAGAAAGTACCTTAAAATTTAATTAGGGATTTCTCCTCCACATGGGAATATCTCCCCAGGGACACTATAACAGCCACAGTTGGCTCTGTTCATAGTTAACTTCACCTCTCCCTTCTTTCCCCCTCAACGTACAAAGTGGGTACTCTATCCCAGCCAAAACCAGTATAAGCTGAAAGTACACTGGGCTCTAGTGATATTGGGCTCATGAACTCTTGGGAGCTTTCTGGAAAAACCTGTTAGCAGACTCTTTTGTTCTGCATCTGTATGGCAACCACCACAACGAATACTTGTGTGTGACTTCTTTTATTGGACAGCACCGACTGTAATTTCCCACAAATAATTACTACTACAGGCACAAGTCAGAAAAACCAAGTGGTATGTCTGTGGTAGCAGGTGTCAGCCTTCCCTCTTCATAATGTTTCCCAAGAGGGAATGTCTTTTGCATCCCTGAAGAGGGTATTAGGAGAAGCAAGTTTCTCTCTGCACAGCTGGGGCCTTAGCAAGTCCTGAGCATGCCGGAAACAAGAGAAGTAAGAAGCCTGACGATGATCACAGCACACAAAACTCTACACATGCTTTACAGCCACTGCCATGATTATAGAATTATGTAGATGAACAGAAGTTAACTGTAAACTACCCATACCAGGCAGAAGCAGTCTAGCCATCGTGAAATACAGCACAGGTTAATCACACAGGTATTACCTGCCTCACTGCCTGTGCTGAACTTCTTGCTGCACTAAGGAAAACAGGATCATGTAAAGCTAGGTCAGCTGTGTCCACATTACAGTCTCTACCTAGGCCTCCCATGCAGACACATTCATTACTACAGAAAGAAAACTGTTGAGATCACCCAGTATGACACTGCATGTAACACCGGCCATAAAGTTTCTCTGAAATAATTCTTGTGGGATCTGAAAAATAATCTGGAAAACCCAAGTCTTACTTGAGCTCCTGGAAGCCCCACTTCTCCTGGAGAACCTGGAGAACCTTTTGGACCTGTTGTTCCTTCTCTACCTGCAAAAGAAACAGCATATTTTGTAAAGAAAAATGAAAACAAGGACATGGATTTTGACAAGCTCCAATAATCACACCCAGCATTGAAAGTTTCTGCTTGCTACACTGACTACATCATCATAGACTGACCTGGCTTCAGGCTGCACCTAAGCCTATTAGCATTCCAACTTCATCTCTTTTAGTGCTTGTGCTCGTACCAGTGGATGGAGCTGCGTCAGGTTCTCACACTCATCACAACCTCAGGTCTAGTTCAAGGACTGCATGCTGCAGACATGCCCATACCTGATTCTCATACTAAAAGCAAAATCACTGGCATTTCCTACTATCCTGTTAGAAACAACAAGATAATTTACCAGGCATGCCATCTTGGCCATGTGGCCCAGGAGAACCAGGAAGACCAGGTATTCCTGGAATATAGCTGCAATCAGTACACACGGCAGCTTCATCACCTAGAATGAAAGTAATTCATTAGTTGTTCCACAGCAAGTAATTCCCAAGCTTAACTAACATGTTACATGGTTTGTTATAGAGGATGGTTAAGACTTTTTGGCCAGAGAGTGGTAGGAACACGGCCTTAATTTTGTTGGAAGGTCACTTCCAACACAGTACAAAATTACCTGTGGTCAGACAGTGAATCGGAACTGATTACATTTAATTGAAAATACAGCAACATTCAGTTTAAATCTCTTAATTTTTTTCAAGTCTAGTTTTCGTAAACTGTTTGGATATAGTCACTCTAGCGAGAAGCCAAATTCTCTGAAAAGAAGAAAGGGACATAGGCTTCAAACTAACATGGCTGCATAACAGCCTGGATGACTTCAATGACTGGCAAGTGGCAAAGAGATTCAGCAGCTCCTGTGGTGATATTTGTTCTCTCCGAGAACAACTTGGCAGTGCTAGGTTAACAGTTGGACTTGATGATCTTAAAGGTCCTTTCCAACAAAAACAATTCTATGATTCTGTTCTACGATACTATAACAATGGAAGAATACGAAAACCCTACCAATCTGTAATAATTGTTTGTCCCAGTGAAGATCTACCCTGGCTGCAGTGCTGTACAACTGGTGTGCAGCACTTGCACATGCACTGCTCCTTTAGCTGCTCTTTACTGTAAGGGGAGGAAGGCATCTTGCTATCCCTAATGAATTTTCTTAAATCTCTGAACTCATCAAATGGCTTAAGAAGTAAATTAAATTTAAAATTTCATGTGGATCCATGAAGATTACTGGATTGTACCATCCACTTCTGAGTGGTAGTTTTCTGAAACTGACCTTTCATGCCAGTATCTCCTGGAGGTCCTGGAGGTCCTGTACACCCTGGTTCTCCAGGAAGTCCTGGTAGGCCTGTTCTAAATGTTACTGTACCTGTTAATGAAATGAGCATGGCACCATTACATGAGCAGATTATTCAGACAATTCTCTATTTGCTAAGAGAGAAAAAAGTTGCAGGGATGAGCTGGAGACAGTATTCTTATCCTTATGGGTCCCTTCCAACTTGAATCATAACCTATGATTCTATGATCCATTTAAAACAGAGAACTACCTGGACAAATCCAAAACACCTGTAATTGGAAGTACTTGAGGATAAATATGGTAATGCCAAAGTAAATCTCAGCAGACTGTTGGATCCATCTGTTTAGCCTTTAAAAAGCATAGTCCCTTCTGGGGAAATTATTTCCATTTTATTTGAATCAACAGGAACATAATTCTTTCTTTTACCATGGTAAAAACTGTGGTAAAAACTACTACTGCTTTATTTTCATGCTGCCGGAACTTCAAACCTGCTTTAAGGCCCACTAAGACCAACAGTGTCATGTTTCTTTTATGAAGACATTTTGGCGATAGATAAATTTTTCAAAGAAAGAGAAAAGAGAAGTACTACAGTGGTACTGGTTCAGAAAAACTTGTTTTGGCCGTACCACATATAAAAGAAACATGACACTGTTGGTACTCCTAGTTAAAGAGGTATTCCCAGTTAATACATTTTCTCAAAGTTTTATAAACTGCTACTGCTTTATTTTCATGCTGCCAGAACTTCAAACTTGCTCTAAGGCCCACTAAAACCTCTGGAGGCATGCAAGTGACTTCTGTAGCTTTCATATTGGCCCCTTCTGAATTTAGTTTTACAGATTTACTACAACTTCTAGAACAATTCATTTTAAGAACAGATTTTCTCTCATTGGTCTTTCTTGGTTTTATGTAGCAGATCTTTATAGTCACAGTTATATAAAAAGGTGAGAAATCTTTATACTGGGAAGTCATTGTATCTTCTCCACAGACTCTCATTAGCAATGGATCACCAACCTTCGCTTCATGAATATCCTAGAACAAAATTTCCGAAGAGAAATTCTATTCAATCGTATTACTCAAAATACACTCATAACTTATAGAGTGTATTTTGAGTATGATATGAGAATATCTAATAATCTCATGCATTAGATATTGAGATGATTCTGGATTTGTTCTTGTTCATTATATATACAGTACTGAAATGTCACCTGGTTCTCCTGGAGGACCTGGTAATCCAACAGAACCAGGTCTGCCAGTAACACCAGGTAGTCCTGGAGGGCCTACAATACACAAGCCAGTTTGTCCTTTCTCTCCTTTTGTTCCTTTTGGCCCAGGAAATCCTGGGGGACCTCTCAGACCAGGTCTTGACACACCTAACCGAAGAGGAAAAAATATAAAAATGAAGTTAAAGGAATGGAATTTCAAAGCAAAATAAGTACTCAATAGGATGAGTGAGAGACAAACATACTGAGTTCATCCCACAAATCTGTTTTATCTTGTAATATATTAAATAATCACAATGACAATGTAAAGGCATTTAAAAATTGACTTTAACCTCTCTTTAAATACCTGGCCCATCACTTTTGGGTGACAACTTTTTACACTTAAGAGATATGTTTAAAGTCATCTGAAGTTAAGATTCCACAAAGCTGATTCAGTATAATGGGCAGGAAAAACAATGTATTTTATTGTTGGTACTGGATCATTACACGTACCTGGTCTGCCAGCATCCCCAGGAGGACCCTGTGGACCTGCAAAAGCAATGTATTTAGAACTTAAGTTAAACGACTGTATACTCTGCAAAGTCACTACTCATTAATACTGACTGAAAACTTTGGGCTTCTGCATTTTAACTTATTTTATCTTTTAAGAATTTGGTTTTGCCTGAGTAGACACCTACTACTTATGCAACTGTTAGATACTGACAATTCTCACTGAAATCGGGCAAGATATTGATGTTTACAACAGGTAGGAGTAGGATCCACTGCATTTATCTTAGAGGGGGATGCACTTAATTACTTGAGAACGACTTACAGGCCTGCAAACTTTCTTTTTTTTTTGCCACTATTAATTGCTCTAGTAAATATACCACCTCTTAACAATGCATTAATAACTTTGCAAGGCTCAACTTTCCTGTTGCCATCCCTTGGAAGTATTTAAGTAAATTTATAAAAACGAAGAGCATTCACTGAATGCAGCACAATCACTTGGATACATAAATATTTGTAAAACTAGAACATCAAAACACAGAAGGCAAGGACTTGCTGGATGAGTATGAGATATAGCCTACAAGATGCTGCCTCAGAGTTCATCCCACAAGTCCTTGTTATATTGTGAGACAGCCCAAATAACAAACCAGTACATTTTTATTTTACAGCATGGCCAAAATAAAGAAAATAAAAACTTGCCGGTCTTTATTATTTTAGAATGATAGGCAGTAAAAACGGTGTAAGACAAACCATGAAAGCTACCAAAAAAAAAAAAAGGAAGAGAGAGAGAAAAAAGTGCATGACCTTTAACAGGAGACTTACAGCCCTGATGGTTTGTCTATGGCATATACAAATAATGCGCTGATGCAGTAGACATGAGACGGGATGTCAGTGAGCTTAGGTGCACAACCCAATTATCTGTGCAAAGAAGTGTGCCAGCTTCATTATTTTTAAGAGGAAATATGGCCATAAATCAAAGTCTCAGGATACATTTCAATTCTGCAATTTGATGGGAATAATTTGGAAATACTCTCATAAAGGCAGAAGCAGGTTGCTGGGTGCCCAAAAACCTAGCCTGCAACAAGCCCTTTGAGTTGACAGCTCTTGCTAGAAGATTCTAGTTTTGATGTCCCACTCACCAGGCATGCCACGTTGACCTTTTGGTCCTGGAGGTCCGGGGGGCCCTTCATCTCCTTTTTCACCAACCATATTATCATAATACTCTGTCTTAAGAGAAAGATGGTAAGAAAAGAAAGACTAGTAAGAATGAAGAGAGAAGCACAGTGCCTCATATTGAACATTTGGTTAGACCGATGTTATGATCTCATTCATAATTTTGATGCTGTGACACCATGAGACCTTTCTAATCACATGGTCACTACAAGCAGCCAGAAATGAAACCGTAATTGTGCCAAGATAATGCCAAGAGACCTGTACAAATAGATGGGGCTGGGATTTCAGCCCAATTCCTTAACTCCCAGAGAACTCCTCTGCCTGCAGATGCAATTATACAGGCAAGGTATAAGTTGGAGGCCCAATCACAAATATTACGGTAGCACGAAAGAAAAAATATTCTTGAAAGAAACCTTGGGGAATCACTTAGTCTATTCCATTGGCTCAAAGCAGCATGAGCTATATCTAGACTGGTCTTTTAAATAATCATACATGAAAACAGTCAAAAATCAACTACTTAAATAACATGTGCATTAAAAACTCATTCCTATAAAAATTAATAATTTATTAAGGTTTAATATTATGCTTCAAAGTTTCTACAAACGACAGGCAAAATCAAAATGCAATTTGCTGTAACTCTATTTCTTTATAACTACAAATTTTTGCTCTTTTCCAGATTATTTTGCATAGGCACAATTACTAGCTAATCAGTATTATAATAAGTATTGTGCCTTGATATATAAACATCACACTGAAATTTAAATGGACTACTAATGCACCAATTTTAAAAGGAATAAAAAACTGCTTAAAATTAAAGTTCAAAGTTTTTACTTTTCTCCTACTGATTTTTTGAAAAGCAGTGGTTTTTTAGTACTCTGTTAATATCACAAGGTTTCCATCAGGTGCGCATGGGGCCTTTAAGAAAGCTGCTAGCAAGACAGCATGACTAGACAGAAAAATTGTACTCATACCACCTCTTGCTTTCTTTAAA
Source organism: Nyctibius grandis (assembly GCF_013368605.1). Lineage (NCBI taxonomy): Eukaryota > Metazoa > Chordata > Aves > Nyctibiiformes > Nyctibiidae > Nyctibius > Nyctibius grandis. The sequence continues at coordinate 18,177,330 of NC_090665.1, forward strand.
AAGTCTTCTTAGGATTTTAAAATGAACACCACCTGTTCTGGAACTGATTAGATATTGGTTTAAAAATTAACTCCTGTGAATTTTCGTAACTGTTCTGTGACACTCCAATCTCCTGAGGTCTAACCAGGCCCTGATCGTGCATCCACCTCTACATGAAGGAAGAAGCCATCTCTGTGAGACTCCCAGCAACATCAGTAGCGTAAGAAAGCCACACCTTGATTAGAGCATCATGGGACATCCGAGCATCATGGGACACCCATTATTGCCTCATACAGTCAGTTTGGCTTATTCTTATCCTAATAGTTTAGAAAAATGATATGATGAAGATAATTTACACTTACTCGACCACAAGCTCCTGGTGGACCAATGTTTCCTTTCATCCCCTTCATCAGAGGACAGAGATGGGTTTGATTATTAAAAACAATACATGACATGACATTTGGTACCCACTGTTACTTCAGCACATTGCTCATAACATTAAAAAAGAACTTCTGCTCCTGATCAGTCCTTCACCACCCCGTCTCTTCCTTACACAACTATTCAGCTACATACACCAAAAACTACAGGAACACATCAGCAGGCATAGATGGACACCAGTTCAAACACAATATCTATTTCAACTGAACCATTCCTTATTCCATGAGATCATTACTTGTCATCTTTTAGGTAAAGTAAAACATATTGGATACACAGTGATAAATAAAATGGTATAATAACCCCAAAACACACCTTGTCCTCATCCTCAAAAGCAACAACAAAACCATTAGACAATACCTTAGCTCCTTGCCTGCCAGCCAGTCCTGGTTTGCCCTGTTCACCCTTTTGTCCCTGCAGGTGACAGTACACAATTTTATGAGGATTAACCTTTTAGCACCGTCATCAGTAAGATCTAAAATGGAATGCTTTAACCTTTCATGGTGCTGGCAAGGTGAATGTGACTTGTTCAGGGGAAGAAATCTCAGGGAAAGACTCAGTTTGGGGTACAGTTCCATGTCTGTGGGAAATACCGCAGGTGTTTCATCCAAACCTGCCTTTATAACAGCACACTCCACCAATCCTGAGGTGGAGCCGCTCTGGATAGCACAAGTGTAGCAGGCTCTAGTTTGTTCTCCCTCTGCAAACTACCATTTCTGAAAGGGGAGAAACTGAACACAATGTGAGACACTCACGTTCAGCAACTCCCTCTCCTAGAACTTGGTCAGTCTGCATGATGGTGCTGATCTCAAGAGGTGTCAGCAAGACCAGGAGCAAAAATAGTGCAGACTGCTGCTAAGGCTTTCTGCAAGTGTATACATGCAAGGAAAACGGACTTCTCAGAGGCTTATGCAGTTGAATGCACTGCTAGTCAGTAAAGTTGAAATGGGAACAGAGCAATGACATGTCTTCGTCACAACAGAAAGTTTTCTTTCTGCTAGCTGAGGCAGTAGAGCTTTGTGGTCTGTCATTCCACAATCTTTGTCAGACTGGAATGTGTTTAGGCTCTCTGTGAAGGTCGTTTTGGCATGATGAAGATGACGTTTTAGTAAGGGATATGTGAAACGGGCTATTTTGACAATAAGAATTTTGATAAGATATTTATAAGGTCACTGTGTCCCTAATGATGTTGTTAAAGTGGAAGTGAAGTAAATATAAAAGAATTGATATTTAAGCAATTGAACAGAGTATTCCAAACACATTTGAATAAATTTAGCTTTTAAATTAGTACACAAACAAGATCATTTTGGTTATAAAATGGTGTATTCTAAGAATTATATGATCACAAGATGACAGTTTTAATATCTATCAGTCATCTTGTTTCAGGCCAAGGCAGCTGTGACCTTGACAATAACTTTTCTTTGTAAAAGAATGTCTTTGATTCTAATGATCAAAAATTACTCATTTTGCTTCTTGATTTATGCTGAAGTGAACGTACAACTGTTTTGCAAAAATTTTGAATTGTCTAACCAGAATTAAACTCAGTAGAATTAAATTTGCATAACTTAGACCATGTCCCAAACTCATTAGACAGTCAGAAGCAAGCAACAGTTCTTTTTATTTTACACAGAAGAGGCAACATGTATGAACTGAGTCTCTCTCTTGCATAAATGTATAAGGACATGTCCTAAGGTCAGCTGTGTGAAATGTTCCAGTGTATGCAAATCAATATTTTCAAATACATTCTGTAATGGGAAAAAGCTGTGACAGGAAGAAGATATGATCGTGCTAAACAGCTGACTGATATTTAGAAAATGTTTAGAAGGCTTCCTTCGTTACCGGTAAGCCAGGTGGACCTGGGGCACCTTCTTTTCCAGGTTTACCCTACAAAGGAAAAACATAAAATAAAATCTGAAAAATAAGAAGATCAAAAGAGGGGTCATTCAAAGCGCATAACAACTATATGCTGTGCATATAACTGTATTTTAGGTCTTTATAATTTTTGAAAAGCCATTAAGGTTATTTTTAAAACATTCATTATTTCTCATCATAACTAATGTTCATAAAACTCTGCAAAACAGGGAGTAAGACATTCCCTGGACATTCCTCCTCCTGTGGAGGATTGGTTGAGGCAGACACTTTACCAGCACCAAGTGTCAGGCGAGTGCAGAAAGCTTGGTGCAAAATCAGGTCCTTGCAGAAGCAAGACATGATAAAACAATACAGCAGCTAACAGCCCTTCTAATGGTGAGCATGGAAAGATACTGAAGGAAAACTTTTCTCTTGCAGGAAATGGGGTTAAGAGATGACTTGAAGAGAAATTATGTAATGAAAAAGAATAGGGAGTGCACTTCAAAGGTATTGGAAGTAGGGCAGTACATGGAAAAGTGAAAACAGAAGGAGGCAGCATGCCAGAGGTATCTGCTATTTTCTGTGGTGCACAGCACGTTAGGCAGCCTTCTGCTGCGGTCCTGGCATCTGGTGTGGCAACAATACATGTTAAGCAATTCATAACAACAACAAAAAAAGAAGATAAAGGGAAGGGAGAGAAGGGCGAAAAATGAGAAGAGAAACAGAAGGAAATGAAATCATAATTCTGAATATGGATACCTTACTTGCCACCTTGAAGGCAGAAGTGAGGAAAACCTGGTTCATTAAAATCCACAGCAGGAAGGTAGTGATAAGATAAAAGGGGGGTGGCAGATTATGAGCTCAGAACAACAGAGGAGAAAGTACATTTTAGAAATTTGTTTTGCACAGAATAAATCAATGAAACTCAAAATAATTTTGAAAAAGATGACCCGACCATGAATTACAATGTAAGCATCAGAAAAAAAAAACAATACTCAAAAGATGGCAGAACTTAACCAAAGGTGATATTCTGGAAGAGAAGAAGGGGAGCTGGAATGATGTCACCACAGGCTCAAAACTTGCTTGCACAAAATAATCATTTTTTTCTAGAACATAAAATGCAGAGCCATTTGATATTTTGTGCTCACTGATGTAATTCCAATAGCAAAAGGAAACATTTTGTTTTCATTTTAGAATAGCTACTCAGTCAATGTCTTAACACAATTTGTATTTCCTTAGCATTCTTCAAGGTCCATAGGCAGAAAAGCAAGGGTGCTCTACTACTTCCTCCACAAAGAAGGGAGAGGTGAATTAAGAAGAGTTCTAAAAATACTGCGTGACAGGACAGACCTTTTGCAAACAGAAGACATAATATGGGAGAAACACAGAAGATGGAGGAAGAATAACACACATTGGATAGGAAGAACTTTTAGTACTTTACACCAGTAACTCAAATAGAAATTAAAATTTTCATAATGTATAGGTATAATAAAAATATAATAAAAATATACCTGCTGGCTCAGCATACTAATTTAAGTCTGCTGCCTTAAGTAAACCCAATGTTTTTAATTCTCTTCTACATATACACTGGCACTATAAAGCCAGCATGTGTTCAGAAGAACACTTTTTTTTTTTACTAAGTTTCAACAGTAGAACCTTTACAGCAAAACAAATAGAAGCGCATCCACCATCATCTAGCCTTCACTTCATGTACTCATGGCATGTGAGCCTACAAGAAAAGCCATCTGACTCTCACAGAATCACAGAATCACAGAATGTTAGGGATTGGAAGGGACCTCGAAAGATCATCTAGTCCAATCCCCCTGCCGGGGCAGGATGGCCTAGACCATATCACACAGGAACGCGTCCAGGCGGGTTTTGAATGTCTCCAGAGAAGGAGACTCCACAACCTCTCTGGGCAGCCTGTTCCAGTGTTCGGTCACCCTCACCGTAAAGAAGTTTTTCCTCATATTTAAGTGGAACCTCCTGTGTTCCAGCTTGCACCCATTGCCCCTTGTCCTGTCAAGGGATGTCACTGAGAAGAGCCTGGCTCCATCCTCATGACACTTGCCCTTTACATATTTATAAACATTAATGAGGTCACCCCTCAGTCTCCTCTTCTCCAAGCTAAAGAGACCCAGCTCCCTCAGCCTCTCCTCATAAGGGAGATGTTCCACTCCCTTAATCATCTTCGTGGCTCTGCGCTGGACTCTCTCTAGCAGTTCCCTGTCCTTCTTGAACTGAGGGGCCCAGAACTGGACACAATACTCCAGATGCGGCCTCACCAGGGCAGAGTAGAGGGGGAGGAGAACCTCTCTCGACCTGCTGACCACCCCCCTTCTAATACACCCCAGGATGCCATTGGCCTTCTTGGCCACAAGGGCACACTGCTGGCTCATGGTCATCCTGCTGTCCACTAGGACCCCCAGGTCCCTTTCCCCTACGCTGGTCTCCAACAGGTCTGCCCCCAACTTGTACTGGTACATGGGGTTGTTCTTGCCCAGATGCAGGACTCTACACTTGCCCTTGTTATATTTCATTAAATTTCTCCCCGCCCAACTCTCCAGCCTGTCCAGGTCTCTCTGAATGGCTGCGCAGCCTTCCGGCGCGTCAGCCACTCCTCCCAGTTTTGTGTCATCAGCGATCTTGCTGACAGTGCACTCTAATCCCTCATCCAAGTCATTAATGAATATATTGAATAGAACTGGTCCCAGAACCGACCCTTGTGGGACTCCGCTAGACACAGACCTCCAACTGGACTCTGTCCCATTGACCACCACTCTCTGGCTTCTTTCCTTCAGCCAGTTCACAATCCACCTCACTACCCGATCATCCAGACCACACTTCCTCAGTTTAGCTGCGAGGATGCTGTGGGAGACCGTGTCAAACGCTTTACTGAAATCGAGATAGACCACATCCACAGCTTTACCATCATCTATCCACCGGGTAACATCCTCATAAAAGGCTATCAAGTTGGTTGAGCATGACTTCCCGTTGGTGAAGCCATGCTGAGTGCCCCTAATGATCCCCCTATCCTTGATGTGTCTCTAGTCTCTCAAGTCTCTCAAGACTCTAGTCTGGTTTGCTGGATGAAAGAGCTTTTGAATCTAAGAAAATTTGCTCTGAGTGGCATTGAAACAAACACTGGAGAGCAACACTAGTGCAAAACTGCTTTCCAAGAAAGACTAACATATGTGTACTCAATTGTTTGCACATACCTGTGGTCCGGGTTCTCCTTGGTCACCCTTTTCGCTCTGAGAATCACCAACTGGCCCCTGCAACAAAACCACCCTCAAGATACACATATTTTGAGACTCAAATTTTCTAAATTAAATATATCTTTTACGATTTTGTTATCTTAAAAATAAGTATAAAAATAAAGTACGGTTAGAATGCTATTAATAGCTATTATGTTCTATTCCTTAGTTCTGTTCTATTCATTAAAGGTTGGAATAAGTAGTGTAAATACTGGACTCTAAAGAGTAGCATTTACTAGGTGATGCTGCCTGAACATCTGGATGCAAGGGATCTACTTCTGGTCACTTACTGTAAAGCCCATTGGCCCTGGAAGTCCTCTTGATCCTTTTTCTCCTTTCTCTCCTTTCAAGTCCTATTACACAGAAAATAAAAAAATAATATGGTCTCTTGGATTTTTCTGTGCTTACCATAACACTCAAGTTTTACAAATAGGAAACCTATGTTACCAGCAAGCTTCTTCAAGCAGAGATGGTTCTACTTACATGACTAAAAGAAACAGAAACTTCATAATAGTGCTCCTGCCCGAAGCCTATGATGTTTGAAAAAGAAACTGGCTTTGCGCATGTTTCTGAATATAGTAAGTTCAAAAGGACCTACCTGTGATTGCATGCAAGGGGAACGGAGTAAATATCCCCAGAAATGGCAACAAATTGCAAGTGAAAAACAAATAAACCTTAGTTGCTTCACTGGAGCTACAGTTACCTCCAATATGTAAACGCAGTGGCTACCTACATAATCCTTGCCTCTGTGGGCTCAAGATTAGACTACCCTACTGCATAGTACTATTATATATTGGGCCACATCCTAAGATCATTGTAAAGCCAAAGCTTATGGACTGCCTAATTATTACCTGGTTAGACTCATGCCCCAAACTATTTACATAAGGAGTTTTGAGGGGTTTTTAAACCTTAATGCCCAATGTCTCTGAAAAATGGCCATGCCCCCATGATAAACTGCCATAGCTGTGACTGGGAAGTGCTCCAGGTGGTCCATATTTGATTTAAACAGGGAAGAGCTGCTGTGCCTAAGAGTTGAATCTTCCTTCTGCAATCTTTCTCTTCTCTCCTCAATATAGTCTTGATGCAAAAATCACTTTTTATTTTAGCATATAATGGAGAGGGAGTTTTGATAACTCCAGGGATTAGATGCAAATTAAATAAGGAAAACAGAGTCAAGAACAGGTTGAAGATTTTTTCTGTTAATATGTGAAGACTTAAAACCGTGTATCAGCTACTGCTGCTTAAGTTCTATATAAGGACAAAATGCAAGAATTTAAATTCACAAAGCAATATTTAAAATGAAAGCTGAATCAGAGTATTTCCTTTCTCCAATACTCATTGTTTTCCCAACACTTCCCATGATTACTCATGTTCCAGTAAAAACAATGAGAAAATGAACTATGAAATGTACATGAGCATGTTGTAAGCTTTTGTGAAACTCTGGTAGCTCAGAGCCTTGATATTTTCAGTGACAAGGCCCAGAGGTCAACACAGCTGTGGCTTTGATAGCTATTCAAAAAATCCATGTTGATTTGGTGAAGCTAAAAGTGATTTACTTTTCATGTACTCAGAGATCCACAGCAGGTGGGTTACTAATAAGCATTTAGCATTCCACTGGCATTGTGCAGATGTGCATGTGAATACACAGGCCTCAGCTGAGCTGGCTGTACAGACACACTCTAAGAAGAGCTTAGTATCTAACTAAACAAGTCTGAAAAATGTTAAGATGGGTAAAAGGAAATGTTATTGGAACAATGAAGATGAAAATGTCCTCTCAAAATAAAACCTAGTAAGATGGCTTATCTGAATGTGATGTTTAACAATTTTACTACCGTCATGTTGTCTGGTCCACTTAATGTCACAATAACAGTTCCTGGTGGTCCAGGGGGTCCAGTTAACCCAGTGTCACCCTTGAAAGAAAAAAGAAAAATAGAGCAATTACAAGCAGTATGTTTTTATTGTTTCAAATTACCATCACTATACTTTTGACATTGTGAAAATTTTTCTGTCATTATATTAGCCATTAATACGGTTAACTTTTCTCTTTGTTTGCTATGTATCTTCCAATAAAAAAGCATACGGAAGACTTAAGACTACTATGACAACCTTCTCCTAGCTGAGAAATATAAAAATGCATATGGTGATTTCTGTTAAAGTATCTAGAATTAGATTAATTTTTTAATACTATTTGCTTATAAATTATACAACTATTTTAACTCTAAATAAAAATATCTCCTTGATCATAATTTTTCTCACAATTTAAATCAATCAATAAAGTACATGAACCATCTTTGGTGACATCCTCAAAACTGCAGTCTGTGTATTACAGGGAGATGACAGATAAAATTAGCTTTCATGTGTTCTTAACTGAAAACATTGATATCACAGTATACTTTTTATTAAGGATCTTTTAGAACAGGGAAAGTCCTAAATGTGATCTTTCCCGTGGAGCTCAACAAAACAACATCCATAATTTTCAGTGATTTTAAGCCAGTGGAATGCCTCTGCATGCACTTTCAGCATAACAGCAAAGAATGCATCACTCTCATAAGCAAGCAAGATGCTCCATGGAAAATTGAGCTAATGCTAATGAAGAATCAATTCTATTTACAGAAATTTTCCCAGGAAACTTCTAGAAAATTACTACTCTTGGTAGTAATTACAAAGTTAAAACCAATCCCACTGTCAGATAGTGCTGCTTCAGTCCACAGCTGAATCTGTGCAGGTCAGTTAGCATAACTGTGAGATGCCCCTTGATCTTGAAAGGATCCTGTAAGGACATTCAGACTGACTACACTGGTCCTCCAACTGCAGGCTGAGGTCCTGAGACACAATGTATGTATTCATAGTAATTTCTAGCTTAACGTCAATTATATGAGATACAAAGTAATAACATGGACAACAAATCATCCTATTTTTATTCAAAATCTGGGAGGTTCTCTAGCATCATAAAGGCTGACACCAAAAAGATGATGGCCATAAGAAGCTGTGATTTACAGCTGATATTTACCAATGTTTACATACTTAAATAAGCATTTAGGAACACTGTGTAAATGATATATAAATTAATTTCATGCTGTGTGTTAGTAAATATTAACTACTGGCTCCTCTTAGGTTTCTACCCTTCTATCAGGAAGTTTATATCACTGGCTCTTATGTGAAAACAGTTTGTCCTTAGATATTAATTGCCATGTTTCCATTTTCCAATAAAAGACTGCCACATATATACTGAAAAATTTTATTTCCGTGTGCTTACTTCCCCAAACATTTCACCATAGTACATCAGAAAAAGCAGAAAACAGAAACAAAACTCAAAAAATGTTTTAAGCATTTTATACAATTACCTTTCTTCCTTTGGTTCCTATTACTTTCAGTCCCATAAGACCCTGTAAAAAAATCCCCAAATGTTATTTTTTTTTATTTTAAAAACACCTACAAAATGAGTTAATTGATGTTACACATAATAGGAAGTTTTCATTTTTATTACCAATCTGAGACTACCTTAGGTCCAGGAGGTCCTGCTTTCCCTGGCATGCCCTACAAAAACAGAAAAAAAAAATCCTTAATTTAAAAAAATTACAACCTTCAGCACCAATATAGGCGTTTTGAAGTACCCAATTTTCATGTGAGTTACATCACTGTTTTTTTTTCTTTCTTCTACCATTACAACTGCAATTTGTTGTTAGAGGGTGACAGAATGTCTACACAGTCTAGTTGCAAACATATACATCTCTATTTTTTAGAGTTACACCCATTAGTATTTAAAGTGAATTTATGGGTAATTATTTGAAAATTAAAATTTATGCCTACATGGACAAGGATGCTTCTGAAAACATGAAAATTACCATGCATAAAAATAACCAAAAGAAACTGAAAAAAAAATCAGATGTGTGCAGAAGGATATGTATTTCACATACACATGTCTCTAGACCTCAAACAAGTCTAGGAGAGCCAGGTACTTGTATTTGTGTAATTCCATGGGTTTCTGGGGAAATCGAAGGTTAAAGTAGCAAGCGAGACATAAGTTCATACTCACTGAAGCTCCTGGAGGGCCCTGTGGTCCAAGTTCCCCCGGATATCCTTGAGCACCCTGGGCACCCTGGATATCAAAAAGGAAGTAGGAATAAATCTCCTGGCAAGATTATGAGCAAACCACAAAGCTAAATTCAATGAACTGAATAACAAACAGAGGAGCAGCACAGTCTCTGGATTTCTTTTTCATGTCTCAGGATAACACAGAAGTACAATTCCTCCTCACTGTTTCATTGGTTGGCATATGTTTTGAAACGTAAGAAAACATACCATAGTTCTAATACTACTCAAGTGAGAATGTATGTCCTATTTAACTGTGGATGTTCTCATAATCCATATAGTCCTACTGCTAGCCCTAATAAGCCTTTAATCTTTCCAATATTCTATACAATAAATTCTATACTTTAAAGCTTCATTTTCAAAGAAATGGAAAATTTAAAATTTTCATTTTCCTTTTAATGTAATGTCCTCAATTTACTGTAACAATCAAAAGAAATGTCTCCTCTGACTTATATTAATCTCCATTTTTAAAATATGGATCATACTGTCCTTTGTTAGTACTCCTCTAGAAGTTCAGCTGGTCTAATCTGTTCAATCTTACTTTATGGGGAATTTTTGCAGTTGGACTAGGTGGTTGTTGTACACTTCTTCCAACCAAACTATTCTATTCTATTCTATTCTATTCTATTCTATTCTATTCTATTCTATTCTATTCTATTCTATTCTATTCTATTCGTAGGGGTAAAACCCTAAATTTATGACCAGTTGTTCTCCATTTCGGAAGTATTGCTGTTTGTCTGCAACTTGACTTCCCTATCTCACTCTACTAACACATAATGGACACTGTTTGTTCTGATGGCAAAATTAATTACTATTGTCTTGGTGTACTCTGTTTTGTAAAGTCAGAAGAAAGATATTGGATATATAGTATTAATCAGATTACATAAAGTTAATAATTTTTTAAAGACAGAATTATTTTCTGGTTTGGAAATTAGTGAAATAATTGTAAAAAATACTATATATAAAATATATAATACATTAAATGTATATATATTATGGAAAAATAATTTAAATAAATATATACACATATTATACATATATATTCTTAATATATCACAGTCTGAATTAATTCTGAATTACCTGAAGTCCAGGCATTCCTGGCAATCCAGGATCACCTTTTGCACCATACCCTTGGTTATATCCATCTGCAGGGCACCCCTGGACAATTAGACAAAAAGTTATGCTGTAGAATTCTGTAGTGGAACAAATCTTCTAATACAGTTTGTAGGGAAATAAGCAACATCAGAATTGCACAATGATGACAACTGTCCACTATGGATAGTTCTACCTTTAAAAAAGATTTTATTAAACAGAATATACCTTTTGCAGGCATTCCAGTTCCCTGTTAGGAGCAGTCTTCATTTCAGACTTACCTGCAGTTACTCAGCCACAGTCCTGACCTTCAATTTCTTTTTTTGCACTTTTTATCCCTTTAAAATACTCTCTAGTGCATCTGCAGATTTCCATATGAATTCATAAGCTGTCTGGGGAGGGGCTTAGTTCTTTGTGTGCTTGAAAGGGTTAAATTCATTACATGCAATAACAGTACTTAAAGGAAAAAAAAATTATATACTGTTTTGTAACCCAGGGTGTTAGTACAGACAAAGAACCCAACTAGTACAGACGAAGCACCGAAGTTTGTGGTTGCTGCTTCTGGAAAGTAGACCTTCTGTTTCCCATGAATGGAGATGTTAAGAACTCTTTTCCAGCAGTGAACATACACACAAACTGTTGATCATCAATAAATATTTCACATAATATGGTGTAAACAACTGACCTTCTCTCCTTTGATGCCAGCAACACCCTAGGGAGAAGAACAATCATATTATTAAAACAGAAAAGTAAAAGAGACAATGGTGAAAGGACACATTCTAAATATTCTCTAAGCTCAGTGCTCTTGAAGTCATTTATTTTCATGGACACAGTGTATAGCTAGGTACATGTTTACTGTGCCAGTCTTCGATTTAAGAAGAAAGGGAATATTGTTAAAAAATAGTCCAGTCTCACAGTTACAACTCTACAAGTGAAGGCAGAACAGCTTTGAAGCCTGACCTTAATAAATAAATAAATAAGATCAGGACAGCTGGTAAAGTAAAAATCATGCTTAGAAGTTATTAGATTTGAAGCCACTGGAACTTGACAGACAGGATTCCTTTTCCATTTCTTGTTCAGAAGTTTCTTTTAAAAACACATTTCTAAAGAGAAAAAACAAATCCTAGGGTTAAGGCAATGCAGCCATAATGAGAAGTTCTGGGTTTAATTCCTGGTTCTTATTGACTTATTTAGGCCATATCACAGATATCAAAGATATTTAGGCGTGAGCTGAAACTGCAATCTATCAAATATATATTAGACACCTTTAGAGATGTGAGTGGTAAATTTTCATGAGTATCCCCTGAGACACTAAAGAGCTAACACCAGTCAATGAACTTGCATGCACTCATTAACTAAGAAGGTGAAGCCCCACAAACAGCCAATAAAGCATTACTTTTAACTTTGGTTTCTTTACCACACAGTTTTCATATTAATAAAATGAATATATATTAATAAAATATATATTAATAAAATAAATATATATATAATATATATATAAAATATATATTTCAACTGTTGTCAATACCAGCTAATGTGAGGCTTTACACTCCTCCAGTGAATGGCTTTATGTGGTAGAAATGCACACAACCATGAATGTCACAGACACCTACTGGAACGCCTGGAGCGCCTCTTCTACCTGGAGGACCTGGAAAACCTTGATCGCCCTGAAAGTAGAAAGAGTGACTGTTAATGCATATTATTGTTTATTATTTGGTCTGATTTTAGCAAATGTGATTACAAAACAAGTTTTTTATGTTATCATACCAAAATTGTGAGTTGCATTACCACCTCGCTAGAAGCGGCACAGCCTGACTGTACGGGTCTTGACTTCTAATAAAGCCCAGACACCAGGCTTTATTAGCTATGTCAGATCAGTTCACTGTTTCACTAGAAATGTATGATTTTCTGTAGTAGGCATTCTTCTGACTCCCTCTTCCAGAATGCTGGAAGCATTTGCTCATAGAGCAAAGAAAAACGAGTAAACCTGTAACTTAACATTAAGCCTTTTCTTTTAATTGCTTTCAGAACCTATGCATTGCCAATTGCAAGCTAGATACCGGTGAAATAAAATTCATTTTCTATCTATCTTTTCTATAATCCATTTCAACAGAAGAACAGATTGGACAAAACTGATTAGGTCTTCTGGATTTAATGAAAAAAGTTTTATCTGTCAAAATATCAAACATTATTCTTAACTTTTTAGCAAAGGCCATTAACGTTATTATTTAATTATCTGTCTTACACAAAAAGGCAGCACTTTTCCTTCCTCTAGCCTCATGATTCAAATTTTTCCTGGTTGATAAAGTCACAAACCAAAACAAATCAAAGTTGTTGTATAACAGGGGAAAAATTCAGAATGCTTTTTGGTCATCCCTAAGCATAGCCAAACACAATCTCCATCCCATTCAGCTTGGTTTGTACCTTTGTGCCGTTGCATCCTGGAACACCCGGGCGCCCAGGAGGACCAATGGTTCCTGGTTCACCCTAAAAAGAAGTGCAAAATTGACACAAGCTTTGTTTTTGCACACTCATATTACCCTACAGCAACACTGAAAGAGTTTGTGTTGGAGCAATGTTTCACAAGACTTGACAGATTACAATGTGTTCTTAAATCACTACAATGAGTAAGAACTGCTGATGCTAAGATTGCTATCTCTTGGCTAATTGACAGAGATAATGCTGATGTTGAGACTAGAGTGAGCATTTTGGGCTGAGGATAATTGTGTACTGAAGACTGTAATAAGACAGAAATGGTTAAATCAGTTTTGTTTTACTTACTGGAAGGCCTGGGGGACCTGAATATCCAGGTATTCCTGGGACTCCCTAACAATATAAAAACAGAGGAACAACATTACAAATATTAAGCAAAAGCTCACGATGCAGTTTTCCTTTTGATCGCATTCATAAGAATAATGCAAGTGTGGTTCTATCAAAAGATCATTACTTCCTTAACCCTTCTGACTGTGAACCAAGTATAAGGGTAGCTTATGCACTGTTAATATAGACTAGTTTTGCCTACAGAAAAAAAACAAAAACAACTCTTCATGGAATTCTAGTCTGACTTTTTCATAGCACATCCCAATACTAAATACATACAGCATGAACCTTGTACAGAAGGTGTAGCAAAAAAGGCAAAAGTTCTAAAAAACAGATAATACATGTGCATAGTCCATGTCACAGATTTTAAAAATACTTTAAAATCATATATAACATTTTGGTTTGATTTTTCACAAATTATTGAACCAAGCTGGCATTTAACATGACATTTAATACATACAAGGTTGTTTAAAATATAAATACTTACTCGTATACCTTTGGGTCCAACTAAGCCCGTAAGCCCTGGAGAACCCTAGATCACAAAAGGAAAACAATCTATTTCAATATAATTGAGAAAAAGCACATATATGTCAACAGGACATGCAATATTTTTAATACCAATACCAACATGTACACACAAAACTATATAAATAAATAAATGATTTGCCTATTACAGACACTAAAGCAAACAAGCATTTAATACAACTTGCATAAATCTTGGCATTTTGCCCTCCTTTTCAATGATATATCTCATCACAGGTCAAAAAAATAACAGTCAGGAGATGTTGAGAAAGCAGTTGCTATAAATCTGTTCAAACTCTGAGACCTGGAAGTGCTTCCCTGTGAGGAAAGTGCTGGAAGCCTCACCAGTTCTCAGGAGAGCTTTTCAGGGTGATGTTCCTGTAATGATCAGGTATATGAATGTATCAGGCACTCTCACCTGCTCTGTTGTGCATGGAAAGGAAAGCCAGGTGCAGGCTGAAAGGGGGCTAAGCAAGGCTGAAAGAAGACAGCAAAGCATGCCACAGCACAGTCTAGACAGAACCTGCTAGAATTGTTTCAAGACACTTAGAGCTCTACTGATAACAAGAAACTTCTGTCATTCCCAGAAAGGAAATGGGGAATGTACAGAACTGCATAGCTCCCAAAATCCTGGGCAACATTTCATTTAAGATAATGTACAGGCGTTGAATAGGAAAAGCTAACTGGAATACAATACAATAGATGGCATTCAGGCTAACAGAGATGTTATTGCTAGATAAATTATCCTTACTTTTTGCCATTCTTGCAGAAGTTATTATCACTTATTAAAAGGGAAATGCTCTGCTAAACACTTTTCAACGAGTTCAAATAAATGGCTCATCAACACGTATGAGATCCACCATCAGTTAAACAAAGTATTGTAAAAACAAGATCGGACGGAATAATGCAACACCACCCAAACAAATTAAAACTTTAAAAACATTCGTTTAAAGGTATGGATAAATGCTGGAGACACATTAGTGCAGGTCCTAGACATAATGTGATTGTGGCAGTACCTTCTGATTTATCCATGACAGCAGGAGTGCTGTTCCTCAAGACAAATGTAAATAAAACGTTTTTTAATGAGCAATTTATTTGCTTTTTTTCTGCTCATACAGGAGTCATTGAAAATTCATATTAGGCCTCAGTTTAGGCACACAGGAAAAAAAGCCCAAGTCACCGAAGTCACTCTCTCCATACTGCAGGCAACTGGGTATTTCCTAAACAGACCGAGATTTATCTTAAAAACCATCTTTCCCTTCAAATTTTCTTAAACCTAATTTCATATTTGTCTCAGTAGTAGCTTATTTCCTCTCTTTCCAGCCACAGATGTCAGAGTATACTGTTAAGAAAAAATTGAGGTTATGCTGCTAAAATCTATTTAGACCCATGTTCATTGCCTCTGGCAGTTCAGTCCAGGTGCTTTAGCACTGGCCACTGGACAACTGACAATAAAAGCCCATGTTCATACCAGCTACTTCCAGTCAGTCAAAAATGACCATTGCAGCTGGTGACCACACAACATCCCTCACCAAATAGGAGACTCTGAAACAGGTTTTGGTTTGGTTTTGTGTTTTAAAACAGAATTCTCTACCCATTCATAGCTCACTTTCACAGTCAATCATAGTAGTTTCTCTGTGTCTCACATACACACCTACCTTTGGTCCCTGTGGCCCTGGAGGCCCTTCTGGACCAGGAAAGCCTCTATGACCAGGTGGACCTGGAACACCAGGAAAGCCTTTTTCACCCTGTAACCATTAAGAGAAAGAAGCTCCTAAAATATCCATGAGTTCTTTTGATAAGTTATTTCTAAGGCATTCACTACTTTCAGTACCTCTTAACTTCTACCTATCTGTCTGCTACTGTGGCAGATATATTACTCTTGCCCATACTGACGTGTTTTTGTGGTCCCGCCTGCGTGCTTTCTAGGCCACATGGTACCACTGAAGTAACATGCTCATAAGTATGGTTGAAGATATCAGAAGACAACAGTACTCAAGATTTTGCAGAGTACAGAATTTAACTGGCAGCATGAAAATTTTAAGAAAGCAGCTGATACATATTCCTTATTAATATTTCTATATCGTGTTTAGTCCCTACAAGCAACACAAATCCACATCCATCATAGCAGCCCTGTTCTGTAGTTGGCTGCTGCTGTACAGCAAGGTCAGTTCCAAATCATCAATACATCTCTTCATGCAAGCCATGGAAAGAAACAGTGGGAGTCAAACGCAACAAAACCATTCAGATAGAATAAAAGAAGTTTGCTTTAAACGACAACTTTTTCAAACTGTTCTGAGTCTCAGAGATTAAGACAACCAATCACTTTTTCATGTGTTTTTTAAGGTCAAGCTCAAATAACCAAACCATGTAAAGGAAACAGAAGATAAAAGCTATACAAATAGAATACAGGAGGCTAAGTTACAGTGGAAGGAGCATTTTCAGATATTTAGTTACATATAATGAAGATGCAAGTCTTATCTTGGCTAAAATAAAGTGCTTCGATCCTAGAAACTCACAGAAAAGGTGTTTCAGCTCTTCAGATAGCAGCAATTTAGCATGCTCAATTTTACATCAGTGGAGAGCTGCCTATTCAAGACCTTTTACATCACAGCATGACATGGGAGAGAGAGGACAGAGTTATCGATTTTCTCAGAGTCAATTTTCCTATTGCTTTATCGGGGGAGAGTTATACAAAACAGCATTTGAAATTTTGCTGTGCAGAAGTTCTGATGTCTTATTATTCGATATGCAAGACAGGATCCAAAAGAAGTCTCGCAGAAGCCAAAACACTTTGGCTTATCCCTCCACCAATTCTCGCCCCTCAAAATCCCACAAACTCACCAGATTCTAAATAGGTTCTGAATTTAAAAAAAAAAAAAAAAAAAAAAAAGCTAGAATATAATCCCAGAATATTTTCATACAAATCAAAATAAGAATTGCATTATGAAGTGTCTGTAAGACCTGTATCATAAACTGCCATAACTTTTTATAACAAATCGTTTATTTCGTCCACCAGCAACCCCAGAAATGCAAAACAGCATAACGCTATACCAAGACGGGCCACTGGAGGGGGTGTGGTACTAACTCACAGAAAACCGAAAGCAGTCCTTGATTTTCCTCCACTGAGCTTGCCACCCCTTCACCGAAGCAAGCCATGGGATGCTCTCCAGATACAGAGCAGCACTGTGCTCTCCTGACAGCTTCACTCCCCTCCATACAGTACAGGAAATTTTATCCACACTTTTTTCTTGACAGGTCAACAAGATCAGAGGATTCTCAGGTTGGAGAATTTCTTAACATTGAACAGTTATCAAAACATTGATTAATGTAATTGTCCTGACTTTCCAAAGCTGCGTGAAAAACTCCATCAGTGTAAACAATTATTGACTCCTACCTACTAATTGCTCGCTAGCTTTAACATAGAACTGATGAAGACAAGTTGCAGGTGTTCATTTGTATTAGGGTTTCTCTTTTAGTGGGCAGCTTTTTTTTTTCTAATTTGTCAATTGGTCTCAATTTTACTGGTTAGGACAAAGTCAGGTTAGACCAACTAAGAAGATGAAAAATAAGCATGGAGATTTTACTAGACATGAGTATTCTCCTTTCCCACCTATGAAAATATGTTTTAATAATGAACATATTTACTTGGAGAGAACTTTTCTCCACCACTGAAATGAAGCTTCCTGAAGGCAGGACTAACAGTGTTTACTGTGGTGCAATATGACTTTTTTTCTTGGTAATAGAAGTACAGGAGGAAAGTTGTGAGTTAATTCTTTACCAGCCAGATGTGTCGATCAGTGGGACTTACCACAACCCTCAGTCTATATAGACATCTGGAATCTACTCATAAGGTTTAGTCAGGCAATCACTGTGTCCACAGTTAGCCTGAATTACAACCATGACTTCTTTAACAATGCCCCTTTCATTTGTGAATCACTTGTTTTTCCAGCTACAAACAGGAGTTTGAAAGAATTTTTGGCATTTGTATAATTCAGGTTTGTCTAAAAGCCACTCCGAGCCGCTGCCAAGCTACTATTGGCAACAGCCAAAGCTGCGGCTTTGTCACTTTTGATGGATTTGATGCTGTTCCCTCACTGCTGGCAAGGTGTTTGTGATTAGGACTCAGAAACTCATCCCCTGTGTTGGTCTGCAGGAGATTTATCTGTTTGATATCACTGCATGTAGCTTTCCTTCAGGAACCAGAAAAGGGGGGGAGGTGGGGGGAGATGGGCAAGGTCCAAAGATGGAAAGAGGGAACCACTGAACATGACACTCTTGGTGGCATTATGAAATTTGTAACAGGAGAGCTGCCGCCAGGGTAAAGGTATCTGTAGGCATTTGTTAGGAGTCTGTGAAAGGGACCTAGTGCTTCGGACAGTTGTTCTTCCTTTGGTGTTCAAACATCATGCAATGCTGTGAACAAACTAACGCATTTAAAAAAAAATCTAGAAGTCTTCTCAGTTAAACAGTATGTTCAGAGTTATTGTAACAGATTTTTGTAAGGTAATGTAGTCCTTTTACAATTCTCTGTAGACTCTGTCGCCAGAATACCATCACACAATAAATTCACTCACTATATCAAGTGAACTAATGTATTAACAATTTCCAGGTATAAACTAATCTGAAAAAAGGAAAAATGTATTCGTTCTTACCTTATTACCTTTCATGCTATCGCAAAAGCAGGGACTTTCACCTTTGCACACACAGCTCTGAAAAACAAAAAGACAAACTTTATAATAAAATTAGTTTTTGTATTGTGTTGTTTGATGAGGGGCAAATGAGATCTCAGTAGTTTTAGTAACGTAACTATTTCACAGATAATGCAACTTAAAAAAAAATGTTCATGAACAGCAGCAGTTCTCAACAGCAGAAAAGAGCTCATTACTCGTCTGTACTGTCTTTTGAGACAGATAAGGGCACTAGTTTAATTTTGTAGTTGAGGTAAAGGCCAAGAAGCCACGCTTAACACCGCCAGGGTTATAGTATCAGCATGAAGTGTAAAATTCCAGAGTTTGGGCTCACAGCACTAAACATTGATGATTCTTTAAAAAACTTACTATAGAAACAAATACATATACTGATATTGTTTTAGATTGCAATATTCTTTTTAATCTAATCTATTAACCAATCATTTTCTGACTTCTTGTAGCTGCGTTCACCTCCTGACCCTGGCTCATGGTACCTAATACAATTACAAAGGACCCTCAACTTTGTTGTTTCTGAATTCTGGAGATTTTCTGAGCCAAGCTGTGTGACAGTGAGTGCCCTCACACACGGATGTCCCCACTCCTGCGGCAAGTCCTGGGCTGTAGCTGCTACCAGCATGTCTGTGTCTTCAGATGAACCTGGAGTTCAAAGCCCTCCTTGGAGGGGTGAGTGTTACACTGTAGCATCCAAACCTCTCTTTGAGTCTGTGACCTCTACTGCCAGAGCATGGCATGGCTATCTGGGAGCAACTACAATTTGGGAAAATTCAATGATTAATCAAGTATGAAGAGAGATTCACTTTTTTGTTGTTCACACTTAAGTGAAAAAAACAACCAAACAAAAAACTCAAACAAGGATATTCAGTATGTAGCTGGATAGACAGCATGACCAAATTAGCTAGCCCATGTACTAGGTAGTCATGGTAGCAGGGAGCTCAGCAAGGCTGCAAAGCGCATCTGAGATCCTGGGTGAATATGAGAACATGTAATCCTTCTGTGCCCTGTTCCTGCCACAGCTGTCATGCACTCAGTACCTGAGCTAGCCCAGTCTGGCTGGGATAACTCTGTAAAGGACTTTTCTGCACTCAGGTAGACATACCCTATTTCAGTGGAGTGGAGGAGAAAAAAAATAATTCTTTGTTACCATAAATATTATACATAATAAAATATCACTGAGGTTATTGAGGCCATGTATTTCACACAGATGTGGAATAAAGTGCATTTATTGTCCTTTTTTGTACACTTAAATTCTTTCCTTTGTTTTTGAAGCTCTTGCTGAAGACTTTTTCAATTGTACTGCTGTAGAAAGAGCATTATTTTTCAGTTTATCCTCCCACTTTAATATATTTGTTTATCACAATAACATATACTATGGTATAGTTACAGAAAATAAGAAAGGGATAAATATCACACATTGGTTTGAAGATATTTTTCTAAATTGCATAAAAGAAGGAAGAACTGTATTTTTTCTTACAAGATTAAAGCCTTTAAGACGATATGATATGAAATTTCTATTTAGATCCTGAAGACAGAATTAATTAACCCTACAGCTGGTCTAATACAACAGCAGCACTGTTCCAAATTTATAACTTTTCCAGTGGTGGTCTCAAAAAACAGAAAGCAAAAGACAGACAAAAAAAATGTTCTCCATCACATTTTAAAATTATAATGTCAGATTGTCATCAAATCTAGATTTTCCTGTAGCAATATGTTCAGGTAAAACATTTTACAGAATTGAAAAGCATCTTTTCTTCCCACAAGCTAGGAACAATTTCTTCTGTCTTTATAATCCAAAACTGAGGTATGTGGTATCAGCTAGCTGCCTTAATTTCTTACGCAGTTCATGGTGTTTGTCTCTTTCCATTGACTACACAAGGAAACTTGACATCTAGTTTGGAACAACCCATCCAGTCTCTTTAGGTGCCTCTTAGGATGAAGGAAAGATGCTGCAAGTACTTGCTGTTCTCTATGGACTAGACAATTACTGACACTAGCTGCCTGTCTTTTAGGCAGCTGAAGTTAGGTGAGATGACACCATCTATTAATTTAAAAATAGATGCAGGGAGCATTCCTCAAGTGAACAGCTATTTAAACATTCATTTACAAAATAAAACAGAAATTAGAATCAGTCAGCCATGAAAAACAAATCCCCCAAGAAATTATTGTGTCTGCCTGTGTTCTATAGACAGATTAATAGGTGATTACTTGATGTTTCAAGCTAGATTTTTAAGGAGTTGCAAACATTAAACACTTAATTCTTTGGCATATTTAAAGACTATTAAAACAGAAACCATGTGACTATGCTACCTTTACTATTATTTTAATCAAGATGATTGTATCACCAGAGACACAACAGTAAACACTAGCATAGAATTAACAAGCAGTATCCTGATTTCTTCTCGATGAGGTCTATCAGCTTGGCACTGGATAGTTTAAATTCACCCAGAAAGTTATATGACAGATCTCTTAAGTCTTTGAGCATAAACACCAGAGGATAAAGTGACGAACATCTCAAAATAAATTTGGAATAGTCCATAAGACAATCAATTTTCTTGTTCCGTATTCAATAACATTACTTTCCATCCCAAAGTATTCTCTTCAAAACAGGTGACACAGGTCATTGGTACCTGTCTGCTAAGCAGTATAAAAATGGTAACTGCTCAATGTTCAGCATCCCAAGGAAAGATGTAAACACAGTACACAATAAAAGTAGTCTTAAATTGCAGGCACTGCATTTTACTGCTGTACAGGGCTGGGGAGTGACTCAAGCTACCATGTTCTTAAGGCTTGCTTATGAAAATTGTAAATTAACTACAAGACCTATGAGACCCATTTACTCAGCAATCTCAACTGCTGAAGCAGATTTAGCTTATAGATCTAGTAGCACCCGAGTCCAGGAAAAGTGCTGTTTTCTGAAGAAAAATGCTTACAGTATTCCAAATTCTCTGGATTTCTTCAGTGTAACTGGCAGCATATCCTGGCTGACCAGAGAGCTTTCCTGAGAAATAGCCACAGCTGGCTTCTAATCTTCCTAGTACCAGTTATTTACCATTATAATTCTACAGACCTTCATGGAGTTGCACCTTATTTCTACCTGTGAAAGTAAAGCTAGAAGCAGATTCTTTACAGTATTCGTATGCAAAGCACAGTTTTCAGCACATGTAGAGAAATCACCAAACGAAATGACTCTTCTGTAATACATATAATCTGCAGAAGACTTCATACGTACAGATACAGAAGAAACTTTTTCTTTTAACTTACAATCACAGATAATCCAATGTGAAGTTAAATGCACGAACATGTAGAAACTTATGATGCTACATAACTGATCAAGGTTATTAAACTGTTTAAAGAAAAAGAGCCTTTGCTCTTCAAGAAGTCAGAATGCTTAGAACGCGTTTAATTTGCCATTAGTAAGCTTTCAGATCAATTTAGGTCTTTTTGTGTACGCATATCTCTTTAAACTAAACTGAAAAGACCAAAGATGATTTTACATTACACAGTCAGTTAGCTGGATAATACTAAATGTTTTGGCATATGATTTTTACATAAGATTAGATTACGCCTTCTGTAGAGGAGCTTTGAACCAGAAAATCATTGCTTGCTTACATTACTGGATGTTTCCACATCCCTGCAAGATGCTTGCAGCTCCTTTATCAAAGGACCATAACAAAACAATAGTACATTGCCAGGTTATAAGATAAAGAAATTGAATATTAGTTATTAATGGTTTATTCAAAATCCTCACAATAACATCTGTATAAGTAAATGCATTAGCAAAGCCAGAGGTTTACTGCATGTTTTTCAGTTTTGTGATTTTTATAATAATCACCTACATTTATTTCAAATATTTAGATACAGTAGATGGCACTAGATTTTTGATCTAAAAATCTAGGCCAAAGGATAAAGCCAGACCATTATATGAATAACAAATCAAATGAATTCACTAATGAACCAAAATTAAAATAAAACCCGAACACTTTATTGGAGTAATTTAAGAGAAGCTCCTTTCAAAAGTGTTTTGAGTGACAGTAGTAGATATGTTCTTTAAATAATTACAGTTGCACACGCTGAAACACATTTTCTGCAGTGGTTAATGTTTTGTTCAGTGGCTGCCACCTTATCTATAACACCAAATTGCCCTTCCTACACTATGGGATTGGATTCTATGGGATTGGACCTCTTCCTGCCCCCAATTCAGAGACTAACTTAAGCATCTGTTTAAAAAGTGTTCCAGTCCTCTCCTTCACTGAATCCCTCAAAGAAATTACTAAGAAAGGGAGAAGTAACAGTACAGACTACATTGTCACCTATACAAAGCTTAATGGAGATTCAGCATGACTCCCACTGTTGCAGTCGTGGCAACTTAATTTGGGAGTATCAGAGAGAATCTTGCATAGCTCACTGCACTTTGCCAATAGAGCTAGTCCTAAGAAAGATGTCAGAGAATGTATTTAGGGATGTTATCAAACCTGAGTATGTCAAAGGACATCACAAAGCATTAATGTAAGGAAAAAAGCAAACAATTATAGGCGTTTCTATTAATAGCACAGGCTGTGAGTCATGTCACTCACATCTGTGGGGCAATACAGTCACACTGGGAATGGTTTAAAGGCAGGAAGATGGGGAACAGACAAAATGAGCCAGTGAGGGCGATGAGCCAATATTTCTCCATTGATCTCTTCTTGGAATGACATATACGAGGACAGAACAGTCAGAGTATTTGTTTGCTTTACCAGATCCAGAGAAGATCAGAGTAGGTCAGCTCTGATTTCAAAACACATATTTGTATTAAAAATACTGCACCCAGGACAGAGGCAGCAAAGTGTGTTGCTGCAGGCAACAGGCACTGTGTTCTTTAAGTATGTTTCAGATAAAGATTCCATCAAGACCACAACAGGATGAGTAATAAAGATATTCAAGTGAAAGCCAAAATGAAATTAAATGTCTTCTGTAGGAATATAGTAATCTGGTTGCAATGGGGCTTAAGTTTACACTTTTGGCCTGATTGGTCTTTAATTTCATGGGTGAACTCCACTGATTCCAGAGGTAAATCCTGGTTAACATAAATGAAAGATGACTGTGCAACACGAGGAATTTTAAGATTAATTAAAAGCAGTGCAAATGATATCCATTAATTACTCTGGACAGTAAAAACTGCCCAGGTGTCTTCTCTCAAGTGGGTGGTGAAGCTGTCACTTTCCTTCATTGGTGGCTCTAACAGCTGATTAGGCTCATTTTTAAAAATGCAAGCCTGATTTTTCATTTAAACTTGATTTTTATTGGCATTTCACCTATCCTGACATTAGGTCTTTATCTTCTAACTTCATAAATTAGTTCAAAAATTAGAACTCCATCAAAACATGGAACAAGACTTATTGGACAAGACCTGTTTTTCTGTGATGATGCTTTTTTTTTGTTCTCTATTCCATTTTTCTGCTCGTTAATGGTATCCTGAGGAGCCTACAAATATGCAGGTCATCACAGTGGTCCTTTTCTAAGTGGAAGTTAATTATCAGCTGATTTCCAGTTTTCTGTAATTTCTCTTAAATTTCAATACTTATTAAAAATTATATATCAGTGAGCCAGCTCGTTTAAGAGTCTTGATTATGAATTTTCAGAGCTGCTGACACACTGAGAAATCTGAATTCTTCCTGAGCTGTCTCAGTGCAGAGCAATCACTTTACACATTCCAACTGCGTCTATAAACCACAACTGAGCACACAGAATAATATTGCTCAAATAGCTGATGCTTAAAACTACAAAGGGCCCATTTCTCTAATGTTCTCTACTACATGTTTTCTATTACATCTAATAAAAGTCGGCATAAAGCATTATGATTACAGTAAGTGGAAAGTTTTGCTTTAACATTTATCTACACTTGTGTTGGGGTAGGTATGCTGCACAGAGATGTGAAACGCTGTACTTTCTGAAGGACACTATGGTGCTAGCTAAAGCTTCTAGCTTGGACACAGTCATGTTTTTGAAAATTTATCCTAACCTGCTCAAGCAGAGGATCTGAGAGCAGAGCTGTATAGAAAAAAAGTTCCCACTGTGGAAAAGGCTATATAAGGAAAATCTTTTTTCGGAGTCTGATGCACCTGTGTGAGCATGCTTAGCTAGACCAGCAGAGTCAGTAATTCTATCTAGACACGCTTAGTAGATATGTGACCCTGGCAGCATATTCCTCATGTTGCACAACTGTAAATCACCATGTAGCGTACAAGGTACTGGAGAATGAAGTCCCCTCACTCCAAAACATTGCTATCAAAACAAAATACCAGTCTCACAATTACAACCTGTATACTAAAAGTTTTTCATGCATTCTAAGCATCAAACATTAATTCATTAAAATTATCAAAGACCACGAAGAACTTTGTGTTTTTTTAGTGATTGCTGGACCAGTACAACAAAACCAAATTACTAAGCCTTCAATAAGTATAGACAACATAGAGCACAAATAGGAGATGATGAGATGAAGGAAAATATGTCAGTTCCCAAACCCTGAAACATTGTGTAGTCACTTGTGAACTGGAAGGCAGCCAGACATTCCTACCTTAGAAGATTCCTGTTAACAGCCATGTATGCGATCAGAATTCACAGCATTTTGCCTACCGGTTGAATACCCTAGCACCTCCCAAAAATTATTTCATTTTGACTTTCCATTATAAAGAAATAAATCTGTAACTTCAACTAATAAACAACTTGGTCAATAATGTCTAATGTAGGGAGACCAGATCTCAAAGGACAGTGGAAGACAACAGTTATGCTACAGACAGTGCAGTTGTTGAATAAGCTCCATTAAACACTTGTAACAGGAACTTTGCTCAGGGAATAACTACTGAATCAATATCCCTCCTTGGTGACATAGGTCTTATATTACTGGTTATGTGCTGCTTTCAGGGTGAGGTGCAGAAGAGAAGTCCTAAGCATTTATGATCATAGGAAAAAACCTTCGTAACACTTCACAGAAGCAGGATTTTGTGTCTAACTTAAAGATACACAATTTGTGATCACACAAGGTGAACACACGTGTGTCTATCTGAACTTGATAAGAACTTCCTTACTTTCTATCCTTAATTTTAAACTGTCAGGAGTTCTTTTGGAAGGGATTTGTTCTTTTATAGAATATAAACATGTATTTATAATGGTATTTGCAAACCAACTATGGTAAATGACTGGTATGGAGAAACAGAAGCAGCTGCTGTAGATGAACAGCATAACGTGTATAAAACATTATAAAACCTGTATAAAATGCTTTTTCACTTCAGAGACTGAAACCATTTTGAAAATCTTCTCTTAGTTTTTAAAGCAAAAACCTGTTTGGTAAGAATGTTGTATAATAGCAATTTTGTAGTGTTAGCCAAATCTCTTCATTATAACTATTCATATTTATCACAATAAAAAAGCGGTAACATAAACCTTAAGTAAAACAGTATAAAACAGATGGAAACAAAATTTTCATACAACTTCTGGTATCTCTTGCCTATGTTTAGATGGAATAAATTATGTCCTTGGGGAAAAAAACATCAAATACAACGAAACAAAAAAACGTGTAACACCCTGCAATTCTTTTTTTGTAACATTCTCACTGTACAGCATATCTCTTTTGCTGTGAACGAGCCTGTCTGTATGGAAGTTCGAAGAAAGTACCGTAACATAGCTGTTCATACGATTCTCATGAAAGGACACCACTCTGTCACCATGTTTTATAGTTCCACATACAACTTCCATGGTGCCAATCATATTCTTGTCCAAGTAGATACAGTACAATTAATTATCTGGAGCTTATCCCTTCTCTCCAACTCACTGACAGTAAAGAATTAGGAAGTGCGATAACGGTAGGACATGGCAATCTTCACCGTGCCCGCATGTTATCATCATTGCGTTGGGATGAAACTGGTAAAATGTTGTGATTCGGAACAAAACCCACCACCCTGAGTTTTCACAAACTCAAATTGTTTGTGAGCTCTGTAGTGATGACCACTAAGGCCTGTGTTGTAGAAGCTGCCTAAAATTACTCAGTATCTATGTAAGTAGAGCTGGCATGTTGTATGCAGTTTTGGAAAACTGTAAGTTGAGGGTCTTAATTGAATCTCTGGTTTTGGGGTTTTTTTTAATTGCTTTTGGTCTATAAAGAGAAGATACAGAATTAATCTCTCTTTAAACACAGAGAATGATGATTTTATTTCTTCTGCTAAACCACAGAAAATTTTGATACTTACATTTATAATGAACGGTATCTTACTCTACAAGTAATCTCACTAGGGTGGCAGTCACACTGATGAGGACTAACAGAAACTGGATCAAACTGTTCACAATATATTCAGACAGGTAAAATCTCCCAAGGGAGACCCATAAACCCCATCTCTGTGGGTTTCTTCTCCTGACTTTGAACAGGATATGGGGACAACAGAAATAAGTATTCTTCATTTCCACAAGGAAAAAAAGATTAGGTAATTCAGCCCACAGAATTTTGTTTTGTGTAGCAAACTCTTAAGGGTGTTTAATCAGCTTATTCATCCGTGCTCTTCCTTCCTAACAGAGGGTCATCTTAAAAGAGCAATCTAATAACAAAGAAAACACATCATTTAACTAGTGAATTTTTGCTTATCTACCATAATGTGACTAGCATTACATCACACAATTTGTATTTCTGCCCAACTGTTCAGTGTGGGAATGGTATTCACTATAATTGTTGTCTCCTCAGGCCTGTATATTTGTATATTCACAAAATTCCTGGTGTGCATCTTCTGTTAAGTGGTGCAAGTAGCAATGAAAGCAACAGTAGCTTGTTCAGAGAAAGCTTATTGCACATGCTTTGGTTTCTCCTTTTTTGAAAGGCTCTGTGATTTCACAGATAAAAAAGAAAAAAAAAAGGTTACTTTTTCTTGCAGCTTCCTCCAAAATGATCTGTGGAAAAATGCAGCATAAAGCCCTAGTTAAAAAGACTTCATTGAACCAGGCCAAATGGAAAACCTGTAAACCTGAGAGACTTGTACCCTATCACAAAACTGCTAAGTTAAAAAAAAAGACAAACAATGGAAATAGAACTAAAAATATACTAGGTATGGCAAATGGAACTTGTTCAGTGTGTGCACGAGAGACTGGGCTTTAAACAGTTAAGAAGAAAAAAGTCTTTTTGTATTTCCCCTTCCTCCTAGGCTCCTGTAATCCATGCCAACATACTGAGCCTTCTAGTATTACTTTGTTAGGCGTTAGGGTGAGAATGTGACAGTAAAACAGATGACCGGACATCCCATACTAGTTGCACTTAATAGCAAAGTATTTTGTTTCAAAGACACGCTATGATAAATCAGCTCTAGGTATTGCAAAGAGATTGTTAGCACAGATCTCGAAATAAAATGCTGTTATATCTATATGAAATGCAAAGCAATGAAGAAAGAACCAGTGTTTGCCTACCTACTTTGGTCATTTTAATGATATTCAGTCAGCAAAATAACTTGAACTATACAGTTTTGCTTAAATGTGTATTTACCTTGTAGATTTGTTAGAAAAAGTCTATACATCAAGTGTTAACAGTTCAGTTTTCACAGGTGTTTACAAAGATCACCTAAGGAGGTTGATCTTTCAGTTGTATGATCCAGCAAACACACAAGCACACTTAACATTTCTTGGCCATCAGAGCAAGCCTCCATGTGGTGTAAGACAGCAGAACTCCAGAAATTTTGATGCACAAATAATTAGGGCAACTCTGCTGATGTATCCTAACTCGCTTGGCCCAGCAAGAAAAGCATTGCTCTGCAGTGCTCTGACACTGGCCTGTTACCCTATGGAGATGATGGCTGAATTACAGCTAATTTTAGAGGCAATCAGTATCAGAAGAGTCTAGTATAAATTGGGCCCAATTATCAGAGTAACACCCCCACTGACTTCAGAGCTAGGATCATATTAACCAAATCAAAGAGAGCACTTCACAAAGGACTTGGTTTTCTAACACACTTAGTGAACTCTCTTTTGTATATTCAGGTGCACATCTTCCCTTCTCAGCTGCTTTGTGTGACAAAGAACCTGGGCACTTCCGAAGGCCGGCAGAGAAGGAACATTCTCACTGTGACACTTTGTCCCTCCAACATTTTGATTCCTAGTTAAAGCAATTCAGCCTGCAGCCCATTCTTACCAGCCTTGGAGATGGCCATGGCTGAGCTAGAACACTGCATTTTTGCCTTCCAGAGCCATGTATTAAGATCTATTTGTGATAGCAATATAGTTTGCATATAATTAGGAAAAAATATTGCATGAAGAAGAAAAGACTAGTTTATATGTATTTGCATGCAAATTCTAACATTTGTAAAAAATGAAATTAATTGGGAAATATGAACACTTGCATCTAGTCACAGATAATAAGCATAAGTGAGAAAGGGGATGCAAAAAAGATCTTCTCAAGTTATAGTCACTGAGTTTGTTATCCCCCATCCTTTGCCAACAGCACATGATGAAAAAATACAAAGAGTAATGACTGGGGCAAATACAGAATATAGAGCACGTAATTTTATCCTGTGAGCTAATACATCATTGCAATTGTATAACAATGCAAATCAAAAAATGGCAGTAACATGAGGTGCAGCTAACTTGCAATCAATTCATCTTGCTCAAGTAGAAACCCTCTTTTATCCTGTTCTGAACACATGCTAAAATGCTGCCATCATAAAAATGATCCACGCCACTAAGAAGCAGTATTGATACAGTACTAATGAACTTGACTGAGGTATTTTTCTTATTAGTTTCATTTGAAACAGCAAATTCCAGAGAATATTTTTAGATTAGTGTTTAATTTCAAGACATACAAGAAGTACACGGATGGTATCAAAAGACAGGACACACTCAGGAGAATTAATTGGATTGTACATATGCATAAAGACAGTACCAGCTCCAGGTGCTGTTAAACAAAATGAAACAATGAGAAAGCAAATCAATTTTTTTATGAGAGGAAAAAAACAGAAATGAGGAATGAGAAAGATCTTGTTCCCTGCAGAAACATATTGATATACTTTTTTTATTCCTCTTCTAAAGTATTTAAATGAGCAGTG
Organism: Nyctibius grandis; assembly: GCF_013368605.1. Lineage (NCBI taxonomy): Eukaryota > Metazoa > Chordata > Aves > Nyctibiiformes > Nyctibiidae > Nyctibius > Nyctibius grandis. The sequence continues at coordinate 18,207,138 of NC_090665.1, forward strand.
GAAAAATCTGAAGAATTATAACATCAGTATTTGGAGTGAAGGAATACATCAAGCAAGCTGAAAGCCTTTGACATGGGAAGATGCTACTTCTGCTGAGTTTTCAGAAGATGTGATTAGAGCGTGCCAGGGGCCAAGAATGCAGATAATAATACTCCCTAGCAGGTGCCAGAAAGTTCAGGCTCCTAAGGGCAGGGAAGTCTGGACTCTCTGAAGGGCTGTGAGGACCAAAATTTGCTGTATAAACAGCAGCAGGCACAAATTAATAATTTTCTTTCTTGTCTTCAGGAATAAACTACTTATTGAGTTATTAAGACACATACACTTAAAACTCTTCTATGTTGAAACATTCTTAATTTATGCAAATGGCAAAAATACTGCTTCCTGGTCAGTATCAATTTATTTTCATATTAAAGTGTAGCATGATTTTAAAACACAGACAATACCTATTTCCTTGCAACAGACAGTCCCGCCAAGATGCAATGATTTATTCATCAATCATTTCATGTCAATTAACATCAGCCACTGATATTTAATTAGGAGTTTAGATAAAACTGCTTTTTAAAAAGTTCTTATTTGCTCCATCATCTAGATCTAGAAAATTTGTTAGACTTTCTCTTTTGAAAATATCAGCATTTCCATACAGCATTTCCATACAAGAATAGAAATTATGACATTTGAATCTTAAACTCGTCTGTTATCTGTTGCAAATCTAGTTTAAACTAATCTCAGACATTTGAGATCTGCTAAATTTTCAGAGCACCACTGAATCAATACACGGCGTTCAAACTTCGCTTAAACAGCAAGATTTCTGTAGAAGATACTTCCTACCACCCCAAATCCTGTCTTTAAGGCCTAACTGTAAACAAGGATCTAGTAATGACAATGCTTTAGAAAACTGGTATCTGAGAGCTTCATGATTTACCTTAAGCAGAAAGTCTGCTAATGAACTAAGGTACCTGAGTCTGCGAGACTGGCAAATACTCTAGGATCCTACTGGGGTTGATAAAAAGTGTTGAAATGCTTTACTGGGCCATATGTGGGGTCTTGATACACCTCCTTTTCCCTTCCTTTGTAGATAAAAACACGGAACAGGATGACAAGATCAACACAGCCAGAACAGAGGCTTAGAAAAAGTGTGAGCGTGTGTGTCGTTGGCAGTGGGGAGGAGTTCCTGCGACACAGCCTGTGCTTGTTAACAGCCATCCAGAAGCATATACGATGATGTCCACCTCTTAGGAGCAACAAGGGCAATGGATGGGAGGTACCAGCAGAGGAGAAGACAATAAAGAACAGCAAACTGGGTATAAGAGAGAGGAAGGTCTTGAGTTTATTCATCTTCCACATCTTGCTTTAGAGTAAGGATCAGATCTAGGCAGGGCCTAAAACAACTCTGCAGAAAACATGTACTTTGCAAATAGATCTGGTGCCTCTGTTCTACATAAGAACTAAGAGGTATTTTAATTCCATTACAAATAAAACAAGTAGATCTTTGTTAAATGACTAAACTTCACTGCAAGTTAGTCAGAGTGCCATCAAAGAAAACATGTTTGGTGAGGTGCTTATGCTGCTTCCAGACATTTTACCCAGAATGGGTGAATGGAAGAGATGCAGTATTTTAGAAGAAACATTATTACTTATTAGTCTGCTTCAGATAATTACAGCAGAACGTGGCTCTATTTTAGCAACAACAAAGTAGATCAGATATTTTCCTTATAAAGGTGAACTGCAAAACGTTTTGATAGGTGGTAAAGGGTTTTAATGTACTGCATTAGATCTCTACTCACACATGCAAGAAGAAATTAACACTGTTGACTATTACGGGAGAAATACAACTTGAAATTTACTGAAACTGGCAGTTTTCTGTTTGGTAACTACCAGAAATGTTGAGAGCTACACTGACCCATTTACCCTCACAGCTGACTGCTCTCCTCCCAGTTGGGAATGTACAATCTAAATGTTATAACTGGACAGAGCAGAAAGGAACGGCAAAGACTACAATATGATCTAGGAGAATTTATCAACCAAATGGCGATGCACTCTCATCATTAAACCTGAAAGACAAACCGTAAAGTGAGTCTGTAACGAAGGCAGCACAGGTGGTCCAGATGATAAGAGCTGCTCTGAGCGTGTTTACCTCAGAGACCCCATCCACGCCCAGCACTGCTCTGTCCCTGCCGCCCACATCCACGGTCTCCTGCGGAGCGAGGCGCTGCCCGCGGGACAGGCCTCCGCGGCCGCGCTCCAGGCTCCCGGCGGGACCGAGACCCCCCCGGCCCCTCACGAGAGCCTCTCGGCTGCAAGCGGGGGAAGCCGCCCTGCGACCTGCCCGGCTGGGCCGCCGACGCGCCGCGCTTCTTCGCACCTGAGATAAGCCGTGACGACGCGCCCCGCGGCCTCCCCGCCTTCCCTCATCCCCGCCTGGCAGCGGCGCAGGGCTAACGGTGCCTCACACCCGGGCGAGACGTACCTCACCTCACCGCGCCCGGGTGCCAGGTACCTCACGCGGGCGAGGCGTGTCATTTTAAATACGATAAATTCACCTTTTCTTCCTCACAACTTGCCAACGCCGACATGCAGTGCGCTGGCAGAGGTGGCCGAGGGGCTGAGCCCCGCTCTGCCAGGGTAACGCTGCAGCCGCCGCGGGACCCCGCGCCACCGTCCCGCCGCCCCAGCCCCGCCGCCCCGCGCTCACTCACCTCAGCCGCCGCAGCGCGGCCCGGCCAGAGCAGGGCGAGCAGCAGCAGCGGCGGCGCCAGGCGGCCGGGGCAGCCCCTGCCGGCCATCCCCGCGCTCGGCGCTGCCTGCGCGGCGTCCCGCAGAGCTCGGACCGGGGCGCTCGGACTCTGCCCCCCGCCCGCCCGCGGCTTTTGGCCTGGGGGCTGCTGCTTCGCACCCGCCTCGGCGCTCCCGGCGCCCTGGGGTGGGGACAGGGGCCGGGGCTGGCCGGGGCGGGGCTGGCTGGGCCACCCCTCTGCTCTCTTCTCCCCCCCGCGTCTCCTGCCTCGGGCACCGCCGGCAGCCGCTGTCCGCCCGTCCGTCCTCCGCGGGCATGGAGTGAGCGAGGAGCCGGGGGCCTTCCCGCCTGGGAGCTGAGGTGAGCGCCGCGGAGGGCAGCCCCGGGCGGCGGTACCTGACGCTTGTCACGGGCCGTCCCGCCTGGCCTCGGCAGCTCGCTGAGGGGCCAGCCCCGTCCCGGGACAGCTGGAGGTGTCCCAGGTTACCGGGCTGTCTCCGTCCCCCGCCCGCTTCTCCCGCGCCGCCGTGAGGGCGCAGGTGGTGAGCGCCGACCGAACGGCCCCGGGGCTGCGCGGCGGGAGCGGGGACGGACACCCGGCCGGGCCAGCCCCGGGCACCACCCGAGCAGGGACACGGCCTGGGCCCGCCCGGAGCGGGGTCGTCTGCAGCGCCCCGGCGGGGAGAAGGGGCCGGTTAAACCGGGGCGGGAGCGAGGCGGGAGGCGGCAGCGCGGGGTGCGGGAGTGAGGCGGTGCCGGGGAAGGCCGGCGGCAGCGCGGGCCCTCAGCGCCATCCCGCCGCTGCCCGGGGCGCTCCCGGGCACTCAGGGGAGTGTTTTCCTTTCAGCAACGCTTTCCTCTCCCTCAAGTGTTTTCTTAATGAGACAGCGGAGACCAAGAAGTCCCAGAAAAGACAAAGTGCTGCCCACTGCATAAATGTAAATCAATGAGAAATCAGTGAGAAGTGTTTCTCCCTAGGCTTTCCACATAGCTTAGCATGATATAAAGGTTTTCTGAATGGAAGTGTGATTTGTAAAGAGTTGGCAGTACGTAAAGTTTATCACATTTATGTTATTGACAGAAGTACTGCATGTTCAAGGTATCAGCTCACCAAATAAAGTGCTGTTCTGAGATGGAGCAAATTTAGAAAGTATATTGGCCAGGCCAGCCACAGGGATCTTACCTTATCTGCAGTGTTCGTGAATGCTGTACAGGAAATCCCGCTTTACAGGTTTTATTAACTGCTACAGGTGATACAGAAGAAGTAACAGTATACAGCAATATAATGTATGTATATAAATCTCTTTAGGACTACTCATGAGATACAAATCTAAAGCCATTCATGAGCGCAAAGCTAACCACAGAGCTTTGTAAAACAGCTTCTCTTACAGGCATGAGAGTAGACCTGGATCTCCTTTCAGTAGATATTGTCAACCCTCTATGAAATTCGCTGTGAAGCTAGTTAGTAGAGGCTACTTTTCCCAAAAGTTTGGTACTAGAAGCAAAAACACATCTCTGGAAGAGCAGAGAAATATGTTCAGTGTCAAAGATCTTGTTCATCATCACAGATGTTATCACCTTGGCTCTAAAATCTCAAGCATCAGTGAGAACAAGCAGGCAGGTATAGAGAGAAAGGGGGAAAAAAAAATCCTGTTTTCAAGCCAGACTGATGGTGACCGTGTAGAGGAAATAGTATCTTAGGGATAAAATCAGTAAAATGATGTATTTTGTCAGATTCCTAAACCTGTCGACTATAACAGCGCTACATTTTTTACGCAGGAATCCTGTAATAAGGACAAAAATGGAGTCTACGGTTGTTTATAAGCCACAGGCACCTATATAAGTACTTACATCCACCACTGAAATTTAACAGTAGAACTGGTGCTAGACAGAAGATAGCAGAGACTCATTTACACAAAAGTGAAAAGAAAAGGTGCAGGGTTTTCTGAGACAAGAAGATCAGAGCAAGCAAGACTACAGTGAAAGAGAGTGGTCAGTCTCCAGAAATGATGCAAATTCAGATGCAGGATGAACAGTATAACTCTCACTGATCAAAGAAGATAGTATTTAAAAGGAGAGCTCTTGAATACTAGGCCAAAGAAATACTGGAAGAAACAGAAGAAAGTAGGCAAACCACTGTTAGGAGAAATAAATGAATATATGCGGAATACCTAGTGAATGAAATACTGCTATAATAAAAATCTATTGAGTCAGTTTTCAAATGATGAAAACCCTGTGTGGAAATTTGAAAAAAATAAGCCAGGAAGCTCAAAGCAAACATGGGAAAGTGCTAATAAGGGAGATGCAATAGCAGGAGCATTTAAAAAAAAGTCCTCTTCGAGCCCATTCTTATCCCAGTACCACCTGTTTCACTGATGTTGAGCAGCTAGCTGCTTAGTATGGCCCAACTGGATGGTAGTTGTGTATTTGTTATACTTAAGAAAGAGCGAGTAATGTTGCATTATGAGATTGTCACATAAAAGCACATATGCCTTTATATGAGTTTCTAGGACAGATAATTGACTTCAAAGTAGCATTGAGCTGGAAGAAAGGTGAGATCAGCCACTGATGTTCTCTGCTGCTCGGTGCTACCATAATTCATGGCATCCATCCAAGGAAAGTCTATGAAACCTCGATGCAGACTGTGTTGCTGATATGGTTGCTGATATTGTCCATAATATCTTCAGAAAGTTACAAACTCAGAGAGATGGTCTTGTCTGGCAAAACAGCAGGCAGGCTTAACATCAGTTGTGTCAAAACACATACCTGCAGCTGCCTGAAGAGGTACTTCACCAACAACACCAGTGTGTGAACAACAGAGAGGTCAACCTTAATACTAGAAAGCAATTGAAACTGCAACAAATTAAAAGTCTGGCTTTTTTCACTTCGAAAAGTGATTTTGTTTCCTCAGTTCTCTATGGTAAAACACAGATAACAGTATTTTCTCTTTTTACAGATAAGGAATATTTTTGTGGGAAACATTGCAGTCATATGAATTTGGCAGAAAGTGCAAAGTTTCATAGGACACTGTAAAAGAAAAAAATACAGCTTAAGGAAAAGGATGAAAAGAGCATGGAATATATCCATGGTGAATAAGGCAGAAGTCCTATGGAAAACAGCGTATATGTTCTTGTACTTAAAATGACTATCCTAATCATATGCATAAAAGAACCATGTTAAAATTGAGCACACAACCCTAATTTTTATTTCCTAACTTCTGAATCCTTGACTTTGCAGCTTCAATGATCTTGTGACACGTGATGTTGGTTTCTTTGGATGCAGTGAGAATATAGTTAGGGCTGCTCTGATTTTTTATACCTCAGTAACTGTAGCTGTGTATATGCCTCAAACTATGGCTCATGTCCTGTGGTCTTATTTTACCACAGTCCCTAAGAATGAAATTGTCTTCCTTCTTGGTCCTTGTCTAGAAACTAAACATCTAGGTTATGTTATAGTGCCAGATTTCCCCCCTCTGGCTTTTAAGAATTTTATGAGCTGAGGTTTGGTGATGCTTTTATAAAACCTATTTCTTTGGTGGTATTGAGTGTGTTATCCTGGGGATATTTTATCTTCTTTCTAATTAGGTAAGTATGCTATTGAGGTAACTGTCGTGATTACTACAAAATAATAAAACATGAGATCAATTTGATATATCAATCTAAATAACACTTTGTAGTCCTTATATTATTGCACTGGCTGCTGAACACTTCAAACTATAGGAAGCTTGTTCAGAAAACGATGTGTTTTCCATAGCCATGACAAAATAGCAAGCAGAGTGGTTTGTCTCCCAGTCATGCCTTAAGTATGATTTCAGACTGTGTCAATGGATTGGATCAAAATGGTTTATAATTTCAAAATAAAAGGTTCTCTGCTAATACAAAGCAAACGTACCAAATTTCAATTTCTATTTAATTTTCAGAAGCTGTTTGGATAATTAAATAATGAGATGGATTGTGGGCAACAGGAACAAATTTCTGCAAAGTCTAACACTTTATGACTGGCTTGGATTTTCCATTTGAGGCAATCCATCCCTGCAGTATTTCATTGCCTTACAATCTTGCTTATATTATTTATATTATTAATGTAAAAAATCAGTGAGGTAGGAATGTTATTGGAATATTGTGTTATTATTAGGAGTGATTGTTTTTATTTATTTTTTTCTTTTTTCTCTTTTTTCTTTTTTTTCCTTTTTCTTTTTTTTTTAACAGGCGGGGAACTGGGTCACAGAAAGAGACTAAGAATTTGGCAGATGAATGGAGTACTGTACAGTACATGTAGGGTGTGATCTCGCAGCATGGATTGGCTGCCCTTAGGCTATTTATTCATTAATCAGTGCATGGTAGTTTACAAAGTCTCCTCTTCACACTGTGGGGTAACGATACACTGTGCATACACATAGGAGTCAATATTATTTATAGATTAGTTCTGGTTAGAAAGACGTTACACAATCTAAATAATAGAAGGCAAGACAGTAGTGTTTCAGGAACTGTACGTTCATTTGTTTTACAGAGAAAAGAGAGCTGCTTGTTGAACAGCTATCAGAGAGGAGCCGGTCTGCTGCAGGTTCACGTCCTTGCTCCCTTCTCAGTAAGCGATTGTCTTTGCTTACTCAGGAGACTTCTCCAAAGGAAGCGAATCCCTGTCAGTTCACTCTGATCAGTGTTCAGTCTCCTCAAAATTAACCTCTCCATGTTTGGAAGAGTACAGCACTAAAAAATAAAAGCCTGTGGTAATCTTTGCTATCCTAGGAAAAGCCCAGCCTCTTAAGCCCTTCAGTTTGAAATAACCACTGTGAATCATTTGCCAGATGTGCCTTATTCCAAAGGATTACACCATTTTTCTTATTTTAGCAGATGTAAAGGTTTGCACAGGATCTGGCCATTCCTCTGGATTTGTGAAGCTTGAGCTTAGAAAAAGCGTGGTGCAGCACGTTTACAGATAAAACTGCATATATGCTGTTGGACCTAAGTCAGAGGTCATGGATGCACTGTGTAGTTAATTTATGCATGCAAAATTTGACTGTCTGGGACTGTAGAGGCCTCTGGTCAGTCCTGCACTTAGGGCTTCCAGCTTCCTAAATCCTGGCAAAACCTGTGGAAACAATGGTCTAAAAATAAAGCTAAAAAAATCTAGGTGACCCTTCCAATGACTGTCATCTATCCATGCATATGGGTAGAACTCTTGAGCTGAAAATGCATGTGACTTACTCTGCATTCAGAGTAGTCCTCCTTGGCTCAGATGTACACACAGATGCTGCTCCAGCCCAGTTTGAAGAAGACACTGTCTTGAAAGTATAGCCAATATTTTCTTGATTATTTCTTTTAGTTCATTAGGTCTTTACTGTAGACAGGTGTAATTTTTTTTAATGCCTTTAGCTGAAACCGTGGGTATGATAGCTTTGTAAGAAATAATGATGCAAGATGCTCTTTGTCCATTATTTCAAACACTGAGTGAAGACTATCTCTTTTCTAGGCTGAAATCTTGTACCCTTTTTATGTTGATCTGTAATTTCACATATAATCCCCTTGAAATAAGTGGATTGCTGATAAAATGCGGTCTGAATAGGAATAATACAATGTAGTGCCAGCATAAAGCTGTGCAGTATGACATACGTAAATGGTTAAGACATGTTTTGGTTATCCGGTAATTATTCACGTTTGTACATCAGATGTATATTTTAATATAAACAGGTTCAGAGGGGAAAACAACAACAGTATGGAACAGTGTTTATAGACCATCCACAAACAGAAGGAAAGAGAAGACCTGCTGTTTTAAAAAAAAAAAAAAAAAAGACAAAAGTGCTGCATATACAGATCCTCAATCAGCGTGAATGGCATTGACAGAGGATTCGTTTGAACGGATTAAGTGGCTTATCATAGCTGCCTGGTGAGTTTTACAGATCACTAAATTTTTTAACTAGAGTCACCAAGATATATTCTTCGCTATCGATTTAACAGTAATAAGAAATCACCCGTTAAATATTATTTGCAGCCTGTCGTAAATTTGATAAGCCTATATGATAATTTATTGTATTTGATTTTGATTGCTGGTCTATAAGTTTATACCATTTAAATTTCACGTACTACACTATTTATATTTTCCTAAATAGTAGGAAACAGGAACTGTAATTCTGAGTCTGTTTGAAGGGGCTAGATATTCCTACATTCTAGTGGTGAACATATTTGGAGAAGAAAAAGTAATGACCAGCTCAAACCTGAATCATAGAATCATAGAGTGGTTTGGGTTGGAAGGGACCTTAAAAATCATCTAGTTCCAACCCCCCTGCCACAGGCAGGGACACCTTCCACTAGATCAGGTTGCTCAAAGCCCCATCCAACCTGGCCTTGAACACTGCCAGGGAGGGGGCATCCACAGCTTCTCTGGGCAACCTGTTCCAGTGTCTCACCACCCTCACAGTAAAGAATTTCTTCCTAATATCTAATCTAAACTTATCCTCTTTCAGTTTAAAACTGTTATGCCTTGTCCTATCACTACATGCCCTTGTAAAAAGCCCCTCTCCCGCTTTCCTGTAGGCCCCTTCAGGTACTGGAAGGCTGCTATAAGGTCTCCCCGGAGCCTTCTCTTCTCCAGGCTGAACAACCCCAACTCTCTCAGCCTGTCTTCACAGCAGAGGTACTCCAGCCCTCTGATCATCTTCATGGCCCTCCTCTGGACTCGTTTCAACAGCTCCATGTTCTTCTTATGCTGGGGGCCCCAGAGCCGAACGCAGTACTGCAGGTGGGGTCTCACGAGAGCAGAGTAGAGGGGGAGAATCACCTCCCGCGACCTGCTGGCCACGCTGCTTGTGATGCAGAATGCCTGTCCCAGAATAATTTTGCAGATGAGGGAGAATTATTAAAAGGCATGAAGAAAATACCTGCTAGCAGCTGTGGCAGGAATTCTTTTTGGAGGAAAATGATCCTTAGAAGATTAGGATCATTGTGACCAGGAATTTTCAGAGTGGTGTGTAGGATCAATGATTCCATCTCTATAATATCTTCTAGGAAAAGTCAATGCAATTTTCGTTCTTGCTTGAGGTCTTTATAAAACTTCATGCACCAGGCACTTTAGGAATGTGAAATTATGCCTTTCTTGTTGGGAACCTGGCCCAGCAAATGTACCTTGCTTGAACCTGACACCCTCGCTGCTAGGCGGTCTTCCGTCATGCTAATATGCCTGAACTATGGCCAGTCTTTTTGATGTTTATTTGATTTGTGCAAACCCAGGCTGCTTGTTATTCAGGTGTTCCACAACGTAGCAGCCTTCTATCCCAGCCATCTCTCCAAGGTAGTTCTTCTTCTTGCCTTTTTTCTGCATTATTTGTGAATGACTTACCTCTAACAGTCTTGTGCTGATTTGAGTACGTAGGCAACATCTGTCTGGCTTCAGGAGGCAGGGATTTTGAAATGATGGAGAACAATCTGGCAAACACATGCCTGCCATATATAACTGGAAAAAGGGGAGACTGCAGCGCTGTGCGTCAAGAACAGCACCATCAGATTTCCATTTCATTTGTGCATGGGCTTCATAAGAACTTGGCATTTTCTTAAATGAAAAATAACTCACACCTGGCCAACGCTGATATGGGAAAAAATATTTACAGAGACTCTCTGCAAGTTCAGCAGATTAGAAGCAAAAATGGCCTTAAATTAGTAACAATCACAGCACAAACCAACGCTATTGTCTGCTACCTGGTTGAAGAGTTCCTGTGAAGTTAAATCCTTTCTACACAAACTTATTTAATGCATTAAAGGACGAACTACTGGGATGCACAAAACTTCTCCACCATTTACCACTGTAGCTGATCATCTGGCAATCTCACATTGTTTTATCAGTCCTTTGTTTCTCATTTAGCAAGAGACAGTATGAGCTTCTGTCTTCAGTTACTACTAATTATTTTCATAAATATTTTGTTTCTGTGAAATCTGTGTATTTGAAAAAAAGTAGCAGGCAACATAGGTTGAAAAAGTATATAGAGTAAATGTACATAAATGGCTAAAATATGTTAAATTTATCAGTATTGAATTTATCAGTATATATCAGTGCATATACAGGTTATATATAATTTGCATTCTGAATCTATGAATAATTAATAATCAGGAAGAGTAATCGTGGGTTTGCTGGCACAGTTCTCTGCTCCAAAGAGTTGACCATGTGGATAACAAACTAAAAATAGAGGTTGATCTCAACAGGACTTTGGGAAATTTACTAAATGCCTAAATATGTGCAGGGTTAGAGTAATTTTGATACAGGCTTCACTATAGCCTGGAGAATAATGCACAGTAGTCTATATGTTATTGCCGTGTCTAATTTATTGTTTCATATAATGAGTGAGCACCTTAGTTCTCATTGATAATAATTAATAATAATGCTTATTTTCTGTATTGCTGCAGAAATTATGGGCTACATTTTTGTTTTACTTTATCCTCTTTTTTGCATGTGGAAATCATAAAAGACATGATTTCAACTTTATAATCCATCGCTAGCAATGGTTGGCATGGAGCTGGGCTTCCCCAGCAGCTGCTCTGGAATCATGTGGCTGTTTTGAGTGCTGCTTTGCTCCCTGCCTTCTCTTGTTCTCTCTCTGTGCAAAACACAACAGCACCAGCTAACCCATTTGGGAGCAGATGCAGATCACCTCCATCTCTGCTCAGTCTTCACTCTGTGGTGTCCGTGGAGGTGCAGAAATCTGTCTGGAATGGTTTCTCTCTGGCCATTCCTAATTGTGGGATTGGAAATAGGATTCAAGGGGGAAGTTACAAGGACTTTTACATAGTCTTATTCATGCCTATCTGTTTGTACTCAGTCTCACAAATCCAAAATGACCAATATATGTAGCATGCTGACTATTTCTTGATGGTGCATACCCCTTATAAGTATCCTCTTTTACTAAATAATCACCCCAAACAGGATTTAGACTCATAGAATAGTTTGAGTTGGAAGGGACCTTTAAAGGTCATCTAGTCCAATCCCCTCTGCAGTCAACTAGATCAAGTTGCTCAAAGCCCCGTCCAATCTGACCTTGAATGTGTCCAGCGATGGGGCATCTACCACCTCTCTGGGCAACCTGTTCCAGTGTGTCACCACCCTCCTTATATCTAGTCTAAATCTACCCTCTTTTAGTTTACAACCATTATCCCTTGTCCTGTTGAAACAGGCCCTACTAAAAAGTTTGTCCCCATCTTTCTTACCAGCCCCCTTTAAGTACTGAAAGGCTGCAATAAGGTCTCCCTGGAGCCTTCGCTTCTCCAGGCTGAACAACCCCAACTCTCTCAGCCTTTCTTCATAAGAGAGGTGCTCCAGCCCTCTGATCATTTTTGTGGCCCTCCTCTGGAACCGCTCCAACAGGTCCATGTCTTTCCTGTACTGAGACTTAATCATGTGTACACACTTCTCACTTTTTAGAGGCTACGTTTTTGTGAAGGTTGGATGTTGGAAGTTTCGTTTTAATTTAGCTTTCTCCTTCTTTTAAATCAGGTGGCTGCTGATTGTTTTTTCAGCACAAGAAACTGATGGGGTAAGTGACATTGATATTTACCTTAGACAGTTGATAGATAGAATGGTATAGTTAAAGCAAGTAACATATACACCAAAACTATCTGTAGTTCTATGGGAAAATTGTGATGTTTCTTTCAGTATTTCTGCAGTTCTCACTTCCCTTTCTGTTCCTGTTGCTCAGCTTAGACTATTTTGGAATTTTTGTCCTTTGGGTTCTTCTACATCCTCAGTCTGGCATCTTTAGATGCTTTTGGAAAGTTGCATGTAAAAAACCCTCCCTCATGAACTGAGTCGGTCTCGTTCCTCATGAAGTCCCTTCAATGGCTCTACATTATAGCACATATAAAACTCATTCTAGCTTTCAAGCCTTTCTCTGTATGTTAGCCTAGATCTTAAACTGGCCTCCCTGTACATTCCCATCTCTCTGAAGCCAAAATTTCACATATAATACGGTCTCAGTATCTACTTTATTTTCCTCTGTGTACTGTCCTCCGTATTAACCTTATGTTTGCAGTGCCTTCACTGAAAATGCTTTCAAGTCTGTCCTCTTCATTTCTTTCAAATATTTAAAAGCTCTTTTTTTGTTTTTTCCCCCCAAAGTCATCCCTTTTTAGTTGAACTGTTGAAAATTGAAGTATTTTTTAAAAATAAATGTGTTCAATTAGAACAAAGGGTAACAGCTTATGTGTTATTAGAAACTTGCATTCCATTGACATTCCAGTGGAGGCAAGTTTTTAATAACTAGGTGAGAGACTAGTGTGGAGTAGATCAGTAATTTCATGGGAAATCCAGTGTGTGAAAGAAAAGCAGTCTGTGAGAGAGACGATCATACCCTCTTGTTCTGAGGTTTGGGAGTACAAGATATTCTAAAAGTATTGTAGATAGAAAGAACAGAATCTTTCCTCCTTATCTAATATTTGTCAGTGTTTTCACCTTGAAAAATCGAAGTATGAACCTATTGTGTTCTGTTGGTTATTAACAGCAGTAACAAAACAATGTTGACCTTGATAAAAATTAAATCCACACTGAGCAAATATTTTCACGTTATCACTGTTTACTGGTTTACCTAAATTATTCTTAAGTCTTTGAAGTCCTGGTCATCCTTTTTGAAACCACTTTGATCATTTACACATTTTGGCAAAAAAATAATGTCACCTAGTAAACATTCCAACCATCTAAGTGAGTTTATAAGTGCATATGGTGTGTATAATTTCTATATGTTTAATACTACACTTTGGGAAATAGAAAAGAATAATGAAATCATGTTCACTTACCACACAATAAATCTACTGAATTTACATTTTGTTGTGTTTTAGTATCCTCAAGTGGGCTTGTTGCTCTTCAGCCTGTTTTGCCTTTTATCATTTAATCGTAGTTAAACAATCTCCTAACCTAATGTGATGGGATACAAATTTCACATTATTAGAAATTAAATTCTGACTGTTAAAATATTTCTAGATGCAGCCTATTTCCTTAGTTGTATTTAGCTGTAATGTTTCACATTGCTTAATATAACTTGCAGGTAATATCTTTCACCTTCTACAGCAACAGTAATAAGCTTTTGCTTATTGCTTCTGCTTTGCCAGCATGTTTATGCTGATGAGAAGTCCAAGAAGGTTAGGAGGATTTTAAATGTTGTACTGTTGTGTGTATTCTATTAAGCAAGTATTGGAAAAGGTTCATATGTGTCAAGTTGAAGATCTGTACAATATCCTGATGTTTGCTGTTTGTTTCTTCATCAGCAGGAAATTGCCCTGTGGGTATGCAAGTGCAGCAAAAATCTTTTGCCTTAAAAATCATCTAATTGGACAATACGTCCAGTTGAAAATATTTGATGAAGTGATTGTTGTCTGTTGTGTATTAATAAATCCATAAACTTTTAATTTTTAGGGAGGATATGCATATATTGACCCATGTGGGGGACAGGATTGTTCAGTTTGTCGATGCTTTCCAGAAAAAGGATCAAGAGTAAGTGATGATTGGAACTAATGATAATTACTGTTGTAAATACTGTTCATTTTGTGCACATTGCTGTTCTGTAAAATCAATATGGTTGACATAAATCAATAAATCAATATTCAATAAATCAATATTCAGACATAAACAAGTGTGAATATAGCAAACTCATAATTCTCTCACTGGTATGAAGTACAGCTATCATCGGAGGAAATTAAGATTGTAAACAGGTTTGTTGTAAATTAGGTTTGTAATAGTCGTGGTGCCTTTTTTGTGTTAAGGATTCTTTGAGATCAATCTAGTAGTTAGACAAAGGTCATTCTTAATATCTATTAAGTTTAGAAATCTATGCTCCTTTTCTACTAAGAGGTTGGTTAAAAGAGAATGTCTATGCCATTTACTAGTTATATGAGAACTTAGATGTTTCTTATTTGAGTTAGGTGATTCTGGAAAAGGTTTCAGACTTTTTTTACTAGCTTAATGCATTAAGTATTAAAAAAATCTGAATTGTCTTTGCCTTATAAATAATTGTAAAATATTGAATGAAGCCAAGGCATTTTCATATTATACACTAAAATTAGTAACTGTGCATGTTGCTAGTTGTTAATTGAAATATGGCCCAGTGATGACTAGTTTGTTATCTTGGCTGTTCTTTCTCAAAATACGTATCTATATAGTGATAGCAAACAATTTAAACGTTACATGAGGAAAGGACTTATTTAGAAACATGCCCTGATTAGTGAACAACTGAAAAGTTGTCAGTTAGTGTTGGAAATTTTTTTCTTCCAAAGTACTAATGTTAAAGTTTAGGGTTAGAAACCTTGAGCATGGTGGATCAGGTTTCAGAAGAGCTGCATGCCCCATTTGTTTGTGTACAACCTGAATCACCACAAAAGCAAGACACACCTTTTCCTTCCTGTGCTTCTGCAGTTAGCTGCATGCTTTGCTATGTCATGATCGCTGCCCTTGTGTCCTTGGATCCTATCCTAATCCTCCAGGATTATGTCTATACGAAAGTCCCCCATGCTGTGGGATTTTCATAATAGGGGCCTAGGATGCGTCTATCTCTGTAACACTGTGTTAACAAAAGGGCATCCCAGGAAAAGTATTTTGACTAGCAGCATGGCAGTGTCTCTCAGTGCTACTGAGTAGACTGTTTTGGATACCAAAAACCTGTTTTGAAGTGCCATTTAAAAACTACTGACTTTGAAACTAGAGAAAATTTCCTTGATTCTGGTTCTCTCTCAGTAGCCTGGAAGTTCTGAATTACGTGCCCATAATCAGTCAATAATAAATACTCACTGCAGTCATTACGGCTCTTTCCTAAGCTGTCGTCCCCACCACAAGTAAACTGAACTATGATTCAAGCGTTTGCAGTTAGTTTTCTAAATACTTCCAAGGATCTGGACCTAAGTGCTAAACAGAAGTGTAATAAACATTTCAAAATAAATTCAATGCCATTATGCAAATGTAAGTCTGAGAATTGTACAGTTTTCTGCAACAGCTCTGAAATATGTTTGCACACTGATGGATAAAGTGTCTCCAATGTAATATGAGTTTATGTTTCATGCAATCATTTCTCTTAATCAATATGCAAGAAATAGAAGTACTCATCAGACCCTACATGAAATGTGGCTTAACTAACCACCACTTCAGACAGATTGTTGCAAATATTTTCTATACTAATGTATGGTGATGAATGATTTTCTATAGGATTACTTAATCTTTTTTTCATCCTACAATCCTGTTGATTTCTAATCTTTGCTGTGTTCTGCCTTTACACTCTGACACACTAACTTTGCTTTCCTAGCTTTTGTGGAGACTACCCATTACAAAATAAAAGGTTTATCTTATTGTTAGCGTCCTAAAATGCAAAATATCTGGTTTATCTACTTTTCTGTCTGAATCCTGCTCCCAGGCTGGTTCCTCAGAGTTTTGCATCTTCCTCAGTCCTGTCTTTAAAGTGCAACAAATAAATGATCATTGAAAGCCTCTGGCACTGTACGGTATGCAAGCCTAAAATTTCAGAAGTGTATAGTTTATGAAATAATCCTTCTCTGTAAAGAAGCTGAGATAAGGGCAACAGTATAAATTCGGTTGCCTAGCACCATATTTTTTCCTTTTTCACTATTTAGCACAGGCTAGCTGTCAAAATCAAGGATGAGCTGGCCCCCTCAGCAAACATTTGCTGAAGCACAATAAGGTTCTACAAAATTCATGTACTTGCTGGCAAAAGGCAATGGAACAATAATCTCATCCAGACCAGCTGGAAAGCCAAACTTATAAAACCCCTCAAAGTTAGCAAGACTTTATTCAGCTCTGTTAAACCAACTGCAGTTTCAGGGGCTTTTGCAGAGGCTGAATGAGAAAGGCAGCATCTGAGTGAGCTACATCAGTGTATGTATTGAGTTACGTTGATATACATAGACCAGTGCACTTATGTTTTGGGACTTTTTTTTTTGTTTATTTTTTTAATCTCTTTTGCCACAGGGAGTCAGATGTAGGGTATTCCCTTCATGATCTTCCATTGAACATGGTAATCTAAGACTTACAGGGGAGCAAGGGCAAATTGTTTCATTATGGTACTGCTAACGTGTCATCTATGTTAGAAACACATGAGGTCAGACCTATTATGAATTGATTAAACACATTATTCAACCTCTTCCAAGAACTGCAACCAAATCCTCATTAGACTAGCTGGAACATGACCATCGTATGTTATTCCGAATCTTTGTTGTTGGCTGAATACTTCCAAATAGAATTCCAGTTTCAATGGGAAGTTTCTGTTAACTTTTATCTCCCCTAAAAAGTGCACTGGGGGAGAAGCTATTTAGCAAAGTGCATTATTTGTAATACACCTGGTGGAATGCATAGGAATTATCCGTAGGAAAGGCGCTCGTTGTATCATAGTGTAGACTTTGTGCTAGATAGATGTCATGCGTCCAACTTACAAATGATAGTTTGACATCTGAATAAGAACCTAAGCAATTTGTTTCGCACAGTGCTAATGGTGACTTCCCTACATCCTTCTCGACATACTAATGAAAAGGAGATTTTTAGAGAAGACAGAATATATATCTGCTGATAAAACAGCAGTGGTATAATTTCAAAGTTAAGGTGTGCCCATCTGATAAGGGTTTCACTTTGTCAGCAGACTGTGAGGAAAATATTGTTGCTAGTTCCATTTGAGGGATTTCTGCTGACATATAAAACACTATGACAGGTTTTTGATGACATTGCCATTTTACAGATTTTAGAATGTTACCTTCCTTTTTAGACTTTCAGTGGGCAGTGGAAGCATTGCCCACTGGAAATTTAGCTAGTAAAGTGAACAAGCAGGTTACTTCTGTGTTTGGAGTAGACTTCTAGTCAATCCGTAACAAAGATTTCTACTAAAATTAAGGTAGAAAAAAAGTCTTAGAGCTGATATAAATCAGCTTTGTTTGTCTGTAATTACCAGTGACAAGTGAAGCGTGTTCACATTTTGTAAAACTAAAAACATTGTAAGCTGCATATAACGTAACTGTAGTCCTTATTCTTAACATCTCTCTACTAAAATAGTAAAAAACTAGGGTAATAAGAGAATAGACACCTAAAATTAAACTCCTAAATAATATTTAGGTTTATGAGTTAAGTAGAATGGCTGTCAGGAGTGTGGTATACTCTGAAGTTTCCATAGGAAAGTAGGATCTCAAATCTTGCCCTGCTTTCTTTGGCATAATGACCTTTCTTTCTATCCATTTTTTTTGAATGCAGTTTAAGTATGATTAGTTAAAGCTGTGGTTACCAGGACAGTGTAAAAAAACTCTGCAGCTGACTGTGAATGCAACAGGAATTAAGACTTTGCCTTCTAGTTGCCCATTTGAAAATCTTTTAAATGTCAACATAGAAAGCTTTCTTCATTTTAAGTGGACAAGATAATTGAGATTTTAGCTAGAGAAAAGATGACCATGGGAGTAAGAAAAGGGAACTGCCATAGACATACTGGAATGTATTGAAATTGGGCAAGTTGGAATAAAAGTAGAAGCAAATAGCTGCACTTTTATTTAGTATTTCTATAAAACCAGTATACTTATGCATTGGTTGCTACATTGGGTTTTAGAAGAGCTTTGTGTTCCTGTTGTTTTTTATTTCTCTCAACCTTTGATAACTCTGTGCTATAAACAGGGTTGCACTACTTTTCATTTGCAAGAAATCACTTTCTGAAGAACATTCTGGTCACTATTGCTAATAGTATATCCCATTCTGATATTATTACAGTTGTCTGCATCACAATGAAAGTTTGACTTCTGTTTAATTGGGATTACAGCCTTGTTGGGATTAGTTTTACATTATACTATTTATCTCTTGATCTCGTCACAATTCAAAAGGACTCTTTCTTCCATAGGACCATTAAACTGTGCTGTTAAATCTCTTTGCACATACTGTGTGCTACTATACATACTCATTTAAGAACTATAGAACAGATAAATGAGGGGAGATAGTCATTAGGGAAAGTATACATGCCAGTGAGCATTCTACATCATTCTTGGTGCCAGCCCGGAACAACTGAGACTTTCTCCTGCCTCTTCTTTCCCAGTCAAGATGCATCATCTTCCAGGATGCAGTAGCAGTCAATGTTTTTAATTAGAGGCAAACACGAACTTCACCGTTTAAGATTTTTTTTTCCCCCTCTTCCTCTTTGGTCTCCCATAAAGTCTGTGATTTTAATTTTCTCCTGATTATGTCCAACAGACAGTGAAACCTTTCCTCCATTTACCCCTCATTCTCTAACTTGGGAAGTCATTTCCTTGATAACTCCTGCAGTGTTGTATCAGAGGCCTCCAAAAATGCTGTCTGCTTTAGCAGAATTTAGATAGTTAAAAAAATGTTTGCAGTTAGCACTGGCCGATTGTAAACCTGTCCTGTGCCGACCCCGGAGTTTGATCCCATTCAATTCCTTTGGCTTTGTTTATAGAGTTAAGTAGATTTAGAAAGCAAGCATCTATTCATGACTCAACCTGATCTAGCTTCTGTGAGATCATGTGAAATGCCTGGAGCAAAGCGAATAATAAACATAACTCAGCAAGACTGATGTTTGTTCTTTTGCAGATGAAGCGAGTGGCCTATTTTCATACTAGTGTAGGAGAGAACCTAGCAAACAGAAATCTAAGAGGGAGGTCTTACATTTCCTGGCATATGAGGTGTAAGGAGTAAGCATTCACAAGAGATACTGAGTTGGTTTGTCACAGGTAAGTTAGAAAGTCAGCTGATGTATACTTCAGCACACTGGGATAAGAATGGCGAAATTTAACTCTATAGCAGGTCTGTCTACTGGTATCACTTCTCTTGCAGCGTCTCCCTAGTAGATCTTGTGGGTGAACTGCATCCAATTTACAGCAGAGTGTAAACATATTTAACATTCACTAACTGGGAAACTGCAAATTCTGTCTGTTTTGGGGAGTAAGAGGCATTTATTAAATCACACTTTTTTGCATATCAGTATGCAATGGCAATCTGTCATTCACATGGAATATCTAGCACTTGTATTTGAATTTTCAAGCTGCACACTCGGGAAATGAATATGTGATATTCATCTATTTGATCTCAAATACATGTGCTTAGCTAAATCCACTATCAGAGATGTATGCATGCTAGCATCTGAGGAAACCCAGATCTCTCCCGCTATTTGCCTCATACTTGTTGATCATTTTTCCCAGTATATTAGCTATGATACAGTTTTAAAATAGAAGATTCCTGAGAGTAGTTATATATTTCTGTAGTATTTCTATTGCATTTCACTTACATTTGCTGAGAACCATAGAAAGATAGACCTAGAGAAATGACACCCCTAGATCTATATCTGAACCAGACCACACATTTTTTTATAACTGAGTAAAGCAGTAGGCAGTTCTCTGGCTCCAGAAGTTAGGATTTGAACTGGTAGGGAATGGAGCTTGCTTACCCGAATGTGGAATAGGAATAAGATCACTCCGTTCTCCTCACTGTAAGGTCTCTTTGAGGCTGTTCTTCATATACAATGTCCAGCTACAGCATCTGTAAATTAGCATTGTTCATTAGACATGTTTCCAAATTTTTCAAAAGTTTTGATCTTTTTAAATTATCCCTCCTTTTGTTCTTGAGCATCTTTCTTTCCTTAGTGCTTTTGGTTCCCCTGTCCCACCATACTAAAAATAGTGTTTTTCTCAGTTGCTGCAGATTGGCAAGCTTTTCCACATCAGGCAAGACAAAAACTCTATAAAATCATTCTTTTTCATAGATTTGAATCAACCAGAAATTGCCATTCAGTGACTTGTTTCAATAAAATGAATCAGAGCAAAAGTTTATTAGTTAATCTGGTGTTAATTATTTGTGGTCTAAAATGCTCTATTTGCAGCGCTCTGCTTTCAGCCCTTAACAGTGGTTCTCAGGAGTTCCAGTGCCAAACTGTCTCTAATACAGTGTTTGTGTAACACAATAGTGACACCCACTGGCTTATTGGATACTTTTTCTTTTCATGGTTACCCAGGGTTAAAACACAAAACAAAGTACACCGTCAAAAATGTTTTCAGCACTTCACTGTGATTTGCTGTGCTTCAGTGAAGTATCACTGTGAATGCTAAGCTGCACCATCAGGTACCATGTTCCTGTAGCATATTGGATCATTGAAAAAATATGATAAAAGAGCACAGAATTTTCCAGTAGTTTGCAGCATGATTCAGACGCTGAGACAAATCGAGCACTAAGAGTTACTATTGCATTTAATTGGCTCAAAATCTGACTATAAAAAAGAAGTTATCTAATACTGAAAAGTCATTATGCGATCTGCTGTTTCTGAGCAAAATGAGAATAAAGTACATGCCATATACTAGTCTGACCCTCACTCAGTGTTTAACCCACAGTCATGGAAAAATTTGCTCTATTAAGGAGAAGAGAATGGATCTAATGCCAAGTTGTGTGCTTTCTCAGATTTATCTCATCTTGATAAAGTTAATATTTAGAAGGTTTATTTTGGAGCCTTGACTTCCAGTGAAAATGGGTTTTGGTCCCAGTCCTACACAGTTACAGTGAAGGAGTGGAAACTTTCCAGAATGGACACCCCTACAAACCCAGGAAGCTGTGTCTTTGCAGTGTAATAGACCTGCTCTTCCAAGAGGGGAGAGGACATAGGTGGAGCTTAGAGTAGCAGCAGATGCTCCCACCTCACTAAGCAAATTAGAAAAGAAAACATCTGTCTGCAAATGCCTTTGTGTACACTCCTCTCTTGTCCTCAGACTGCTCCACATTCCTTCCTTTCTCTGTCCTGCTTCTGGTACAATGAGAAAGACTGGTTACAAGCCAGAGTCTAGTGCAGAATGAAAAAGGGCACTATGTTATTTGCCTACAATCTGATTCTGTCGAGTTGCTGGGCATTTTTGTTCATGTGAACAGAAGGTAAACGCATTTCACATATCACTGGTACATCCACATAGCCTGTAACACAGGGTACTGTCCTAACTGAAGGCAATAACTGGACTTCTTTTGAATTTATTGATAATGAGAAGCAAGACAGAATTCACGCTAATAGAATGAACCGGGTTTTTTTTGATTTCAAATTAAGACTCCGTTAAAACAATGTGCTTTCAGACAATTAAGTGCTCAGGGCACTCTAAAAGTCAGATGCTCTTTGGTGTCTCAGGCAACCAAAAAAAAAAGTAATTCCAAATAACCTTGGCCATTGCCTTTTCCAAACAGTATTAAATGCTTTGCTGCATGATTCTTAAGTATTTGCGGTCTTAGTCTTATGAAGCATATTTAATTAAAAAAAATATAGTCTTGTTTTGTCAAAAGTCAGTTTCTTACTGCAGGTCAAGGCCAGAATATGCTAAAATAACAGACCATAGTCTTGGCATGGGTAGTTCCTGACCCAGACAATTAACAAGGCATTGAAATCCTAAAGGAATTTATTGGCATGAGATGGCAGAGCAGGCATAATATTCTGTTCATTTTAACTGAGCTAATTTGTCATTTCCACATAAGCACGACTACCTTCATCCTCTTTATTTGTACAGCTGTCCTGAGACTGTAATGCTGTGGTAGTCACATTGGATGGGCACAAATAATAGATGTGATAATAGATGTTATGACATGGTATCAGTTTGGTCTTAACAAAGCTCCCAGTCATTATCAGTCTTTGAGCTGAAAGAAAGAGAGACAATCCACCAGCTTCACATGGCATGCTAAAGTTGTATCAGCTGTCAAACCTATTGTGAATTCTGGATTCAGTGACTCGTTTTATGACTTCAGTACCTCCTACTGAAGACATAAACCGTAGAGTCAGTTAAATTCACAGGGTAGCAACTAATGAAGACATTTTATCAGCCTAAAGGACTACATGTCCTGGAAGTTAATTATGGTTAATTATGATGGGTAATTACCATAGAATTCATAAAGTGTCTCAGCTTTTTTCTGTGTACTATCAAAATCATGTTTCTTCAACTGTCCAAAGGATATAACATGATTTGAAAATTTTCTCTTTCAGCTCTTGAATGCAGAGCATATACACTATTAATTAAAAATATTAAAGTTGCTGCAGAAACTTGTCAACAAAATGCCTTGTTAAGACAAAGGCATTAGAGCATTACTGAGAAATATCTTATGCCTTTTTTTCCTGCTGATGAATGTTGCATTTTCCAGGGTAACAGCTAGTTTAATGTACTAAAAAAACCGTACTGCTTCTAGTAGGGTGAATGGTTCAAACAGTTGTATTTTACTGTATTATTAGTCTCATTCATTTCACTTTTCTTATACTCAAAATTATGCTTTAATTAAAATGGTTGTCCAGTCTTTTTTTATCAAGTATTTAAAGGGTGTGATAGCTGCTTTAAGAGTACTTCAATGAATAAATTCAGTTTTATAACAGAGGATGTGCAAGGCATTGCCAATAGACAGGCTGCAATTGTTCATGCAAGCAAATACTCGAATTAAACACCCAGAATCCTGACTGTCCATTCATTGTTAACAAGGATGCAGAATCGGCAGATTTTAATACTAGTAGCCCTTAATTTGCATAATATTTTACACTACTCAAATTATGGTGTCAAGAAAATTGTAGCTGTTGCTGAAGACAACATGCTGATTCTGCCCTGGAATTTTTGCCAGTGACTTCTCTGGAAGCAGGATCAAGGTCTAAGCGAGAGGAGCCAGTAAAGACAAATGGAACATGAGTTGTATGAGGATTCTTTTTCAGGTAGTCCTTACTTGTAGTGTTGGACTTCTTTTCCTAGCCTCTGGACTAAATTCCTGTTCACGCTTCAGGGCCAGTGGTGATCCAGTCCTGCTTCCAGTATAGCATAAACCTATAGTATGTTCCTGTTCCAAACATGTAGTAAGTTACCTTCTCATTACTCTGTTTCTTTGATGATTTGATTGGATGATGCATACCATACATTTCTTCACTTCCTGTCCAACTGTCAAATCATAGATTTTATTGACATATTTTAAAAGCCAACTAGAAAATAAATAAAAAGAACAAGAGGTTTAGGTCCCTGCTTGCAATTCACAAGATTTTGTTCAGACAGATTCAGTCTGTTGAAATGTTTACACCAAGAAGCAAGCAATTCAGTTCTGTTCTTTCAACATAATTTAACTGCTGAAGCTAACATATCTGCTTACAATCACCTTTGATTTCTGTCATTTTGTTTTCCTTCAATCCATTTGTAGAAATAAACATATGGTCTGTAATTTCTGTGAATGGAGGTTGTACTGAAATATCTTTTACTGCCCTCAAGTGGTCTTAGAGCCATATGCTTTTCTCAGGAATGCATGGGGCTCCATTTTGCTCTCTTTCTCAATAATGTGTTCTAATTGATTGATGAATTCTGAAAAGATGCAAAACGCTTTTCCATTGGGAAAGAAAACAAGTTATAGCTAAACAAATATAATGATACAGAATGAAAAAGATGAATAAGAGAAATAAAGACCTGTAAATACATAGATTTTGTAGGGTGAAAAGTGTAGACAGCTCACATGTGAATTCTGATTAGAAAGCTTGCTTTATTCAGCACTTTGAATCTATGATTTAGTAGTTGTTTAACAGCACAGAACAAAAACTGCAACAAATCTAAAACAACTCCACACCAATGCTATAGACTGAAAAATCCAGTTGGCATGGGAAGTATTTTTACTTCAGAAGAATATATATTACCTTGGAAAAGTTAGTAGAAATACATGGACATGGTCTGTATTGTACTGTACACACAGATACTCAATTTAGAGCTATTTCTAGATAAATGACATTCTGCAACCTCCCAAACCATTTTAACACAAGCTATTAAAATTGATACTTTCTGTAAATACGTTGGCTAATACCTATCATTTGTTTCTGCAGGAAACTTCACCACTTTTAAATAAGGCATTAAGATCTGAGAGTGATGATGTATGACAGAAAAACTTAAGTTAATTAGCATATAGTGTGACTTAAAGAGGGAACTCTCTCAATTTGTTCTAATTATGTACCAAGTCCCTTTGTCGAAAATGAGCCATCACTTCTCTGATGGCAAAAATATGATACTCAGTGGAGTTTTATGCTTGCAAAAGGTGATACTTACATTGGTAGAGCCAGGAAGACTTGCAATTTATCCCAGGCATCTCAGAGAGGTGGTGCTGGAGGTCTGATGAAAGTGAAAAGAAATTATCACCTTGAGCAATTCGTTAAATTCGAAGGTCATGTTCCTATAGCATCTAATACATGGAGCAGATCTGGAAGGTGTACAGCAAGGTGGTTTGAATCACGAGTGTGTATACGTTGTAAGCCTTGTTTTATCCATACAGTCATCTCCGAAATGCTGCCTGCTGTGAGGTTTACAGCAGTACTCATTCACTTCTTTGGACTCTTTTCAGGGTCAGCCTGGTGAGCTGGGAGCTCAAGGTCCGATTGGGTCCTTGGGATCTACAGGACCAGCTGGTCTGCCAGGGGAAAAAGGACGGAGAGGTGAGAATGGGCAGCCTGGGCCAGCTGGAGAAAAAGGCGATAAGGTAGGAAACACCACAGACAGCTCTTTTAGGTGTATACAGTACGTAACATTAAATATCGGCAAGTGAAACAGAATCTGAATGATCAAAAAGCGTTTGCCAAACTATACTCTTGCTCACACAAAATGCTGACTAAAATTAATTATAGGTTTCTTTGAAACAATGTTTCAGGGGATTTTTACTGTGGATTGCAAAATTAGAATTGTCAGAAGACATAAAATAAAATGAAACAGACCGGGTCTCCGATTGTTATATATCATGTCATCCTCCTTAACCTCAAAGAGGGATGTGGGAGGAATGCGGAGCTGGAGGGAGGAGTATGGTACTTTTAAAAGTGCTGTACACTAAACAGAATTTTATTACTTACCACTTATGGAGTATAAATTGCAGTTCAGGTCCTTATCTTTCACGGCTGTACAATCCCTGTGCTTGGCTCTTCGCACTTTATACTAGTTTTAATGGTCTAATTCCACCTATCTCAGTGGATGACTGAAATCACTAACGTCAGTATGGAGCACACCTGAAATGTAAGCCCTGTAAATAGAAATTGTGCTGCTGGTATTATCAAAACAGGAGCAGGGTTGTGAAATTATGTACAGAATTACTTTATAAGTTATAGGCAACGTCCCCTTCTCTGTCATTTTATAATCTTTCGAGAATGAATGAGTATGAGAGACGTTTGTCCTGTACTGTACCATCTGTTACATGGGTGGCTATTGGCACTAGTCTCCTGCTAAGCCCATATAACTTTTTTCAGATATTTATTTCTGACAATTATGGCTTTCGATTCATATTTCAAACAAGACTGTTTCTTGTTTCTCGCTATATAGTTTCTCGCTATATAGTATCACATATTCATGCTTTTCATTCTTTTTAAGAGTTAATGACCTCAGCAACTTTGTTTCTTCATGTCACCTGTTTTTAGGGCCCAACTGGAGTCCCAGGATTTCCTGGTTTAGATGGTGTTCCTGTACGTATTGAATGAATATTGCTTTATAAAAATTACAGTTTCTATAAAGTCATAGCAAGCCCTCTAATAGAATACTACACTCAAATTGTTTGGCTTTATACCTAATTGATATCATGTCACCTACAGAATTACATGTTTTGCAAAAATGTAAAATAGCCAGGTTAACTTCAACCGTGTTTACTATTTATAACAAACTCCACAAAATCCCAGTGAGGTCAGTACATAATTTTCATACTGGAGAGGGGCAGTGAAGGTAAAGACTAGCCCATGTCCATGCAGCATGTGTCAGTGCTAGGATTAAAAACTATGAGTTTATTTAAACTGAGGCTCTATAGCAGGCTGTAGTCTGCTTGCTGCATTCTTAACATCTCTGAAAGTATCTCAAATGATGCATTGCTTTCTGTTCAAATGTTCTGAGTTTTGCTTATAGTCCTTTTGCAGGGGAAAAAAAAAAAAAGCAACCACTGAGTCCAGTAATTTTAACCTGAATAGGCACCGAAGAACTAAAGTGGGTCCTACATATATATCTTTATAAGCATGTGATTATGTATTTTTCTGAATGTCTTCTTCAGTTTGGAAATGAGTGTGGTAAAAGAAAGAATATCTTTTAGATATGGTATTTTGAAAGATGTTGTTTATTAGAACTGAATCCCTATGATGTTATTAGTTTCATATGGATAAAACAAAGTTAAAATGTTGAATTTTGAAAGTGAAAACAGAACCAGAAACTGAGTGGGTGTCTTAGCATCTGCTTGTCGGCTGTCCACACTTGACAATGGGACTGCTGCCAGAATGTCTGTATAATGTAGAGGTCACAAGGCCAAAGTTTAGCACAAAAAGAAGTGCTCCCAAGAAATATATATTCTTTTTATGAAAAATGTTAATTAAAAACAGTGTCCACAAACTGGGATGAAGAATCTTAAAGACAGGAAGAGAGTAAAATTGACAAAAACATTTCAGGCAAATGGCCAGAATACTTTCCTGATGATTTTTCAGAATGCCCCCCGCCAAAAAAAAATTAGGTCAAAATTACTATTTGTAATTTGTTAAAAATATTTAATTATGTGAAAATAATTTTTCCTCCAATGGAAAGATCATTCCAATGGAAATCTCACTGTTTCTACTGCCTAGTATCTAATTTGCAGTAGAACTAACCCCTAGCTGGACATTGGTTAGTTCTTGCTAGGTTAGAAAGACACTTCCTCAGTTCTTGAATGTATAGTCATCATCTCTGCGATTACTGTATGCTTGAGTCAAGCTGTGTCCTGTTTATTCTTGTTTTATCCTATTGATTAAAAAATATGAGGCTGCTTGAGATTACTTCTGTGTATTTCTTCAGCTTTTCTTTACAGCCACAAGAAAGATTATAGTTAGAGGGCTAGAGCTTGCTTTCTCCAAGATCACGTTACATTTGACTCAAGTGAGAGCTCAGTCTGACCCTCTTAACCAGTGCTGTCCCTGTTATATTTCCTATGCATCAAAGAACAAGATATAAAATACTTATATCATTTGTTATACATGAAAAAAAATCTATTGATCATAATAGAAAACATTTCTAATACAGAGTATGAAGCTGGGACCACTGTGAGATGTCCTCTGTTTCACATCTGAGATATTTGTTTCTGAACTGTTCCGTTAATTTAAAAAATAATTTATCATGGTGTATCTCTAATAAATATTAAACTGTCTTTCAGGGGTTACCAGGAAGTGAAGGACCCAGGGGCAAGCGTGGTTTAGATGGCTGCAATGGCTCAAGAGGAGATCCAGGATTTCCAGGCGAAAATGGTTATATTGGACCAAGAGGTCCTTATGTATGTGAAAGGCATTCCTACTCTCTGTGAACACTGTATATGTACATTTCCCTCACAAGATAACAGCTCTTAAAGTGAAAGGAGTTTTAGACTATGGCACTAGCTTTACACTGCACAAGGGATTTCCAGGCATTCTTACTAAGGTTAATGGGAGTGAAGGACACTTGGTGCCTTAACAGATTGAATGTGAAATAAGCTCCTATATCCTTAAAGTATATATATCTACCTTGACAGTTAAATTTTGCTGTTTCCCCAGTACATAACCACACCAAAGCTAATACCATTCCATGGAAGTACAACTGGGAAGGAGTAGCTTGAAACCATCATACAATTTATCAATACTTGAAATTAAAAGCCTTAATAGTAGGGACATACCTGAGATGAATTAGCAATAAGTGGAAGCTTCAACAACTCTAAGTCCTGTAACACTTGAAGATTTTGAATGGTTGATCACACAAGTGTATTAGTAGATCTCTTCCAAAATCGCGCTCTTGCAGTTCCATGTGCCGCTTTTTACACATACCTGTTCACGACTGCTCTGTGCACACCTAATCTTGCCTGGGTTTTTATATGTAGAGATCATTTCAGTCAAAATGTTTAAAATTAGCACTTTAATATTGTTTACTTTTGCTGTTAAAAAGGAAAGCATTTTAAAATTGTTTAAATAGTTGTGTTAGCAGTGCTCTTCTAATGAAGATAAAACACAGATTCATGTCAGTAAGGGATATAAATTACTGTAGCTCCTAAGAAATTTTGCTGAACAGATCTAGTCCCCAGTCTTTGACTTTTCGTGGAAATAAGTTTTAGTTCTGAATGTTTAATAGCTGATTAGTTGGTCTAAGAGCTTCCCTGAAATTTTCTAAATAAAACAATAAAAACAACTGCAATTTACATGAAAAGTCAAATGTGTTTAGTAGGAGCTAAATAAGATGCTGATTCAGCCATAGGGAATCAAAAAATGTGCAGTGGGTGCCAGAGTGAAAAGATGTTATCAAAATATAGCAATTAGAAAAAAACATACAATTTCAGTCTTGGACCTGTAATAAATGCTATGAAATACACAACCTGATAAAAAACTCGATAATAACCTCATTTGTTATACCTCTCAGAGTAAGCCATTAACCTTCCAAATGGTAAAATGACTTCTGCTCAAACTCTTAATTTTACCTGCATTTTCTTACTTATTATGGCTTTCAAAAATAGAGTTTTGCCTTTTATAATTAGCCAAATGACAAAAAGGAAAAATGAGACATGGGACAAATTACAGCCTAAATCCTCCCAATTCCGGAAGCATACTCTTTGGGAGGCCTAGAAAAGTATTTGCAACCTACAAAGAACCGGAGATACAATAGGCATGTAGCATTGGATATGCACAGTAAAATTGCAGTGCAAATTAATTTAGCTACCCAGAAAAACAAGACATAGCAACCATATTCGCTTGTGTACAAGAATGCTATTCCAACATCTCTCTGCAGATTGCGTATTTTTAAATCAACTTGTTGCACCAAGTACCAACTTGACTATATATTACAGCTAATATTTTTATGTTATTCTTATTTATAATGTTGTCCCATATAATTTTATTTAACACTACGTACATATTTGTCAGCTTTACTTCTGTTACCCTGTAGATAGAATCTTTACAGTTACCTCACCAATAAATTGGAAAATAAAGTAGTTTCTATTTGTACCCCTTACCTAAGTCATGTAGAAAGTAACAAACTGAATCTAATAAAGTTGTTTTATTACACAAGACATCACATGTAAAATAACCAAAGACAAATACAACTTCTGATGTGTTTAATGTGTTCCCTAGCAGCTGTTGTTTGACCTGTAATCTGCATCCAGTCTACTGTAGCAGTATCCAGCTGCAGGCAGCTGTAACTCTTCTTTGTACCATTCCAGGGATAAGTATTTTCCCTGTTCCATTCTGACTTCAGGATTTGAGCAGCCAGTGTATAATGTCAGGAAATCAGTACCGTTTTAAAGTGGTTAAATTCTGTGAAAAACAGTATCCCATTTTATTGAAATCAATAGGTAAGTGGTTATAGGCTTCAGTTAAATTATACCCAGTCCATTTGTATTTCAAATGAGAAAACTTCAGAAATAATGTCTGAATATATCTGTTCTTCAGATATGTACATATCATGCTCTTAACAGTCAAATGAGCATTACAATTAAATTTTGCAAAAGCAATCATCTGTTCCTGCTAAATCAGATTGAGGTTTTGAGATTGGCACAGTTTATAAAGGACTCCACAGCAAGTACCATGGGAACTTAGTCTTTAAAAAAAAAAACAAAACAGGGCCTTTAGGCATCAGATTTTTTTTTTAAAGACTGTGAAACATATTTCCTAATAGATGGAAATGTTAAAGATTTGCATATGGCACAGTCCATACTTTCAGCATTTTAACTGTATGCAGAATCACACTAGATTCTTCTAAGTCACAGCATGAACTTTTGGAGAAGGCAAAGTGCTAATACTTAAAGCCACTGACTCACTGAAAGAAAAGGTAGGCATATTGATGTGCTTGAAACTAAAGGTAAGAATTGTGAAGATTGTAGAATATTGAAGTACCCAAGAGTTAAGGAGCATCTAACAGAGCAGGAGTCCAGAAGCTGTGAGGAGCTGTTTTGCTTAACTGTACAGAAGGAAATTTTACTTTTAAGGGTCTTGTTAGATAAAAAAACTGCAAAATGCTCATGCAGTGATGGTGGTTCTAGTGGATTACCTGGTGATATATGGGCACCAGAAAAGCACAGCCTGAGAAATTATCATTCAGTCTCCATAGAAATGTAGCATATCAGTAAGTGGATCATGTTTTAAAAGACTTTTTTTCTTTAAAGGGAAATCCAGGGCAAAAAGGAGAAAAAGGAAATTCAGTGTATGTTTCACATTTTGGAAAAGGACCTCCAGTAAGTATCTGATTGTGAAAAAACCCATATCTTGTAGGAAAACATGTATGGCAAATATAGTTGTTCTTATAACTCCTCACTGTTTAACAAAGCTTGGTACAAAAAAAAAAAAAAGATTAAAAGCAAATGTACAACTGGAACAGATAACTTGTGATCTTAATAGCTATAAACTTAGAAAATACCCCCAATAAAGCTTGTAATGATCAATTTGCTAAATGGTTGTCATTACAGGGAGACAGAGGTGATCCTGGACCCCCCGGCATGCCCGTAAGTACAGTCAGTGGGTTCTACACATGCTTTTTGTCTTGAAAATCTTTCAAATTTTCCTTCTTAGTACAGTAAAGAAGTATTGGGGTTTCTCCCTGCCTGCCTTAAATAGCAAAATTCCAGAATAAAGTCTAACAAACATCAAGCCCCTATAGTCTGCCCCCATGACCCCATGCCAGCTCTCCATGCTGGCTGAAAAGGAGCAGAAACAGACCGTACCCATCTGCATTAGCTGTGCATTGAGCAGTTGTTGTCCTGGTACTCACAGTTTGCAGAATATTTTCTCTGTGAAATTCAAGATGCATAGAGATGTGACACCTTCTTCAGCAGTATCTGGTGGATCTCTCAAGAACATGTAGCATACTACTGTATTTTGGCCATAAGAACGTGTGAGAAGAGGGAGTTTAATTTTGTTGCAGACTCACACTCTTAATGGCTTTAGGTTCTTCTTATGCCCTTCAGAAAAGTATTCACTGATGAACTGTAGCAAGTCGTCACACTGTAGCACAATTACTGACAAAGTATTCTTTCAGTCCATTAATAACATATAACTGTGCATTGTCCAGTATCTGTACAGTATTATCCAGAAACTGATGCTGAGCTGCTCCAGTGACAATGAGGTTTCAGGCATGGTGTAAGCTTCAGGCCATGGGTGGAATGCAGCGGCCAGTAGATTGAGTCCAAATGATGCAGGCATTTTGGAGGGACTAGTTTTGTGGAGAAAAGGGTAAGCTCTTGGTATTTTCACAAACAGACCTTTTGCTGTCTTTTCCAGGGACCTAGAGGGTCAAGAGGTACAACGGGCCCATCTGGATACCCAGGCCAACCAGGCTTGCCTGTAAGATCACCAGAGTTACACAACCTTGTGTTTTCAGGATACGCATCAATTCTGGTCTACCAAATTTAGAACTTGCCTTAATGTGAATCAAAGTCTAGAAATAATTTTTGAGGCAGATGATAAAAAAATAAATTTTTGCCTTACGACTTTGGAAATTCAGGAATTGCAGCATATGTTGTTCCTTCCCATGCCTGCCTGAACACATTTCATCCTGGCAGTCTGTGGTCATGGAGGAATGCTGCTAGTGCTCCCTCCTTATTCCCTTTCCCCAAGGCCACCTTGTGGGAGACAGAAAAGTGGGAACCCAGAGTTCAGCCCTCCTGAAAGCAGTGATCAGGTGAAGTAAATTGCACTGTGAGATAGGTACTCCCCAAGAGAAAATTCTGCCTCTAGGTGCTGCTGGCAGGAAGAGGTACTTTTCAAAGCAAAGCTGTCTCAGACATATTAACTTGTCTTTATTCTCTTTTAAAGGGTATTCCAGGTTACCCTGGTTTGCCAGGTGAACAGGTAGGCAATGACTTTTCCTGAAGTTGTTACTGAAATAATAAATTAATTTATACAAATATTTGAAATGTCCCTTATGGTTATTTGTTACCAAGTTTTTCAAAGGAGTTACTTGGTTAAATTCTAATGTCAGCATTTTCTGATTTCAAACTGTGTACGTTTTTTGTCAATTAGGGAAATCCAGGTATTGGAGTGGACGGACAAAAGGGGGAGCCGGTAAGAAAACAAATATTATTAAAGAAAACAAATATTATTAAATATATTATCACGGTAGAATTAGAAGTATAATAGAGTCTTGTTGGGTTCCCTGGAACCCATTCATTTGTGGCTGTATGCTCCCATTAATCATATTAGAATGGAAGGAGAAGTAATACAAGTTATTGAATCAGTTCTGTGCAGAAGTGATTCCGTCAGTGAGCTGCATACAGGAATCAAGCGTATTCTGGAGGTTTTGAAAAGAAACAATCAATATTTAGTTAGCATTTACATAGCAATTACCTTCTGTACAGACACTGGCTAAATAATAACAGTACCCTTCAGTAACAGCGGCTGTACGAGATCAGTCACTGAATCTCATCTCTTGCTATGTCCAGCAACGGATGCCAAGGAAAGGACAAGCACATAATAATAGTTTCTCTCCCAGTCTCCACCTGTTAGCGTACTCAGGACTTACAGAACCAATGTGGAATATTTGATTTTTCTTCTATGAATTTGTCCAGTCACTTCTTAGAATTCGTGCAAGTTTCTAACACGCAAAACTTTCCATAGCAAATCAATAATTTCATCTTTACATTCACAAAGCCTTGTGCTCAAAGGCTTCGGTCTGGAACACGAGAGACTCTGTACACACAAGAGATCTGACAATCCCATAACTGTCTCCACAGCAGACTTGGAGCAGGAGCCTTAAGTACAGAGTTCTCATTTATTTCCTTAGCCATAACATTATTTTTAATGACTGAGGAGAATAGGAGGGGATTTAAGATCAACATTGCTCGTCTGGGAAGGTGGCAGAGAGGCTTACAGTTCTCAGTACAAACCTCTATTTATCTACAGGTATTAGTACAAGCACACATTCAATGAGTACAGAAATACGTAGTGCCATAGAACAACAGGAAAACATGCTGAGTGTCACTGAAGCGCTGCATGAAACAAAATGTCTCTCTGTTGTCCCTTTGGCTTCCACAGGGCGACGTTGGACTTCCTGGGCCACCTGGGTCACCACTGTTAGTTGGACCTCCTGGAGCTCAGCTCTTCAAAGGAGAAAAGGTGTTAATTTTTCTTCATATTTAACTGTGCTGGACTTGGCAAGTACAATCCTGTGATGTAATTTTTGCAAGGATTGCATAGGACAGATCTTTCTTTCTGTAATAAACCATCAGCTTCAGCAGAAATCCTGTTGTTCAGCACCCTTCCTACAGGCTTTCAGGAGAGAAGAGCTCATGTGTACTTTAGCTCATGTCCTTCAGGGAAGACTGTCTTGATGCAGAAAGGAGATACTGCCCTTGCTTTGGTTTTCTTCACTTTTTGTCATTACCAAATCATATTTCGGGCATCTCAGGTAAAGTTGGTTACTCAGGTATTGAATCTCTTCACTAACACTTTTATTTTTCAGATCTTTGGCAATTATTCTCTTTGAGATTTCTCCGATGTAATGTTTTGAACTATCAGCCCTTCTAGGGTGCTCTTTTAATATGAAAATTAAGTGTGATTTTGTTGTCTATTTTTAATACAAGTTCCTGTTATTTACTGTACTACTTCAACGTCACACCTACTGTAGCCACAGTTGTGTACCTTAAAACATTAGAATGTTTGTTGAAAAAGAACAGGAGTTACAAAAATTGCATTACGGAGCCCTGTATTGGAGTCTCTATGTCCCCAAGTCTGATTTGCTCCAATACACACATGAAAAGGTGAATTTGGCATTGCCAGCCCCTGCAGCCTCAACTCCGGGAACTGACAGATTTCACATATTGGGTCTTAGGCTTTGATTATGCAAATAGTGGCTATGTACAGGTGTACGAGGAAGAAAGAAATGACCAAAAGAACTTATATAAACTCCCCATGTTACTGTGAAGTGTGACATATGCTGCTGTGCAACACACAACATGATCATGTAGCCAGCCACGCATCCCATTCAGATTGGGGCTATGCACAAAAGTGGATACTTATGCATGTGAATACTTGCATCAAACTAAACAGAGCAGCAAACAAAAAAGAACTACTGTCATGCATGTTTGCAGGAACAAAGCCCTGATTATCCCTGCAAGTGAAGAAGATACATCTGTCTCACTCCACAGTCATCATGCACGTTTGACAGTGTTAACAGAAATAAAAATCAGTACATAATTGTTTTCCTTGTTTTTGTTTTGCCTAGTACACCTAGAGGAACAGGCCCAGTGCTTAAGAAAATACTATTTCACAGTTGTAATTCAGAACAGGGCTTAAAAAAAGTTAAACAGCACATAGGCATGTCCTGCATATTAATATACACAAAAACTTTCCTTGTATACATAGGGCCAAAAAGGACTACCTGGGGTAACAGGATACAGAGGGCCACGTGGACCCAAAGTAAGTAATGTGATTTTTTTTTTTTAACATGGTGCTGGCAAAGTCCTGATGTGGTTAAGTTAATCTTTTAAAGCACAAGGTGATGGAAGAAATAACAGCATTGATGCTGTGAAATTTAATCACCATCTAAATCAGTGTGAAAGCAGAAATATTTCAAAACCCTTTGGAAAACCTTTCTGAGTCTGTTTTATACGTACCTATCAAATGTTGCCTGGTAATGACAGGTCAGTGTTGTTTCCAGTTGGGCTACTGACACATAACAGACTGGGACTGTGAAGAAAATACAAGCACAGGTTATTTTTTCTTACGAAGAGAAATAGAGAAGATCTGTATGTGTTCTTAATGGGGCACGATGTATGCTTCCCTAAGCATGTTAGGGAAAGACTTTAACTTCACATTATGGATACATATGGATATCCTCAAGAGCAGACAAGGCAGAGCCACCTGTTTGGAGAAAGAGTTGCTCTTTGTTATCTATTCTACATTTTCTTTTCTTTCTGTCAGCATGATTAATTTAAACGTTGGTGTGCCAGTAAGGAGTTCCTGGATGCTGAGCAGAAGCAGCCACAAAAAAGATTCTGGAGTCTTTTCTGCTGATAGAGTTGGAGGAGGAAAATCCACAGGCAGGAGACTACCAGATCTCAGAAAAACAGAAGATAACTGGGGACAAAAGAATGAGTCTATTTTATGTTAAAAACTTATTTAGCTTTGTAGGCAGAACAGAAGAAACAAATAGCCTGAACATTACATTTCTGAGTTCTAAGTCTAGCACTTTTTCAGAAATTAATTTTCCATCACAAAAGCACCACTGTTACTTAGCACTGGAAAAGGAGACAAAATCTTTTTATATCAGATCTAGTTTGGAAAAAGATGGGCTTTTATATGCTAGCTCCAGCACTAGCTGTCCATGTAGATAATAGTACACTTGTTAATTATAAGTAGGAACTGAGAAATTGAGAAATTGACTGATGCAGCCCAAAAGATGCCCAGAGCTTAACAAAAAAAAAAAAAAAACAAACAAACAAACCACCAAACTGCTGAAAGCACATTAAGCTTGGAGAAGAGACCATAGCAGGTTCCTTGAATAACTGAAGCTACATAGGCACTGCTGATAGTGCTGTATGAAGTAAGCCCCAGTGATTGAGCCTAGGAAATGAAACAAGAACCATTAACCTAATATATACATAAGTTAATAAACATGCACACAAAATAAAATTTATGGCAAACTTCACTGAGCATCTTATTTAAACAAACTATTTGGAATGTTCCAGGGTATACTTGGGAGAGGAGAAAAGGGTGAAAAAGGCATTCCTGGACTCCCTGGATTGCGGGTAAGGAAGCTGCAGAATAAATTACTTTAAAAATTCACTATAATTAGGTTCATAATATATTTGGCAGTTTAAGTTTGCAGTTCCAAGGAAGATTTTAAGGATTTTTTTAAACTAATCTGTCATACTTTCTGTATAGAGTATTTAGGAGTCCTGCCCTAGGACTCACCCTGTATCAGACTTAAACATAAGCTCATACAGACTTTCTGTCCTTGGAAAGAAAGTAAATCTGTAGGGTTATCCTCTAAATATGTAGAGCTGCACAAAGCTTCTCTGGAGTAGCACAGTACTAACACAGAAATTTTAATGTATTCCATACGTGCCAACAGCAGTTTTTTAAAGCAGCTTGTGCTTGATTTGCATAACAGTGCTCACATGGAGCAACATGTCCACTGCTGTGCTTGGTGCAATATGATAAAAAAATTAAGTGAAGACCTGTCTGGTTTACTTTGGTCTATAGTTCAAATTCATGCCCTTCTCATATAAAGTATTGGCAAAAACTTTGCGAAGTTTTTGGAAAATATCCCAAGTAATAATTATCTATGGAATATTAACTGCTCAGCTATTCTGAATAATAATATTACTGGGAAATATCCCATGTAATAATTATCTAAGGAACATTTACTGCTTAGCAATTCTGAATAGGTGTAATTTTGAATAAGCTTTTACTGTTTTAGCTCACATTTTACTTGCTTTTATCAGGGTAATCCTGGTTCTTATGGACCTGCAGGTTTTCCTGGAATTAAGGTAAGAAGACATAAATTATAAGCATCTCCCTGAACAATGGGATCAGTGAGATTTGGTTTTCTGTGGATTTGTGCAGATTTGGAATTTCCACATACTTGATAGCTCACATTGCATTCCTTCCTTTCTTTCCTGCTACCTATTGCCACAGAAGTTATATGAACTCTGTCTTTGAATTTCTGCCACACTCTGAATTTTGGCTGAAATTGGCTAATGGGATCTGAAGTTGCAAGCAGGAGGAAAAGCCAGTGGGACATGCATATAGCATGACAGAGAAGTTACGCAGCGTGTTAACTTTGTTTGCCGTGGTGATGTTGTGTAATTTTGTGTTATATGCCTGTTTTGTTCATCTTTCTGGCTCAAGAAATTCCAGTTTTGCTGTTAAGTCTGTTAAATGTTAGTTATGAACTTACAACATCATACTGGAGTAAAAACAACAGATGTAGGTATATAGATCTACATCTTGCCCTTTTTCCTATCTCCTCTCCACAGCTCCTTTTCATATGTAGTTAAGGTATTGATCATGCTATTCATAAATCACATTAATGTACAGATATTTGCATCTAGAGTTATGTTCCAGGTGACTTTTATCTGCAAAATTACTTTTTACTTTGTTTTTTTTACCACTGCCTACCTAAAGAGTTTGAATACTGGATGGATGAGTATATTAGTAGATCATAAAAAGAGAGGAGGAGCTGATATGCAGCTGCTTTCCATGCAATAATAGTTTAAGAGGGTCATTCAGCAGGCAGCAAATCAATTTCAGCTGTATTAAGCAGACAGTCTAATACAGTCTGCTGGCATGTATTCCAGCTAATTCTGTCCCCCAGCTACACTGAATCCACTGGCCACTGTCTAAATAATCTGGCGATACATGTTGTGGTTTTTTTTAACAGAAGAGACTCTATGAAACAAACCATCTCTTGTACAAACCCAGTGAATTTTCTGAAACAAACTGCAGATGCTAATATAACATCACAGTATTGTATGACTGCCTTATTGGTTTTTGTTCAATTAATAATATTAATGTCTCAACAGATTAATCAAATTGTATTTATGTGATCTTTTCAAGGGGGAAACAGGATTTGCTGGTTTTCCTGGACAACCTGGCTATCCAGGCATACAGGTAAAAAAAAACCACACACATGCATCTGTGTGCACACACACACACTCACCTATATAAATGCTAATAATTCCTCCCAAATGTACCTGCTTATCAGACCATTTCCTTTTATACAGTCATAATTACTTTAAAGATTTACTGGTTTCATGATAGTCATAGTTACTCAACACCATGGTAGTAAATAACAATGTAAGTAAACATTCCTGCTTGGTGCATATGAGAGTGGGAATTCCATTTTGCATACTATAGGAATTGGTTCATCCCAATTGCCAATAGTTACCTTTAACTATACCAGTATAGCTATCTAATCCCTGAATTGTAGTTGCAAGTTATTAATGGTTGAGCTGCACTCCCCAGAGAGCTATACTGGGTAAAGGAACCTGCTCTTTAGGTAACAGTACGATCCTATAAACTTGGGTCTATGAACTAGTATGGCAATTGGCACCAAATGAGGTGGCAAAATTTGATTCAGATGAGCTTGTTTGCATGACTTACCAAAAGCTCTTTGCATGTGTTCGGCCTGTTCACGTAAGTAGCTTTTCCAAGATGCTTGTCAGAATGGAAATTGGACTCCTTCACACCAGCTTTGTTTAAACTTTTCCTACTTTTGCTCACTTAGATGGTGCTAGCCATTTTTGTTTATTTTACAATACATGCTGCTTTCCATTAGGGATTAGAAGTGTAGGTGTCACATCTGGGGAGCTAAGCAGTAAAAGAGGAGAATATTCATCTGAAAAGTATGGAAGAGATGCTTAACACAATTTCAGAAGACCCAGGTGCCAGTCTAGCGACATTTCAGGACATAAATTTATTTAATTCTCTCCTGCAGGCTGCTGAACCGATGATCATATTGTAGTTCTAACTAACAACAAAAACTTGAATGAAGGGAACTGTTATATTTTCTATGGAATCTACAATGCTAAATCACATTCAGAGCGAAAAACCAGTTCTGGATGCTACTCTGGAAGGAGCAAAGCAGCAGTGAGTCTAGCCAGAGGGAAGGTCTAGGGAGTCACTGGGATAGGGTCCAAGTGATCAGCAGTGTATAAGCAAGAAAAGTGAAATGCTGCAACAAAGAAGGTGGGTGACAGGATCGTTGGTAGAGACAGCAAGGGTGAAAAAGCTCATCATCAAAGTTATTACTACAGTAC
The DNA here is from genome assembly GCF_013368605.1 of Nyctibius grandis. Taxonomy (NCBI): domain Eukaryota; kingdom Metazoa; phylum Chordata; class Aves; order Nyctibiiformes; family Nyctibiidae; genus Nyctibius; species Nyctibius grandis. The sequence goes on from NC_090665.1 coordinate 18,246,538, forward strand.
AGAGGACAAAGACAATATTGCAGAAATAGTGTCACTAATGAACTTGGCTCTAAATGTTCTGAAATACAAAACTCAAGAAGTGCTTATTTCCCTCTGAAATACTCTTTTTGGAAAGCTGCATATAAAACAGTAACATTTCTTAAAGCATGATTAATTGCACCCGTGAAATAGAGATTTGAGCAAGAATCACCTCTGTTACAAACTGAAGGTTAAGACTGGAACGCACTCTACATAATCTGTGATGACAAAAGGAACTAAACTGTGGCTGGTCCAAACTTACCATAAGTAGCATACTGCTAAAGACACAGTTGAAAGCAGACAAAAAAAAAAAAGCAACAAACAGGTTTTCAAGAAGCAGGTTTACAAATGAGAGCAACACATGGAGTAAATAATAAAAGTACAATAAAAACATCTGTTTTAGTCACAAGGACTCATATATCCAAACATAAATGCCACTATGTAGGAGTGTACCAACAGTGAAAACACAGCAAGTACGAAGCTGCCATCCAGAGAGGGTCATAAGACCTAACAGCCTAAAGACAGAGATTTTCAGAGACCACTACTGGAATTTGTTACTTAAAGAGATATCAAGAACTGAATTTTTTGACCTTGGTTCATTGACTCTTCAGTTTTCTTGTGTTATGGTTGTGTCATTTTAAAATCAGCATGAAAGTCATATAAGACTTGGGCCATATCCATCTGTTGTACAAGTCTTCGATACTTTTATCATTAAATTAGTTCTAAATCTCAAAATACTTTGTAAGTTTGTCAGAGGAGGAAAAATGCTAGGTTTATTTTTCTTTCCTGCCACACAGAAGACTCTTCTGTGTCATTAGGGAAGACAAATTTACATTCCTGTTTAAAATAGCCAAAGATGACACAAGGATGTAATTTCATGCTGCACAATACAGTCAAAGGAAAAAGGCCAGCGGTCAAGAGGACAGCAGTCAGTGACAGCTCCAGAGCTGTTTAAGTATCTTGGAGATAGCCATTTTAAAAACAAGCCCAGAAAGAGGCATGACTCCTTGTTGTTACTTGTGTAAGAATGGGTATCCAGTTTTGCCGTCCCAGTTCTCCTTGCCTGTGTCCTAAAAGGCCCTGAACTCCAGTCCCAGGAATGCAACCTCACTACGCAGTTCCCACATTCACATTCCTGTTTTCTCAGTTCTCATTTGCTGCAGAGAGCAGGGCTGATTCCTAATCTACAAAGCAAAAAGTCTAATACAATTTGCCACATAAAAGACTTCTCTAACGTCCTCTTCACTTAGAATTCTAAATATCAACATCCAAGCTAATTTAGAAATCCTCCAGGCAGAAGTGATTTTCCTTGCCCTTAGTAGGCACTTTTATGTTTCCCTGATGCAGATGTTTTAAACTTCTTATAAGAACTTTGATTATCTCTTACCATCAATAATATCTGTCAGACTGTGAAACCACTTTTCTTAATGCTTATCTGTCATCATAAAAGTAATTTCCAAATTCTGGTATAGAATTTTAAGGCAAATAATTACAGCTTGGTTGTTAGATCAGAATGTCTCAATTAAATGGGTACTGATTTACTCTAATCGATTCGTCTTTACAATACATGAATGAAATCAAATACAGCAGTCACAAGTTCTGAAGAGTCAGAGAGATATGTGCAATAGGTATATTACTGTTTAGTCACTGGTATCCTGAAAGATAATGATTACTTTAAATCTTTTTGCCTGGTTTTAAATGCTATAAAGCATCAAAATTGAGTTTCCCAGGTGATATGTGTCACATCCTTACATACCCCACCCATTGTTGAAATTTTCAGTTACATACTAGCACATTGTATATTTGTATCTCTCAGTAAAAATTATTGTTGGACTCTTACAGGGGGATCCAGGAGAAAAAGGGCCCCCAGGTCCTCCTGGAGCTGTTGGAACTCCGCTGCTTCCTATAAAAGGTTATAGCTACTTTTAACTAGTCTTTCTACTGTATAAAGTGTTTAGGACCTATTTTGCTAAGGTGTTTGAAAGCGATCACTAGGGATTCAGGGGACAGGATCCTAAAACATTATCTTTCTAGTGGCCACATTCTGTGTTTGTGTCTCACTGATCTTACTGGAACTATGTTAAACATACAAGTTTCAGATTAAATGTTTGCTTGAAAGATCTTTATGCATATAGTCACAGCTAGACTTGCAGAACTATCCCTAGTTATAGGACCTAAGCATATTTAGGAAGAAGCTATAAAAATAAGCCCATGCTGGATAATGGATGGCAAATAAGAAAACCAGCCTTCCCATTGTAATTTAGAATTCCTATTTTCAGAATTGCCACAGCACACAGATTTTAGACTACAATTAAGCTTCCTATTGCATAGCAGCGGTAAAATCCTGGAACTAGTACTCCCAACAGCATAACTTCAATCTTATTACCTTCTTGCCTAAACCTTAGGGTGGGTTTTTATGTCCCAGCTCCCTTTATCACCTAATTGGTGAAAAGGTGTGTGGAAGTTCTTATTTCATAGCAGGAGGCAGTGGGGAACACCCAAGCCTGCTGCCTGGAAGAGATCTGCTTTGGCCTTTCACACTTGGGGAACCTGTATTGTAAAAACATTTTAACAGAGAACTTACCATAAATTATATTTCTAGTGCAGCACATGAACACAGAAGTTACAACACAACCCCAGTTCAGCCGAACCTCCCCATTAGCTAGGGACTTCATCCAAAAATCAATTAAATTTGTTTTCCATCGGCTTCTGTGTGTTTCCAGCCCATGCAACAAAAGACTTAACCCCATGCATAATGTCTCAAGTAACATTTAAAGTTAACATGTGCATGGCGTGTGAGTGGATACATTCTTCAGAGAAAGAGGCCTTTAGCAGAATTTTTTGAGAACAGAACTACTACCAATATTTGGGTTTTCCAATTTAATGAAGCCCTTTAGATCTGATTCAGGTTTTCTTTATCACTATGTAATTGCAATTTTTAAATTTATTCATTATAACAATTCTGAAAATATACTTTTTAAAATTTGGATAATTTCAACTAGGATGATCCTGAAATGACCTCCCTGTGTGCACTGCCAAATGTGCCTAACATGAGATGCACATTTATTTTAAATGCTACATGTATGTATTTTGGGCAAGCGTTTATCTCGGCATTCTGAAATATGTAGCACAAAGATACTACTACGGAGTGACGAAGAGTTAAAACTGTGCCCATGAAATGGGCAGGAATCTGTAGAAAAGTAACCAAATCCTCCCACCTTATAATTAAATTGTTACACATTTTAAAATGTTTCATAAAGACAAAAGAAGTTACTGTATTTTGCTTTTGTGTAGATCCCAAATTATAATTTTGGTTGCAGTTTAATTTAGATTTAAGCTGTCAATTGCATAAGGTGTTCGATTCACATGTTTTTATAACTCTGTGTAGGTCCACAAGGAGATCCTGGATTTCCAGGTCCTGCTGGTGATACGGGGTCAGTTGGACCAATTGGTCCTGCAGGCCTGCTAGGAAGACCAGGAGATGATGGAACAAGTAAGAGAAGTAGGGGGATAAAATGTGAACTATATACCAGAAGGAGAGAAAGCAGCTAAAAGAAAACTGTTCTTTGTTCTTGCTTGATGCAAGTCACCAAAAGTAAGGATTTGAGCTCTACAGAGAGTTCAATAAAAATACTAGCTCAGCACTTAGTGGCCAAAAAAAGAACCAAAATGATCCAAACAGAACATTAGGAATTACTAGAAAAGGAACAGAAGACAAAGCAGAATGCTACCATACACTGTAAATCCATGGTATGCCTGTATCTGGAGTGCTGTGCTCAAAAATTCTATTCTCCATCTCAAAAAGATATAAAGGAAGGCGATGAGGACGACTTTGCTCTGTATAAGGAACTAGAATAACTGGGATGTCTGGAAAAAGAGATAATGAAGAGGAAGAAAAGCATTTGAAGGTCTAAAGCAGGAGCCTCTTTTCCTAGGAATCCTGGAAAACCTAAAGATTTAGATCTAAGTCTTTGTTATATAGAAGCTCTTCTTCAGGACAGTTCCGAATGGTCTGTAATTTCCTCCTTTATACCTTGTAGTAATCGTCACTATGAAGCTATATGGGCGATATACCATTATTTTCTTTATAGGTCTACCTGGCCTGCCAGGAGTAAGTGGGGCACCAGGACCTCAAGGTTTTCAAGGTGACCCTGGTTTCCCTGGAACAGGTGAATCAATCCCAGGAAGACCTGGATTTCCTGGACCACCAGGCCTACCAGGCCAGCCAGGAAGACAAGGCTTACCTGGACTACCCAGTAGGTTCAACAGCAATTTATATGGCAAGAATACCATTCTGCACATTAATAGATTCATTGCTTTTGTTGGTCCTACAAAAAACATAGAGGTGAAAAGCGCACTTTGACAGATATATCAAACTTTACGTGTGATGTAGACAACGTTTTTCGTATTAGTTGTCCATCAGTGAGATGTCAAGATTTTCATAGTTTTCTGGGTGATCTAAACCCACAAAGTAACATATACGAACAATGTCCCTAAAAATATTTCTCCTGAAGTTAAAAAAACAGCAAACTGGGGAGGAAACCCAGATCAGCATCCTTTAGTAAAGAAACAAGAGTCATAAAATTCTACAGTGGAAAAAGGAAGAAGTAGTGGCAATGAAAAAACAATGGGTTGACATCAAAACTAGCCAAACTGACTTTTGTAGTATGATCTATAAGCAATGATGTGTAAAGCATTTCATAAGATCTCTAGCTTTTCATGTGAAGATAACAAGATAAGGGAGAGGAGAACATGTGACCTAAGCTGTGGTAACAGTCAACCTGATTTATACTGGCTGTACAATTTGTTTTTTCAAAGGTGTAATCTGTACTGACAGAGGGATCCCTGGACAATCTGGAGCAAAAGGTCACATAGGCCTTCCGGGAAGAAAAGGTGAAAAAGGAGAAAAGGGTAAGTATGCCGGGATAGCTACAATTTGAATATAAGACCTTTGCCAGGTATGTCAGACCTAAATTTGCAAGAAGTTTATGGTAACTTGGAGGATAAGGCCCATCAAAGTGTGGAGTTAAATGGCCTGTTGGCATTGGGGCTTCTAAGTCAGTAGAGTCTTGTCAGTGCCAGCAGTTATTCAGCACTGTAAAAAGAGACTGATATGCTTCACTCCTTTGAAGGCCATAATGAGATAAAATGGTCTGTGCACTACTCCCACAGAAAAGAAAAAGGGCAGTGTTATTTTTTGTGTATTAATTTTACAACTGTTTCAATGTAATTTTTATGCATTAACATAGGAAATCAAGGCCTCTGCTCGTGTAGTGCTGGTCCTCCTGGTCCCCGTGGTATGCAAGGACCTCCAGGTACTCAAGGAAAGAAAGGACAAATGGGATACCCTGGAAGACATGGAGAAAAGGGCGATCCAGGCTTATCTGGTGCAATGGGATCACCAGGGCTCCCTGTGAGTAGTTTTCACGAGCTTCAGTAAATAAATAACATCAAGTTACCACTTACACAAGAGGCATTTAAGCAGAGTGGTGGAAGACTGCCCTGAAAAACTATCTGAAAGTTTTATCTACTTTTGCTTATTACAATCTTATTGGAGGATGCATTTTATTAGCTTCTATCTGACTTCCCTTGTGGCAGTGGGCAGAGTTTTACACTGAGGGACGAAATCCCATGCTGTGTTTGTGGGGTGGTCAGGTGGCTTAGGAAAGCTGGTGGTTTTCATCTTGTTTTGTTTTTATTTTTAGTTTTGAATGCCCATTGTTTTTCTTGAAAACACTGTAGATGCACAAATTGCTCCACTGAAGAAGATTTTTCAGTTATTTCAAAGGAAAGTATTTCCAGCAAAACCTTATCAAGGCAAAGAATTGCATGATGTCAGCAGGTCAAGATGGAATCTATGATTCATCATCCACCTGGGGGGGCAGGGTCTGAAGCAAAAGGGACCCTTGATTTTATTCAGGCATTTCAAGTAATTTTCCTTATTCCTTTTTTAGAAATTAATTGAAAAGCTTAATTTATTTTATATGCTTAATTTATTTTATGAGGCAGTCTGAACATAAATGTGGAGTCTTTCACTCCACAGAGTCTGAAAGGCATTGCTATTTTTGTTAGTGTTTATCCCTTTACTGTTCTATATTACTTTATAATCTCCCATTTTCAGTCACTACTTACTCAAAGTTTGTTCTCCCCAAGGATCAGCCTTGTCTCTCTATGCATAAATATTAACAATGAAGCTGAAATGGAATAAAAATTTTGCCCTTAACAGTTCTTAGAAGGAAAAATTACTATAACCATCAAAATAAAGACTTCTCATTTGCTTGAATAGCTTCTGTGCAATGTAACAATTTAATTTCAAGTTCCTGAAGACCAGAAACTGAATTAACTTTTCGGTAGTAAATATTCTGAGTACTAGAATCGTTTGACATCAGCATACAATGTTCATTTTTTCCTAAGACCAATTCATTTCAGTGTTAACAAATCTGACATCCAGTTTTTCATGGAAAAACCCTATAAACATTTTTTGTGGCAAGGCGTGGGGAAGAAAATAATTAAGAAATATTTAAAAGGTACCTTTAAGTCAGATATGTATTTCTACTTTAATATTGGCTGTCAGCAGGATTAACAAACAAATTAAATTTGAGCTCAAGACCTAGATGTTTCCTGGGTCAATAATTTACTGGGTGATGCTTGTTACCTAACTCAGTGAAACTAGCTATTACTTTTGGAAACGGACTTATTTTGTTTAATGTGCTTCATGTAGTTTATCTTATTCCCAGCAGTGAGCAATAATTCAAAACACCACTTAATCTAACTGCCTTAGGAATACATTATAAGACGATCTATTGATCTTGCTGTGATTTTGTTCCACTTGTTCTGGTCTGGCACGTGGACTGTACATCCAGGATGCTGCATACCAAAATGGTGCCAAATAGAGGGTTTTTTTAATGTACTTTCTTGTGTGTGAGAGCAATTTCTTTGAAAATATAGATGCTTGGCTTTATGACTGTTCCATTATGGGTTTTTTTTCTTTGAGTGCTTCGAGGTTTTGTTTTGTTTTAATAGCAGAGCTGTCTTTCACATGAGGAATTGCTTAAAAGTTTCCAGAACATTTTCTTTCAAAAGGTAAAAAACAAAACAAAACCATTGTGAGACTGAAGGAAGGAGGTGGAGGGGCTCTGTCATTCTAGTTCCAATGGTTTCATTACAAGCTTTGCATTTGGTTTTACTTTTCTTTTCTTAAAATCCTGTTACCTGAGTGGACTGAGATTTCGATCTTTTTGTTACTTTTGAAAGTATGCTTTAGCCTTTATGGTTCTGAAGTAAAGCTTGAAGCCTTGTCCTGAACACTTTGGTGTTCTTAGGTTACTTAAGGGAGAAACAAGGACAAAGTAATCAGTTTGACACGAAATAATTCACTTCAATACAGAAGTGCTTTGGTCTAATGGATTTCCTACATATATATACTTTTTCCATTTTTCTGCTTTCTTTTCTTCCCAAATATCTCATTTCGCTTTTCAAACATTAATGACTGGTCACTGCTTGTTTCAGATACACCACATTTTTCAGAAGTCTCCTGCCTGTTTTACATAAAATTGTCATGATTTACAATCACTTTATAAATTGTATTTTCTCCACCTATTTCTTAGTGAAAGATTTTGAATAACAGAGGAAGCTGGCTAAATAATACCCCAGTTTTTCAACATTAGTGGCCTTTTATTTCTGTGTAAATTTCACACAGTAAAATATATTTACCCACATGTACTGTTGCAAGATCAGACCCTCACCAATGATGATAAGCAAACCGCACTCTGCTTGGAGAACGGAGAGCATAAATCAGCGTAAAAATATAGAAAAGTACTTCTTTTCCCCTCTAAACCTGTCAAGTGAGATTCTTCTGACAATACCAGATACCTGACTAGATGTAGATGAAATTTTTTTATTGGCAGCTTTGTGGGCTTTCACTCAGCAAAAAAGCATCACTTACCTACTGCCATGTTCACTTCTGGGAGGACAGCCTCATCCAGCAGTCACTGCACTCCAGAGATTCCCTTCCTGTGCAGCCTCAGTGGATTGTGGGTTGAAGTCTGCAGTGGGAAGAGTTTGTGAATCATTTGCATCTTAATATTCTTGCATTTAGAGCCACAGCTATATACAGCCATGGACCTGATTCTTCTAGCATTGCAGTTTCTTATAGTTGTGTATCTGTGCACTTGGCGGAGTCAGGCTGAAAAGGCCAGGTGCCATTCACACACCTCTTTATAGACATCAAAAGAGATAAAGTTAGATGCCAAAAAGAAACGCTTAATTGGTCTGGTTTTGGGAAACAATGCAAGAGCAAGAGCGAGACCTACTTTTCCCCTCAATTCCCACATTGATTCCTTGCTGGAGATAACTGTCATTTTTTTTTCATTTATTTTTTTTTTCCAATGGTAAGGGGACACCCGGTTCTGCTGGACAACATGGTGAAAAAGGAGAGAAGGGTGATCCAGGAAGAGTTAGAATAAAAGGTAAACACACATTTTATCATTAGCCTTTTTGTTTCCTATACAATGCCTAGGCAATAGCGTGAGAAAACCATATTCATCTACTCTTTAATAAAGTCATTAATTTAGTAAGTTCCTGAAGCCTAGAGTTCATGTATATCCAAACTACATTCTTAGTACCATCTCGTTCATTTTCTTCTTGCTCAACACAAGATCAACACAGGATTTTGTGGGTTTCACTCTATAGTTGAGCCATAAAACAGTTTTAACTGCTTGTTATTAATGCTAACAAATGACTTTTCATGTCATATGATTGATAATCAGGGTCTTACAGAGGTCTGTATAGCAAAGAATAAGTAGAATACAATTGTTGTGAAAGCATGAAGAAATACTATTGTACAGAAGCCACCTCCTTAAGTGTCATATGCCAGTATCCCAGCTGTTATCTCAATTTAAACCACCAACGTTCTTCTTGGGAAAAACTCAAAGTTTCAATGGGTATTCAGATTTCTGCTCCTACTTCTAAAAATTACTCTTGATCAGGCATTAAAGAGAAACAATAGGCCACCAGTTGCACAACTGAAATTCTTGTAATTAAATAGATCAAAACATCTACATAGTTATGGTTATGATTTGCAAAAGCAAAAGAAACAGAGAACAACAAATTACAGCAATCTGATGGCAAAGCTTAGTTAGAAATGCTAAACTAATTATTCAGACAAAAGATCGTCCATCTTATTGTTTGTGAAAAGTTAGCTTAGCTTTGCATGCCTATGTTTGCTTACAGATGTTGGAGCAGGGCAAAACATTTTCTGTTTATTTGCAAAGGATTTCTTGACACAGCAAAATGAATCTTTGGGTTAGAACAGTTTCATTGTCCTTTATACAAAAATTACATTTTCATAAATATCAGTGCAAGAGAAATCTAGGGGTAAAAAAAAGAAGAAAAAATAAAAACCTTTTGGGAATATTGATGCAAATATTCTGCACCATACGGCATTACTATATCCTGATTTCACTGAAATCAAGAATAAAACTCTGACTGATTTCAATAGCAAAATGTTTTCACTCTGTATATAGCATGAACAAAAGCCATGTTCTTGTGGTGCCTGTAAATATGTCTTTTACAGAGAGACCAAGATGTTCCATGAGGTATCCAACTACATACCGCCTTCCTAAGCCTAAAATACCTCATTAAGGAAATGTGAATTCAAGAACTGCAAGTTATCATACAGATATGATGAATGGTTACCCAGCATTTACCTGAGCAGAAATTAAAAAACCCAAACCTGCGAATATTATACTTCATTTTGTTTTTTAAATTGTTTTAAGGAATAAAAGGTGAAAGAGGTCCTACTGGAGTTCCAGGATTTCCAGGCCAAAGAGGTAATGATGGCAGAGATGGGGAACTAGGACTGCCTGGGGAAAAAGGAGCTGAGGTACGTTTGATTTTCTGAGAATTTTTTTCCATTTCCGTTAACATATTGCCTTATGAAAGGGCTAGCTACTTAATGAAAAGTACCATTTTATTCCAAATCCCTAGCAGATTAATCACTTTATCAATTTTATGTTAGCCTAAATCAAAAATCATAGTTTTTATCCATTAAAAAATTATTTCCTTGGAATTATTACTGTTTATCTTGGTATACCTGAATATAATATCTGCAAATACTGTGTGCCAACATTATGGGATCAGGAAGAAAAAAAACCCACCAAACTCTACCCTTTGTTCCTATTGCCTTTGAATATTTAAAACTACTAATATCATCCATGTGGTCACTTAATTGTGGAAGAGTGGTTTCTTCAGACAATTCTCTAACACGGCTTTTGATAATCAAAGAGAGGAAAGAAATTAAGTCTTGTTATTTCTTATCAACAATTTCTTTTAGGGCGATTCTGGGGTACCACTGCCAGGTGATAAAGGATTCCCTGGGGTCCCAGGACTTCCTGGGGTAAAAGGACAGATGGGATTGCCTGGTTTGGGGTTTCCTGGCCCTCCAGGAGTCAGAGGTAGCCCTGGAGACTTTGGTGATACTGGTAATGTTGGGCCACCTGGTCCAAAGGGCCAGAAAGGTAATTTTGAATATTTACATCAAGAACCAAATAACAAAATACATGTTTGGTAGCATCCTTTACAGTTTCATATGTATTATATACAGTGTTATTATTTTATAGTGAAAAATCAATTTTGGCAAGCTCAGTGGTCACGTGAAATATGGCCACTGAAAGGTACAATACTGTCAGCGGTTAGCAGCAGACACTAGTAAGACTATGAATTGCTAGGGACCTTGAACCTGCAAAGCGCCACTTGCACACTATCAGAGGAATTATTTTCTGGAGTGAAGAGTATTCCTGAGTGTAAGGATTTGCAAGGCAATGCTTTTTTGCTGAAGGAGCAGGAAAATACAGCTCGTACTTACAGCTTGCACTGGTTTTTAGTTATAAAAAATCCCTACCCCCCAAAAAAAAAATCTACACTGAGAGCAATATGTATGAACCAA